>NC_080556.1:6530000-7130000 GCF_028640845.1 Ahaetulla prasina | reverse complement strand
CTCCCAGAGTTGAAGTCTCCCAACTCTCAGAGCAAAGCTGGCTGAGGGACTCTGGGAGTTGAAGTCCACAAGTCTTAAAGGGACCCAGGTTGGAGACCCCTGGTTTAGAGAACCGGCAAATACCACCTCTGGCTGGGCCCAGAGTTGGGTGGGAATGGGGATTTTGCAGTATCCTTCCCCTGGAGTGGGGTGGGAATGGGGATTTTGCGGTATCCTTCCCCTGGAGTGGGGTGGGAATGGGGATTTTGCAGTATCCTTCCCCTGGAGTGGGGTGGGAATGGGGATTTTGCAGTATCCTTCCCCTGGAGTGGGGTGGGAATGGAGATTTTGCAGTATCCTTCCCTTGCCATGCCCATCCACAGAACCAGTAGTAAAAAAAAAATTTGAATTCCACCACTGCTTAAAAGAATGCATGAACGCATCTCTGTGTTTTGAAACGAAACACTTTTTAACAAGCTTTCAATTTCTGGCTTGTTTCACTAAGGGATGTCCAAGGCAGGGAAGATAAAGTGGTGAGAAGGAAGGGGACACCCACTGAATTTTTCATGTTGTCTTTCATCCTGTCCTGCGTACTACTTACTTAGTATGTGAGGTGCATCCTGCAACAGCAACAAAATCAGAAAGGGTCCCTAATCTTTGGCCCTTATCTGCTGCTTTTGCAGGCACTCCCAATACCTCGCTACTCGTCACTACTTTGCCAGTTTTAAATTTTCCACTGCTGCGCTGTTCCAGAACAGACCTTCCATCCAAGGCAATGGAATGGGAACAGGATCCACTCGCGGCCTACAAATAGCAACGGTTGCTATCGGGCCTCCTAAACTTGGCCGATTCCGCCCTGAATGGAGTCCTAATGTTGGGTTCTTAACTTATGAATGCTGACAACCAGGCGAAGGCCAAGATTAATATCACTTACACAAGGGCATCAGGAGGGGAAAGAGAGAGAGATGTTGCTTTCGATAGCAGCAGGGAGATTATCGGCAAAGCAAACTGGCAATCCGGGGGTGGGGGGATTCTCGCACAGCACAAGTCCCAACCGAAAAATTTACGAGGGAGATGGTTAAGAGTGAGGAAGGGAGCAGCCTGCCTTTGAAAGCTGCAAATGGAATAGCACAAGAGCTTTGCACAATCCCGAGTGTGACAGCAACGACAAAAGGCATCAGTTTCAAGCAAACGTCAGCATTGCACCCCTACGTTCATCTGTGAAGCCGTGATGGCGTTCCTTGAGGTTGAAGGATATTATTAATAGGGACCCTTTCTGAAAAAGCAGTGACTTGATTTCATTCGGTGGAACTTGGAAGCCAGTGATTCCCACTTCGTGCGTTTCTATGGCAACGGCTTCATCTCGTTTCATTGAGAAAAGAAGATTCAAAGCAAAGCATGTTATCCGGATGAATTCGCATGTTAGGAACAGAGAGATTTTAAGGCCGTGATGGCGAACCTATGGCACGCATACCACAGGTGGCACACGTAGCCATATCAGTGAGCACGTGAGCTCAGTTCCAGCACTTCGGGCCTTCTGGGTCCACCAGAAGTAGGGAAATAGGCTGTTTCCTGCCTCCGGAGGGCCTGTAGGGGGGGAAGGCCCATTTTTCTCTCTCACACCTGGCTCCAGAGTCTCTCTATGAGTCTGGGGAGGGCAAAAATGGCCTTCCCCACACACCTGAGGCAAGAAACAGCCAGTTTGCCAATTTCTGGTTGGACAGGAAGTGACATTTTTTGCTGTCCCCAGCCTCCGGAGTCTCTCTAGGAGTGCCAGGAGTGGAGGGAGGGGGGGGGTGTCGCGCGCACATACGCAGGGGCGGGGTGCATAAAATTATGGGTGTGGGCATGCAAATGTGACACACACCCCCGCTCCCCTCCTGGCATGCGATGGCATAAAGGTTACCTATCACTGTTTTGGGGGCTCCAAGCTGCGTTGTTTGGGTTTGTAGGATAGAAAGAAGGGCTTTATGACAAAGATAGTATAGATGCCCTTGTATAAGTGGCCTTTCCCTAGTTGCCAGCATTCGTAAGAACTCAACATACAACTCCGTTCAGGGAGCCATTGTCAATTAAGAACACGTGGCAGCGTAGTGGTTAGAATACAGCATTGCAGGCTAAGTCTGCCCATAGCCAGGCGTTCGATCCTGACTGGCTCAAGGTTGACTCAGCCTTCCATCCTTCCAGGTTTGGTAAAATAAGGATCCAGATTGTTGGGGGCGATAGGCTGACTCTGTAAACTGCTTAGGGAGGGCTATAAAGCACTGTGAAGCGCTATATAAGTCTAAGGGCTATTGCTACAAGATCCCTGGTGGTGCATTGGTTAGAGTGCAATATTGCAGGCTAATTCTGCTCACTGCTATGAGTTCGATTCTGACCAGCTCAAAATTGACTCAGCCTTCCATCCTTCCGTGTTCAATAAAATGAAGATCCAGATTGTTGGGAGCAATATGCTGACATTGCAAACCACACCAGAGAGTGACCTAAAGCACCACAGAGAGATATATAAGGTGCTACTGTTATAGTAACATTCAGGATAGAATCATTTAAATTTGACATGAAGATGAGCTGGGCTATCAGAAAGGCACATAAATACACTGAAACCGACCAGGAAGCGTATGTTTAGTGTAAGGTCCGAACAAAAGAATCAAAAGCCAGGATTTGATCTTGATTTAACCACCATGATGCACTGTAAGGACCTTGATTGGCGGGAGCACTGGCAAGCCATGACATTAAAACATTCCAGGTAAATATAGCAGTCGACTAACAGTTGACTAACAAGTACACACGGCTTAGTATACATGACGACGTGTAAAGTGGTGCAAATTGTTCACAATACGTCATTCTTCTTCTGAACAATTTCGGAGTTTCCACACTGCCAATGCAATGGTCTCATTCCGATGCAGTTGTCCTATTGTTGCTGTCCTACTCCAGACCAGGGGTGAAATACAGCAGGTTCCGAAGAACCGGAGGCGGAAATTTTGAGTAGTTCAGAGAACCAGCAAATACCACTTCCGGCTGGTCCCAGGAGTGGGGTGGGGTGGGAATGGAGATTTTGCAGTATCCTTCCCCTGCCACGCTCACCAAGCCACACCACGCCCACCAAGCCACGCCCAGAGAACTGGTAGTAAAAAAATTTGGATTTCTCCACTGCTCCAGACTGATTTCTTCAGTCCGGATGCACAGGGTTCCAGGCTAATAGTTTAATTACACAGACCCTCAGAAAAGGAAGACAGGGAATCACAGCGAAGACCTACCCTAACCGCTTGCGTGTTGTTCAACAAAATTAATGTGTTTATCTGGAATTCGAAGAAAAAGAAAAACCCTACATGGCAATTAAGTCTTCTGTTTGCAAACCGCCCCTCAAATGCTTTTGTGTTACAACTATAATTAGTTTCCATCATCGTGGTGCTAAATGCAACTTGGAGCATCGCAGTTAACCCTGGCCACCTGCTTCGGAGAACACCACAGCTTTAGTAGCGTTTTAGGCTGCACTGTGATTTTTATAGGACCGTTTTACACTATGCTATATTTGCCCTTCGGTAGAATCCTCGCGTGCCATTTGTTAAAATGGAAGATGGGTTTCATTGTCTCAACATACCAATCATTGGGATGGTATTTCCCTGTTCCCTAACATATAAGCATTGTTTCTTGCCTAGTAGACTTTAGCGCAGGGGTGTCAAATTCAAGGCCCGGGGCCCGGATCCCCGTGGGGTGCCCTGGAAACAGCGAAGGACTGGCCCATGGTGCCTCGGCCAGCAAAAACAGAGCTCAGAAGGGGCCCTCCCGAGCTCCGTTTTCGCTGGCAGAGGGTTGCAGGAGGCTGTTGCAGCCGAAAATGGAGCTCAGGAGTCCGTTTTTGATGGTAGAGCGCTCGGGCCGCCACAGAGCGCTTGGGCTGACATGAGTGACGTCAAGCTGGCCACGCCGACCCCAGCACCCCAAAGTCAAACACAACCCTGATGCAGCCCTCAATGAAATCAAGTTTGACACCCCTGCTTTAGAGGTACAGGCCCATGGCTCAAAAAGAAAAAAGAAAAAAAGGCAAACATCCATCATTGGTGGCAAATAAACAATTGGAACCCAGATCTGCTTTTCTCTGATTGTCTTCTTGTTGTCGGGCTATGTTTGACTGGAATTATGAGCAAGTCCCTCCCTAAAACCAGCTTTTTAATTAATCATGGTGTCTTGAAAGATGTTAGGATATCCTAATGGCACCCTCCTGATGTCAGCCAAGCTAATTGTCACTGCTCCTGGAAGGGAAAAACTCTGGGATGAAGTTCTTGGGAGCCAATGCGAGAGTGGAACTTCCTCCATTCACTCTCAGCTGCCATTAGCTCATCCTCTTCTGCTGTTGAACCAGGTCACTACAAGGGTGATGAAGCTTTTAAGGATTCCCATCCTGTTTTTTTTCTGTTGTATAAACAAGAGACGGTCTGACTTTTGCATGGGATAAAGTTTTGAACCTGTGCTGAAGGGGATACAGGTAGTCCTCAGCATACGACCACAGCTGAGCCAAAAATCCACCTTGCTAAGCGGGGAATTTGTTTTGCCCCATTTTACGCCTTTTTCCTGCCACGCTTGTAAAGTGAATCCCTGCTGTTGCTAAATGAGTAACCCGGTTGTTCAGTGAATCCGGCTTCCACATCAACTTTGCTTGTCAGAAGGTCGCAAAAGGGGATCGATCATGTGATCCACCCCGGGACACTGCAGCTGTCGTAAGTATGAGCCAGTCGCTACACATCCAAATGTAAATCACATGACCGCGGGGGATGCTGCAACGGGCCTAAGTGTGAAAAACGGTTGCAAGTCACTTTTTGCAGTGCCACTGTAATGTCGAACGGTCACTAAGCGATTTGTTGTAAGTTGAGGATTCCCCGCTACTTCCAACTGTTTCATGAAGATGCTATTCCGTTTGGCTACCATTAATTCAACAGATTTAAAAGGGACACAGTGGCTCAGTGGCTAAGACGCTGAGCTTGTCGATCGAAAGGTCGGCAGTTCAACGGTTCGAATCCCTAGTGCTGCATAACAGGGTGAGCTCCCGTTTTTTGTCCCAGCTTCTGCCAACCTAGCAGTTCGAAAGCACGTAAAAAAAAAATACAAGTAGAAAAATAGAGACCACCTTTGGTGGGAAGGTAACAGCGTTCTGTGCAGTGGTGAAATCCAAATTTTTTTACTATCAGTTTTGTGGGCGTGGCTTGGTGGGCATGGCAGGGGAAGGATACTGCAAAATCTCCATTCCCACCCCGCTCCAGGGGAAGGATACTGCAAAATCCCCATTTCCTCCCCACTCCTGGGGGAAGAATATTGCAAAATCTCCAATTTGTAAAAATATACAAATAGAATGAGACTATTGCCTTATACACTGTAAGCCGCCCTGAGTCTTCGGAGAAGGGCGGGGTATAAATGTAAAAAAATAAATAAAATAAAAAAATCCCATCCCACCCCACTCCTGGGACCAGCCAGAGGTGGTATTTGCCGGTTCTCTGAACTGCTCAAAATTTCCGCTACCGGTTTTCCAGAACCTACTGGATTTTACCCCTGGTTCTGTGCGCCTTTGGCGTCTAGTCATGCCAGCCACATGACACAGAGACATCTTCGGACAGCGCTGGCTCTTCAGCTTTGAAACGGAGATGAGCACTGCCCCCTAGAGTCGGGAACAATTAGCACTAGAACGACCTTTACTTTTACCTTTAATTCAATAGACCGAGGACAGTCAAGATCTTCTGATCTGACAGGAGGGAAAGGGAGGCTGAGCAATAAGCGATGTGTCCAACATCACACTTTGAGTCAAAGGGAAGGAAGGAGACAGACACATAAGTCACCCAGATCTACCAGAGTGGTGAAATGAATTACTCCAATGAAGTCCAGGCAGAGTTTACATTTAGTTCCACACTCGTACTGATCGGGCTTCACTTTAAAAGCGTGACAAAAAGATCTTAAAATAAATTTTCCAGCTCAATCGCGATCTTAAAATAAATTTGCCAGCTCAATCGCTGTTTGATAAACCCAGGAAGTCCTCGACTTACAACAACTCGTTTAGTGGCCAAAGTTACAATGGTGCTAAAAAAAAAGGTTACTTATGACTGTTTTTCACACGTATGGCCGTTGCAGCATCCACATGGTCATGGCTTCAAAGTTCACCATGGTTGGCAACTGACTCACATTTATGACCATCGCAGTGTCCCCCTTTTGCAACCTTCAGACAAGCAAAATCAACAGGGAAGCCAAGATTCATTTAACATCCATGTTGCTAGCTTAACGGCTGCCGTGATGCAGTTGACAACTCTGGCAAGAAAGGTTGTAAAACAGGGCAAGACTCCCTAAACAACTGTCTCACTTAGCAACAGAAATCTCGGGCTCAATTGTGGCTGTAAGCTGAGGACTACCCCGTATGTTCCAAAAACACACCAGCTCCAATATATTCCATCACACAGCTGGAGGCGGAGATCTTATTGGTTCTATTCGGCATTAAAAGAAATTTTAAAATTAAAAGAAAAAAAGGATCAGAAAAGGAGGATCAAAAAAGCAGGAAAATAAGCTTTGAAGTGCCAAATCACGTGCTCTATTTGGAACATGGAGTATGCTTCTCTCTCCCCCCCCCTCACCCCCCATTTAAGGATATGACTAGAAAGTCTTGGACAGCATACAAAAATCTAATTAAAATAATCGGAAAGCAGAGTTCATGTTACTTCGGAACAAATGGGGAGAAATAGACTCTTTAGGTAGTCGCTTCCCGGACTGACATTTTTGAGTTATTTGAAATAAAACAAGTTCGGCAGACATTTACGGGGTGGCTTAGCTTGGAATCCTGTGGGTTTATCCCCTGGCTTTAGGAATTGTCATTTTCTACCAGGAGGAGAAAGGAGCGAGTGGTGCGGAAGGCGAGGAAGGCCAAAAGCTCTCAACCTCAGCTGCTCTTGCAGATCCAGTAACTATAAATACCCACCCTGCAGCTGGCGTTTCAGGAGAACCGCATGTCCATTCTCCATTCTCCGCCTCGACCTGAATAACCACTAGAGGCTACAGCCTAAATTCCATTTGGAGTCTTTGTTCTCCAGTGGAGGGCCGGGGCGTTCTCTGTAACTGGGCCCACGGTTTGGTTTGGTATTTAATGCAGAGCTCCGTGTTGTATTCGAAATTGAAGATTGCATGCGGAGCCAGCACAGGGAGAGAAACATCACATCTGGATATTATTGGCTAGAATGGAATGCAGGGCAAGAATAATAATAATAATAAATCAATAAATCCCGTTTCATAGGGGAAAAAATTAAGCACAGTTTTAAGGAAGAGAATATATGCAAAACGGATCCACACAATCAAATGATTCTCCTTAGCTGGAAACCAGGTCAACATTATCCAATACCAGCTTCTCGCAGCTGCCTACTCAGAAATGCAGCACTCTTTGTTTTATGCTGCTCTGAAAGAAGAGAGGAAGAGAATGCCAAAGTTCACATCCTGATGCATCGAATTCAAGTTTCAATGGGGCTTTGCCCTTCAGTCAGTTTCCAGATTTTTTAAGATAATGGAACTTTAAATGGCAAAAACCTTTAGCCAGAGCTTCCGTTTTTTGCTCCATTCAATTTTCACACACGGGAGTGGGGGTGGGGAGGAAACCCAGGTAATATCCTGAACTGGCCTTGGCTGGGCTTGTCAACGACAAATTCCAAGAGAAAAATGGCAAACTGTTTCTGTATTAGCAGCAAGGATCTCTCTAGAACTAGTGGGGTACAGTGGAGAAGGAGATGTTAAGAAACCCAAATTTAAGTCCACCTCTAGCCAATGACTTTGAGCCAATCACTCTCCCAGCCCTGTTTATTGGAGTAGTGGGGAAAACTTAAGAGGAAGGAATACTGCATACACACCTGGGGAAAAAGGAGGGGCAACTAATAAATAAATAAATAAACAGCCGGAACTCAGGCTCAACTTGAAGGATGAATGAATGCAGGAATGAATGAATGAATGAATGAATGAATGAATGAATGAATAACTGATGCTGGTATGATGTTTAGTTTAGTTTACAGTATTGCTGTGTGTTATTGCCTGATCATTAAACTGCTGTTCTATTTACTGTATCCTGACTCTTTGGTGGCTTGCTTGAGGCACAATTCTGTCAAAAAGATAATATACAAATACGCAGGCGTACACACAACCCAGGATAAAATTATTTCTCGTATATCAGCAGCTGAAGAGACGCAGGCGTACACACAACCCAGGATAAAATTATTTCTCGTATATCAGCAGCTGAAGAGACACGGGAGCGGTTTTTCCTTCCCAGAGTTTGCCCTCCAGAAGGCGAAGTGTGATGAGAACAGAAGAGGGTTTGTGGAGGGCGGAGGCTAATGATTCCCTTTCATGCCACATTTGACCACTATCTTAGGAGTCTTAATTTTTTTTTTTTACTGTTTCTAGACAAAGGTGCTGTTTTTGAACAATGAGGTGATCTGAAGAATCCTCTGGTCCGGTAATAATCTTCCTACTGCCAAGATTCATTATTGCAGGACCGTTTTCCGGATGCCTATAACTTGGCAGCTAATTGAATGGCTATGTAAGGCTGGTTGCCAGATAGCCATTTTAATTTGCAGCACCCCCGATGGCCTTAAAGACAGCAAGTTGCTTTGTATCAGGTCCATGTGGGTATTTTATCTGCTCTCATTAGTAAGGTTTCAGACAAACAACTTCTACAGACTCCTTTTCATTTGAAGTGGTATTTACCAATGACCTATCTATCTTAAATTCATGGGTATATAGGGAAGAATTGAAATCAAAAAGATTTCTAGAGCGCAAGTTATCTGCTAGTCTTCCCCCACACAGACACATAAAAAAACCATGATCTGTTCAAAGCAGCAGCTATGTCCTTCAAGACATTGGTTTGTTTCTCTTTCGTTGCTTCAAACATGAGATGGGCACACTCAAAATCTCATTGCTTTAACTTGTTCAGGTTAATTCAGTAGTCAAAACGACAAGATATAGAGAAAGTTTCTATTATATAAAACAGAGAGAGGGAATTTTTGAAACCTTTAAAAAAAAAAAAGGAAATGAGATTCATAAATTGAATTCCATTCATCGTAGCTTTAAAAAGACGACAGGGTTTGAGGCACAGTGTTGATAATACTGTGCTCAATGCTTCATCAGCTATTTTGACGAATGGAACTTTAAAAAAAGAATCCATCAATGAAGGATCCAACTAATTATCAGCGCGAAAGAGCAATTGGAAAGAAAAGTGGAGAGCCACGCGGTGCCCCTTGACCTCAGAAAATATTCTGTAATTTATATAAACATTAACTGAATGATTCAGTGAGCTGAGCTTCTAGGGAACAGCCATCTCTTCCAACGGCCAAATTGCTTGGGAGTGGAAGCATAATTGTGGCATTTCACTTGCTGTCATATGACTGAATAACATTCCTTTCCAATTGGCTGGACTTGTGTGTTTTTTTTGTGTGTGTATGTATTATTAAAGAGCTGGGAGCTGAATCACCAGAATGATGTCATAAAAGGATCCTGTATTCCAGAGCTCTCTTCTATATTGCTTTTTCAAAGAGGATGCAATCCACTTCCCAATAGAAGAAATTGACCGGAAAAAGGTAGAGGTGACATCAGATCTAAGGTACAAAGTCTTCTGCCTTTAAGAACAGAACAAAAAAAAAATACCTCTGGGTCCTAACTAAACAAGAAGGACAGAGACAAGGAACTCGCAACTGGGAAAGCTACATACTGGTTGAAGACGAAAAAGACCCATCAACTTATGTGCATTGGTGAAGGGACTCACTATAGAAGTGTTGGTTCATACATACCATCAAATTACAATTTAGTGCAGGGGTCCCCAAACTTGGCGACTTGTGGATTTCAACTCCTAGACTTAAAGTCGCCAAGTTTGGGGACCCCTGATTTAGTGTGACAAAGAACCACCTTCAAAAATGGGGGGGAGGGGAACACTCTCACTCTGCACTGATTAGGCTGGCCTAATGGCAATTTTAATGGGGTTTTAATCGGGGTTGTTTTTTTATAATTTTATCCTATTATTTTTAAATTTTCGGCCAATGGAATTAGATTTTTAAAGATATTGTATTTTTAACTTTTGTGTACCGTATATACTCGAGTATAAGCCGAGTTTTTCAGCACATTTTTTGTGCTGAAAAACGTCCCCTCGGCTTATACTCGGGTCTATACGGCTTATACTCAAGTTTTTTTAAGCCCTCGCTTATACTCGAGTATATACGGCTTATACTCGAGTTTTTTTCTTTCTTTTTCACATTTTACCGGACTGAAGCCTGCCGGTGCAGTGAGAGGCGGGCGGGGAGCCGCCAGCTTTCTCAGCTGAGGGAGGAGGGTTTCAACCGGTAGGTGCCTCATTTCCCACCCTCGGCTTATACTCGAGTCCCCAGTTTACCCCAGTTTTTGGGGTAAAATTGGGGACCTCGGCTTATACTCGGATCGGCTTATATTCGAGTATATACGGTATTTGTTTTATTCTGGCTGTAAACTGCCCTGAGTCTTCGGAGAAGGGCGGTATATAAATATGAATAATAATAATAATAATAATAATAATAATAATAATAATAAGAAGAAGAAGAAGAAGAAGAAGAAGAAGAAGAAGAAGAAGAAGAAGAAGAAAAAAAAAATAATTTGGTACAATCACACTTGGCAAGTTGGTTTAATCCAAGCTGGCCTCACAACTCGGAAGCAAAAGGTAAAAGTCAAGCCCATTTCTACAGGTTTCACATGGGCTACAGCAAATTACTCTGAAGAGCATCCTGTCCCATCAAGGCAACTGAAATTTGCCCCCAGATATGGCTCTTATTTGCTTTTCTCAACGTATTGGGTTTTTCAGACGTTTCAGGAGATAGCAAAGGGGGAAAACGCCACTTAACAGAATAACAGTTGGAAGGGACCTTGGAGGTCTTCTAGTCCAACTCCCTGCTCAAGAAGGAGACCCTACACCATTCCAGGCAATAGACCGTCCAATCTCTTCTTAAAAGACTCCAGTGATGGAGCACCCACAACTTCTAGAGGCAAGTTGTTCCACTTGTTAACTGTTCTTGCTGTCAGGCAATTCCTCCTTAATTCCAAGTTAAATCTCTCTTTGATTAGTTTCCATCCGTTGCTTCTCGTCCTGCCCTCAGGTGCACTGGAGAATAGGTTGACCCACTCTTCTTTGTGGCGACCCCTGAGATATTGGAAGACTGCTGTCATGTTGCTCCTACTCCTTCTCTTTGTTAGACATACCTAGTTCCAGCAACCATTCTTTGTATGTTTTAGCCTCCAGTCCCCTAATCATCTTGGTTGCTCTTTTCTGTACTTTTTTTATATCTTTGTTTATATCGTGGCTTGAATAAACCTGTAAAGAGGCAGCTCCAAAATCAGTTTTACAATCCTACGGCCGGCCGACTCTCTCCTACAGGCAGTCCTCACCCTCATCCCCTCTCTTCACTTCTAAAATCCCCCCACGGGCAGCATCTTTTAACTGCGTAACATCTGCAATCAGCTCTGAGTGCCCCACAAGCAGACTAGGCCGGCTGCCAACATACCAGTTTCCTAATGCAGTCAGAACATGTGATTTCATCCAGACTGCAGGATTTCACTGTAATAACAAAAGAAAATCAGATGGAAAGAAGGCGACTGTCATGCGCAGGGGAAAGATTACAGCAGGTCTGCACCTCGAGATCCTCTGCAAGTTTCAATGATGGATCAATCGGGAGGCCGATGTGGTGCAGTTGAGTTCTTTCAAGTTATACCCCCCACCCCCTCAAACAGGACAAAGGAAAATCAGGACAACTCCCAATCGGTTAAATCCAAGGTTATTTGTCGGAAGAGACAACTTCTGATGAAGAATCCTGATTCCTTGCTGAATCTTAGCCCATGGCCAATATATTGCTAAACTCTTGAGGAAGCCTGGAAAAGCCGCCATTCATCCAAGCCTGCTATCAGGTGTCTGCATGAGTGTGCAAGATTAAACCAAGCGACTTCTGCTTTTCCGTTTGCTAATAATCTAATAATCTTTCACTAGAATTCTCTTCTGCCCTGCATTCTCGGCCTGATTTGTTTAGGGAATCTGATAGGTGAACCGAGAATCCGAGAGCATTCGCATATGAATGATTTTCAAAGTTCTTATCCAAACATCATTTAAAGCATGCATTGCTATGTCATCCCACCCAATTCCACTCCTCACAAAACCTTTTCTTTTAAGGAAGTCTTCAAAGCCGTAAATGGTGCCTGCAAACATCCCTGCAAACTCCTATTTTCCTTTCCACCATTTGCATTTCTGACCCCTTTTCCCCCGTAGCGCCTTCTTTCTGTACATTCCTGGCATATTTCCCACTTAACAACACACTCAAGAGACTCACAAGTCTTAAGGAGGTCTCTAAGGCTATTTTCCCACAGTTATTAATGATCCAAATAAGTCTGACCACCTGCCATTTCGTTTTCTCTTTTGTCTGTCTGGAGAAATCCAGAAAAAAAAAAGGTACAGATCAAAACAGAAAAATAGATCCCAGTGAAAGATGCAAAGGAAGCTTTTCTCAGCTAAAAAATGTGGCTTTCCTCTTTTTCTTTTAAAACCTTGGGCCTTGCATTCTCGCTACCGAGAGACTATGCTGACATCAATAGCCCCAACTTTAAAATCTTGTAGGAAGAAGGAAGTATCTGATACAAAACCAGCAGATGCTGACAAACCTTTAAAGATAGGAGAAAACAAGGCAAGCCACTTGTTGTATTACAACAACAACAACTCTGTGAAGAAAGCTAAAGGCTTAGAGAAAACACAGGCTGGACACTCTTAAACTTCTATCATATTGAAGATGTCAAAGATTATTTTCTCTGCCAGACCAGACATAGGATTAAATCATAAGAAACATGGTGAGAAACATCTTGATAGAATAGAATAGAATAGAATTTTTATTGGCCAAGTGTGATTGGACACACAAGGAATTTGTCTTGGTGCATTAGAATATTAGAATATTAGATATTAGAATAGATATTAGAATAGAATAGAATAACTTTAATAATAATAATAATAATAATAATAATAATAATAATAACAACAACAACAACAACAACAACAACAGTAATAGAATAGGCCTGAAGCTAAAACATACATTGAAGGGCTACAGGAACTGGGCATGTCTAATCTAACAAAGAGAAGGACAAGGGGTGATATGATAGCAGTCTTCTAATATTTGAGGTGTTACAGAATTACAGAACAACAGAGTTGGAAGGGACCTTGGAGGTCTTCTAGTCCAACCCCCTGCCTAGGCAGGAAACCCTACACCACTTCAGAGAAATGGTCGTCCAACATCTTCTTAAAAATTTCCAGTGTTGGAGCATTCACAACTTCTGGTGGCAAGTTGTTCCACAGATTAATTGTTCTCACGGTCAGGAGATTTCTCCTTAGGTTCTAAGTTGCTTCTCTCCTTGATCAGTTTCCACCCATTGCTTCTTGTCCTGCCCTCAGGTGCTTTGGAGAATACGTTGAAGCCCTCTTTTTTTTGGCAGCCCCTGAGATATTGGAACACTGCTATCATGTCTCATTAAAAGCAGTTTGACTGTAAAACCAACTCCCGGCTAGGATAGTGGACTGTCCCTCAGCATAGTGGTCTTTATATGAATGAAACAGAGGAACCTGAAGCCCTCTGGGTAAATTACGATTTTTTGTTGTTCCAGGCAGTGTAGTAAATGGCCAAAGATCTTACAAGTTGCAGTTTGAAAACATCTGGACAACCGGGGATTGTTCATCCTTAAAAGAATATGAAGGCTGGTTCATATTGGTTGGGAACACACTTCCTCTAGCTTTCCTGAGATTTTTTTTTTTTTAAATACGTCTACAGTGACATCGATTTCCTATTTCTGACCTACAGGGTCACATCAAGCCTAGGCTTTCAACTGGCAGATGGCAAAAAAGAACAGAAGGACATCCTGAACGCTAAGCTTACAAGCAACAAAATAGCATCAAAAATGCCCAGGCCAGCAAATCTTGTTGCCCAGAATACCTCGTGTACTCGTCATCCAGCTACTTCCAAAAAGGAACTTGCACAAGATGGTCAAGTAACCTTGCTAATGACAAGGAAGTCCCTGAAGCATGTGTGATTGTTTGCCACTCATTTCTAGATGATTACACATCAGTAAAAATGCTGCCAGGTAAGAGGTAATACTTCCAGAGCAACAACAACAACAACAACAAAAAGGACAATACAAGACTGCCACAAAAAAAAGAAAAAGTTGTTTTGAATAATTGTTAATGACATTATCTATATATATGTGATACCAACGATTTACTGAGTCCCAGTGAAAGGAAAGCCGCTGTAATTAGAAAATTAAGCATGACTTACTGGTCGAATTTCCTTGCATTTGGATGATGCATTTGGACTCTTTGCTGGTCTCTCGGGAATTAAAAGGTCTGACCCGAACAGCTACTTTTACAGAAGCTCCTGACATTTTGATGGTCTCTTGTGTGCACTCCAGAAATTAGGTTTCAGGGACTTCCGCAGTTTCTTCTAGTGTTAGCTTTTAAAAGGAAAGAAAAGCGATTTTCAAATACATATCAGATAAACAGCCGTTTATTATAACCAAGCATGTTTGATACACACACACACAAATAACATTTTCCTCAGCATGTAAAACAGGGAGATTATTCACACTGCTCCTTTACCAAGCTGAGAGAGAAAAAAAGCTTTGATGAGTGACATCGCTCATGATTCAGTCAGCTTTAAAAAGATACCCTTTTCTGTACAGCTTGTTCATTTAATTGGTATGAGTGGCAAGTATAAAAGAATCCAACACATCTCTAGGGATTTGCTCAAAAAAAAAAAAGACAAAAAGCCTATGCAATACCTCTGGATTTCATGTTAGTCTTTCTCCTTGGACATTCCTATGTCCTGCAATAGACAACAATGCTGCAGAAAATCAAACTAAACCATTACATTCTCCCTTCGCAAAGGTTTAGCTGGAAGGGAAAGTGGAATATATACGGGCAAATGGAAATGTCTTCCCAAGGCATTTCAAAACAGCTGATGTGGTATCGGATATAAAAGCAAAACAGAGGTTTAAAATAGCGTACAGTATCCTGCACCAGCTTTATTTGTTCATTGTGTTGACTGATAATGGTCTGTATCTTTTTAGTTAACAGGCATGATCAATATCTTTTAAGTTCTACCATTGCTCCTTGCATGAAAAACAAACACGGAGTTGTTTATTTTTCAAAGCATACATATCCGAATAGATCACCAAAACAATACTGGAAGATTTGTAGGTGCTTATTTATTGTAGATTTTTTGGTGGGACAGGCCAGGGCAAAAAGAGCCGGACGCGTAGCCTTACAATATCAAATATTCCAGAATGTATACAGGAAACCTGCTGCCATCCTGCATGTCAATAGAATGGTGTCTGCATCGATGCTCTTGATGCAGAGAGCATTCTTATGGATGCTCTTAAAAAGCAAGATAAAGGCCAGAAAGTAGAGCTTGAAGCTTTGCAGCCATTTAAGGCCTCCGTCTCTTAAAATGCCTGAAGTTCCTCCCCAAATGTAACTGGCCCCACCCATTTTTGGCATGTGGCGCTCTACGGGCAACCCAAAGTCTGGTGCGGGGTCCAGAGGCTGGCAGAAGCTGTGAACCACAGCTCTGTAGCAACGGCCTCCCGCCACCTACTCAAGAACCCATATATCATTTCTACAGCGGCCAAAGCAGCCCAAATCCAGCGGTTCTCAACAGCAGTCTAGACAGGATGCCAAATCAGCCACTGAAGCTTGAATCAAACATGGAAGCCTTAGCAGAAACGATCAATTACAGTCCTAAAATGCCTATAAAAGAATGCAGAAAGGCATTAATAGCAGAACCAAGGTTCTTTCTCAAAGGAAGTGATTTAAAATATGAAAGATTGAGATAACCTTTACTTTGGAAGGCGGCAGGTTAGGAAAAGCAGATTTGGCAAAATTGGGACTGTTTCACAGCTGTAACGCAATTGTGATCAATATACTTTTGCCCCAGTTTTAGGTGACTCAGTGGCTAAGGCACTCAGCTTGTCAATCAGAAAGGTCGGCAGTTCGGCGGTTCGAATCCCTAGTACAGGTCTCCTGCGTGAGCAGGGGGTTGGACTAGATGACCTCCAAGGTCCCTTCCAACTCTGTTACTGTTACCTACTGTTACCTGATTGCTCTCTGTCTTATTCCTGGCTCTATGCTAGAACAAGGCTACTTTACATTTGCATTTGTATTGCTTGTTTTATTTTTGCCTGTACACCGCCCTGAGTCCTTCGGGAGAAGGGCGGTATAAAAATCAAAATAATAAATAAAAAAATAAAAAATAAAACAGATATGCGCATAGTAACTATGTTAGTAAAGCAGGTGGAGGAGGAGAAACCAGTTTTTCTTTATTAGTTTCCTCTCCAGCCTTCGGTCCAAACTCAAGGATCTAGGTTGTGAGAAGAAAAACACCATCATTTGTGGAGTCCATGTACCAATCAGGACATAAGTGGCTCTTCTGTTTAGTTGGGAATGCATTGTTTCACGCATGGGGTTGGGGTGAACTCAACTCTTGTTTCACTGAGTAGTCTAAAAATCTCTAGGCAGCCTCTCCCCCTTTCCCCTTCCAAAAGTTTTATGTAAATAAGCTTCATGTAAATTAAGCTGCAAGAAATCTAGCTGCCACCCTTTGTGGGTTTTGCCTGCAAAAAGAGCACACTGAATTGGGGGTAAAGTGAATTAGGGGTAGGGGAACCCCTGAGAAGCTTTCTCAAATATGATAACACCAGCATCAGGTCATATTTGGAAAGAATTCAAAAAACGGGAGTCCCCTTATGCAGAAAAGTTTCAAGTTGGGAAATACAAATTTAGGGGTCATTCTCAAGGAAACAAACTGGAATTAAAAACAAGAAAATGAATCGCAGAAATACATCCCCAAAACCTAAATAAGACCAAAAAAAATGTTTTTGAATCTAAGCCCTAAGCTAACCAAATACTCTTTACTGATCCAAGACATTTCTCTCTTAGGGTGTGAAAACAGGCACTTTTTTCCACACACGCCCACCTTTAAATAATCAAAAAATAGTTGAAATATCCGCAAATTATTATGCTTTCTGGCTTAGCTGCACCTCAGGTTTAAGCACTGGGTTCCTTCTCGCTCAAGCGCCACCAAAAAGAGTCAGTCAAGTTTGAAGGAAATGTGACTTTTCTCTTGCTTTCAAACCATAGCTGACTGACAAACTATAGGGAGTCCAGAGATCTCAGATGACAATTCCAGAATCTCTATCAACGAGGTAATTGGCTAATACAAGCTTCCTCTAAAGAAGTCATATAATTATAGCGTTCATAAAACTATCCTAAAGACCTGTTACACAGCAAAAATAATAAAATACAAACATATCTAAAGGCAAATGCCTGTGGAGATTCTCAGTTAGGTCATAGTTGTCTCAAAGGTGCTTTTTTTTTCCTTCAAAAGGGCAACTGGACTGTTGAGAAAGATGATGATGTTTTGCTTCACGTTCAAGAAACTTCATCAGTTCTATTCCATCGTTTCGCCATCAGAACTGATGAAGCTTCTTTGGATGACAAGTGAAGCATTTCCTCCTTCTTCTTCCTCAAGGAAAAAAAAAATCAGTCCAGTTGCCTTTTCAAGGGAAAAAAAAAACATCTTTGAGACATGTCTAAAGGCACGTATGATGGTGGAATTAACTGGTGACAGATTACAACTGTCCTGTCAAATCAATTCAAATGACTGGATTTGTGTAAGTTGCTTAACTGGGAGATTTAAAGAGGCAGAGTATCATGCAACCCTGAGCATTTCTGAACTAGAATCAGTCCCCATAATAACCTGTGGTTCTCCCTGGATTAATCGAGGGTTGCTCTGAGCCAGGCTGTCATGCGAATGGAGAAAGTGAACTCTCCCTCAGGCTTACAGGCAGGGATCTTAAGGAAGCTCTACAAAAGTGGAGCCTATCCAGGAAGCCTGGTTTTTATAGTTCACACACTCACACACACACACACCCCAGCGAATATGCAAAGGACTAACAAAGGGGCAGAAAGAAGATGGGGGGAGGGTGCTTTATGAAAGAGTCCCAACACAGCACCAGGACAATGACGATAACAGAAGCAGACAGTGATCTCTTTGTGAAGTTGGCTTGTTAGAAGTTTTATGTCCTTTGATCAGCAGAAGTGCCCTTCCGTCGTATTGAGTTAGGCTGCTAAATATTTCAGCGTAAATGAAAGGAGCAATAGCAAGTAATATGAACGCTGTCAAGTTTGGCATCCATCACAAAAATCCATGTTTTTGTAAAGCTTACACTGCTATGGAAACAAGAGCGTTACAAAGCCAAGCGAGTGTGGGTCTATCCAAAGGTATTCCCAATGAAATTAGTGGAATTTTACATCTAAAGGTATCCGACAACAGGTTTAAAATACCTTTCATTCCTCTTTCTGTAACTGTAGTCACAAAAGAAACACAATAAATGGAAGAAGAAAAATTCACAGTATTCTGCTCTGAGGGAGGAAACCTGGCAAGGCTCAGAGAAAATAATAAGAGAGGGATCCGAAGAAAGCTGAAATAGCTTAGATTCAAATGGAGAGATCTAATTCCAGGACTATAACAAACATACAGCTTGGAGGGAGAGCCCCTAAACCCCACCCTATACAATTCCCGACGAACGACGAACGAGCAGCAGCAAGGAGTGAAAAGACAAGCCAGGGGTGACAAAAGTCTTCCCAAATTCCAGGGAGCATTTTCACTGAGCTACTCATCTGGTGGTTCTTACCCTCCTGCCATCCTATCTCTGACGGACCTCCTGCAAGACCGTCAGCTCATAATCCCAATATGGCTGCCTCTGTAATTGTGCTGTGCTGGATACTGTCTAGAGGAAGGGAGGACACATAACAAAACAAATAGGTGAAGCATCTATCTTTAGGGCTGAAATAGTTTTAAGCAAAAAGCGAGGGGATGGGTGGGGAGAGGGAAGAGACAGTGTTCCCCCAAAAATCAGGCTCAAGTCAGACTGGTCAACTTGAAGGAGAGGGTGGGGGAAGGAAATCAGTCTCAAACCCCACCCTGATTCTGAGATGAGATGGAGTTTAGGCCGCAGCACTGTGGCTCAAGGAGAAAAGATGTCAGATGGGAATAATCGATTAGGAGGGATGGGCCCAATCCAGAGCAGAGCCTTCCAACATCCAAGGAAACAGAAGACCAGGTGCTGAAGGCAGAGGCCTCCATTCAGAAAACTCGTTAAGAACTTCTTCTTAATTCCCCAATCCCAAAGTCTCTGTTCGACTGACAGATGTTGATTTGAGTGTGTCAGGGAGTAAGCTTGGAACTCTAACCAAAACTCAAGAGAGGGGGAGGAAGGGTGGGGAGAGGGTCCCATTTCGCTGGTTTGGGAAGCTCCCTGTGCCAACATTTAAAAAAAAAAAAAGCAGGCTGCCACAACATCTCGCCTTAGCTGCAGAAAAAAAGTATCTAGGGGAAACATGAAGTGGAGAAAAGGAATGTGGGTAAGGGGAGGGCAAAGCCCCCTCCCAAAAAAAAAAACCTGTGAGGAATCTACAACTGGAATTGACCGGTTGGGGGATAAAACACCAGACTCCTTGAGAAGAAAAGGAATTCAGAAAACAGGCTTCCTCCTACACTGAACAAAGTGGAAAAAGCTTATGGAAGGAAATTGCTGGTAGGGCATGAATGTGTGTGTGTGTGTGCAGCACACACAGATCCTGACCCATAAACAGAGGCAGCCTATTATTCGAAATGGACTAATAAGAAAGTAAAAGAACTCCGATGCAAATGCCTTTATAACATCTGCAAACCTGCACACAAGTAAATGCAGTTGTACCAATTTGGCTGAATCTGTATACAGCTGAATACATGGATTATATGGGGGGGGTCATACACCCACCAATTTACCCCCAATTTACCAGTGCCATGTCCCTAAGAGTTTTCCAAGCTAACCTCTAAAACCCTTCAGCCGACTGCAGGTTTTTCAAAGCCCACAGGCCAGGAAACAAAACAAGCACAGCACATACCAAGGAGAGCTCCTAACTAGGGCTCCTAACCTTACTAAGGACTAGCACCATTTTTGAGATACACCCTATTTCTTCCCGTTCTCACGCCTGGGTGTAGAACTCATACAATAAACGGCAGCTTTCCAAAACGCTCGATCGCTGTTCGTCATGACTACGATCGGATTTTTTATTTCACAGTAATCGTTATCTACCCAAAATTTAGAAGTACCAAAATAACACGGCCGCCCGTTAGTATTGAATTTATTGCACCCTGCCAAGATGAAAGAGGCTGCCAAAGGAGTCCAGTTTATTTATTATTATTGACTTGATTCATTAAAAATGAAACTCAGTCAACGGAACATTCAAAAATACATCACAAATACCACTGACTGGTATTATTATTATTATTAATAATAATAATAATACTATTATACTAATAATAATATACTAATAATACTAATATTATAATTATACTAATAATAATAATACTATTATTATTACTATTACTATTCTTCTTCTTATAGGTTTTGCTCTTGAGATCTGACACATGGGAGGAGTCCCAGGCCCAGGCCTGGACTACAACTCCCATAATCCCACAGCAGCCATCTCCCACACCTCCAGGGGAGGAAAATCCACCCTGTCCCTCCTCCATTCTCTCCTCTTACTGGGATATTGCTTTTTTTTTTTGCTTTTTTTAAAAAGCCAAACATAATTTGCTTTCCCTTTGGGAGAGAGGCATCTTGATGGGGGGGGAGGGGAGGGGGTGAAAGGGAGGGGAAGAGTTTTAAAGAGACGGAGGGGGGAAAAAAAAACAAAGGAGGGATGTGGAAAAAAGGGGGATAAATGAAGGAAGGAACCCATGATGGCCTCCCTGGGTAGTTCCTTCTTTCCATCCAGGCCCACCTCGCCATCAATGGTCCATGGAGGAGGAGGAGGAGGAGGAGGAGGAGGCGGCTGGGAACGGAGAGATCGGATTCCGACACCCATCCACCCACCCCACCACCATCATCATCATCATCCCCGGAAGATGGGCGTTGCAGCCCCGGAGGGCGCCAGGTTGGGGAAGGTAGGGTGAGCAGGTGGCTGAGACAGCCCCGCCCAAACAGCTTCTCCTCAGGTCACGTGACGCGCTCGGGCGTACTCTCCCCCCCCCACCGTTTTAAGCTCGCGCTTTTTTTTTTTTTACCTCAGTGCGGTGAAGGGCGGAGCGGCACCGGCAAAAAAAAAAAACAACCCTAGAGGCTTCCCGGGGGGTCACGACCGGCGAGGCAGCTAGCGGGGAAGAAGCCGCCGCCGAGCCCCATTCCGGGACGGCGAGAAAGGAGCGAAGGCCCCGCGCGGACGACCGAACCGCCTTGACAGCACCGTCGCCGCCGCTCTACTGACAAGGGAAAGCGATGGAGCCGCTTCCCCCCCCACCCCTCACTCCCACCGGCTGCGGGCCCCGCCCCTTTCTCGCGGCGGCCGTCCAATCAGAGGCGGAAGAGGGCCGCCCGCCTTCCGAGCGAAGCCGCCGGCACCGTCGCTGATAGGCCGGCCGCTTTTGTCCATCCGTGACGGAAAGGCTCAGTAAAAGGCGGAGGGGGCGCCTCCGCTTCTGCCAATCTCGGAGCGCCTCTCAGCCAATCCCGAATGAAGCGGGCGGGACGTGAGCCCGCGAAGGCAGCCAATGAGCGTTCGAAGAAGGGGATGCGCTTAGCTCCGCTTTCACAGTTCTCGGGGGATTCTCCTTGGGATTCTTTTAAGCCGGCGGCGCAGGAATACCTCTTGGGGGGGGGGAGAGGGCTCGCGCGGAAGGACAAATTCGAGGGTGGCGAATTGACCTAGCGGGGTATAAAAGGGGAGCGACGCGGCCTTTTTGGCTCTTTTTTTTTTTAACCTCCCTCAGATTTAATCTCTCTCTGGGAGGCGCTGAGGATTGTGGGAAGGCTGAGTGACTGAGCCCTTTGGGAATTGATTCAGGTCAATTAACGCCAGCCGTGACGAAAGCGACGAAGGAGAGAAACACAACATATTAAAATTAAAAAAACAAAAACACGGTGTCGTCAAATTAAAGTTTGACAATCGCCGGTCTGCTTTGGTAAAGCGCGCAACGAACGTCCGAATGCAGAAAGTGCCTTGTGTCACAATCGCGAACTCTTACATTCCCTCATCCCGGTTTTATTATGGGATGGGATTACACAAAATGCATCAAAATGAGAGATTGCGAATGTGCAATTTGAGAGGATCTGTAGGGAAAAAAGGGTTTCCCCCCCCCTCTCTCCTCCTATGAAATACCTCATCCAAATTTAAATTTTGCTGTGAAAAAATAAAACCTTTGGGATGTTTGCATGGTCCCTTATTTTATATATAAATATAGGTAATCCTCTACTTTACAACCCTTCATTTAGTCCAGGGGTCTCCAACCTTGGCAACTTTTAAGCCTGGAGGACTTCAACTCCCAGAATTCCCCAGCCAGCTTGGCTTGGCTTGGCTTTGCTGGCTAGGGAATTCTGGGAGTTGAAGTCCTCCAAGCTTAAAGTCGCCCAGGTTGAAGACCCCTGATTTAGTCATCATTTGGAGCTTCAATGACACTGAAAAAAGGGACTTTACGACCGGTTCTCACACTTACAGCGTTCCCGTGGTCATGCGACCAAAATTCAGGCACCTGGCAACTGGCATGGACTTAATGACGGTTGCGCCGGGTCCTGGGATCACTACTTGTAACCGTCACAGACAAAGTCAATGGGAGAAGCTGGATTCACTTAATGACCATGTGATTCACTCAGCTGCAGTGATTTGTTTTAACAGTAGTGGCCAAAAATAGGTTGTAAAAGGGGGCAAACCTCACTTAACGGCCTTGCTGACCAGTTGGGAACTGTGTGCGCTCAACTGTGGTTGTAAGTCGAGGACTATCTATCTTACGGAATTGCTGGCACAGCCTCAGGGATTTTTCTTTGAACAGTAACCTCAAGCTAGAGTTGACTTATCTTTAAGTATTTTATCTGCGTTTCTATTTTATTCCCACTATTGATTTGTGGCAGCCACTTGTCCTAAAATGGTTTAATTTCTATGCCTCTTTTGTCCTTCTGTTGTTATTCTTAAAAGTACCTACTTAAAAGTTTCAAAAACCTCCCCCCCCCCAACAAAGAGCTGACTTACACACTGAGTAAAATACAAATGGGTTAAACAAAACATAAAACAGTGCTGTGTTTCCAAGGGTTAAAAGACTTAGACATTTGAACATAAAACCTTTTTAACATATTGTGTTTTACTAATCTGGGTGAAATGTTTATATTGCTAGTTGATGTACGATACGCCATACGCTGAATAAAAGATCCAGACAAGTAAACAGCAGAGACGGGGATTGTTGAGGCTAAACCCCGAATTATATCACAAATTGAGTCCATATGGATTAATCCTGTCAGTGATGCAGCCTACAACAGCTTAATTTGCCAGCAGAAAATCTTTAAATTTGTTACCCAGGGGGCTAAATTCATGAGGTAGTTTTGGCTTATTATATTATAGTTATGAGGTAATTTTGGCTTATTATATACAGCATTATAGGGCCAACTTCTCCAGAGTTATAGAGCTGATCTGTGGGTGGAGAGCATCGGCTCTGCGTGAATGACACACATTTCAAACTCATTTTGTGCAAAAAAAAAAAAAAATGGAAGATAAAAAAGCCTTAGTGTGCATATTCTGGAGAGACGGAGAGACATGATGGGTATGAGCCCGGAAGCTTGAAATAAACCTTCGATCCTGGTGACCGACTGACTGAATCCTGCAAAAAATGCCATTTTTCTGACCCAGTTTAACAATTCAGAGAAACCTATTTTTTTTGGCCTAAGACAGGCAGTCCTCAAACTTTCTGGCTTGGTGCGCCGTCCATTTGTGTGAATGGCCTGCGCGCGTGCAAAGTGGCCACCGATCACGGGAGGGAAATTGCCGTGTGCGAGGGCAAGCAGCTGCCGCTCGCACAAGAGATTTGCACGCATGCGAATTTGCACTCATGCATTACACTGAACAGGCCTCAGCCAGGTAGTGGGCCAGGGGTTGGGGACCCCTGGTCTAAGAGATGAAATATTGGGCTTGACCCATTAGAACCACTTGTTATTCAGTGACAGCCCATGTTTTTCTATAACAAGCCACAGCTCTCGATTTATTGGAGATAAATGCTGATTTGTCCTATTACTTTTCCCTCTGAATAAGACAACCAAAGAAGCAATAGCTACGTTTGTCTCATTAAAAAAATGAGACATCCCCCCTCATAAGCAGACAAGCAAATCATCACCATCTTTTTTTAATGACGCCATAATCCCTTGCGAGGATAGAGTCTCAGCAACTGAATGGAGCTAGAAGAGTGTTTTACTGGCCGGCTGCCCATCCTGTTGCCAATGCGGAGTTTTGTTCAGCAGATACATTCTCAGTGTGCCCAAGAGAGAGAAATATCTGCTTCTTACTTAGGATCGAACTCACAGACTCCTGATTGCGAGGGCGAGAGCTCCACCTTCTAGGCCACCGCACCACTTCAAGCAACCAAATCCTTGGATGAAAATCACGCCCTATGTATGCTGCACAAAGTATTTGTAATTTTGATTTAAGAAGCCCGCCCAAAATACAGAAAGGAGCCAGAGGGGGGAAGGGGAAAAAAGTTCTTGTGAATGTGTATCATCATTTATTTGTTCTTCAAGAATTAGGAATTGAACAGAGGAAACCGTCAGCAGAAAAGAAAAAGAAAAGAAAAACATTTTCTTTTCAGGCTTAATTTGTTTCGTTTCGTTGTTGTTGTTTTTTTAAAACACTGTGGTTTCGGATCCTTTTCAAAAAGGACATTCAAGTATCTTTTTTAAGCAGAGGGCAGTCATACAAAAATGTTTCATCTTTTTTATATAGTTTCTTTTTTTAAAAAAAGCAAGTCTACATTTTTTTTTCCTGCACCCTTTTTGCTTTGGTAAGGCCAAGCCATGGATATAAAACTGGTACGCAACATAAAAATGAATCCGTCGGCTTCGACTCGGGAGGCGCCGAGAATAAAACAATCTCCTTTCCATACACCCCCCCAACCCTCATTTCCCCCAAGAGAAGCACTTTTAAAAGACAGAGAATCATTACCGTTCATCTTATAAGATCTCTGCCTTTAAAAGATTTTTATTTATATATATATGTATGTATGTATATATATATATATATATATATATTTATTTATAGCTCTCTCTATATATCTTTTAAGTCAATGAACCCCCCCCCCCCCGTCTTCCACTCTTAATTCCTTTGCGGCAGTTGTTTCGATTTATCATACAAGGCTCTGAAGAAAAACCAACCTTAAAAATAATAATAATAATAACAACAACAGCATAAGGGGGTATGAAGTCTCTCCTCGAAACATAAAGGGACACGTCAAACAACGTTAAAATTTCAACGTGTCAACAAAGTGGGGGGGAGGCGGGGGAATGAAATTGGCAACTGGATTGTGAATTTTCTTGGGGGTGGACTTACCAAATTAAATTTAATATAAAAAAAAAAAGCTTTCTAATAGAAAAATATGATCCCCTCCCCGCACATCCCTCCCCCCTTTTAATACTCCTCGCAGGCACATTTGCTTTTCTCAAAATTACGTCCTCCGTAGGACATCAGAAGTCATCTTTTCCATATACAGCGAAGGTTTTTCTTCAACATTAAGGAGAAAATAAAAATAAACAGAAACCGCAAGGCGGGATCGTGCAGGCAGAGGTGACGAGAGAAATGAAAAGGGGTGTTTTTTTTGGGGGGGGGTGTTACCTTTAGCAGCAAAATGTTCAAAGTTCCAACCACTATCAAATTAACGGAGATCTGGCAATATATTGGTTTTTTTTTAAAAAAAAAAACACGCACGCACACACACACACAAACACACACCCCCGAGGGCTGTGCCGCCCCGATTCCGCGTCGTTGGCTAAACCGAACTCGGCCGTTTATGAACCCCAACGATGAAATGGAGGAGTCTCGTTTTTGTTTTGTTTTTTCAGAACACAAAAAAAAAAAAAAGAAAGAAAGAAAAGGAACTTGCTAACTGAATCCCACCCACAATGCTATCGACTGCCGATGTGTCGCTTAAAAGTTATGTACAAGAGAGTTAAGCTGCGTTTGGCGGTGTGGTGCCTCTTTCCCCTTCGCCTCGCCCAGGAGGTCCCACGGTCCTTTGTGGTGGCGGCAGCAGCAGGCACTGCGGGTTGCCCCAAACTCGGCTTCAACTCCCCACGGTTTTGGCATTAACCCTCGCCTCGATCTGCTGCCTTGCTCTCCGCAGTTGACCTCGGCGTGCGCTGCCAGCGGGGTGACCTCAGTGATCCGGGTGCTGCTTGTCCCTCATCCAAGCTTGGATTTGCTCTTTCAGCTCAGGCACTAAAAAAAAAAAGGAAGTAAGGGGGGGGGGGCAGAAGGTCAACCCTGAAGCTGAGCTGGCTGTGGCCATTTTAGGGCTTCAGTGCTGCCACAAGTGGAGTTGTGGGAAAGGGAGGGGGAAGTAGAGATAGCTGGGGCGCTGTAGCCAAAATAAAATACTTTTTCTTGGGAACCAAGGACATCGCCACCAGGTGTCTAGGAGTCGTCATTTAGCAACTGGACTGTATCCTGATTGGACCAGGACTGATTGTTTGGAGAAAGTGAAAGAAATTTTCATTAGCTGAAAACCGCGGGAACATTCAGTGTCGGTTTTCACCAGCTCGTTCCAATATAACATATCCAATATTCTTTGAGGAATCCAACTCCCTTGGGAGTTTTGACTGCTATGTGCGTGTTACTTGGAAACCTGACACAGAACCCTTAAACTCCAAGAAATGAATTTTTTTAAAAAAAAAAATACACTGCAGGGAGGAGGAATGATTCACATATACCACTCCCCCTATGCGCTGATGATGTAATCGAGCTGGTTTGTGAGAGGTCTCCAACAAGCTTGGGAGAATACCCCAAGATCATAAGAGATTTCAAAATTGCGCTAGGCTATGGGTTCGAAAGCCCCACTCTCTCCCCAACTACCTGGCTCCAGCATATTTTCGGTTAGTGTCTGGCGATTGAAGGGATCCGTGGAGGAGTTGAGGAGGTGCCGCAAAATGACGGAGCGATCCATGATGGTGCCCGATGGCAACCGGACCGGGTCACTCATTAAGGTATCCATGAGTGGATCTGAAGAGAGACAAGCAACTTGTCAACCGAGTTTTAAAGGTCGAAGCTCAACAAATAAAGTGGACCACACCCGCATAGGATTTAAATCAAGGATCCCCAGCCCAGGTTCGTAGACCAGCACCGGGCCGCAGCATGCCAGAAACCGGGCTGCGCAAAGTGAAGACACATCCATGGGATGCAAGCAGCACACGAAACCACTTCACCTCCGGTCCGCGGAAAAACCTTTCTCGGCAGAACCGGTCCCTGGTGCCCCAAAGGATGGGGAAGCTGATTTAAACAACTGGTTAAAAATTACACCGCCTTCTTTTATTCATTGGAAATTAGACCATTACATCCCGACAAGGACTCGACTTACCTCGGAATTCATCTGGAGCATCACTGTAGTCTATTTCGGCGCGGGCGTTCTTGGCAACGATTTCGTCCACTTTCTCCGCGAGCAGCTTGAATTTTTCTATCGCTATGGTCGACTTGATGCCGGCTTTCCTCATCTTCGAAATCACCTCCTCAAATAGCTCCTTGCTGTAAGACCTCTGCAAAGCCAACCACAAAGGCTCGTCAAAGCCCACCAGACCAATGGAACAAACAACTCGGTAGTCAGAAGACACGATGACAACTCAATCTCTCGACGCACGGACAGACTCAGCCAGTTTCAGTGGGGAAATTGTGAGCGTCTTAGACTAAGCTAAATCCAAAAACTCCTGGAAATTTGGTGTTCAGACAATTAGCCATCAATGGACACATTGAGATAAACCACATTTACACACTGTTCCAAAGAGGCAATTACAAAGCTAAGAAGGAAACCAAAAGTTCAGAATGCCTCCTCTCTACAATCCAGATAAGCAGGGATTAACCCCCGATGAACAATCAAGCAGAAATCAATCCCCTCATTGAGCAACAACTAAGGAGAAAACTGTACACGACTAGCACAATTTTTATAGGTGAAGGTAAAGGTTCCCCTCGCACATATGTGCTAGTCGTTCCCGACTTTAGAGGGCGGTGCTCATCTCCGCTTCAAAGACGAAGAGCCAGCGCTGTCTGAAGACGTCTCCGTGGTCATGTGGCCGGCATGACTCAATGCCAAAGGCCCATGGAACGCTGTTCCCTTCCCACCATAGGTGGTCCCTATTTTTTCTATTTGCATTTGCTAAGTTAGCAGAAGCTGAGACAAGTAACAGGACTTCACCCCATTACGTTACGTGGCAGCAGAGATTTGAAGAGGGGTGGGGGGGGGACATTCATAAAGTATCAGCCACACCCAAACTGCCTGGCCAGAAAAACGTAGAGGAATTGTTAACGGAATCACACACTCTCTGAAGGACTGGTTTAGTTTAAAATTTTTATAAATACATACAATAAAATACAGACACTATTTTTTTTAAAAAAAAAATCTGGTCCCAAGGAAACCAAAATGATTTTATTTAGATTAATTTAAGTGTTTAAAGCCGACTAAATATATCTAAATAGATCAAGTTTAACTGATTGGCTATATCGATCTTGAAAACTGTTTACTTTTCTGCAATCAGATGCTTTTTCAAGAGCAGGCCAAATGCTAGAACAGATCCCATTTTTGTATTTTGGATTCTGTCTTGGAAGTCTAGCTTTCTAACCACAAATCTGAACTCTTGCCCGTATTGTACAGTCAGAAAGACGCACTGCCTTGAGGGCGCTGTTCTTCCTCCTAGATATTTTACTACGCTGAAGTAAACCACTCCAAATGCCTTATATTCATTCTTGTTTTAACTTGCTGTTCTGGAGAGAATGCAAAGGGAAAGATCACTGGTGTAACCATCACCCAACAACTCCAATTTCTGACAATTCAGCATCTACCTGAGGGGCCAGGAATGTGTTGTTTTCGATGGGAGTTGTGCGCGCCACCCCCAGGAGGAAAGGCGTAGCTGTTTGCCAGCATTTCAGCACACGCTAGAGACATGTCGTGGTTCGCCAGCAGCCTGCGGAGTTGGGCAGCAATGAGGTTGAGGAAGAGCATGGGCCAGTCCTGGAGGCTGGGGAAGGCCCGGATGAGGGCTCTGCGTCGGAGGCAGAGATGGAGCCAGGGCCATCGGGGAGTGAGGTGTGGACTCCGGAGCCTCCAGAGGCTGACAGTAGTGAGGCAGAGGAACAGGAGGAGCCTATTCCTAATGCATGCATGAGAAGAGCTGCCAGAAGGCAAGAGCAGCTCAAGCAAAGAGGACGACTCGGGAGTAGGGCCAAGAGATGATTGGCCCCTCCCATAAGGCTTAAAAGACCAGCAACGGCGTTTGGACTCTTTGCCGGAAAACAACGCTGATAGCTTCGTCTTGTTACATTTATTTTGTATCGTTGTCTTCTGAACTTTTGCCAAGAAAGGCCTTTGGCAGTTTGCCTAATTGGACCAAGGTTGGTGATAGGACTGAGGAATTTGTGTTGGGAGGAATTTGCTTTAATTTAGTTGAACTATGCTGAGAATGAGTTAATTCTCAGCTGTTCGAATAAAGTTTGTTTATTTTTACACTGACTGAGTTTCCTACTACCTACTGGGGCCTGGGTCACAACAAGAGATCTATCTCTCTAGGATTCCACGAAAAACACACCAGCTAAAGGAGATTCATTGGCAGCTGAAATGCCAGCCAGGAGGAATTCAGTTAGAAAAGAACCCATCCCTCAGCTGGGTTTGAGCAATTCTGACTTTCCTATAAGGAGTTAACTCCTCAGACAGCTCTTCTGTAGGCAAAGCTATCCGAATCATCTTTGGCTCTCTTTCTTAGGTCAGTTTGCAAAAAGCTCCTGCAGGAAAGCCAAGCCAGAATTTGCTGGGAGCTCGCCAGCTAAATGCAGCATTGCTGCAGAAAGGCCCACTTAAAGTTGTAACGCACCCAGCAAATCCACCGCCAGCCACCGGGGAAGAAGGGGAAAATCCTGGCCGGCTTTTGAGGATGCTGTGGCTAAATCATCCACGCAACCCAGCGTAGGGAACTGAAGGGATACGACCTTCGGTTCATTTTTGCTCTTCTAGTCTCAGCTGGCGGAAGGAATCAATCAATCTTGAGCTGGGCAGGGCACGCCTGGCCATGACTGCTCTCTGCTCCATCACATCTGCCCGCTTCCAAAAAAACGATCCAGATTTATCTGCAGTGCAGTGAATCCTGAATCAAAGCACCGCAGCAAAGAGGAAGTGGGGAAAAAAAGTGAGTGTTCTTTGAGATTTGTCCCGATAATTGGATGTTTTCCAATCCAATCGGAATTAGAGCTGGAAGGGACCTCAGAGGTCTTCTAGCCCAACCCCCTGCTCAAGCAGGAGACCCTCTACCATTTCAGACAAGTTGCTGTTCATTCTCTTCTTTAAAATCTTCACTGATGGAACTTCTGGTGGCAAACTGTTCCACTGATCAATTGTCCTCACTGTTAGGAAATTTCTCCTTAATTCCAAGTTGCTTCTCTCCTTGATTAGTTTCCATCACTGCTTTCTGGTGCTTTGGAAAATAAATTGACCCCTTATTCTTTGTGGCAGCCCTTCAAACACTGGAATACTTTTTTCCCCTCTTCTGTTTCTTTAAAAGATACTCCATGGTAACAAATGAACTATGGCATTGGGTCACCCAAATCCAGCGGTGAAATGCTACCGGTTCTCTCCGGTTCAGGCGAACCGTTAGCGATAAAAACTACCGGTTCGGATGAACCGGTAGTAAAACAAATGCTACCAGTTCAGGTGAATCGGGCGAACCGGTAGTTAAAAAAAGCTACGATCCAACGGTCACCTGTGGCGCGCGGTTTAGCTTTCCTAGAAAGAAGGATTTCCTGCTTTCTAGCAAAGCTAAACCGTGCACCGCAACTGATCCCTTCCCTTTCGCTGTTCTACTTACATTCCCAAGTGTCCTTTTGGCGCATACTGTGCCCGCAGCGAACCGGTGGCAAACCAGTTCAAATTTCACCCCTGCCCTAATTGCACACACACACACACACACAGAGTCAAGGAAAAGCAGCAGAGATCTGAGGAGGGGGGACATTCGTAAAGTATCAGCCACACCCAAACTGCCTAGCCAGAAAAACTTAAAAGAGAAATTGTTAACAGAATCACACACTCTCTGAAGGACTGATTTAGTTTAAAAGTATTAAGGACATAAAGGTGATTTCAGAACATGAACAGTCCAAAACTATTGTAATATTATACCAAGTTTCTTCAAAAAGATGACCCACCTTGGAAAGAAGCCCTATGACGTTTTTGAGCGCATGCGATCAATTAAAGCCTCATGATGATTGTGAATGGTCACAAAACGAGGACTGCGTATTATGGAAACCCTTTTGAGTTTTGGCAAAGGGTTTCATGAGTCCTGCCCACCCTCAAAGTTCCAAAAACTGGAGACGAGAAGGTTCTGCCTGGATCCTAAAAGTGTCTTTATACTTTTTACCTTCTCAGGTAAGACCTGGAGTCCACCATTCTCACCTGGTCGTCCGCGATTGCTTTTGCAAAACGGGCGCAATCCAGCTGCAAGTAGATATCCGTCAGTTGATCCAGAAGCTTCTTTGGTTCAAAGCCGTACTTCTCGGGGTTTTCGACTTTCAGATCGCGGCATTTGGGACCGCACAGCTGCTGAAGGTTGAAGTTCAGCATCGCAGCCAGCCGTGGCCCAAGCTCCTGCAACGGGAAATCGCGGCTTGTAGTTGTGGGAGAGAGGCAGCAACACAACAAGCCAGGAACCAGCAACACCAACCCATCCCCTTGTTTGGTTATAGTCCTTTGCCCACCAAGTCCCGCCACGGTCTTGATCCGAGGGCTACAACCAGAGACAGCTCCCGGGAGAGTTCTACCAATGTCAAATAAGGCTTGGCCTTGGATTCAGAAGAGCCGGGGCTCAGACCCGAAAGGCCACAACACTGCAGGAGATTATCTGGAAGCAAAGCCGAAGCTTGCTCTGCGCCAGAAGTGGGATTCAGCCGGTTCGGACGTACCGGTATCTCCGACAATCAGCTGAGAGCAAATCAGTTCATTCCGACGATCAGATGTTCCCACCCGCCTGTCCCTGCACTATAACTTATCTATATTTCTTTTGTTTTAAGCCCAGCTGATCGGCGCGGCAGAAGTGGATTGCCGCGCCTCAGCTGTTTTACTCATTCTGGATTCAGTAAAAGGTAACTTTTGATCGTAATGAGCATGCACGGAAGCGCAAGTTTGGCATGTGAGCGAGCGAAGCACGTGGCACAACGAACCGGTTATTACAACTGGGTGAATCCCACCACTGCTCCACGCTCCCAATACTCACAGGCCTGAGGAAAGGTTTCTGGACTTGCTTGGTGAGGATATGAAACATGTCAACCGTTTCTGTGGCCAGGGCCAGATAGGAGCGCGAGACCCGCTCGTCCTGGGCCAGCTGAGACTGCCGTGCCTGTTGCTGATCCTAAGAAGGAAAGAGCCACAGGAAGAATATTTATAACCTGTGTGATCATTATAACCTGTAAGCCACCCAGGTAATAAGGTGTGGCTGTGAGGACTGGACTGTCAGGAAAGCTTGAGTGATGAAGAATTGATGCTTTCGAATTGTGGTGTTGGAGAAGACTCTTGAAGAGTCCCTTGGACCAGGGGTCACCAACCTTTCGGACCACTTTCAGGGACCACTAAATTCATCATTTTAAATTCCGTGGACCATTAATATGATCTGCCTAATGACTGGCTGGATGGGCGTGGCTAGGTGGTCGTGTGACTGGGTGTCACTCACATTGAGGGACGCCTCACCGGCCTCTACTCAACCCTCCCCTCCCAGCCACTCCTTGCCTCCCCGCCCGGGCTCCTGAGGGCCCCCACAGGAAGCAGTTGTTGGAGCTAAGCAGCCACTAAGAGAAAGAGTTGGCAAAACAGCTCGGATCTGAATGAGAAGGAGGCTCAGCAGAAGCACCTCACTGAGGACTACAAGCATAGGCTTTCCAAGCAGGGGGAAGACCTGAGAGAGTGCAAGGCCAGGTACCAGCGCCTGGAGGCTCAGTGGGCTGAGATGGTCAGCCAGTTCCAGGCCATGATGCAGTCCCACTGGAATGAGGCCCTCCGGCTCTATGCCACCAGCGACGCTTCCCTCCAGCCTTCGCCCAAAGCCATGTACCAGGAGGCTGAAGCAGACCCCAAGTCGGAATTTCTGTACCCCTTTGACCCACACAAAAAGACCCCGAAGGGAGAGATTCTTTGGAGCAACACGAACGTTCATTGCACTCAATCAAAGAAACTTTAAACCACGTGGACTTCCACTCCCAGAATTCCTGGGTCCTGGGAATTCCAAGAACTGGGGATGTCTAGTTTAATGAAAAGAAGGACTAGGGGAGACACAATAGCAGTCTTCCAATACCTCTGGGGCTGCCCCAAAGAAGAGGGAGTCAAGCTATTCTCCAAAGCACCTGAAGGCAGGAGAAGAAGCAACGGGTGGAAACTCATCAAGGAGAGAAGCAACTTTAGAACTAAGGAGGAATTTCCTGACAGTGAGAACTGTTAATCCATGGAACAACTTGCCTCCAGACGTTGTGGAAATTTTTAAGATGCTGGATAACCATTTGTCTGAAGTGGTGCAGGGTTTCCTGCCTAAGCAGGGGGTTGGACTAGAAGACCTCCAAGGTCCCTTCCAACTCTGTTAAGTCTATTCTATTCCTCAGCCAGGGATCACTAAAACCCCCGAGACCCGGCTCACCCTGGGGAGAAGATCCCACTGCTCCTTGTTTTTCATCTCTTCCTGCACTTCATGGATGCGCTTGAGGGACTCTAAACTCTCATCCAGTAGGAACGTCGTGTCGTTGATCAGCATATTGATATAGCGAACAAACTGCTTGCCGGAGCTGGAAAGGGAAAAGAAAAGACAATTGGATGGATTTCTTAGCTCTAATAGAGGAGGAGGAGGAGGAGGAGGAGGAGGAGGAGGAGGAGGAGGAGGAGGAGGAATAGGGCAGGAAAATCAATCTGAGAAATCCCTGCTTAGCAGTTTGAAATTCCCTGGCATCCATTTTTGCCTTCCCGCAAAACAGGAATAAGAATCCCTCAGCCTGTTGGGAAAATGCTTAGCACTAGTAATAGCACTTAAGTCTTATATACCGCTTTGCAGTGCTTTTATAGCCCTCTCTAGGTGGTTTTCAGCGTCAGCGTATTGCCCCCCCCCCCTCCAACAATCTGGGTCCTCATGTTATCGACCTCGGAAGGATGGAAGGCTGAGTCAAACTTGAACCAGTCAGGACCGAACTGCTGGCAGTGGGCAGAGTTAGCCTGCAATACCGCATTCTAATCACTTGTAAGGGAGGGAGGGAGGGAGGAAGAAGGAGGAATAACAATAGCATTTAGACTATTGTGCTTTTTACAGCCCTCTCAAAGCGGTTTACAGAGTCAGCCTCTTGCACCCTACAATCTGGGTCCTCGTTTGACCCACCTCGGAAGGATGGAAGGCTGAGTCAGCCTTGAGCCTGGTGAGATTCGAACTGCAAAATTGCAGGCAAGCGGCAGGCAGGCAGAAGTAGCCTGCAGTACTGCACTCTGACCGCTGCGCCACCGTGGCTCTTAAGATGGCAAAACAAACCCCCAAAAAGCAACCCACCTCTGTGTGGTACAATCGCTATAAAACAATCTTATACTGACTTTTCCACCGCATCAGTTTTAAAATTATTGGTCCTTCCTTAAGAGACGCATCGAGCCCAGATGTGCAGCATCTTTTCCATGGCAAGCGGCCCGTCCAATCCAGGACGAGCTTACATGTCAAGCAGTTAACACTCACTTGAACTCTTCCATGAAGGTCCCGTGGTGAGCGATGTTCTGCCACAAGCTTTTGAAGATGGTGCTGATGTGATAGCGGATTGTAAATTTGTCGTAGAATTCGCTGGTGGCCCCGGTGTGCTCCACGTCTTGAAGGGGGGGGAAAAAGGGGGAGTAGAAGAGTTGTGTAGTCTCCACGCACCCTGAGGATTGCAGCTTAACCAACAGCGGCCACCTTCACACAACACACTAAGCCAGGGATGGTTAACGTTTTTGGTGCAGAGTGCGCGAAAAGCACGCGCATGTGCCCCAATCCCCAAAATGCAATACGAGGGCCCCCCGCGCTACGCACACGTTCCCTTCGCATGTGCCCCCGTTTTGGCTTCCAAGTTCGTGCAGGAGGCTTTTCAAGGCCAAAATGGGGCGCGGGGGAGCCTCGAGATCTCCAGTTTCTCCTCCCAGCGCATCCTAGCTTTCACCTCCATTCCTGCCTTCCCCGAACTTTGCAGTTTCTCCCCCCAGCGCATCCTAGCTTTCACCTCCATTCCTGCCATGGAGAGGCACCTGCAGAGGGTGGAACCTGCGAAGATCGGGGAAGGCCCTGCACATGCGCAGCAGACACCGGAAGACCAGGTGGCTGGCGGGAGGCGTGCGCACATGCGCAGTGGAGCTGGGCTGGGGCGACGGCTGGCATGCCCACAGAGAGGACTCATGCCATAGGTTCACCATCACGCCACTAAGCCAAGATGAGGCTGGGTTGGCTTGCAGGTCAGCAAGTTGTGGGAACTCCATCGGTTAGAGCCGTGTTTCTCAATCATAGCAACTTTTAAGATGGGTGAGGCTTCAACTCCTATGCTGGCTGGGGAATTCTGGGAGTCGAAGTCCACTCATCTTAAAACTTGCCACAATCGAGAAAGGAGAACAGGAGAGCCAGGCCATCCTCGGCTTACGACCGCAGTACAGCTCAACATTTTGGTTGCTAATGAGAACATTTATTAAGGGAGTTTTGCCCCCGTTTTATGACTTTCCTGGCCACAATTCTGAACTGAGATGGCTGCCATCGTTGAGCAAGCCACACGGTTGTTAAGTGAATCTGGCTCCCCCATTGACGCAGAAAGGGGATGACGTGAACCCGGGACACACCGCAACCATCGTTAATACGAGTCAGTCACCAAGGGGCCCGAATTTCGATCCCATGACCATGCGGGATGCACGACGGTCCGAAGTGTGAAAAACAACCGTGTCAATTTTCTTTTTCCCCAGCGGCAGTCGTAACTTGGAACGGCCGCTAAAGGAAACGGTTGTTAAGTCGAGGACTGCCTGTACTGTTGTGGTGCATGGCTCCCTTTGCCCGAGCGTCACAAACCGGTGCCAACGTCCATCCAGGGCGTTCGTTCACCAACCTGTGTAAAACTTCATCAGGGAAGGAACCAGCAACTTGACGGAGAGCGGATGGTTTTCGATCATTTCGAAGAACTTCTGGGTCCTGGGTTGGACGGCTGGGTTGGTCATGAACATCACCTCCACCAGCTTAGCCACCAAGTAAGGGTTCCGGATGTAGTCCTGGTTGCAGAGCATGACCACAAGGAAGGTCACCAGCTCCTGAGTGCAAGGCTCGTAGAGTACCTGAGGCGAGTATCTGGAAAACGGGGAGAGGGAAGGAAGGAAGGAACGACGGAGGAAGGCTTGGCAAGGATTAAACGGCCAAGGCGAAAAGAGATAGCATCCAACCCGTAATAGAGTAATGGCGCTTAAGACTTCTGTACCGCTCCACAATGCTTTTACAGCCCTCTCTAAGCCTTTTACAAGATCAGCCTACCGCCTACCGCCGCCGCCCCCCCTGGGCAAGCTGGGTCCTCATTTTACTGACTTCAGAAGGATGGAACGCTGAGTCGACCTTAAGCTGGTCAGGATCGAACTCCTGGCAGTGGGCAGTTAGTCTGCAGTACTGCATTCTAACCTCTGCGCCATCACAGCATGCATGCATATCTATCAATCTCCCTCCCTCTCTCTATAGCCATTATCTCTCTCTATCTACTTACCTACCATCTATCATCTACCTACCTATCTATCATCTAATCATCTACCAATGCGGGGGACGCATTATCCATCCATCCATCCATCCACCTCTCATCTACCTACCTATTGTCTATCTACCTACCTCCCTACCTCTCATCTATCCATTATCTATCTACCTACCTATCATCTACCTACCTATCATCCATCTATCTACCTACCTACCTACCTACCATCTATCATCTACCAACGCAGGGGACGCATTATCTATCTATCCATCCATCCATCCATCCATCTACCTATCATCTACATACCTACCTATTATCTATCTACCTACCTACCTATCATCTATCCATTATCTACCTACCTATCATCTACCTACCTATCATCTATCTATCCATTATCTATCTATATATCCATTATCTATCGATCATCTATCTATCTATCTTCGATCGATCTATCCATCCATGTATCCATCTATCCATCGTAATAGTACTTAGACTTATATACTGCTTAATTGTGCTTTACAATCCTCTCTAAGTGGTTTACAGAGTTAGCCTATTTGCCCCCAAAAACCTGGTTAGAAGCAAACCTGGAGAAACAGACCGCCAAACTGCTAAAGATATTCCCCCAAAAAAGGAGGATTAGGGATCAAGGAAGGAGATAATAGACTCCTTGCTTTTATTTAATTTTATTTATGAATTAAATTTATATGCTGCCTGTCTCGCTATCCGGAGCGACTGTTCAATCCAAACATTATGGCTTCTCTCCTCAAAAGGCTGCCCCAGGACATTTCAATCCACAAGAAATGAAGTTTTTTTTTTAACTTACTGTACAATAAAAAACAAAAATTCCGCAATATCTTCCACGTAAAACTCAGGCATCGCTGCAAAGACTTTCGGGACATCTGGGTTTAAAGGCAGTTTTATGCTGCAGATAGGACAAAAGAAATTATTTAAGGAAAAAGATTTGCTTAATAAACGACATAATAAACAACTTGATTCCAGGCTTACCGTATTTTTTGGAGTATAAGATGCACCTTTTCCCCCCCAAAAAAGAGGGTGAAAATCTGGGTGCGTCTTATACTCCGAATGTAGCCCCACCCAGCTTCTCAAACGGAGGTTTCAGAGACTGAAAAAAGCCCCAAACAGAGCTTCAGAGGCTTTTTTCTGAAGCTGTTTCAAAGGCAGAAAAAAGTTTTTTCTGAAACACAGTTTCAGAGGCAGAAAAAAAAAGCAAGGCACAGAGCTCACAACCAAGGAACCTGTTGCTAAAATTCACCCCTGGGAACAGCTGATTGGGGATATTCCGAGAGGCTGATCCACCTGCCAATCAGCTTTTTTTCTTATTTTCCTCCCCAAAATCCAAGGTGTGGTTTATACTCCGATGCGTCTTATACTCCGAAGAATACAGTAATTGCATTCCTAAATTTGAAGACTAACTGTGCTTTCAAGATGGCTCTCTGAAATTATTAGGATTACCTCTGGAGGAGCATTTCAGCGCAGAATTTAGATCTGAGCACAGAGGTGCACCATCAAATGTAATCCCTCTGACAACACAGACTTTAGTTCAGGGGTTCCCAACCCCCAGTTGGGGGACCACGGCATGGCAAAAACTGGCAAACAAGCAAAGCCCCATCCACGGGATGCAAGCAGCATGCAAAATCACGCCCTCGCCCCTCACCGGTCCACGGAAAAACCTCTCCCCACGGAACCGGTCCCTGGAGCCCAAAAGTTGGTTTTTTTGGGGGGGGGGCTGTCGTTTTAGCTAATTGGGCTTTTAGATCCCACAGCAGTCCAGTTGAGGAAGGGATGGGATGAAGACGGTAGACACGCAAACTCACTTAGGGTAGGCAGGATCAAGAATCCGTAGCAAGAGCTGGATCACCACGCTGTAAAAGTTGAGGCACCTCCGGAGGAAATTCTCGTCTAACAGGCCGGCGTCTGCGCAAGCTTTGCATCGCACCAATTTCTGGGCAGGGACACGGCGAGAGCCAAAATGAAGCAACGCAACCAGACAAGTCGTGAAAAGTAGCCTCATCGCCCCCCCCCCCACATTCCTCCTCCACGGGACGGTGCCACAAATGGCCAAGTTGTTAGCTGTTCTGACCTAGGCGTTCCCAAGAACATGAAGCAGACTCCTTATCCCGACAAAAAAACCCTTTTCATTCAGTTACTGTGAATTCTTCTCATTCCCATCCAGCAAAGTCTTTCAAGGGAGAATTTATAGTCACGGACCTTCTCTGGCTTGGAGAGCTGCCAGGCCGATATTGTCAAAACTTGGCAAGGAGACTTGGAGAGTCACAAACCAATTAAGAGAACTAATTGCCTCCTGCAAACTCCACTCCCCTGTTGCTCCTCTTTTATTCCCTCTGAGAGGGGCCATTCATCGTCCACCTGTGGCCTTACTCCCAAGTCGACCCTTGTTCTTTAGCTGTTCTCTTCGCCCGGCAACTCTGCGCATGCGCACACAGGGAACAGGCTCCAGCTGTTCATCTGCCTCACTGATGTCTGATTCCGAAGGCAGCTGATAACTGTCAGATGGCCCTGGCCCTCTCTCTGCCTCGGAAGTAGAGCCCTCAACAGAGCCTTCCCCAGACTCCAGGACTGGCCCATGTTCCTCCCCAATCTCCTCACTGTTCGAATCTGCTGCCAGCTCTGCTGGTTGCTGGTGGGCCACAACCGTTAGCCACGAACCTTGAGTTGGGTTTTGCATCGCTTCAACATCTCTCGATGCCTGGTAGCTAGGGGAGAATCCTTCCACTGACTTTCGTTATTCTTCAAATCCTCCACGGTCCTGCGGAAAAGCCAGAAAGTGTGAGTGGGGAGCAGAGGTGAGATTCACTTACTTTCCTTACCGGTTCGCAAATGCGAGCGCGCTTCGCTGGCACCTGCCTCCTCTGCGCATGCGCACGGCCTGCCGTGCATGCTCTCTGCTTGCGCATTACATACAGGCGGGTGGGCAGAGCCTCCCAAAGTCGCCACTACCAGTTCGCCCGAACCGGACAAAACCGGCTGAATCCCACCTCTGGTGGGGAAGATTTGAGCAATCAGTACAAACGCGTCAGCGCTCAAACCATCGCAAGAAGAAAACTTGTGTAAACCTGGCCAGGAAGAAATACAGGGAGTCCTCGACTTACAAACGTTCAAAGTTACAATGGCACTGAAAAAAGTGACTTAGGACCGTTTTTCACACTTATGACCGCTGCAACATCCCCATGATCACCTGATTTAACATTTGGATGCTTGACAACTGGTTCATATTTGTGAGGATTGCCGTGTCCTGAGATTGTGTGATCCCCTTTTGCGACCTTCTGATGGGGAAACCCGGATTCGTTTAACAACTGTGTTACTAATTTAGCAACTGCAATGAGTCACTTAACAAATGTGACAAGAAATGAACGAATTTCTCACTTAGCAACAAAAATTCTGGGCTCAATTGTGGACGTAAGTTTTGGATTTGGTTTTGGAGAATTCTGGGAGTTGAACCTTAAGGTTGCCATGGTTGGAGACCCCTGCGATAAAGAAACAAAGGTGGATACTTGATCCGGGACCAATTAAGAGTTAATATGTGGGATGACTGGGGATTGAAGCCATGGTACATTTTCTACGAGTGGCAGCAGCCTTAAGTCTAGTATGATTACAATGAGAGTTTGTTAACAGAGGCTTTTGGTATTTCAACCTGGTCTTTGTCTTATTCATAATTTTTACTATTTGTATACTTTTACTTAATATGTAAAAGGTACATATGAAGGTTGTGACAGATTTTATTTTCCTGGGCTCCAAGATCACAGCAGGTGGGGACTGCAGCCAAGAAATTAACAGACGCTTGCTCCTGGGGAGGAAAGCCATGGCAAAGTTAGACAGCATACTAAAAAGCAGAGACATCACCCTGCCAACAAAAGTGCGTCTAGTCAAGGCGATGGTTTTCCCAGTTGCAATGAATGGATGTGAAAGTTGGACCGTAAGGAAGGCTGAGGGCCAAAGAATGGAGGCCTTTGAACTCTGGTAATGGAGAAGACTCCTGAGAGTCCCTTGGACTGCAAGGCCATCCAACCGGTCAGTCCTAGAGGAGATCAATCCTGACTGCTCTTTAGAAGGACAGATCTATCTATTCTATTTTGCATTTTAGTGTGCCAAAAAAAGTTGGATATTAGTGTTTTTGTTTTCTTCCTTTCCACTTTTAAAATTTAAAAATGTGTATTTTAAAGGATAACCCCAATTTTTTTAAAAAAATAAGAAAAAAGCTGGTGCAGTTTTAATTGAAAGGCATTTGTGCGAACTTCGGATGGCCGAAGCATTTATTTATTTGCATTTATGTATGATCAGAGAGGGAACTGGAGGCTTCTGGGTTGTTGTTTTTTATTGGTGGTACATTGTTTTAATGGCTTTATTTTCGGCCAGCTGCTTAACTCACAAAATAACTGGCATGGAATGGAATGGAATGGAATGGAATGGAATGGAATGGAATGGAATGGAATGGAATGGAATGGAATAGAATAGAATAGAATAGAATAGAATAGAATTCTATTCTGTTCTGTTCTGTTCTGTTCTGTTCTGATATATGATATGATTCAATGGCTTATTTGTTCCCTATGACTATCATTGTGTTGTACCTTATGATTCTTGACGAATGTATCTTGTCTTTTTATGTACACCGAGAGCAAAAAGACAAATTCCTTGTGTGTCCAATCACACTTGGCCAATAAAGAATTCTATTCTATTCGATAAAGAAAGCAGGAAATCTGTATGACATAACAAATCCATTCTGCTTCTTTCTCCTTCTCAGGGATCTCTGAGGGCTCGCCCCCCCCCTTCTCTGCTGCTTATCCCTCCCCCCCCACCCCACCCCCCCGGGCTTCTGCTCTCACAATGCCATTCATGCAGGCATGCTCTGGCCAGGTTCTGCCAACTGATTACTCAACCCAGCTTCAACAATGAAGCTATTTGGCAAGTTCTAAGGAGGCTTTTTGATCCTGGCTTCCCGCACAGAGACTATACCCACAATGCATGACTTCACCGAGGAAAGACCGCCTTCGCTACCTCCCACAGCCATCTGGAGTCTCCAAGCCATGGCGTGCCAAGTTCATCTGGGCACACCATGTTCTCAGCACACACATCAACGCTGCCCAGAGCTCCGCAAATGCCAACCTCCCCGGGCTCGAGGCAAAAAAGAGGGGAAAAAAGGCTGGCACGCCATTACACCTCGCACGAAGCTCCCTTCCGCATACAAAGCGGACCGCTCTTCCTTTCCCCCCCCCCCCCGCTCTCTTCTCGCTACATAAATAACCCAGGTTTCCCTAGAAGAGCCTCTCTCCACCTCAGACGCTTTAAAAGGGGTGGACTTCAACTCCCAGAATTCCACCCACCAGCAAGGGGAATTCTGGGAGTTGGAATCCACTCCTCTTAAAGCGGCTGAGGCTGAGAAAGACTAGCTTAGAATATCTCCCTCAGCACCTCAACTTTATTTTTTGCAGAATAACAAGAATCGGAAGGGACCTTTGGAGGTCTTCGAGCCCAACCCCTTGCTCAAGCAGGAGACCCTTAGAATATAGCACTTGGGACAAATGGTTATCCAATCTCTTCTTAACAACTTAAAAACTTCCAGCATTGGAGCATTCACAACTTCTGGAGGCAAGTTGTTCCACTGATTAATTGTTCTAAGTGTCAGAAAGTTTCTCCTTAGTTCTAGATTGAATCTCTCCTTGGTCAGTTTCCATCCATTATTCCTTGTCTGGCCTTCAGGTGCTTTGGAAAATAGTTTGATCTCCTCCTCTTTGGGGCAGCCCCTCAAATATTGGAAGGCTGCTATCCTGTCTCCCCTGGTCCTTCTCTTTACTAGACTAGCCAGGCCCAGTTCCTGCAACCGTTCTGCCTGTTTTAGCCTCCAGTCCCCTAATCATCTTGGTTGCTCAGAATAGAATAGAATAGAATAGAATAGAATAGAATAGAATAGAATAGAATAGAATAGAGGAGTTGGAAGGGACCTTGGAGGTCTTCTAGACCAACCCCCTGCTTAGGCAGGAAACCCTACACCATTTCAGACAAATGGCTATCCAACATCTTCTTAAAAACTTCCAGTGTTGGAGCATTTACAACTTCTGCAAGCAAGTTGTTCCACGGATTAATTGTTCTAAATTTCTCCTTAGTTCTAAAGTTGCTTCTCTCCTTGCTAAGTTTCCACCCATTGCTTCTTGTCCTGCCTTCAGGTGCTTTGGAGAATAGATGGGAAACACAACACACAAACACACACACACACACACACACACACACACACTCTTCCTTGTGGCAGCCGCTTAGATACGGGAACATACTGCTATCATTTTCTTGCCAAAGCCTTGCTACAAACTCCCCAAAATGACTAACGATGCATTTTATTTTATTTTTTTTAAAAAATTGGTAACCTGTTTAGCTCCCGGATGGCTCTGAGTCGACGGATGTATCGACGGCAACTCGGTAAGATGGAGAGGTGGTGAGCGTGGAGGGTCAGGAAGAAACATTCCGTTGGGAATTTTGGCTCAGAGAAGAGAGACTGATCCCTGGCTGCGGAAAGAAAAACAACAGACCGTCAATGAAAAAGGTAGAAAAATCCCAATGAAATGCAACGCACGTCTGCCAGAAGATTTAAGCAGGGATCTTATCCGTCGTACAAACCAAATTTTATTTTATTCATTTATTCAATCCTTCATTCATCCATCCATCTCCTAATGTATGACTATAGTATGACTATAACTTGTTGCTGGCAATCCTTATGATTTATATTGATATATTGACCATCAATTGTGTTGTAAATGTTGTACCTTGATGAAGGTATCTTTTCTTTTATGTACACTGAGAGCTTATGCACCAAGACAAATTCCTTGTGTGTCCAATCACACTTGGCCAATAAAAAAATTCTATTCTATTCTATTCTACTCTATTCTATTCTATTCCTTTTCATTCTTTCCCTATTCTATTCTATTCTATTCTATTCTATTCTATTCTATTCTATTCTATTCTATTCTATTCTATTCTAACCATCCATCTCCTTTCAGATCAGTTTCCTTCAGGATGCAAAAACAAAGGACAAAAAATGATAGGTGCAAAAAAATAATAATTCATGGACACTATAACAGGTAGTCCTTGACTTACAACCCACAACCAGTCCCCAAATTTCCGCTGCTAGGAGAGACAGTTATTAAGTGAATTTTGCCCCCATTTTACGACCTTTCTCGATGCAGTTATTAAGTGAATCACTGCAGTCGTTAAAGTTAGTAACACGGTTGTTAAGTGAATCCGGCTTCCCCCCATTGACTTTGCTTGTCAGGAAGGTCGCAAAAGGAGATCACATGACCCCGGGATGCCACAACCGTCATAAAGACGAGTCAGTTGCTAAGTGTCCGAATTTTGATCACGTGACCTTGGGGATGCTGCAATGGCTGTAAGTGTGAAAAACAGTCGTAAGTCATTTTTTTTCAATGCCGTTGTCAACTTTAAAAGGTCACTAAATGAACTGTTGTAACTCTGGTGCTGGAGAAGACTTCCTGTGAGTCCCTTGGACTGCAAGGTTAACAAACAAGTCAGTCCTAGAGGAGATCAACCCTGACTGCTCTTTAGAAGGCCAGATCCTGAAGAGGAAACTCAAATCCTTTGGCCACCTGATGAGAAGGAAGGACTCCCTGGAGAAGAGCCGAATGCTGGGAACGATGGAGGGCAAAAGAAGAAGAAGGGGATGGCAGAGAAGGAGGTGGCTGGATGGAGTCACTGAAGCAGTCGACGTGAGCTTAAATAAATGCCAGAGGATGGAAGAGGACAGGAAGGCCTGGAGGAACGTGGTCCATGGGGTCGCGATGGGTCGGACACGACTTCGCAACTAACAACAAAGTATAGATCTATTTCAAGCTATTTAAGCGTAGTCTGCACTGGCTTCCTGTGGTCTTTCGGGTGCGCTTCAAGATTCTGGTTACCACCTTTAAAGCGCTCCATGACTTGGGACCCGGGTACTTACGGGCCTCCCACCGACCCGTACGCTCTCACAGAGAAGGTCTTCTCAGGGTGCCGTCCGCCAAACAGTGTCGGCTGGCGGCCCCCAGGAGTCGGGCCTTCTCTGTTGGAGCATCGACGCTCTGGAATGAACTTCCCCCTGGCCTACGTCAAGTGCCTGATCTTCGGACCTTCCGTCGTGAGCTAAAAACATATTTATTCAAGCGGGACTGGCATAATGTTTTAATACTTTTAATCTTAAATTGGGTTTTTATTGGGTTTTTTTAAATCTTTTATAATTTTAAATTTAAACTTTTAATTATCAGCCTTTTGCAATTTGCTAGGTTTTAATTGTTGGTTTTAATTGTATGTGTTTTATTGTTGGCTGTACACCGCCCTGAGTCCTTCGGGAGAAGGGCGGTATAAAAATTTAATTAATAAATAAATAAATAAATAAACTTAGCTCTCATTACACTTATTCAAGCGACCAAGGTTGAGAAATACTGACTTTAGACGGTTTCTATTCAACTCTCCACATCCCATAAAAAAAACCTAAAAAACAACGAAGCAGAAAAAAAACAAAAAAAAACACCACAAATCAAATTAGCAAAAGAGACCCGGTGCCAGATTCCAGGAAAGGTCTCGATCCAAAACCACCAAGACCGACATCAGCGCGTGTATCCGAGCGAAAGCGGAAGTTGCTCACTCACACAGCTCAACCATCCAGCTGCTGACATCCTCCAAGGTGGCTTTGACGCGCGTTTCGTCCGCGGGCACCACGATTCGACACCGAGGGTGGAAGATGTAGGACGGATCGACCGTCTCGAGTTTGATTTTTGTGCTCAGCTGCTGCAGCACCCACAGGAAGTTCAGCATGAAGCCATCCGTAGACACCAGCCGATCGTCCGCCTGCGGGCCCCGACAAAGAGGAGCCAAAATAAGGAGCCGGGTTGAGTTGACTCCCAAGGCCTCCTGGGTATTTAGGTGGGTATCAATAAGGGAGAATACTTGTAGCTCAGAGTTGAAGTGACAGGTCCGTAGTGCTCTCTGAGCTTGGTTGTTTTTCTGCAGATGTTTCATGACTGAACTAGTGTCAACTCGCAAAGCACCCCTAGCCTGCTCTCGTGTTGCCATAGGCCGGGGGGGGTTGGGAAACCGGCGAAACAGGAAGGCAGCCAAAGACAGATGCATGTTCCATGCTTCTCTCTCTCAAGGCTGTATCCCAGGGTTACCCACAGCAACTGGAGGGGAGTGATCTCTACAACCCCATTGGCGAATGCGATTGATGACACACCCTGGGGGAGGACGGGGGGGGGGGAAGCAGGGTCATAATTGGGGTGTAAATTATGTAGGGTCAGAGCTGGTTTCATTTGGGAACGTGGGGGCATGAAGCTCCTAATAAATAACTGGATTTCTTTTGAAGCTCGGCTTGAGGCTCATGATTTAATTAGGGGATCCCTGACAGCCGGTGCTAGAAGAGAATGGGGGTTTTGGGAAGGAGGAGGAGGAGGAGGCAGCCAACTGTGGGGTCCTTGGTGCTCTCTGAGCTTGGTTGTTTTCTTGAAGACATTTCGTGACCCAACTAGGTAACATCATCAATGCTAGAAGTTGGTGGGGTTTAGAGGAGGAGGAGGCCACGAATTGTTGGGTCCTTGGTGCTCTTTGAGCTTAGTTGTTTTCTTGCAGACATGTTATTACCCAACTAGGTAACATCATCAGTGCTACTCATATCAGAAGCTAGTCAGGTGGATATCAGAAGCCCAACTAAAGGATTTGGTATCGAAAAATCAGACAGGTATCATCACAACTCTGAAGTATCCTCCACACTGTCTTCATTATAAATGGCTATAAATCGGGGTTGCTTAGATGGAGTTTTTCCTCTACCCTTTTGGGTTGGCTACTTTTGGGAAAATCCAGAAGGGGCCAAAAAAAAAAAAAGCCGTGTATGACATCAGGAGGAGTTTGGAATGGCAAACTCACCTGCATTTGTGCCTTTTTAACATTGGCGTTGACCACGGCTGCCATATAGCTGAGAGCAGCTTCCCGCGTCTCTCCGTTGAGCAGAATACTGTGCAGGATCTTGAATAACTCTTGCTAAAAAGTTTGACAAAGCGGGGAGGGGGTGGAAAAAAGAAGACAGAAAGGAATTGAGGGTGCGGCTTAGCTCATTTTTAAGGCAGGCATTACCTATCCTAAGATTCACCAGCCTGAAGCCACAAGGATTCCCTTAGGGCCTCTGGTGGCTCAGCAGACTAAGTCTGTCTGTTATTAACAGCAGCTGCTTGCAATTACTGCAGGTTCAAGCCCCACCAGGCCCAAGGTTGACTCAGCCTTCCATCCTTTATAAGGTAGGTAAAATGAGGACCCAGATTGTTGGGGGCAATAAATTGACTTTGTATATAATATGCAAATGGATGAAGACTATTGCTTGACATAGTGTAAGCCGCCCTGAGTCTTCGGAGAAGGGCGGGATATAAATGCAAATAAAATTAAAAAAATTTTTTAAAAAATGCAGGGGTAGTCAACCTTTGACTTACCACCCACTTTTGTATCTCTGTTAGTAGTAAAATTTTCTAATCGCCCACCGGTCCCACAGTAATGCGCCGTGTATCATCGTCTGCGCATGCCTCTCGTGCATCATGGATTGGGTTTGGGGAGGGGTGCCGGCTACCAGCTCTGCTTGTCTGTTACAGCTGGGTAGTATGGGGGGAGATGCGCGAGCTATTCTGGGGCGAGGCTCTTTTGTTTGCGGTCGCACTATAGCGCCATTTAGTTTCACTTACGTAATGTGAAGTAAACTTATGCACGGTCAATACAAATAGTATCTTTTCAGAAATTTAAATTGTCACGGGGAATTTTATGAAAACCTAATGAAAATGTTTTTAAATAATGCTATGAAATTTTTTTTAAAAGTCAATTAAATTAAAAAAAAAAGGAAAGTCGTATACATCTTAAACCAGCGGTTCTCAACCTGTGGGTTGCGACCCCGTTGGGGGTCAAATGACGATTTGCCAGGGGTCGCCTAAGACCATCGGAAATATGGGAAGTATACTTGCGAGTCGAAGAATCGCGCTCCAATGGTTGACTCCACAAGCCAGCTGCAGGCTCTTCAAATCGCTAGCCGAATTCGGCTTCAGGCGCGATGAATTAAAAAAGAGAGAAATCTTTGCCCTGATGTCTCCCTCTCAAGCCAGCTGCAATCACTCCCAATCGCTAGCCTAATCTGGCTTCAGGCGCGATAAACTTAATAGGGGAAGAGTCTCCGCTTTAATGCCTCCGTCCTCAAGGCAATCGCAAGCAGTTCAGATCGCTAGCCAACACGGCTTCAGGCGCGATCAATTGAAAACGAAAATAATTTTACGGTTGGGGTCGCCACATCGTGGGGAATTGTATTAAAGGGGTCGCAGCACTATAAAGGTTGAGAACCACTGTCTTAAACGAAGCAGCACTCTCTCACAAAACAGATAAATGCAGAGGGGGGGGAGGAATTCTTCCATTCTATTGCCTGACATAGTGTAAGCCGCCCTGAGTCTTCGGAGAAGGGCGGGATATAAATGCAAATAAAATAAAAATAAAATAAAATAAATTTTAATTCAGGGCTATAAATTTCAGTAAGCAATTGACCTCCCTTCCCCCCAAAAACCAAAGTGAAAACCTGAAGTTTCTCCTTCAGCACACCTACCCTGGCAGATTCCAGGTAATGTTGCAATGACTGGCTAACGACCCGCGTGTTTTCCAAAGTAATGGTAGGCCCAGAGAAATATTTTTCGACAACTCTAGGCTGCAAAAGGCAAAACAACACAAACGTCAATTGCGAGCGGCGGTGTTACGCTGCCTGCGCACAAAACTTCACAAAGGGCTCCATTTTGTGCTTGCTTCTCTGGCCTCAGCTATAACCTGCTCTCTCTTTAAACTCCCCCCCCCCAAGACTTTCTCAAGACAGAAGAAAAGTAACTGGTGCATTTTGTTTTTCCACCCTTCTTCTGATGCTCTTTCCCAGACTCAATTTCACGACACACCATCTATGCGCACCTCCCTCTAGCTCAGGTTTGTCCAAGCTTGGCCCCTTTAAAGACCTGTGGACTTCAACTCCCAGAATACCCCAGCCAGCCACACCCCTGAGTTAGAGGGGAGGCACGCATAGATGCTGGCTGGGGAATTATGGGAGCTGAAGTCCACAGGTCTTCAAAGTGGCCAAGCTTGGCGAGCCCAGTGGCAGCTCAGAATGCCTGTTTGCTCAGCAGAAGATGCCAGAAGGCGCCCCAGAAGCTGGCGAGAAGGACCCTTCAACTGGTCAGTCTCCTTTACTCAGGGCAGTTGTTTGATCTGATGAGCCACTCTTTCGAGACAGGCCTTTTACTTCCTGTCTGAGCCCGCTGCTTGACGCTTAGAATAGAATAGCACAGTTGGAAGGGACCTTGGAGGTCTTCTAGTCCAACCCTCTGCTTAAGCCAGGAAACCCTGTACCTATGATGGCGAACCGGTGACACATGTAGCCATATCAGTGGGCACACGACCTCAGCTCTGGCACGCATGTGCGCGCTGGCCAGCTGATTTTCGGGTCTTCTGGGCCCACCGGAAGTAGGGGAACAGACTGTTTCCTGCCTCTGGAGGCCATGGTGGGGTGGGGGGGAAGGCCCATTTTTCCTTCTCACCTGGCTCCAGAGCCTCTCTAGGAATTTGGGGGGCGGGGGGCGAAAACAGCCTTCCCCACCCCCCTGGAGATTCTCCAGAGGCCAAAAACAGACCGTTTGCCAACTTCCGGTCCCAAACGGGCCATTTTCAGCCTCCGGAGGACCTCCGGCAGGAGGCAAGGGGGGGGGACGTTTTCACCTTCCCCCCCCCGCCACCCCTCGACTCCTAGAAAAGCTCTGGAGCCAGGTGAGAGAGAAAGCAGGCCTTTCTGCGTGCCAGGAGTAGAGGGGAGGGGAGTGGGGGAGTTGCACGCATAGGGGCGGGGTGCGTAGAATTATGGGTGTGGGCACACGTGCGACCCCATCCCACCCCGGCACATTGATGGCAAAACCGTTAGCCATCACTGCCCTACACCACTTCAGACAAATCTCTTCTTTAAAACTTCCAGGGTTGGAGGCCTTCACAACTTCTGGAGGCAAGTTGTTCCACTGATTAATTGTTCTAACTGTCAGAGAATTTCTCCTTAGCTCTAAATTGCTTCTCTCCTTGATCAGTTTCCACCCCTTGCTTCTTGTCCTGCCTTCAGGTGCTTTGGAGAATAGTTTGACTCCCTCTTCTTTGGGGCAGCCCCTGAGATATCGGAAGACCGCTATCATGTCTCCCCTGGTCCTTCTTTTCATTAAACTAGACATGCCCAGTTCCTGCATCCGATCATCGTTATATTTTAGCCTCCAGTCCCCTAATCATCTTGGTTGCTCTTCTCTGCACTTACGTCATCCTCAGCGAAGACGGAGAGGCCGAAGAATACCCCAAGGTAAGAGAGTCTCTGGAGCTCTCGGCCCATCCCGGGGCTTAGAGATTTTGGCAACCACAAAGGCAAAGAGACCACCTGGAGAGAGAGCAGAGAGATCCCACCCACCCACCCAAAAAAGTGAGCGGGATAAAGGCTGGATGGTCAAATCATTCTGCCTCGGGCTTTCCCCGTCCCGTTGGCAGAATCCCGCAAGGATTCATCAGTTTCCCCACTTACCAAACTGCAGACAGGATGCGATTTCCCAAACTTGATCTCGCAGAGTTCCCCTAAAGCCTGGGAAGGAAGAGAACGGGAACCCGGGATTCAGACCTTCCTTTCTGGATTTCAAATCTTTTACTGTCAGTGCACAACATGCTATATTTTTCAGAGTATAAGGTGCACTTCCCCCCTCCCCCAAAAAAAGCCAGCAAATGCAGTCCATTAAAAGTCTTCCTTCTTTTTATGCTCCATTTGAACCAATAAGATTTGGGAGTTTTCTTTGGCAGAGGAATATTTCGTTCCGCAAGCCCTCCGCGTCGGGTCATCTAAAGCCCGTAGAGAGGCCACAAATGCTAAGCATCCAGCTTACACAGTACGAAGCAGGTTCTTCCGATACTCACCATAAGGGGGTATTTAAAGTTGTCGCTATCAAAGGAGCATTCTTTAGAAGCAAGAGCCAGCCCTTGTAAAATAGGTATAAAGATCTGTTTGGAAGAAGGCAGACAAAAAGAATTAGGGGGGTTTCTTTGCTTCCGTTTAATAATAATAATAATAATAATAATAATAATAATGATGATGATGATGATGATGATGATGTTGATGTTTTAATTTGTATAACCGCCCTTCTCCCGAAGGACTCAGGGCGGTGAACAGGCAAATAAAATACAAACAGAAACATACACCATAATTAAAACAACCCTTAAAAAACTGATTCAAATTAGCCAGAAAATTTAAAATAACCTTACACCCCATAAAAATTACAGAATTTAAAACCCACAATTAAAATTTAAAATTTAAAATTTAAAATCAAGCCAGTCCAGCCAAACGGAATAAATAAGTTTTTAAGTTCGCGGCGAAAGGTCCCGAGGTCAGGTAGTTGTCGAAGCCTGGGGGGAAGCTCGTTCCACAGGGTAGGAGCCCCCACAGAGAAGGCCCTCCTTTTGGAGAAAAGATGTCAGTCCTAAGGGTGAACCGACTAAGGGCAGCCTTAGGGGCTCAAAAAATCTTCAGCTGTAGAAGATCTTTAGTTTAACGGGCTAAAAATGTACAGGGATAGTTGAAGACTCCTCCAACATGTTGTTTTCGCTCAGGGTATGGAGTTCAAGAACTAGGCTAGCCTCTTTTCTTTTCTTTTTCTTTACCTGTTTGAAGACTTCTTCATCTTGGTGAGTCGTCCTCACCAATTCCTGGATGAAACCGAAGGGGAGATTCCTACAGAGCATATACGGGACTAACAACGACTGCTGTTGGTTGGACCTGGGTGCGAGAGACAAAAGGCTTCGTAAAGTCCCCCCCACCCCCCACCCCCGCGTGGCCGAGATAACTCTGAAGCCCCAAGGTCCGTGAAAGCTGTTTTTCGGCTTGCCTCGGAGGGCAGATACCCGAGAGGTTGAAAGGGGAGATCAAGCAAGGATCGCTTAGTGGCCTCCGGTCCCCACTGACCTCAGCTGCGTTAGGGATCCTTGGAGCACCAAAGCCGCGTGAGAAATGCACTGGGATCGGATGTTGCTCAGAAGCTGGCTCACCACCGGCTGGCTGCACATCTAGGAGAGGCAGAAACAGGGCGAGGCAGCCCATCTTTCACCCTTTAGAGCAGTGTTTTTCCACCTTGGCAACTTTCAGACAGGCGGACTACAACTCCCAGGAGAGGGGGAGAGAGGGAGAGGGGAGGGAGGCGGAGAAGTAGACGGAGAGGGAAGGGGGAGAGAGGGAGGAAAAGGGAAGGGGAAGGGGAGGGGGGAGAGAGAGGGAGACGGGAGGGGAAGGAAGGGGAGGAGAGGGGACAGGGAGAGGGAGGGAGAGAAAGGGGAGGGGAGAGAGGGGAGAGAGGAAGTAGGGAAGGAAGGGGTAAAGGAAGAGAGGAGAAGGAGGAAGGGGTAAAGGAAGAGAGGAGAAGGGAGGAAGGAATAACAGGAGAGGAATAAAGGGAGAAAGAAAGAAGGAGGAAGGGATAAAGGAAGAGAGGAGAAGGAAGGAAGGGATAACAGGAGAGGAATAAAGGGAGAAAGTAAGAAGGGGAGGGAAGGGAAGGGATAAAGGGAGAGAGGAAGTAGGGGAGGGAAGGGGTAAAGGAAGAGAGGGGAAGGGAGGAAGGATAAGGAGAGAGGAATAAAGGGAGAAAGGAAGAAGGGGAGGGATAAAGGAAGAGAGGAGAAGGGAGGAAGGGATAACAGGAGAGAGGAATAAAGGGAGAAAGTAAGAAGGGAGGAAGGAAGGGATAAAGGGAGAGTAAGTAGGGAGGAAGGGGTAAAGGAAGAGAGGAGAAGGGAGGAAGGGATAAGGGAGAGGAATAAAGGGAGAAAGGAAGTAGGGAGGGAGGGATAAAGGGAGAGGAAGTAGGGAGGAAGGGATAAAGGAAGAGAGGGAGAAGGGAGGAAGGGATAACAGGAGAGAGGAATAAAGGAGAAAGTAAGAAGGGAGGGAAGGAAGGGATAAAGGAAGAGAGGAGAAGGGAAGGAAGGGATAACAGGAGAGGAATAAAGGGAGAAAGTAAGAAGGGGTGGGAAGGGAAGGGATAAAGAGAGAGAGGAAGTAGGGAAGGGAAGGGGTAAAGGAAGAGAGGGGGAAGGGGAGGGAAGGGATAAGGGGAGAGAGGAATAAAGGGAGAAAGGAAGAAGGGGAGGGAAGGGATAAAGGAAGAGAGGGAGAAGGGGAGGAAGGGATAACAGGAGAGAGGAATAAAGGGAGAAAGTAAGAAGGGGAGGGAAGGGAAGGGATAAAGGGAGAGAGTAAGTAGGGGAGGGAAGGGGTAAAGGAAGAGAGGGAGAAGGGGAGGGAAGGGATAAGGGAGAGAGGAATAAAGGGAGAAAGGAAGTAGGGAGGGAGGGATAAAGGGAGAGAGGAAGTAGGGAGGGAAGGGATAAAGGAAGAGAGGGAGAAGGAGGAAGGATAACAGGAGAGAGGAATAAAGGAGAAAGTAAGAAGGGGAGGAAGGGAAGGGATAAAGGAAGAGAGGAGAAGGGAAGGAAGGGATAACAGGAGAGGAATAAGGAGAAAGTAAGAAGGGAGGGAAGGGAAGGGATAAAGGGAGAGAGGAAGTAGGGAGGGAAGGGAAGGAAGAGAGGGGAAGGGAGGGAAGGATAAGGGGAGAGAGGAATAAAGGGAGAAAGGAAGTAGGGGAGGGAAGGGAAAAAGGAAGAGAGGGAGAAGGGGAGGAAGGGATAACAGGAGAGAGGAATAAAGGGAGAAAGTAAGAAGGGGAGGGAAGGGAAGGGATAAAGGGAGAGAGTAAGTAGGGGAGGGAAGGGGTAAAGGAAGAGAGGGAGAAGGGGAGGGAAGGGATAAGGGGAGAGAGGAATAAAGGGAGAAAGGAAGTAGGGGAGGGAGGGATAAAGGGAGAGAGGAAGTAGGGAGGAAGGGATAAAGGAAGAGAGGAGAAGGAGGAAGGGATAACAGGAGAGAGGAATAAAGGAGAAAGTAAGAAGGAGGAAGGGAAGGGGTAAAGGAAGAGAGGGAGAAGGAGGAAGGGATAAGGGAGAGAGGAATAAAGGGAGAGAGGAAGTAGGGAGGAAGGGATAAAGGAAGAGAGGGAGAAGGGAGGAAGGGATAACAGGAGAGGAATAAAGGGAGAGGGAGAAGGGAGGGAAGGGATAAGGGAGAGAGGAATAAAGGGAGAAAGTAAGAAGGGAGGGAAGGGATAAAGGGAGAGAGGAAGTAGGGAGGAAGGGATAAGGAAGAGAGGGAGAAGGGAGGAAGGGATAACAGGAGAGAGGAATAAAGGGAGAAAGTAAGAAGGGAGGGAAGGAAGGGATAAAGGAGAGAGGAAGTAGGGAGGGAGGGGTAAAGGAAGAGAGGAGAAGGGGAGGGAAGGGATAAAGGGAGAGAGGAAGTAGGGGAAGGGAAGGGATAAAAGGAGAGAGGAATAAAGGGAGAGAGGAAGAAGGGGAGGGAAGGGTAAAGGGAGAGAGGAAGAGAGAGGGAGAGACAGAGAGAGAGGGAAAGGGAAAGGGAGAAGGGGTAGTGTCTCAATCTCAGGATCATTAAGATGTATGCACTTCAACTCCCAGAATTCTGGGAGTTGAAGTCCAGACATCCTAAAAGTTGCTAAAATTGAAAAACACCGGCACAAAAAATGGCGAGTTACGTATAAAGTCCAGATTTCACTTAACACACACACACATACACACTGTTTTTAATGAAAGGAAATGAACCTAAAAAATAAATCAATTGGGGCCGGGGGGTGGGGGTGGGCTGGGGTGGGGGGCTGCAAGGAAACGACAAGACAAAAAAAACGAGGGCGAAAAAGAGAGGGTACCTTTGGCGCTTTCCTTTCCTCAATCCCCACTCGGTCGAAGCACTCAATGAGGTAGTTTAGCATCTCCGTCTCCTTGCACGTCTCAATGGCGAAGTGGTCGCTGCACGAGTCGGAAATGCTGGCCCCCCCGGAGCCTCCGCCACTAGGCAAACAAAACAGGGCAAGATGCACCACTGAGCCCAAAGGCTAGAGAGGCCTCCAGAAGCCAGCAAGAAGAAAGGAAGGGGAAGGGGAAGGGGAAGGGGAAGGAAGGAAGGAAGGAAGGAAGGAAGGAAGGAAGGAAGGAAGGAAGGAAGGGCGGGCCATGGAGGGGTCGGGGGCGCTGGGCGGAAACACGGCCTAGGGCAAGGCCCATCCCTGGATTGCACACGGGCCCCCGTGAATTCCCATGAACTTAGCCAGTCCCATCTTGGCTGTTACAGCCGGTTCTCCTTAACCAACAGATCTATCGGATGACCCATCGTCACTCAATAGACATCCTGGCGTTCAGTAGACCCATCCACACAGACCCATATGGTCCAGTGGTAAATTGTAAAATTTGTTACTACCGGTTCTGTGGGCGTGGCTTGGGGGGAGGTAATGTGACCGGGTGGGCATGGCCAACTCTTTTTTTTTTTTAACTTTTAAAAGCATTTTTTTCTACAATCTCTTCAGCCGAAGAGGTTGTAAAAAAAAATGCTTTTAAAAGGCTCCTCTGACGATCCCAGCTGAGTTGCCTGATCGTCAGAGGCTTTTTTCTTTTCTTTTAAAAGCTTTTTTTTTTTTTGGCCTTTAAAAGAAGAAAAAACAACAACCTCAGATGATCAAGCAACTCAGCTGGGATCGTCAGAGCCTTTTAAAAGCATTTTTTTTAAAAAAAAACTCTTCGGCCAAATCATCATTTTTTTTTACTTTTAAAAGCATTTTTTTTTTGCCTTTAAAAGAAAAAAAAACCGCTGACGATCAGGCAACTCAGCTGGGATTGTCAGAGCCTTTTAAAAGCATTTTTTTAAAAAACCTCTTCGGCCGAATCATCATTTTTTACTTTTAAAAGCATTTTTTCGGCCGAAGAAAAAATGCTTTTAAAAGTACAAAAAAGAAAACGCCTCTGATGATTGTGCGGCTCAGCTGGACATGGGGAGGGGAGACAGCGGGGTGGGGTGGGGGGGAAACAGGGATTTTTGCTACCGGTTCTCCGAACCACCTGCCGCCATCACTACCGGATCGAGTGATCCGGTCCCAACCGGGAGCATTTCACCCCTGATATGGTCCCTGGGGAGCGGTGGGGAGCACCTTGGTCTGAGAAAACAGCTTGCTCTTAAGGAGTCCTTACACCTGCCTCAATGTCTGAGCGATTCTCCCCTCCACTGAATGAACTCTCTTCTCGTAACAGGAGAGGGATTGTGGGAATTGATAACCCTGACGCTTGGCATAACCAAGTGTCGCATTAAATGGGTTGCCAGCCCAGCAGCCTCAACCCAAAATCATCTTTTCTGCAGGGACCGAACCGTCCCCCCCAAATCAGAAAGAGTCTGCGTGGCGACGACCCCAGAGGGGCCTCGAATTTGGCTGAAGGCCACCGGACCCTGTCAAGTTCGCATCCTCCCCCCCCCCACGCAAGGTTTCAGTCTCCTTGTCTACCCCCAACTCTGGGGTCCACGTAGCGTTCGTTGCAACCTGAGCACATCCTTGCAATGGACTCATTTTGGGAAAGAAGTTGGTTGAGGGGGGGGACACGACGGCTGAGAATGCGATGTCCCACAGTGCGGATGGAGTTTGTGTTTGCCCCAAGTCAAAAATAACAAGCCCGCAAGATTGTGTTTGACAAGTGGTTCCTGCGGTCAAAGGATTCTTGGCATGGGAACTGGCGCCTCTATTTCTTCGCAAGATGCCGTTGTTTGGCTTTTTAAAGACACGCAAACACAGAGGCACCATGTTTGCACGTACCGTATGTTGGATTTTTATTTTTTATTTTTTAGACAGCCCAATTAGACACGTTTGTTTATTATGAGCTGATGGGCTTTTTTTCAAGCATAACAAAGCAGTTATTATTCCCATCAAATTTATTTGCTCTCCATCTCGCAGTTGAAGGTGACTCATAGCGTTTTACAGAGGGTCCTCGTGATTCACAAGTTACCGTATCACGCTAGCCGTGAAGAACAGAAAGAAGTGCTGTATTTACCCGTCCTTTGCTTAAGTGAGTTTGCTCAATTATAACAAACCATAAACTAACAATGTGGGCCAGACTTATACGACAAAACCCTAGTTTGTCTGCAAGTGGCTGTTATTGTATACAACCAGTCTCAGTCGTTTTCATGCGTAGGGTACTCTGCTCAACAGTCCACAACCTTAGTTGTGAACCCAGATTACCCTTAACATTTTCAGCCAGTATGGTTGTCGGCGTTAGCCTCTCAACCATAAACTATGGTTTACTAAGCCCAACAGCTGAGATTAAGGCTTGGAGGGTTGGATAAATTAAATTTACACAAACACATCTAGTTTTCATTGAATTGTGCGCCGGCTGAGGCCACCCCTAAAGCATCAGGGAAGTTGTGGACGATATCCACTGGAGGATTTCAATCCTCTTTATGGCCCTATTCACATGTAGCAGAAAAGCCAAAACCTGAAAAGAAACCATGGCCTCTTAAACTGCTCTGGCAAAAACTTCGCTTGCGGGTGGAAATGGCCATCCCGATTGCGTTCTATTTCCCGTTTAATTTAACCAAAACAAAAAATGATTTGGCCGGACGCTCCTTTAACAAGCCGGAGACACAAAGGCCAATATTTTTTCTTTTGGGGGGAAAAATCATCATGTACGACGACTGACCATCGGGGCGTGCGCAAGGCATCGAATTTTGTGCAAAGCAGCCAGTTTTACAAAGCTCGTTTCAAAAGTACTGACTCACAAAGCGACCTTGGGATAATTTGGCACTAAAGAAGAGCCTAGGGAGGAGGAGGAGGAGGGGGGGGGAAAAAAAGAAGATTTCAGGGTAAATGTTTTTATGAAGTGGGAGGGATTTGAAATGAAAGGCTGACCAGGGGAGGGAAGGGTGGGGGGGAGGGAAGGTTCTTGAGGACAGAAGAGGCAAACAAGTCACACACACTTTTCTAGAGTACCTGGACCCAAATGGCACACAAGAAAAATCCTCCTCCTCTTCCTCATTTTCTTCCTCAGAACTGTCTCCAGAGACATCAGAAATGGCAAGGAAGAGGGAGAAAGGGCTGTCGTACAGACTAATATAACGAAAGCAGATGCGGATGAATGAATAAAAGAAGAACGGAGGGAAGAGACCCACCCACGGACACACACACACAAGCTGTTGGGTTTTCTACCAAGACCCATCTTCCACTGCAAGCATGCAACGAGTTAAGTTGGGAAATCAGCCGCAATGGGGTTAGGAGTTAAAGGCGTGTCCCGGCAAACCTCGGAGGCAAACGCGAGCGATTCAAGAGAAGCCATCAAGCAAGCTGCCTTCTGGGGAAGATTACCGATGGCGGCGCCCAAGGAATTTAAGAAAAGGCCCAATTCCTGAATAAATGCTTGTTGATCTTAACAGCAATGGCTCTTAAGACGCAGACGTCTTCGGCAGGTCTGTCTCCCCCACCCCCAACTGCCTGACATCAGAAGGGAACTTGATTGAATAGGACAGAATAACAGAGTTGGAAGGGGACCTTGGAGGTCTTCTAGACCAACCCCCTGCTTAGGCAGGAAACCCTACACCACTTCAGACAAATAGTTGTCCAATCTCTTCTTAAAAACTTCCAGTGTTGGGAGCATTCACAACTTCTGGAGGCAAGTTGTTCCACGGATTAATTATTCTCACTGTCAGGAAATTCCTCCTTAGTTCTAAGTTGCTTCTCTCCTTGATGAGTTTCCACCCATTGCTTCTTGTCCTGCCTTCAGGTGCTTTGGAGAATAGCTTGACTCCCTCTTCTTTGGGGCAGCCCCTGAGATATTGGAAGACCGCTATCATGTCTCCCCTAGTCCTTCTTTTCATTCAACTAGACATATCCAGTTCCTGCAACCGTTCTTCATCTGTTTTAGCCTCCCGTAATCCTCTTGGTGGCTCTTCTTGGTTGATTGCCAGAGGTGTAAGAGTTTTGAGGGAGATACGTAACGTTGTCCTATCACTAGCTGGAGGGTGAGGATGCCAATTTTTGTAAGTTTCATCAAGGCTGAGGGTCAATTTTTCGCCAAATTTTTCAGCGATTGCTATCCTCTACTATGGAAAAATCCACCAGCCAAACTGTTTCCTCACCCTGGGACTCAAGGAAGACCTCTTTAGAATCACTCGAGAATCTCCAGGAAGCTACAGGAATTCTCTCTCCCAGCGCAGTTGAATGACTTCTCGTTCGGCCGAAGAATAACTACGCTACATCCTTTGCCAGTTCAACCTCGGCCCCTGGAAGGTTTGTGGACTTCATCTCCCAGAATTCAACAGGCCGCATGACTGGCTGAGGAATTCTGGGAGGTGAAGTCCACAGTCTTCAAGTGGCCAAGACTGGACACCATTGGCTTCCAAAATCTGTCTGTTCTCCTGCTCTGTCCCAAATACGGCACATTGTTTGGCTAAGCCAGAACCTCCCTTGGCCTTTCGTTCGACGAGATGGGAAAAGCGGGGCCATCCCAACCGCCCTGAAGACCGTGATCGATACTCAAAGAGGCATATTGTACTTTTATCGATTTATCAACTCTTCCTTCCTCTTCGTATTTGCCAACCTGCAAACGGAAACAGGGTTGTTGTTGTTTTTCCCCCTTCCTGACCGCACGAAGCATCTCGAGATCTCTTGGGCTGAAAAGCAGAATGAAACTTCTTTCTCTAGGTTAAGTGAAAACAAATATTCCCTCCCTTCCGCTGCCCTGCCTTGGAAAAAGCCGCGAATCTTGCCGAAAACACACACACACACACAAACGGGTTTAAAGTCAGGATTAGCACAGCTCAAAAGCCATTAAGGGAAGCAAAACCACAAAGCTCGATTTAAAAGCAGACGGATTAGCCGAAATCTAAAGACGCTCTTCCAAAATCTAGCTGATCACTGCAACCCAGCAGGGCACACACACACACACACAAAAGAAAACCCTACACAAATTCACCCAGCTACAGATATACCTAGAGGGCATCCTGCCTGGGGAAGAGGTACGGCTGCTGCCCAATGTGGAGAACAGAGGCAGGGCGGTGGCTACGGGTCTACCCCTGGACGAAGAGACCTGTGCAGCTGGTGGGCTTATGCCCGGAGGAGTCGAAGAGGCTGAAAGACCGGAGGTTCCTGCTGAGGCTGCGGCAGGAGGAGCGGCCAAGGTCCAGGGGTGTGCCACTGTGTACGGACGGTACCGTGGGGACGAGGGCTGGACACTGAGCGGCCCTGCTGGCAGGAGGTGGGGGCTGACAGACAGGGAAGACGCGGGGAGGGGAGCCACGGGGTTGGGGGAAGAAGGGAGAAAGGAGCCAGCCAATGGAGGGCGGCTTGCGATGTTGAAAATGGGAATGGGGCTGCTTCCATAGAGACTGCGGTCCACGAGAAGTGGGGAGCAGAAGGAAAAGAAGAGGAACACAAGAATTCAACAACGGGGGAGACCACAAAAATGGAGACGACGATGCAGGAGAGAAAGAGAGAGAGCGAGAGAGAGAGAAAGAAAGAAAGAAAGCAGCCACTCGGTTGAAATTCTTTCACCAGGGAGGGGCGCCTCCTAAAACCCTTCCAGGATCAAACTGCCCCATATCACACACACCCCAAAAATCCAGATTCTCATTTTATCGACCTCGAAAGGATGGAAGGCTGAGTCAACTTTGAGCCTGGTGAGATTCGAACTGCTGGCAGTGGGCAGAGTTAGTCTGCAATACTGCACTCTAACCACTGCACCACAACAGCGTCTGTCTGCCTGTGTCTGTGTGTCTATCAATCAATCATCTATATCTATCTATCTATCTATCTATCTATCTATCTATCTATCTATCTATCCATCCATCCATCCATCCATCTCTCTCTCTCTTCATATCTATCTATATCTACTATATCTATCCATATCTATCTATATCTATCCATCCATATCTTTCCATCTCTCTATCTATCCATCTCTCTCTCTCTCTATCTATCTCTATCTTTCCATCTCTATCTATCCATATCTCTATCTCAATCTCTATTCATCCAAATCTATCCATATATCTATCTGTCTGTCTGTCATCTATCCGCATCTATCCATCTATAGCAATAGCCCTTAGACATATACCGCTTCACAGGGCTTTACAGTCCCCTCTAAGCGGTTTACAGAGTCAGCCTCTTGCCCCCAACAATCTGGGTCCTCATTTGACCCACCTCGGAAAGATGGGAGGCTGAGTCAACCTTGAACTGGTCATGATCGAATGTACTGCATCACCATGGCTCTTAAGAGACCTTCACCTGGTGGCCTTTTTCTCCCAGGTATCTCCAAAATGATTTTTTTGGGGAGGTGGGGGGGCGACTGCTGACCTACCTTGATAAAGAGCTGGAGCCAAACGAGCCCACGTTGCAAAACACGGGGCTGGTTCCCGGGTTGGAGCCGGTATTCAGGACTAAATTTCTATCCGGCGAGCGGGCGGCGGCCGCAATGGGCTGTGACGTGGCGGTCAAACTGGCAAAGGGGTTTTCTTCTCGCGAGTGGGTAGACATCATTAGGACCTCCATCAGCACTTGCCCGATCAAGTCTTTAAAATCCGAGAACACTGAGAGGGGAAGGGAAGAAGGGGGGGGGTTGTTACCTGTGGACCCTTCACACATCTCATGCAGCGAAGGGAGATTCAGAAGCGAATCAACCTGATCTGAACAGGCATAGAGCAGTAGCACTTACCGTATATACTCGAATATAAGCCGATCCGAGTATAAGCCGAGGTCCCCAATTTTACCCCAAAAACTGGGGTAAACTGGGGACTCGAGTATAAGCCGAGGGTGGGAAATGAGGCACCTACCGGTTGGGGAAACCCTCCCTCCCTCAGCTGAGAAGGCTGGCGGCTCCCCCGCCCCGCCCTCACTGCACCGCAGGGCTCCCGTCCGGTAAAATGTGAAAAAAAGAAAAAAAAAACCTTGAGTATAAGCCGTATATACTCAAGTATAAGCCGAGGGGCTTAAAAAAAAAACAACTCTAGTATAAGCCGTATAGACCCGAGTATAAGCCGAGGGGACGTTTTTCAGCACAAAAAATGTGCTGAAAAACTCGGCTTATACTCGAGTATATACGGTATATACCGCTTCACATTGACAGCCCTCTCTAAGCAGTTTAAAGAGTCAGCCTATGGCCCCCAACAATCTGGGTCCTCATTTTATCGACCACGGAAGGACGGGAGGCTGTGTTGTGGTCCGCCAGCAGCCTGCGGAGCTGGCAACGGAGTCAGACAAGCAATAAGGCTGAGGAAGAACATGGGCCAGGCCTGGAGGCTGGGGCGGGGAGGCCCTCCCGAGCTCCGTTTTCGCTGGCACAGGGTTGCAGGAAGCCATCCCAGCCAAAAACGGAGCTCGGGAGCCCGTTTTTTCTGGCAGAGCGCTCGGGCCACAGGCGCCACCGATACAAGTGATGTCAAGCTGGCCATACCGATCCTGGCCACGCCCACCCAGCCCTCCCCCTGAAGTCAAACACAATCCTGATGCGGCCCTCAATGAAATCAAGTTTGACACCCCCCTGCTCTAGTACCATGTTTTCACCCTCGCATCTTCGAGATGGGTGGACTTCCAACTCTCAGAATCTGTTGTGACTCCAGCCCCCGAACCTGGCCCCATGCCTGAAAGTGACTCCGAAAGTGAGGGGGAAGGGCCGGTAAGGCTTACCTCAGGAGCACCGATGCCTTTGGCCCGGCTCCAGGAGCCAGAACCAGACCAGTCGGAGGACGTAATGAGGCCGTCATCCCCTGATTCCTCCCTTCCCCAGGCTACGCCTTCAGACCCAGCTGATAATAATAATCAAGCTTGGATCGACCCACGCTTCAGAAGATTAGAGAGGCGGCGTCATCAAAAGGAAGGGTATATAAGGAGCTTTGGGACTGCTCTCAGTTCCACGGGAAGCAAAAGTTTAGCTGAACCGTTTCAAAAAGAGCTGAAAGTCTTGCTACGTGAGTCAATATTTTGAACAGGCAGCTGCGATTTCTCTGCCAGGACTGATAAGAGCTGTGAATCCACTGGCTGAAGGTCAGCTCGTGGGTCTGAAGTGGGGAAGGAGTCCTTCAGCTAAGGCTTCCTACATGTTATGAGAGCCCCCCCCCCCCAAGCCTGATCTAAAAGGCACTTAATTAATACAGCTGGCTTCGGTAAGCAAATTCTGCTTTTTTCCAAACACATCCAGAGACAACACGGAGGTCTCCTTACCGTCTTTAGGGTTTTGCTTGAACTGTTCCGAAAGGGAAGTCAGGAAGATGACGTCTCTATCGCGGTCTTTCCAAGAGACCCGGAAAATCTTACAAACCAGCTGTAAGGCTTGTTCCTCCGAGATTTCCAATCCTGAGGGAGGCTCCTGCGAGGGGGACATCCAGAAAAATACTCAAGAGTTAATTTTGCAATTTAAGTTTCAAGAACGCAGGGACATTTAGCAAAGCTGACATGAATAGCAACAGATAAATGCCTTTTTAATCCCTTTTTCCCAACGGTGGGATTCAAATTTTTTTTATTACCGGTTCTGTGGGTGTGGCTTGGTGGGCGTGGCATGGCTTGGTGGGTGTGGCATGGCAGGTTACTGTAAAATCTCCATTCCCACCCCACTCCAGGGGAAGGTTACTGCAAAATCCCCATTTCCTCCCGATCAGCTGGGACTCGGGAGGTAGAGAATAGATGAGGGCTGGGCCAGTCAGAGGTGGTATTTATCGGTTCTCCGAACTACTCAAAATTTCCGCTACCAGTTCGCCAGAACTAGTCAGAATTTGCTGAATAGCATCTCTGCTTTTACAGCCCATATTCAGTGTGTGTCTGAGCACAGGAATGGGGGCGGGGGTCGCTTAACTCGCACCGGGGAATTGTAAACTCAGAATTAAAATTATACTTGCACCATCCAGCAGGGAGGCATGTTGTTATGTGACTACTGGGTATTGTATTGGGGCCGGGATAGCTCAGGCAGTAGAGAAGCCTGTTATTAGAACACAGAGCCTGCAATTACTGCAGGTTCGAGCCCGGCCCAAGGTTGACTCAGCGTTCCACCCTTTATAAGGTAGGTAAAATGAGGACCCAGATTGTTGGGGGGGCAATAAGTTGACTTTGTAAAAAAATATACAAATAGAATGAGACTATTGCCTTATACATTGTAAGCCGCCCTGAGTCTTCGGAGAAGGGCGGGGTATAAATATAAACAAAAAAAATAATAATTGTAAAGTCTGGTGTTGTGGTGTTTGTGTGTGTACACAAACGCAGAGAGGAGGCTAAACTCCTCTCCGCGCTAAACTTACCCCTAGTTGAGGAGGCTAAACTCAACTGTTTCTCAATCTTGACAACTTTTGAGGTGGATGAACTCCAACTCCCAGAATTCCCCCAGCCAACATGGCTCCTCCCTACTGCAGCCAAAAGCAAATACCATTAACAGGCAACAATTTAGAATGGGAACAAAAAGCGAGGCAGCTCCTGAGCCACAACTGCTGAGATTGAAGAAAACATATCCCAGCTGGGGTTTTGCTAGGCTGACTTTTTTCTACAACGGAGCCCAAAATTTACCGGTATGTTGCTAAGCGAAGCCATTGGTTAAGTGAGTTTTGCCCCATTGTACGACTTTTCTTGCCCTGCTTGTTAAGTGAATCACTGCATCTGTTAAGTGAGTAGCACGCTGGTTACGTGAATCTGGCTTCCCCGTTGATTTTGCTTGTCAGCTAACGGATGATGTCAGAAAACCAGAAAACCAGCAAGCCCAGAGAGCATCGAGGACCCCACAGTCCTCCTCCTCCTCCACTTCTAGCATTGATGATGTTACCTAGTTTGGGTAATAAAACGTCTGCAAGAAAACAACCAAACTCAGAGAACACCAAGAATCCCACAGTCTTCCTCCTCCTCCTCCCTTCTAGCACTGATAGTGTTCCCTAGCTGGATAATGAAACGATTGCAAGAAAACAAGCCAGCTCAGAGAACACCAAGGAGCCACTCGTGTCAAACCTGAGCTACATTTTTTTCCTTTCTTTTATCTATCTTCTTTCCTTCCTTCCTTCCTTCCTTCCCTCTTTCTTTCCTCCCTCCTTCCTGCCTTCCTTCCTTTTGGTACTAGCGCTGATGATGTTCCCTAGTTGGGTAATGAAATGTCCAAGAAAACAACCAAGCTCACAGAGCACCAAGGACCCTTCAGGTCAACCCTAAGCTACAATTTTTTATTTTTTCTTTCTTTCTTTTTCTTCCTTCCTTCCCTCTCTCCCTCTTCCTTCCTTCCTTCCCTCTCTCTCTCTCTCTTCCTTCCTTCCCTCCCTCCCTCTTCCTTCCTTCCTTCCCTCTCTCTCTCTCTCTTCCTTCCTTCCCTCCCTCCCTCTTCCTTCCTTCCTTTTGGTACTAGCACTGATGATGTTACCTAGCTGGGTAATGAAACATCTGCAAGAAAACAAGCAAGCTCAGAGAGCACCAAGGAGCTACTCGTGTCAACCCATGAGCTACAAATATTCTCCTTTATTGATAGCACATTCGTCATTCTGCCTATCCCGACATGTGAAGAAGCGGCTGTTCCAGAATAGACAGTTAAGGGCCTCTTGGTTTCCCTACAAGCCCAGTGTGACACACACACCCCTCACCTTATCCGAGAGGCTCCGTTTCTCCCTCCGGTCGCTCTCATCCACTTCCATGTTTTCGATCCCCGAATCCACATCGACCTGGGACAAGCTGGCAAAGGGAGCAGAGAAAGACTTCAGACCGCTCAAAGTGCAGGAGGGCTTGAAGGGAAAAACAACCCGATACGCGCAAAAAAAACCCACAACCACAATTGTGCCACTGGCTGTAACTGATGGGTAACCAACTGCCCAGACGCCACTTGCTTCGGAACAAGCCAACATGACTCATGGAGGACAGCTCCAGCGCACTTCATTTCTCGCCCCCTCCCACAGCTTGCATTTGATGGGGGTGTCTACGCAGGGCTGCCAAACCGAATTCAGCCCACGTGTGGGGAGAACAACATTTTGATTCTGTCTTCCCCCGAAAGCCATTATTCTAAGCTCTGGCTGGGTTTACAAATTCTGCTTCTCTGTACACAAAATTGGGACTCCTTCCAGCTTTTTGGAGGACAAAGAGGAAAACCTACAAGGGAGAACCTTAAGGCTTACAAAAAAAAAAAGAAGAAGAAAGAAAGAAATTAAAAAAAAGAGCTATTCCTTAGTCTGGTGGTTTTTCATTTCTTTCATTTTCATTTGTATTTTCCTCTTCCTGTGATATTTGTTTACTGTCTTGGTTTGGGAGTCCAGGCTTCCTTTTCAATCATTTAAGACTTACCGTGGAGAATCTGGATTGCGGTATGGAGGTTGGTCACCTCCATCAAGGGAAGACAGCCAGCAATCTGGGCTGCGTTACCCGTCAGATGGAGGGTGGGCGCAAGGGTTAGAATGCGGTATCGCAGGCTAGCTCTGGCCAAAGAGCCTGCAGTTCGATCCTGACTGGCTCAAGGTTGATTTGGCCTTCCATCCTGCCAAGGTCAGTAAAATGTGGACCCAGATCGTTGGGGGCCAGAGGCTGACTCTGTAAACCTCTCAGAAAGTGCTGTAAAGCACTACGGAATAGTATGTTTAGATAGATAGATAGATAGATAGATAGATAGATAGATAGATAGATAGATAGATAGATAGGTAGGTAGGTAGGTAGGTAAGTAGGTACGGTAGGTAGTTACGGTAGGTAGGTAGGTAGCTAGCTAGCTAGGTAGACAGACAGACAGACAGATAGATACGATAGGTAGATAGATAGATAGATAGATAGATAGATAGATAGATAGATAGATAGATAGATAGATAGATAGATAGATAGATAGATAGATAGATAGATAGGATACAGACAGACATCATGGTGGTGCAGTGGTTAGAATGCAGTATTGCAGGCTAACTCTGCCCACTGCCGGCAGTTCGATGTTGACTGCCTCAAGGTTGACTCAGCCTCCCATCCTCCCGAGGGTCAGTTAAAATGAAGACCCAGATTGTTGAGGCCAACCGGCTTAGAGAGGGTTGCAAAGCACTGTGAAGCAGTAACGTAAGTTTAAGTGCCATCGTTATCTTTTTGCCACAGGCATGGTGGGAAATGTAGCCCCAAAGCTCCACCACAGAACCGCTTTCCAGAGTGAGATGGGTCCATATCGACTCAATAAAATAAGATTCTCCTACAGCTATCCACATCAGATAATAGAAACGCTGGGTAAAATCCCCAAGAGGTTACGCTAAGCATCTTGGGAGAACGTCCACCCAAGGCTGCCCCGAGCCAGGGACCGGATGAGCCCCACCCCCAATACCTTTTCTCGCAGGAGACGCTGTCGATATCCATGCTCTGGGACCGGGAGAGGGACTGGGACTGCGTTTCGAGGCTGTTGGAAGGCGAGCTGCTGAGCGAACTCACACCTTCGCTGCTCTGACTGCGATGGGCAACACCTTCGGTGGGGGGAAAAAGGACAGGAAGGGATTTTATAGTCAATTCCCCTCCCAGCGTGGCCACAAACCTGCAGCTGGAAGCTGGGGGGGGGGAAAAACCACATTTAGACGATAAATCTGTTCCCTAAAAGTCTGTAAAAGATTCTCGGTCATCCAGGTCATGGCTCTCCCAAAGGTGTGTTGTTGTTGTTTTTCCCCAGGAGGCCACTGGACTTTCTGGTTTCGGTTTTGGTTTTGTCTTTTGAAGGCGTTTCACTTCTCATCCAAGAAGCTTCTTCAGTTGTGAAAGGATAATGGCGGGGAATGGAAATATTTATATTCCTTGCAGACAGATGGTTATTAGCATCCTTTTAGAGCAGGGCTGTCAAACTGGCGGCCCACAAGCTACACACCCACGCCCGGGTTAGGGAAGGGGAAAAAAGTCCAAATACGCAAGTTTTGACACCCACCGTTTTAGAGGGTCATTGAAGCACTTGGGAGGTTTATCTGTGTTCTCAGGGTCACCTGAGTAATACTTCAGAGAAACCTGCAAGTGCCTTAGAGCACCACTCAGGTGATCCTAAGGACACAGACAAATCTCCAAGTGGCTTCAACACACCTCTAAGGTAAAGGTAAAAGGTTCCGCTCGCACAGATGTGCTAGTCGTTCCCGACTCTAGGGGGTGGTGCTCATCTCTATTTCAAAGCCGAAGAGCCAGCGCTGTCCGAAGGTCTCCGTGGTCATGTGGCCGGCATGACTCAACACCAAAGGCGCACGGAACACTGTGACCTTCCCACCAAAGGTGGTCCCTATTTTTCTACTTGCGTTTTTTTTTTAACGTGCTTCCGAACTGCTAGGTTGGCAGAAGCTGGGACAAGTCACGGGAGCTCATCCCATTACGCGGCGCTAGGGATTCAAACCGCTGAACTGCCAACTTTGGGCCTCTGGTGGCTCAACAGACTAATGCAGTCTGTTATTAACACAGCTGCCTGCAATTACTGCAGGTTCTAGTCCCACCAGGCCCAAGGTTGACTCAGCCTTCCATCCTTTATAAGGTAGGTAAAATGAGGACCCAGATTGTTGGGGGCAATAAAGTTGACTTTGTACATAATATACAAATGGATGAGACTATTGCTTAACACAATGTAAGCCGCCCTGAGTCTTTGGAGAAGGGTGGGATATAAATTCAAATAAAAAAAAAAACACCTTTCGATCAACAAGCTCAGCATCTTAGCTACTGCATCCCCTGGAACAACCCCCTAAAAGGATGCAAATGGACCAGCTTTCTGCAAGGAACATAAATCCTTCCATTCCCCACTATATCCTGTCAGAGCTGAAGAAGAGAAATGTCTTCAAAAAAAAAACCAAGGAAGTCCAGTGGTCCCCGGAAAAAGCACCTTTGCGACAATCCACTCCCTAAGAAACCACTCCAAAGTTGTAGACAATCAGACCGCCTTGCAGGAAGAAAGCAAATGTATGGATTCGGAATATGGCATAACATGCATGGACTTACGATCTGTACAGGTAGAGCTCGACTTACAGCAGTTCACTTAGTGGCCGTTCGACGTTAACAACAGCACCGAAAAAAGGGACCCAAACATTTTTTTCACACTTAACGACCATTGCAGCATCCCCACTGATTTTGCTTGTCAGAAAGTCGCTGACATGTGACCCCCCCTCCCCCGGGACACTGCAACCATCATAAAGGGGAATGTAAATGCATCTGAATGTAAATCACACGACCATGTTTGCAAGTGTGAAAAATGGTCAGAAGCCGCTTTTTTTTTTCCAGTGAATTTGTAACTTTGAACAGTCACTAAATGAACTGTTGGAAGTCGAGGACTTTTCTCTCATTAGCGCACACCTTGCCTTCATCGAGCTGACGGCGATATATGGCTCAGAACAGGAAGTCAGCAAAGCGAAAGCTACTCGGCGTTTCCCAACCGTCAAGACTTTTTGATGTGTGGCCTTTACTACCCAGAATTCCCTAGCCAGCAAGGCTAAGGCTGTTGCTGAGAATTCTGGGAGTCCATTCTTCTGAAACTCATCAAAATTCAGCAGCACAAGCTCAAGGAAAAGGGTTTAGGTCAGGGATGTCCAAACTTGGCCCCTTGAAGAGTGGTGGACTTCAACTCCCAGAATTCTCCAACTAGCAACTTGCTTAAATTTATAGCTCATGCTGGCTGGGGAATTCTGGGAGTTGAAGTTCACCACTCTCCAAAGGGCCAAGTTTGGACACCCCTGGTTTAGGTTCTCCACTATACCTCCCCCATTTTCCATTGTTGACTCCTCCAGCCAATTCCCGTGAATTAACTTGATGGTGAGGCAAAACGTTTCAGTTTAAAGCGTAAAGAAACTAGAAACCCAAGTTGAAATAGAATGCCGGCATGTACCGTGTTTCCCCGAAAATAAGACCCAACCGGAAAATTAAGTCCTAGCATGATTTTTCGGCGTAATATAAGCCCTACCTCCAAAATAAGCCCCAGTTAAGATCGTCAGCTGTATGAGCGCATTTAACACTGTGTTTTCCCGAAAATAAGACCTGATCAGAAAATAAGCATCTTTTGGAGCAAAAATTAATATCTTATTTTCAGGGAAATAAATTATTTATTTTTTTTAAAAAAAGTCCTTTCTGTTCTTCTCACATAAGGCAAGGGTTTTTATAGGTCAACCAACCATCCGAATACACCGTCCCTCAATTGTATCACTCTGCTATCCATTATCCCAGGTCAGTTTGGCTATTTTGACAACATTGGGGACTATAGGATGGCCAAGGTGTAAAACAAAACCTTAGATACTAATTCTCTTCTCTTTCCTGTGAGCTGCTTAAAATCTCAGTGACTGAAGTGGCATCGAAGCCTTTATAAATAATTTTTTTTAAAAATTATAGTTTAGTGTGCCATCGAGACTATTTTTAAACCCTGTGGGAACAACTTGGCTTTAACAGGCCACGCAGCACATTTAAGAGTGTTAATAAGATAAAAGGAAAGAAACGAACCTTCTTTCTAATTCAGTGTCACGTCCCAATTAATCAGGCACTTAAAATGTTTTAGCTCTGGAATGAACAGTATGTATGTGTGTGTCTGTGTGGCATTCTCACTCACTCACACACACACACTCCTCAGTAATTTGTCCTAAGAGCAATTATCCCCCAACTCTTTCTAAATATGTTCCTCTCCTCTCAGTAAACATGAACCTGACATTCCAAGCTGGTCAAACCAATTTGAGGCCAAACCAAGGGAGAGGCTGCGAATCTCGATTGTTATATCACCTCTCAACGACAAGGTCAACCTGCTGAATGGCTGCTTAAGCAGACAGCAAGAGAGAGGGAGGGAGAGAGGGAGGGAATGAGGAGGCAGCTACATGACGGTTTGGCTTGCTTGGCTAAGCAGCCACTTTCCTTCACCTTCAAGGCCAGCTGTTCCGCAGGCTACCTGCCATCTAGCCATCTATGGGAGAGACTGTAGTTGTCAAAACTAGCCAGGTTGCCCCACTCTCACGTTCAGACAGGAGGTGCCTGGCTTCCCGCACTGCATCGAAGATGGTTTGTACGGTTTCAGTTTAGTTTTGAAACAAGCCATTATAGGCTGTAAAATTTGGCCGATGGCGGAGCACAACGCTCAAACCCAGCAAGGACCAGATTTAATTTCTTTAAACTTTCTTGCTCGCTTCCACGAAATGACAAGAAAGCACAGCAGCTTCCTTACGGCTCTGTTTAAACCCTAATTCACACGTCCCACATTGGCCCTGCAGGAAAAGCCATGATTTCTCGAGAACCCCAGCAAAAAAAAAGGAAAGCCGGCATGGTTTTTCTCACCTCCAATCATCCTGAAGAATTGGCATCAAGCTGGCAGTGGCTTACCTGACGCACCGATTGGAGAGGTAGCAGGGGTCATACTGTGAACATTGAGCCCAAGGTTGTGGGGGGCCCCTGAAGATGACGCTGGGACCGGCTGCCCTGGGGGGTTCTCCCTCTGAGGAGACGTAAGTGGGGTGGTGGGCTGGGAAGAGGGTCCGCCAGCGAGCCGGGCAAGGCGCCTCCGACGGATCTGCATAAAAACCAGGACACCGTGAGTTACGAAGAGCCGTGATGGCACAGTGGTGAGAGTGCAGTATTGCAGGCTATTTCTACTGACTGCCGGCTGCCTGCAATTTGGCAGATTGAATCTCACCAGGCTGAAGGTTGACTCATCCTTCCATCCTTCCAAGGTGGGTGAAATGAGGACCCAGATTGTTGGGGGCAAGAGGCTGACTCTGTAAACCGCTTAGAGAGGGCTGTAATGCACTGTGAAGCAGTATATAATCTTAAGTATTCTTTCTTTCTTTCTTTCTTTCTTTCTTTCTTTCTTTCTTTCTTTCTTTCTTTCTTTCTTTCTCTTTCTTCCTTCCTTCCTCCCTCCCTCCCTCCCAGTGGTTAGAATGCAAAAAAGGTAAAGGATCCCCTTGCACATACGTGCAAGTTGTTCCCAACTCTAGGGGGCGGTGCTCATCTCCGTTTCAAAGCCGAAGAGCCAGCGCTGTCCGAAGACATCTCCATGCTCATGTGACCGGCATGACTCAACACCAAAGGCGCACGGAACGCTGTTCCCTTCCCACCAAAGGTGGTCCCTATTTTTCTATTTGCATTTTTTTATGTGCTTTCAAACTGCTAAGTTGGCAGAAGCTGGGACATGTAACGGGAGCTCAGCCCGTTACACGGCACTAGGGATTTGAGGTGCTGAACTGCTGACTTTCCGATTGACAAGCTCAGCGACTTAGCCCCTGAGCCACTTCAAGAATGCAATATTGCAGGCTAATTCTGCCTACTGCCAGCAGTTCGATCCTGACCGACGGGTTCAAGGTTGACTCGGCCTTCCATCCTTCTGAGGTGGGTCAAATGAGAAGCCAGATTGTTGGGGGCAAGAGGCTGACTCTGTAAACCGCTTAGAGAGGGCTGTAAAAGCACTGTGAAGTGGTATATAAGTCTAAGTGCTATTGCTATTGCTACTGGATTTCAACCCTTCAGAGTTCCAGAAGGTCTTGGACCATGACTGCCTCAGCTTTCAAAAACAGACCTGACGACCAGGGTAGGAGGTCAAAGACAGAATGTTTAATAAGAATTCCAAATTTCAGGAAGCCATCAACACCCTCCCAAACAGCCACATCAAACCACACATTCATCAGCCTCAGTGATCACTGGCAAAAAACCACTTTCGTTCCAAAAAGGTTCTTAACCGTTCAGCACCACCCGTTCCCCTTTCCCCGAGAGAATCACAAACAACATTTTCCCGGAAATGGATAACAGCACACAAGGAAAACATGTTGCGGTGTTCGTGTCACAGCTCAGAGGAAGCTCTATTATTAGAAACCAAGCAAGGTTCTCCCCTACAGCCTTACGCAACAAATCCAACCCATCCTGCTTTTTCATCTTTTGAACCTGAAGAACATCTCCGGCGAAAGACTCTCTCCCATCCTTGTATTTAGATTTAAAATTCATTATCGGCCAAGTGTGATTGGACACACAAGGAATTTCTCTTTGGTGCATAGGCTCTCAGTGTACACAAAAAGACAAGATACATTCGTCAGGAATCTTAAGGTACAACAATTAATGGCAGTCACAGGACACAAATAAGCAATCGAATCATACTAGTAAACAATATAAATTGTATGGACACAGCAACAAATTACAGTCATGCAGTCATAAGTGGGAGGAGATGGGCGATAGGAACAATGAGAAGACTAATAGTAATAGTAATGCCAACTTAGTGAATAGTTTAACAGTGTTGAGGGAATTACCATATTTTTCGGAGTATAAGACACACTTTTTCCCTCCTAAAAGAGGCTGAAAATTTGGGTGCGTCTTATACTCCAAATGTAACTTTTTCGAAGTTTTTTTTCAGCCCTAACAAGGTGCTAGTGATGAAGCGATCTCCATGCTTTTTTTCAGTGAAGCGATTTTCCATGCTTTGCCTGCTCCCTCCGATTTTCAGCTGTGAAGCTTTTTTTCAGTGTTCGCAAAGCGATCTCCCGTGGTTTGCCTGCTTTTCGCATTGTTTCTCTCTCCAAAGATCAGTTGTGCTTTAGAAGCTGTTTTTTATCCCCAAGCAGGGAATAAAAAACAGCAAACTAATGTGCTGAAGCTGACCAGGCTAAGGACACTAGCCAGATGAATACCTGGTAGGCAGATACTTCTTTTCCTATCTTCCTCCCCAAAAGCTAAGCGTCTTATACTCCGGTGCATCTTATACTCTGAAAAATATGGTATTTGTTTAGCAGAGTGATGGTGTTGGGGGAAAAACTGTCCATGTGTCTAGTTGCTCTGATGTGCAGTGCTCTATAGTGTCGTTTTGAGGGTAGGGGTTGAAACAATTTATGTCCAGGATGTGAGGGGTCTGTAAATATTTTCACAGCCTTCTTTTTGACTCGTGCAGTATACAGGTCCTCAGTGGAAGGCAGGTTGGTAGCCACTGTTGTTTCTGCAGTTCTAATGATCCTCTGAAGTCTGTGTCTGCCTTGTTGGGTCGCAGAACCAAACCAGACAGTTATAGAGGTGCAGATGACAAGACTCAATCTTTCTTCTGTGAGGGGCAAAAGTAAGGTAGCTTTTCACAAGCTCCATCTTAACATTCCTCTTTGGCCACGTTACCTGACACCCTAAAGTGGGTGAAAGGTTTTAAAATCTTTCATAATGAAAGGTTTGTTGTTTCCATTCTGCAATACATGAATTTAACAAGTTAAAGGTCCACCTATCCAGGTTGAAGGGAGCAGAACTCAAGAGGCTCACTCGTCATAGGACTTCACTTACAACCATTCGTTGAGCGACTCTTCAAAGTTACAACAGCACTGAAAAAGGGACTTCGGATCATTTTTCACTCTGACGACTACTGCAGCATCCCCAAGGTCAGGTGAGCAAAATCCAGACCGCTTGGCAACTGACAGATATTTACAATGGTCACAGTGTCCCAGGGGTAATGTGATCCCCTTTTGAGACCTTCGGACAACCAAAGTCAGGAAGAGAGCCTGCTTCACTTAACAGCTGTTATTAATTTAACAATCGTAGTGATTCCCTTAACAACTACCACTAGAAAGGTCATGAAATGGGTTATGGACTTGTGGCTTGTGGCAAGGGACACAGTGGCTCAAGTGGTTAAGACGCTGAGCTTGTCAACCGAAAGGTCGGCAGTTCAGCGGTTCGAATCCCTAGCAACGCGCAACAGGGTGAGCTCCCGTGACTTGTCCCAGCTTCCGCCAACCTAGCAGTTTGAAAGCACATTAAAAAATGCAAATAGAAAAATAGGGACCACCTTTGGTGGGAAGGGAACAGCATTTCCGTGCGCCTTTGGCATTGAGTCATGTCAGCCACGTGACCACGGAGACGTCTTTGGACAGCGCTGGCTCTTCGGCTTTGAAATGGAGATGAGCACCGCCCCCTAGAGTTGGGAATGACTAGCACAGATGTGCGAGGGGAACCTTTACCTTTACCTTATGGACTTGTAGTGTTTTGTCTATAGGAAGATGAAGACACAACTTTGAATGACTCAAGAGAGAAAGAGGGCTATAAGCCCGTTGCAGGAAGCATGGAAAAGTACACGATAAAAAGATTCGGCCACTGACCAAAATTTAGGTCAAGGTAGTTTGTTTTCATGCTGAGTGTCACCGAAAGCTGACTCAACGCATAGAAATTAGGCTAAAATTATTATTTTCCTGCAAAGAATTGCCTGTCTTGAATAAAGCCTGCCGCACTTCAGGCTGGATATTTCTTGGCCAGAATTTTTTTTAAAAAAAGAAACATTTTTAAAATGTTACAAAAGGTCTTATCCTTGGCCAAATCACGGGACTGGCTAATCCAATGATTCCTAATCTTTGTTAAGGTCTGGATGTATGGCCTTCAACTACCCCACTCCTATTGAGTACGCTCAACGCTGGCCATGCTGGGGAGTTATGGGAGTCCATACATCTGAGAGTTGCCCAGAACTCACAAACGTTCTTCAAAACTTTCAACTCAGCTCAACTTGGAACCATCAAGGTGTCTACATGCAAAGTAGGAATCAACCATAAAGCCCAAGAGATGGCAACGAGGGGTATTGCTTCAATAAGAATAGTAAGACCATCGTTCATCTAACTCTAGGGAGAGCTCTCCAGGATTAAAATTCAGATCAGGGCTCCTTTCAAGAGATTGCCAAGGATTAAGACTGAGGAACCCACACACACGTCCTGCTCCTGGCCTGAAGTAGGGCTCTGAATGAGCTACTTGAAATTTAAAATGTTTAAAACTGGCACTGCTAGGGAACAACCCCATCAGAAACTGTATGCTGCTACCCCCAAACCTCATCTACCTTAATTCTGAACCACTTCTGCGTAAAAAAGTTTTTTTTTTTATCTTTCTTCAACGGCTTCTGTTTTTCCATGCCACAATTCCTCTTCTGGGACCATTGGGAGATTTAGAAACATTCGGTGACACAGTATAAAGATGGGCGGGAAGCGCTCAGGGCTGACCCACAGGAAGTAACGAGATGAGACCTGTCCAATCATGGCTGGAAAAGGTGCTATTATTCCGCCTACAAGCAGAGGCATCGTAACTGAAATGACTAACCCAGAGCTTAGTCTTTTACCCAATCAGCTTAAATTAAAAAGGTAAAGGTTCCCCTCGCACATGCGTGCTAATAGTTCCTGACTCTAGGGGGCGGTGCTCATCTCCGTTTCAAAGCCGAAGAGCCAGTGCTGTCCAAAGACGTCTCCGTGGTCATGTAGCCGGCATGACTCAATGCCAAAGGCGCACAGAATGCTGTTACCTTCCCACCAAGGTGGTCCTTATGTTTTCTACTTGCATTTTTACATGCTTTCAAAACTGCTAGGTTGGCAGAAGCTGGGACAAGTAACAGGAGCTCACCCCGTTGCACGGCAGCACTAGGGATTCGAACCGCTGAGCTGCTGACCTTTCGATCGACAAGCTCAACGTCCTAGCCCCTGAGCCACCGCGTCCCCTTCCCACCAAAGGTGATCCCTATTTTTCTACTTGCATTTTTACCTGCTTTCGAACTGCTAGGTTGGCAGAAGCTGGGAGAAGTCACGGGAGCTCACCCCATGACGCGGCGTTAGGGATTCAAACCGTTGAACTGCCGACCTTTAGACTGACAAGTTCAGCGTCTTAGCCACTCAGCCACCGCGTTCCCCCCCAACTTAAATTAGCTATTCTTATTATTTAAAGCAGCAGGGGCCCCCAACCTTGGCAACTTTAAGCCTGGAGGACTTCAACTCCCAGAATTCCCCAGCCAGCTTTGCTTTCAAGGACCCTAACTGGGTAACATCTGCACTCTAGTTAGGGTCATGAAACGCTTGCAAAAAAAACAAAACAAGCCAGCTGAGAGAGCACCAAGGACCCCTCTCAAGATTCAAGGTCTCTGCACCCAGGAAAAGAATTATAAATCAAACAATGTATTTAAAGCAGGCTTTTGATCCAAGCTTCCCAATATGCTCAGGGAAAATGCCAGGCCAAAAGGGACCGCAAGAGAAAGTGTTTCCCTTCCTTTCTCAAGGGCTGGCATAACAATGGGCCTTTCTCCTTCCATCCCTCCCAGGGGGCTCTTGTTTCCCTTGGCTTCCTGTTCGCCCCCAGGATACTTTCTCCCACTGTTGAGCTTTTGAGGCTGCGAATCAATTAGCCAGCAATAAACTGGCTTTCTCTCCGGTGGCTAGAATGTGTCACAAAAGTGAGATGGACAGCGATAAAAATAAGCAAACTGTGGTTTGCTTGCAGGGGCCCTATTCAAACATAAACAGGCTGTGCATAAAATGCATGATGGTTTAGAGAGAGCTAAGCGGAAATAATACAAGCCACCTTATTTAAATTAGGCCAACCTGAGCTCCGGTATAGTTCTTTCACCTGCGTTAGAAACCCCCCAATCTGCTATTCTAATTCCAATCAGGATGTACCAGCGAACCCATCATTTTCCTCTTCCGCGTCTCTGTTGGGAGGGTTGCTTTGCCTGCCTGCCTTACCCACCCACCCTTCTACAGCAGACAGCAAAAGTACTTGGCAATGGGCCTCATGTACAGCTTATAAGTTCTTATTGCAACAGCAAACGCTTGGTAAATTATTACCTTCATCTCAGCAACCAACACGTCATCTTGATGGTTTTGGAAGCTGTGGAATGACTTTGCATTAAGATGCCTGTTGTTGCAATCTGATCTTCCCCCAATAGAAAGACGATACAACCCAGCATATTGAAGACGATACAACCCAGCATATTGAAGGGGGGAGGGGAAAAAAAAGAAAACTAAAGTTGATCGTTTGAAGCTGACCACAATGGCTGGGTTCTATGCCAGTGGTCACCAACTGGTGGTGCGTGGACCAATGGTGGTCCATGAGAAAATTTTGGTGATCCACAGAAAAATTATTTGCATTTTTTATATTGCACTAAATCAGAGGTCCTCAAACTATGGTCCCTGGGACAGATATATGCAATGAATGTTTGTGTTGCTGCAGAGGGTCTCCCACTTTGGGGTCTTTTTGTGTGGGTCGGAGGGGGGCAGAAATTCCGACTTAGGGTCTGCTTCAGCCTCTAGTGTGGGGCTTTGGGCGAAGGCTGGATGGAAGTGCCACTGGTGGTGAAGAGCTGGAGGGCCTTGTTCTAGTGGGACTGCATCATGGCCTGGAACTGGCTGACCATCACAGCTCACGGAGCCTCCAGGCGCTGGACTTGCACTCCCTCACGTCTTCCCTCTGCTTGGAAAGCCTATGCTCCTAGTCCTCAGTGAGGTGTGCTTCTGCTGAAACTCCTTCTCGGTCAGATCCAATTTGAACTGAGCTGTTTTGCCCACTCTTTCTCACGGTGGCTGCTTAGCTCCAACGACTGCTTCCTGTTGGGGCCCTAAGGAGCCTGAGTGGTGAGTAGAGGCTGTCAAGGTGCCCGTCGGCGTGAGTGACATCAAGTTGGCCACACCCAGCCAGTCACATGACCACCTAGCCACGCCCACCCAGTCAGTCATTAGGCAGATCATATTAGTGGTCCTCGGGATTTAAAATGATGAATTTAGTGGTCCCTGAGATCCAAAAGGTTGGGGGACCCCTGTTCTATGCAATAGGAGTACCAATCATTTGCAGGTCGAACACACAGCACAAATCCCTTCCTGTTTACTTACTTTCCACCTCTATGATATTCCTGAACATTACTGTCTCTTTCACACACACCTCAGGGAGGTTCCCTAAAGTCACCTCATGAGGTTGTTCCAGGCGGTTGGGCAGGAATTCCACCACTCAGATAAATACGCCCCTGTGTGACATCTGCAATTCCAAATCTTGTCTTTGGAAACAAAGAATTCTTAAGCACTTTCTGCATCAGGCCACAGAAATAAGCTATGCTTCAAGGGTACCTAGCAAAGGTCGATCTAACCTACTTTGGGAGGATCTTCCCAAGAAATCTCTTTACTGTTATTTAGCTTGGGGGAAAAAATATCTCCTCCTGCAACCAAGATGCGTAACAAACAACCTTGACAGCTTGGAATGGATCCCCACTGCATCTCCAGCCAGAAGGCCAACGAGAGTGCTGATAAGTGTAAAGACAAGTTCAAATCGCTATTTATGGCAACTTGGTCTCCAATAAAATGATTACACGTTGGTAATTGTGTCTAAACAATTGCGGATGGGCTTTTTAGCTGGTTTCAGTAGCCTTTTTAAACTAGTGGTCAAGATGGTTTGACATGGAAACTAATCAAGGAGAGAAGCAACATGGAATTAAAGATAAAGTTCCTAACAGGGAGGACAATTAGCCAGTGGAAGGGCTTGCCACCAGAAGTTGCGGGTGCTTCATCACTGGAGATTTTTAAGAAGAAACTAGACAGTCACTTGTCTGAAATGGTATAGGGTCTCCTGCCTGAGCAGGGGGTTGGACTAGAAGACCTCCAAGGTCCCTTCCAGCTTTATTCTGATTGATTGGCTCCTGTCCCCGAAGAGCAGATTCCCCCATTGACACCTCACTGCTTAGTTTACAGAGGAGTAGTTGGGTGGGAGAGAATCCCTTAGCAGTAACACACTCCCTTCCAATTAATCACGGCATTCCTAGCCCAAGTGTGCTGCCATCGTCAAAGCAGGACACTCAATATTCCTAAATTACTCCTATAGTGGATCTTTTCCTTGCTAATTAGGAAAAACCATCAGCACACACACAACTTACCATGTAGGTAAACATACTGTAAATTGTTCCAGTCACACTATTCACTAAATCTACACTACTATTAATCTTCTCGTTTTCATCACCAATCTCTTTCCACTTATGACTGTATGACTGTAACTTTTTGTTGCCAGCATTAAGGGTTAAATTGCAACCTATGACCATCATTTGTGTTGTAAATGTTGTACCTTCGATGTGTTTTTTTTCTTTTCTTTTTTCTTTTTTCTTTTATGTACACTGAGAGCATATGCACCAAAACAAATTCCTTGTGTATCCAATCACACTTGGCCAATAAATAAATTCTATCCTATTCTATTCTATTCATTTAACCACCCGCGCACACAAAATGCAGCTTGATTTAGTTGTTTGGATACCAGAGTTTATAGGGATATGCCACAAACTAACACTATTTTTTCCAGGTATCCAGTCCTGTACTTTTTCATAATTTCCGTCCAGTTTCCCTTAAAAGGTTGTGCATACCAGCGTTAGTACAGCTGGTCCTTGACTTATGACAATTGAGCCCAAAACCTCTGTGGCTAAGCGAGACATTTGTTAAGTGAGTTTTGCCCCATTTTAAGGCCTCTCTTGCCACAGTTGTTAAGTGAATCACTGCACTTGTTAAATTAGTAACATGGACAAGCGAATCTGGCTTCCCCCTTCACTTTGCTTGTCGGAAGGTTGCAAAAGGGGGATCAGCTGGGACACTGCAACCGTCATAAATATGAGTCGATTTCAAAGAGTCTGAATTTTGATCACATGACCATGATGCTGCTGCAATGGTGGTAAGCGTGAAAAACGGTCATAACCCACATTTTTTAGTGATGTCGTAAGTTGTCGCTAAACAGTTTTAAGTCAAGGACTATCTGTAATTAAACTGAATTGCCTTCAAACCATAGTTTGAACTGGGCTTAGACACCATAGCTTGGAAGCCATTATAGTTCATGGTTATAGGCCAATCCTGCTATCAAAGGTAAGGATTGCAGCCTGTGACCTGGTCTAGTGAAGCATGTTTTCTATGTACCTAAGATTTTTCACCCTTTGATCACAGTTCCTAAATCACCTTTCTCCAGCCGGATGCCTTTTGGCTGGGAATTATGGATGCCTAAATCCAGTTTATCTCAAAGGAATCAAAGTTAAGAGACGGCTTTCCTAAACCACAGAATTTACTCCCAAGTCTTCACACTCGTTATTTCTCTGTTTGATTCTGATTTCACCGAATGTTTCAGTACTGCTTTTTCTTTCTGAAAGGCTGAATTCTAGTTTTGTTTTAGGAATTTACCGCACACTGTTTTAAGACTCACTAAGATGAAAGCTACATATGATAGTTTATTCATACGAGGAAAGTCCCCCTTCTTAGAACAGATAAGGTAGAATTTTGGTATGCTCTTCACCTTGTCTTGTTAGGCTACTACATCGACCAGAAATACAAATGTATTAAAAATGTGCAACAGATGCTCAATTAAACCTAAATATTTTATAGATAAGATTTTCAACATCTGTTTTAACTGGCAACATACACATTTCCACTATAGAATAGAGGAAGAAAAAATTAGGACTAGAATGAAGAGAAACGGCGAAAACACAATGTGCTACAACATACTGCCTCTTCCTTGGATTGTTGCAATCATTTTAAAATATTTTATAAAGCTGAATACAACATACTAAGCCTGAGTAAAATACAGGACATTCTTCAAGACAGGAAATACTCTCAAGAACACCTCACCATCTTAATAACCAACAACCTCCTGGTCATATAATAAATAACCTTGTCACATGGAAGTATTTAAGTTCATTTTTTAAAAAAGTTAATTTAATATTTTCACATAAGCAGACCTGTCAATGGAACTACACATCCTGCTACCTTCCTGGCTGTCAGCTCAGACTGGGACTCTCAAAAGTTACAAAGATTTACAACAACCCGGAGGTGTGGGGGGGGGGATTCAAGAGCCTTCTAAGCTCCCTGACATTTTTTTGCCCTATCCCCAAAAAACCCACCTTTAAAATAGCAATGAAAACCCCTGAAAATACCTGCCTTTAAAAAAAAAACCTGGTTACTGTCAAACTTGGTTTTTGACCAGAAATAAATTTTAAAATCTTTCTTAATGATAACCATTTGTCTGAAGTGGCGGAGGGTTTCCTGCCTAAGCAGGGGGTTGGACTAGAAGACCTCCAAGGTCCCTTCAAATTCAAATCCTTATTGTCAGTGCACAACATATATACAATGAGATTGGTTGAGCTCCCTCAGTGCACCCCCCCAAACACAATACAGCTCAAAGTGAAGACAGAAAATCCCTAACCCAACTGTTATTCTATTCTATTCTAATTCTAATTCTATTCCATTCCTTATTCTATTCTATTCCTTATTTTTCTTTTCTATTCCATTCTCTATTCTATTCTTATTTCTTTATTCTATTCTATTCTATTCTATTCTATTCTATTCTACAGCAGATACAAAAAAAAGAGGAATTAGGACAACCCCATCAACGTCATCCCAAGGTACAGAACCATCACTTCTCCTACAAAACTCCTGTTCCTTAAAAGGTCTGTGGCAAACCACCAGACACAAAAACCCACATTCCTAGTTATCATCTGTGCTCCCCCCACCACACACACACACAGACAAAACTTACCTCATCGGCACTCAACTCCTCCATAGTTTTCCTCTTAATGGTGGAAGGCGTTTGGGGGGTGCGTGGGGAGGAGGGCTCCGCTTGCTTCCCTCGAGGGAGGTGCTTGGATGGTGATGGAGGAGGAGGAGGAGGAAATGGCTTTCGGTTAACCCCTGTTCCTGGTTGCTGCCTCTTTCCCTAAGGAGTTCTCAGAAGTGCATAGTCAGGAGGTTTAAGAGCAACCCCGTGTAGTCCCCCCCCACACACACACACCTACCCACTCAGAATAGAGATCTGCCTTTTAGCCACTCACTGGGTTCTTCCTCCAGGCTTCCTATCGCCTGAACTGCATCCACCACCCTCCCTCCCTCCCTCCTGGCGGCTGCTCCTCCTCCTCCTCTTCCAGACCCTGCTCGCTTATCTAAACCGGGTCCCGTCCGTCCCGTCCCCCCCCACCCGCCACTCTAATCCCGGGGTTGGGAACGTCCTATGGCCGTCAGAAGGCTCCCGCCCCCCGTCTTCCCCTTTGGCGTGCAAGCGCTCCTTCCTCCCTGCGGCCTATCTGGGGGCTCACCTGTCTTATTGGCCTAACCTGTCCTGAGGCGCCCCCCCCACACACACACACACACCTGTATAGAGGCCCCCACACACAGACACACAGAGTCGGGCTGCTCCCTCACTCCTCCTCCTCTTCGGGGGTCCTAAGGGAGCCGCTGGGCCCCCGCTGCTGCTGCTTCTCCTCCCCCGAGCTTTGTGGATGCGCCAGCAGCCCCGGGGGTCCCATAGGGAGCCTTCCCCCCCACACACACACACCAGGCCCGCTGCGACCAACAGCCCCCCCACCACTCTCGTCTCTCTCTTGACGGGCAGGCCCACCCGGTTTCTCTCTCTCTATCTCCCCCACTTGGCCCTGACGACCCCCCCCTTTGGAAACTCCCCTAACCCGAATCAGGCGGGCGGGGGGAGGCAAAGGCTCACCGGCTGAAGCCCCCGCGCCTCCCAACTCCCGCCCACGCGTGACGGCCGGAGCCCCACTTTCCCCCTCAGCCGCTGCCTCCCCTCACGGAGATTATTCATCAAAACAAGAAGGCGGCGGCGGCGGCCATCTTGGCGTCGGATCACGTGACCTCTTCTCCGCGCTCCCTCGCGCGTGCGTGCGTGCGTGCGTGCGTGCGTGCGTTGGAGGGCCCCCGCGCGCATGCGCGGCCTCGGGGACGTCCACGATGAGTTGAGAAGCCAGGAGGGGGAAAAAAGAAACGGCAGGTTCCGCCCCCTCCTCCGCAAACGTCTGACACCCATGAATGATGGGTGGCTTTCACCAATAGTAGTAAGAGGGGGAGGTTCCCTTCCAAGTTGACTTATTAGGCGATCATCAGTTCGGGGGTTAGCCAATGGGAAGAGAGAGGAGGAGGAGGAGGAGGTGGGAAAAAAAATAAAAAGCCTTTCTGAATCCAAAGCGAGCTACTGTAACGCGAGGCAGTAGGCGGGGCTTGTTGGCGCCTGCGCCATAGCAACAAGTGGAGGGGCCAAGATTGAGGGAGGGGGAGAAGGGGGGGGAGCCAGAATGGCGCCAAAATCAAAACCTGTTCAAATTAAATGGAGCTTGCAAGGCAGAGTTAAATAAAATAGCAATAAACGCACCACAAAAACAGCCGTTTTCTTCTATCTTGTCATGTAATCCTTAGTTTCCCATCACGGTGAATGGCATATTTCAAAAGCTTTGGAAAGTGGCTTTATTATTCACCCACGCACGTTCCGTTTTCTAGATCTGTACCACAAATCGGTTCATCTTGAGGTGGAAAATAGATTTTTAAGTTGGCACGCCCTAAAAAAAACTTTCATATGGTTTTTAAAAAAAGCATTGGCATCGGGCTTATTAAAGCAATTTACTATCAAAGGTTTTGGGTGGGGATTGAAAAATAATTTTAAACCATATAAATCGGGGGGGTCTCCAACCTTGGCCACTTTTAAGACTTGTGGACTTCAACTCCCAGAATTCTGGGAGTTGAAGTCCACAAGTCTTAAAAGTGGCCAAGGTTGGAGACCCCTGATATAAATCACAGAACAAAAGACTTAGAGGGAGAAGTAATGTCTCTCTCTCTCCCCCCCACACCTCACAAGGCAAGGGAAAAATACTTTCAGGGGGTGCATCACTTGCTTTGAAACTAATAAATTTTGTTGGGTGTTCGCGGCCCCCCATTTTGCACTTGCAAGGGAACAAACTTGAGGATGGAGTTCGAATTGTGGCTAAGAGACACCGAGCTTGTCGATCAGAAAGGTCGGCATTTTGGCGGTTCGAATCCCTAGTAGAGGTCTGCTGCGTGAGCAGGGGGTTGGACTAGATGACCTCCCAAGGTCCCTTCCAAACTGTTAAAACTGTTAAATTCCAGCAGCTGTACCCCCACAAAACACGCTCGATTCGGCTTCATCCTCCTAAACCTGGTTAATTCAATATCTAGGTTAAGTGTCATGGGAAGAAAGCCAGATCCTGCTCTCTAGCTCATTTCAGACACAGGAATAGCAAAAAAAAAACAAAAATCAGGATGACTTTTTCCAACTAACTGATAAGATGGTGGTTTGTAAAGTTGGTCCAGATTTCTACCCTATTTGAAAATTCTCCCGCAAGCAGGAAATTGCACGTGGGATGCCCCCTCCCAGCAAAAGGAAGAAGCCAGCCTCAATAAGTTGGAAAGGCACCTATAAGATGCTAAGCCAGCAATCATGGTTTATAAAGTGAAAATTGGGGTCAGACAACTTGCTAAAGCAGAGAGGACAATGCAGGCAAACCCTTAATGAAGGGGAGTCAAGTTGAGCGTCAGGCTTTCCCCCCATCCAATCCAGCTGGACAGCCGTAAAGCACCCCCCAAAGGAAGTATTTTGGGACAAGCGAGTGGCACCATAGAGACTAGAAACTCCAAGCTGCGTCGCCAATATGTTTAATGAAGTGACTTCATATAACAGCCCCCTTTAGTTGGCCTAAAGAGCATTTTGGATAAGGAGAAAATACTGAAGTTTCCACGTTGTTGACTTGCAGTGAAAAGAGGCCATGCCTTGAAGATGCCCTTGCGCAGTTCTCTTTTCTGAAGAGTCCCGTTCGAGAGTCACAGTCGCTTGAAAACTTGCGTGCTTGTCTGGCCTTCGCAACGGAGCTCCTACGCATAAAGACAACCATACAGTACCGAGGCCTCAATGCTGGGAACCTAACCTCAAGCTACAGTTAGCCAGGATGGGTTGTAGGTAGCCCCTGGCCTCTCAAACCCACCCCCAGGATCCAAGCTCGCCTCCCCGCTTAACTAAAGCCAAACTAGGATCAAAAACCCTGACTCATTCCAAGCCTTATATCAGCATCTCCATCTTCATTAGGTTTCCATTTTACATTACTTGGATGTAACGGATAGGTTCACAATTCGCTTACAGCAGTGGTGAGATTCAGCCGGTTCGCTCCGAATCAGGCGAACCGGTAGCGGCGACTGCGGGAGGCTCCGCCCACCAGCCCGGATGTAATGCACGAGCACTGCGCATGTGCAGGAGGCCATGCGCATGCACAGATGAGGCACCTGCCAGCGTAGCAAGCACGCTCACCTTTGTGAACCGGTAGGGAAAGTCAGTAAATCCCACCTCTGGCCTACAGGATGGTTCCTGATGCTAATTTGTTTAAGTATTATTGCCACAACAAGCCACAATTGCTTGGGTTTAAGACCACAGGGCCACAGTTAAAACTGGGGGGAAAAAATAGATGTACTTTTTGTGTCCTGAACTTGTGGGGGGGGGGAAATACTTGCAGTTTCTTCAAAAACTGGCTATGCTTTAAGTCAATGAAGCTCATGCATGGAATATTTAAGAGAGCTGGATGGATCTCTTCCCAGCTCCGGGCTGAGAGCTGGCTATAGTTATCTAGATCAATTCAAGTTAATCCACCCCAAACAGTTCTTACCAAATAGAGCTCATCTCCTTCGATCCAGTGGGACCAGCCTCGGTTTTTCTTTTCCCCGTTCTGGGTGCAAACAAGTTTATCTTTGTCCCAAGTCACCACACTCTGCATCGGAAGAGCGGGGGGGGGGGGGGGGGGGGAATCATATTATTAAAAATGTTTCATTTTAAGCTACAACAAATAACTATATTTAAAATGGTATGGAAACAAGATTTCTAAAAATAACATTTTAGCCCACATTTTCTAGCAATGATGGCTTCTTAAAAATTTAAACTGCCAGCATTTTCAATTACTGGGCTAATGATTCTTTGAGAACTCTGGGTCAAGCTAAGATATACAGAGCCAATTCCTTCCCCTAAAAAAAAAAAATCCAAGAGAAAAAGAGATTTGGTTTTATTTATATTTCATACTTCTTCATGAGGAAGACCAACTGATCCTATTAAATCAGTTATTAATCTTTAATAAGCTGCAGCCTTTTTGCAATGCAAACTGATGTGTTCATAAATCTATTAAAGGAAGTGAGGAAAAAAAATAACCTTCAACTAAGGAGGTTGAAAGAATTTGGTCTAGTAGGAAGAAATGTTTCCTAAGCGTTTGAAAAAAGTCTCGGCATGTAAAAATCAAACCAAACATTGTCAATATCTACTTTCAAAAGCCCCAAGGGAAAAAAAAAAGGAGTTTTTGAAACACGCAGGGAAATATTTAAAAACATGTCCAGTCAATGCTTATTGTCAAAGCTGTTCACTTAAAACTTTCACACCAAAGGTCTGGATGAGTTACTACTTACTCTGCATTTTCGGTTGTCCAATCCTTTGTTATCTTCATCAAACTCCTCTCCAATTTTGAACTCGAGAAAATAGTTTCGAAAAGTGCTGGTCGTCTGGATAGAAATCACGTCCCCTTTCTGTTTGATGAGCTTTTGGGGCTTCAACATGTTTGCTATCTTGCGAGTTGCGTAATCTATACCTTTGGACAAAAAAAGTTACAAATGGGAGTTAAAATAGTCTGTCGTTACATATTGAGTGGCTTTCCCCGGTTAAATGAATTCTGACTTCCTTGAGGGTAGCCAGGTTAACGTTACGCATTTGGTTTCATAACAGTGCCTCAGTTTTTCTACTTGCATTTTTTTAAAATGCTTTCGGACTGCTAGGTTGGCAGAAGCTGGGACAAGCCACGGGAGCTCACCCCGTTATGCGGCACTAGGGATTCGAACCGCCGAACTGCTGACCTTTCAATCGACAAGCTCAGCGTCTTACCCACTGAGCCATCACATCCCTTTGTCTCCTTGTCTAGACATACCCAATTCCTGCAACCATTCTTCATGTTTTAGCCTCAGGGGCCCTTAATCATCCTTGTTGCTCTTCTCTGTGCTTCTCCAGAGTTTCAACATCCTTTATTATATTGAGATGGCCAAAAACTGAATTCAGTATTCTAAGTGTGGTCTTACTAAGGCTTTATAAAGCAGTACTAGAACTTCACGTAATCTTGATTTTTATCCCTGTTAATGCAGCCTGGGATTGCACTGGCTTTTTGGGCTGCTTCCTCACGGACACCGCAAAACTCAGATTTAAAATTTAATTCAGGGAAAAAAGGCACCTATTAGAGATTACTCCAGAAAATGTATGTCCACATACAAAAGAAAAAAAGTGGGAAGAATAAGAAAGTCATTGCATCTTAAGATAAATTTAACCATTAGCATTGCAGCTTAAGATAAATCCAACAATTGATCTTAAATTTATATCTATAAGGATATAGGTTTGTTCAATAAACCAAGGATATAGGTTTGTTCAATAAACCAAGAGCAAGTAGCATTTCTGTTAAGTTTCCTAGTATAATTTGCTTATGGGTTAAGACCAGTGCTTCTCAAGTTTTTTCCTGCGTTACCAAAACTATCGTTTAAATATCCCCGTTCTGACTGGTATTGGGTTTATATCATTACTCAAAAGAAAAAGAAAAAACCACTTTCACCTAATTTGGGATATTTTTACCCAAGTTTGGGAATACTGGCTTAGAATGTTCTACTGAATCTAACATTATGACTTATTAACCCTTATTCGTGGCTTGACATGGTGTGCAAACAGACCACTGTGGTTTTCTCAACACGCCACAGTTTCAATTCAGGGTCACGTGGGGACTTAGCCATGTGCAGGCAAAAGAAATGGTAGCTAAGGCTAAGTGAGCTATTTAAGCATTTGAAAATGAATCTGGGGACCATTTTCAAGATATAAAGAATATTTTGCTCCTTTCCTATCTTCAACCAAATTAAAAAAAAACAAACCAGTGCAAATTCTGGGTTAAATCCTGTAATATATTAACCACCCTAGCATGAAAAAAAAAAAAGGTAAAACGAAGCTTCCAAGAGATAAAAAATAGAACAACAAAATAACAAGAGTGGGAAGGGACCTTGGAGGTCTTCTAGTCCAACCCCCTGCTTAGGCAGGAAACCCTGCACCACTTCAGACAAGTTTTGTCTTTGAAGGATGCGGTCACCAAATAAGCATTTTGGAGAGAAGAAGAAAAAAAGGACAAAGAGAAGAATTCAACCAATAAATCTATACTTGCCTAAAGCCAACATATAGCCTTCAAAATTCTCAGACCTGACAAGAGTCCAGGTACCGCTGAAGTCCACCGGCATGGCTGAAGAGAAGGAGCACCTGAGATAAAACCACACTCGAAAGGTCCAAGGATTCAAATGACCAGCTTTAATTCCCCCCAGGCCTTCCTTCTTTATATAAGGGGAAGTAGGGAGGTCTTAACAAGAGGAGGTGGGATCTGCATCTGCTGCAGCTGGGCCTCGAGAGGATAAAGTTCAGATCAGCTGTAATCTAGGGTGTAGAGCTAAAGTAACTGTTTCATGAGTCACAGAAGAAGCAAAATTAAAGACCAGAGTCTTGTTGGAGTTCGTTTAAAGATCCACGCAGCACAATATAGTTCTTGACTGACAACCACAATTTGAGCCCAAAATTGATAGTTGTTAAGTAAGTTTTGCTCCCTTTTAAGATGTTTCTTGCCTCTGCTGTTAAATTAAGTCAATCTGGCTTCCCCATTGACTTTGCTTGTCAGAAGGTTTCCTCCAGAACAGAACAGAATAGAATAACAGAGTTGGAAGGGACCTTGGAGGTCTTCTAGTCCAACCCCCTGCCCAGGCAGAAAACCCTACACCGCTTCAGAAAAATGGTTATCCAACATCTTCTGAAAAATTTCTAGTGTTGGAGCATTCACAACTTCTGGAGGCAAGTTGTTCCATGGATTAATTGTTCTCACTGTCAGGAAATTCATCCTTAGTTCTAAGTTGCTTCTCTCTTTGATTAGTTTCCACCCATTGCTTCTTGTTCTGCCTTCAGGTGCTTTGGAGAATAGCTGGACTCCCTCTTCTTTGGGGCAACCCCTGAGATATTGGAATGCTGCTATCATGTCTCCCCTAGTGCATCCTTTCATTAAACTAGACATACCCAATTTCAGCAACTGTTCTTTATATGTTTTAGTATCCAGTCCCCTAATCCTCTTGGTTGCTCTTCTCTGCACTTTTTCTAGAGTCTCTTTTTTACATCGTGGCGACCAAAACTGGATGCAGGATTCCAAGTGTGGCCTTACCAAGGCCTTATAAAGTGGTATTAACACTTCATGTAATTTTGATTCTATCCCTCTGTTTATGCAGCCCAGAACTGTGTTGGCTTTTTTGGCAGCTGCTGCACATGGTTGGCTCATATCTAATTGGTTGTCCTCTAGGACTCCAAGATCCCTCTCACAGTTACTATTATTGAGCGAGGGATCACATATACTGTACCTGTGCATTTTGTTTTTCTTGCCTAAATGTAGAACCTTACTTTTGTCACTGTTGAATCTGCCAGCGAAAACGGAGCTTGGGAGGGCCACGGGGCCGGTCCTTGGCTGTTTCCAGGGCAGCCCCGCGGACCAGATCTAAGCACCCTGCGAGCCGGCTCCCAGGCCTTGAGTTTGACACCCTGGGTTAGAAGCTTCCCAAAGAGAAAGAGATTGCTAGACTTTGTAAAGCAATTATCAAGGACAGAGGTCAGCGTGACCTTCTACACACCATGCATCATAACTCAATTTTGTTGCATCATGGGGGGGGGATGAAGCAACACACAACCGCTAACCTCTGCTCGGGAATGCACAGCTGCCAAAGTTTGCTATCAGACTTTCTCTCTCTCTCTCTCTCTCTTTCCCCAGAGATTTTTAAATCTGTGGGCGTAAAAGAGATTTCCTCTCGTTAATCACGTTCCCCCCTCTCTTTATATTGTTCTGAAGGGTCTGGAAACATCTGCAGAAATACTTTGTGGTCAGTGAACTCTAACCACGTTTCTGCAAAAATAAAAATCCACCTCCCCCCCCCCCCCAGGGGACTGCCAATCCAAATTGCTTTCCTGTCTTTTGTGTTTCGTGGTTCTCTCCCTGGTGGTAACCAGGAGTGGGATTGAACAATTTTAGCAACTGGTTCTCTGCTCGGTTGCTGGGTGGGCAACTATCGGTTCTGTGGGCGTGGCAGGGGAAGGATACCGCAAAATCTCCATTCCAACCCCATTCCTGGGGGAAGGATACTGCAAAATCTCCATTCCCACCTCTCTCCAGGGGAAGGATACTGCAAAATCTCCATTCCCTCCCCACTCCAGGGGAAGGATACTGCAAAATCCCCATTCCCACCTCTCTCCAGGGGAAGGATATTGCAAAATCTCTATTCCAACCCCATTCCTGGGGGAAGGATATTGCAAAATCTCCATTCCCACCTCTCTCCAGGGGAAGGATATTGCAAAATCTCCATTCCCACCTCTCTCCAGGGGAAGGATACTGCAAAATCCCCATTCCCACCCCACTCCTTGGGGAAAGATATTACAAAATCTTCATTCCCACCCCACTCTGGGGCCAACCAGAGGCGATATTTGCCGGTTCTCCGAACTACTCAAAATTTCCGCTACCGGTTCTCCAGAACCTGTCAGAACCTGCTGAATTTCACCCCCTGGTTGTAACGGTAACTTAGCAGTTGTAAGCCGAGGGCTACCTGCACCCCAAAAAGTGTACGAGAAGCAGTTCTTCCGCAGTGCTAGAATAGTTTTCTTTTTATGGGAAGGCTCTCCTGACCCAACCACCTTTGCTTTTCGCACAATTAAAACTGAAATGAGACCCAACCGCCCTCACGCTCCGTTTTCAATGTTATTTTGACCCAAGTAAAATGTTTGGGGTTGGTTTTAAGCTACTTTGCAATCCCCGCAGAAAATGACAACATTGATTTGACTTCTGATTACATTTTACCACATTTATTATTAATATTTTTTCCCATCCACTTTTACAGAGAAGGGTACGTGTTGATTTTGTGGTTCATTCACATTGTTGATTCTATTATCAAGCCCAGGATTTAAAGTATACACACACACACACACTCATTTTTATAACAGCATTATCATTTTTAAGGGTAGGTTGTGCAAAGTGCAGTTCTGTGGTTAAAAACCATGTGCGTGAAGGACTCTTTTTTTGTCAACAGCTAAAATATGGGGGGCAAAAAATCACACATTTCAAAGGAAAACATCATATAGGCACACGCAACCATTGTATCATATGTAACTTATAAATAAAGTAAAAATAATCAGAAATAACAACTTTGATGAGGGAAGATTTTTACAAGGGCATTTCTAATTCCGTGTTATATTTTCATGTATATTTTCTCCCACACTAAACAGAATAGATCACTGTCCGGTGCCAACTTTCAATCATCGCAGCCGAGTTTGGGTTTTTTTTAATTTCCTGTAACTTCTCTTTTCCCCTCTTCCCTATTTCCAGTATTATTATTATTTTTAAAATTCACGTTAACACAGCTAAATTTAAAAAAAAAAACATGTTTCAAATTAGCTCATTCCTGCTGGGGCAGAAATTTGAGCAGCAAACCGTATTGCTCGTTTCTTGCTCTTGAAGCAGCAGTTTTTGACTCGATCCAAATAGGGCAGTGTTTTCCAAACCTGACCACTTTTAAGATGAGTAGATTTCAACTCCCAGAATTCCCCAGCCAATCATGATGTCTGGGGAATTCTGGGAGTTGAAGTCCGCCCGTTTTAAAGATGGCCAAGTTTGAAAAACACTGATTTGGGGGATGAAAAAAAAATCCTGGGAGATATATATATATATATATATATATTTTCTGAGGCTTTCGCAAGTGTTTGTATGTAGATCTTTGGTTATTCGGGTTTTCTCCCACGTAAAATTGGAAGTGTCTTGGCGACGTTTCGACGAAGTCTCATTCGTCATCTTCAGGCTGGGTGTTCACAGCTCCGTGCTTCTAGGAGAAAATTTTATCCTAGAAGCACGAAGCTGTAAACATCCAGCCTGAAGATGACCAATGAGACTTCGTCAAACGCCGCCAAGACACTTCCAATTCTGTGAGAAAACCCAATAACCAAAGACACACACACACACATATATATGTAGGTTTTTGGTTGTTCGGGTTTTCTCCCGTGTAAAATTGGAAGTGTCTTGGCGACGTTTCGACGAAGTCTCATTCGTCATCTTCAGGCTTCAGCTGCGATCACACATTGCTCCCAGAAGCACGAAGCTGAAGCCTGAAGATGACGAATGAGACTTCGTCGAAACGTCGCCAAGACACTTCCAATTTTACGCGGGAGAAAACCCGAATAACCAAAGACCTACATACAAACACCCGCAAAAACCTCAGTGTGTATATATATATATATGTGCGTGTGTGTGTATGTTTTTGTAGGTTTTCACAGGTATAGGTATGTAGGTCTTGGCATTTTCGGGTCTTTTCCCAAGATACTCTGCCAAGATACTCTCAACCTTACACGGGAAAAGACCCAAAAATGCCAAGACCGACCTACCTACCTATATACATATATATATATATCTACAATGAGCTGCTGAGTGGAAACTATGGAAGGCAAACCAGGTTTGGTGGTTTACGGAGATCTGAAACAACTATGGTCTGCCACTGGCCACGCAGGATAGACCACCTTTGGGCTGCAAAGGAGTTTTACCTTCCTGATGGCCAAAATAAACTCCTCGACACGATCCATCTGCGTGGCTTACATGATTGGATGCTCTAACCACAATTTCAACAAAAATCTATGCTTGTAGAAAACTAGCATGCCATCGTGAAGGTTCACCTAGTGTTTGTTATCCGAGTGGAAGAGGGTAGTTGTAGTTTTTTGGATGTAAGTGTATGAACCATCCAGCACAGCTAAATGGTTCTTTAATGACAGATCCAGCATTTTAAAACGTTACATTCTGAGGTCACCTTAGCAGGCATGGTGGATCTGAAATGTCCATGTGGTTTAACAATGATGGCTCATATTTACACCTAAGAAAGTACTTCAGTGCGTTCATCAAAAAGGCACTTTAAGGTGGGATCCACTTCCAGACCCCGAACAGTGTATTTCAAGTGAGCCAGACTGCGGTACAAAGAAAGCCGGGCGAGGTAGGACTCATCAGAGTAAAAAATAGTAAGAATAATAATAATAATTCTCTGAAGATATCGGCCTTCATGTAAGTTCATTTTTAGGGGAAGAATCCGGCCCGTTTAATAGCAGCCTCCACTTTTTTCGGAGCTCCTGTCTCTCACCACCTCCCAAAACTGGAGCAAGGGCATCATCAGGGCTAAGAAATGAGAAGCAGGCCTCAGACTCACATACAAACCGCCACGCGGAGGCGTCAGCCATCGATTCAAAGCCGAGCCGTATCTGCGGCTTCCCAGATGCACCAGTTCTGTTTGAAACCAGAGCCGGACACCAAAGCTGGTTGCCAAACGGTGTTTTTCAGCCAGCTCCAAATCTCCGCGATGGAAAGCAAGAGCTTGGAAACCGGCCGAGGGGTCGAGTTGCTGCCACTCAGGGAACCTCCTTTATTTCATTTGCAGAAGGCTCAGCGTTGAGTTCGCCAGTTTTTTTTTTCTGCAAGTCACAAACAAACCAGTCTGCGGTTATTTGAGCCGGCAAGCCGAGTCACTTGGCAAAATTCAAACCGGGCACGCAATGGGATTCTACGAAGGAAGAGACAGCCGCTAAAACCACAGCTAGCTTTCCAATCTGCCCCTATTCCCTGCTCTCTCTCCCTTCTCCATCCTTCTGCCAATCAATCTTTGACGGGCTCCCGGGCGTATTTCTGCAAAGGAGCTAGGATCATCCCCGCGTTCTGGTCTTCGGTCTCCGCAGTGTACAGGTTGTGCTGCTTGATGTAAGACTGGACCAAGTCGGGCACCAGGTACCGTATGCTCTGGCCCCTCCTGAGGGCTCTCCGTATCTTGGTGGCCGAGATGTCGTTGGTGATCCACTCCTCCACCAGGTCGATGTTCTCCTTGTGCTTCCACAGCGTGTCCGACTCGTAGATGAACTTCTGGGCGTGGTTCCCCAGCCTGGTAACGCAAACCATGCCATGCTTGGAAACGATTTCCTGGATATCTTCCGGTTTCCAGAGACTGGGCACTGCGAAGGACTCCAGAACATCTGTTCCACACAGAATCTTCAGCTGAGGGAGGCCTGGAGGAGAGAGGACAGGAATATTACAGCACCGGGCAAGGAAACCCAGGAACATTTCGCTCCCTAAAGGTTCAAATTCTACAGCAATAAATGAGGAACGCCACTGTTGTGGTCCGCCAGCAGCCTGCAGAGCTGGCAGCAGAGTCGGACAGTGAGGAGGTTGGGGAGGACGATGGGCCGGTGCTGTAGTCAGGAGAAGGCCCGGACGAGGGCTCTGCGTCGGAGGCAAAGATGGGGCCAGGGCCGTCTTGGGAGTTATGTGCGGACTCTGGAGCTGTTGTGTCTCGTCCGATCTCACCACAGCCGGGGCCTTCTTATCTGCTTCCGAACACAGAGGAATGTCCTAGTATGCCTCCCGGCCCCAGCCCTGGCTCCATGCCCAGACAGGCTGAAGAGGAGGAAGTATCTCCAGCCCCCAGCTCTGGCTCCATGCCCAGGCAAACGGAGCAACTAGACCCCTCCCCCTCCTCCACAGCATGTGAGCCTGAGGGAGGTCAATTGCCAACAGCTGCAGACTGGAGTGACCCTCAGAAGACTTGATAGGCGGAGGCAACAGAAGGAAGGGAGGGGCAGGCCTGGATAAGTGCTGAGTCATGGAGCCACACCCCATGGCCTATATAAAGGACCTGCTTTCTGGCATTCTCTGAGTCAGGCAAAGTCTAAACATATCTTGCTGAAGTCACTTTCTGGTCTCCTGCCTGCCCTGAGGACTTTGCTAGGACTTTGGCAGAGCTGCGGAGGCACGCCTGATTCGGATTTCCCTGACCCGGCCGTCAGCAGAGGAGTGGGACACGACAGGAGCCTCCAGAGGCAGACAGCAGAGAGGCAGAGGAACAGGAGGAGCCTGTTCTTAGTGCACACATGCGAAGAGCAGCTAAAGCAAAAAGGACGACTCAGGAGTAAGGCTTGGAGATGATTGGCCCTTCCCATAAAACATAAAGGAGAAGCAAAGGCACGTGAGCCTTTGCAGGAAGCAACTTTGTTCGTGCTCATCGGTTTAAACTCTGAAGCTCCGTTTTGACTCTGTGCTCCGTGTGGCCTTGCAAAGCTAATTGCCAATTAGGACTTTGGCAGCGTGCCAAGGGAGATAAAGGTGGGTGCTTATCAGCCTTATCCCGAAGGACTCTGGCAGACGTCTGTCGGACTCTTTACAAACCATCTGTGAGTCATCACGGGCTGTGAATGAACAGAATTCACAGCCGTTGAAATAAAAATAAGGTTTTTGGGACTCATTGTGTGCTTTTTACTGTCTCAGGAAGCCCAGGTCAGAACAACGTCCTGCCACCTGTAGTTTAGAAAGACAACTCACATTTTCGTTTGGGTTGATTCATTCTAACGGGGAGTTGGCTCCCTGCTGGCCTCTTTCTCTTCCGGCTTGCTCTGTTTGGAAGGCGAGCATCTTCCACGCTGTTGGCAGAATAGGAATGCTTCAACTTCTGGTGGTGATATCTAGAGAACAGCATTGGAGAAAAGATACACTCGTAAATACACACAGCAGTATGGCAATACGGAAGTTCTTTTGATCATTTAAGCCCATGTTTTATCTAGAGGCACAATACTGGACAGAAGCCCGGGAGGAGAGATCTCTGCTCCCAAAATTGTATCCTGTATCGGCATATATGTATATATATGTTGATAAACTATAATATAAGATGATAGGTATCTCTTTAGTTTAACTTACAGATCCCTCACATCCTGGACATAAACTGTTTCAACTCCTACCCTCAAAACGACACTAGCAGTGCACACCAGAACAAATAGACTCAAGAACAGTTTCTTCCCGAAGGCCATCACTCTGCTAAACAAATAATTCCCTCAATACTGTCAAACTATTTATTAAGTCTGCACTACTATTAATCTTCTCATTGTTCCCATCACCCATCTCCTTCCACTTATGACTGTAACTTTGTTGCTTATATCCTTACGATTTATACCGATATAGAATAGAATAGAATAGAATTTTTATTGGCCAAGTGTGATTGGACACACAAGGAATTTGTCTTGGTGCATATGCTCTCAGTGTACATAAAAGAAAAGATACGTTCATCAAGGTACAACATTTACATTTATATACTGATATTGTTTCCTGATTGCTTATTTGTACCCGATAACTATCATTAAGTGTTGTATCATTAAGTGTTAAATTTGTACCCTATGACTATCATTAAGTGTTGTATCTTATGATTCTTGATGAAGGTATCTTTTCTTTTATGTACGCTGAGAGCCTACGCACCAAGACAAATTCCTTGTGTGTCCAATCACACTTGGCCAATAAAAAAATTCTATTCTATTCTATTCTATTCTATTCTATTCTATTCTATTCTATTCTATTCTAATGAAGAGAAGGCAACATGATAGCAGTCTTCCAATATTTGAGAGGCTGTCGCAAAGAAGAGGGGATCAATCGATTCTCCAAACACCCAAGGGCAGGACAAGAAGCAACGGGTGGAAACTAATCAAGGAGAGAAGCAATCTAGAACTAAGGAGAAATTTCCTGATGTTTAGGACAGTTAATCAGTGGAACAACTTGTCTCCGGAAGTTGTAATGTTGGACGTTTTTAAGAAAAGACTAGAGAGCCACCTTTCTAAAACGGTATAGGGCAATGAAGGCTAGCCTTTTAGCCATCACATGCCAAAAGCGTGGGGAGAACGTGGTGGTGGTGGGAAACGTGCATGGGTGTCCACACCCATAATTCAATGCCTCCCCTCCCCGCCCCCTGCGCATGCACACGCAACCCCCTTGGCGCATGCGTGCACGACCCCGTCCCCCGCACCCCATTTTGGGCTTAGCACGCCTACCTGAAGCTTCCAGAGGGCGAAAACGGCATCCCCCACTCCCCCGGATGCCCTCCAGAGGCCAGAAACAGCCCGTTTCCTGACTTCCGGTGGGACCAAAAGGCCCGTTTTTCTCCTTCCCCAGGTTCCAGAAGCTTTCCTGGAGGCTGGGGAGGGCGAAAATGGCCTCCCCACCCCCAGAGGCTCTCTGTAGGGCGAAAAAGCCCTCCCAGAGCCTCCACATGAGCCCTGTACTTACCTGGCATCCAAAATGGGCCACATGGAGACTCCTGGGAGGGGAGGCGTGGATGGGGCCAACCGAAAATCAGCTGGCTGGCACACTGGAGCTGAGGTGGGGCAACAGCTCGCATGCCCGAAGGTATGGCTCCTTGTGCCACCTATGGCACATGTGCTATAGGTTCGCCATCATGGGTATCGGGTCTCCTGCTTGAAAAGGGGGTTGGACTAGAAGACCTCCAAGGTCCCATCCAACTCTGTTATTCTGTAATTCTGCTTGCACTCCAGTCCCACAGATGTCTATTAAAAACAGTCTACGTTAAGACACACTGGGCTTGAGTCTTTACTGGTATGATGGGCTGAGAAACTATGAGCAAACAGCCACAATATAGCTTTCCTGCAAGATGAGCACAAATGCCCAGTCCTGGCCAATACCTGAGGACCTTGACGGTTTCTTGCCACTCCTTTTGGTTGCTTTCCCAGTCGTCGACTTCCAGCCAGTCCGAGTTTTCTGCTGCCAATCTTGCCATGGCTACCCGGTGACTGGCGCTGATCAGGCCCTTCTTCAAGTAGGCATCCCCCACGGGCGAAATGATCCCTTTGACCACTTTGTATTTTCCTGCGGGAGCCGATAAAGTTTAAGAGTGAATGAGGGAGGGAGGGAAGTAAGTAAGTAAGTAAGTCTGGAGTTTAAGAGAATGAGGGATGGAGGGAAAGAAGGAAAAAAGGAAGGAAGTTGGAGTTTAAGTGAATGAGGGAGGGAGGGAGGGAGGGAGGGAGGAAGGAAGGAAGGAAGGAAGGAAGGAAGGAAGGAAGGAAGGAAGGAAGGAAAGCTAGAGTTTAAGAGAATGAGGGAGGGAGGGAAAGAAGGAAAGAAGGGAGTCTGGAGTTTAAGAGTGAATGAGGGAGGAGGGAGGAAAGAAGGAAAGAAGGAAGTAAGTCTGGAGTAAGAGTGAATGAGGGAGGGAGGGAAAGAAGGAAGGGAGGAAGGGAGGAAGTCTGGAGTTTTAAGAGAATGAGGGAGGGAGGGAAAGAAGGAAAGAAGGCAGGAAGGAAGTCTGGAGAATGAGGGAGGGAGGGAGGGAGGGAGGAAAGAAGGAAAGCTGGAGTTTAAGAGAATGAGGGAGGGAGGGAAAGAAAGAAAGAAGTCTGGAGTTTAAGAGTGAATGAGGGAGGGAGGGAAAAAAGGAAGGAAGTGGAGTTTAAGAGAATGAGGGAGGGACGGAAAGAAGGAAGGAAGGAACTCTGGAGTTTAAGAGTGAATGAGGGAGGGAGGGAGGGAGGGAGGAAGTCTGGAGTTTAAGAAAATGAGGGAGGGAGGAGGGAGGGAGGGAGGGAAAGAAGGAAAGAAGGAAGGAAGTCTGGAGTTTAAGAGTGAACGAGGGAGGGAGGAGGATAGATAGAAGAAGGGAGGAAGGGAGGATGGGAAGACTGCTGAAGTTAAGAAATAGAGCAATGCACTGCAACTACCTGTGGTTCCTACTCATTATTAATCACGCATTTCTGGCACGTAAAGAGTGAAAAACAGTCACTTTAGAAATTAGGAAAGAAAAGTACCAGAGCCGAAAGAGTTACAAACAAGCAGTTGCAACAGGCTCTGTTGTAAATCAAACTCAAACCGCTTCTTTTCGAACGAAAGGAGGCAGAAAATGAGACTGGTGGACCGACAGATTCCTCTTCAGGAACACCCACGGCAACAGTCCCCCCCCCCCACTCCAGATACGTCCTTTGACAGATTTCATCACCCAGCCACTGACAGGTTAGGGATAATGGGAATTGTCGTCCAAAGCACCTGGAGGAAACTTGCCCGTTGGATCACGAAGCCCATCCTCCATCGTAAGCTCTCACCGAAGCTCCCCCACCCCGGTTTTACCTGTTTCTTGCAGGTGATCTCTTGCCAGTTCGAAAAGCCGGAGGTGCATGTTGGTGATGGGATTGAAGGAGCCGCACGCCAGCAGGACCACTTCGGTTCGGTTGTCGGAATCCTCCATCGGCCTCGGCTGGAGCCCCTTTTGCAGGGAGAGACGCGAGTTGCAACAGGCACCTGCTTCAAGGGAGAAGGGGGGGGAAAAGAAACGTTTTTTTAAAAAAAAAGAAGAAGAAGAAAAACTATTTTCATTTTCCACTGGAACCAAAAAAACAAAAACAGTAAGAGAAGTTCATACTACCCTGTTCCCCCAAAAATAAGACCTAACCAGAAAATAAGTCCTAGCATGATTTTTCAGGATGCTCGTAATATAAGCCCTACCCAAAAATAAGCCCCAGTTAAGATTGTCAGCCAAATGGATGCACTTAGTACCATATTTCCCCCCAAATAAGACCCAACCGGAAAATAAGTCCTAGCGTCATTTTTTTCAGGATGCTCATAATATAAGCCCTACCCCCAAAATATGCCCCGGTTAAGATTGTCAGCCAAATGGATGCACTTAGTACCGTATTTCCCTCCAAAAATAAGACCTAATCAGAAAATAAGCCCTTAATGCGTCTTTTGGAGCAAAAAATAATATAAGATTCGGTTTTATTTTCGAGGAAACACGGTAGCATAGAAAGCCAATCGGTTCCATGCAACAGAAGTAGATGAAAGGAAACCCTGCAATTTTGCAGTCTTCTGATATCACACCGGCTGCTGCGACAAGGCGATGGCAAATTTGATAGAAAGAGAGCAGTGTGCTGCAGTTATATCAGCCTGCTCTCTGAAGAAAAGCCAAGTTTCTGGTCCTCATGAATATGCAGCTAAGTGACCGTAAGTTCAGGTTTTGCCAATATTTTGGAAATGCCCGTTTTAATGTAGTTTTGGCTGCTACAAAGTAGTCTCGCCTCCTCTGTGCAAATACAATACAATACCATTCTTTATTGGCCAAGTATGATTGGACACACAAGGAATTTGTCTTTGGTGCATAAGCTCTCAGTGTACATAAAAAGACAAGAGGCACTTGTCAAGAATCATAAGGTACAACACTTAACGATAGTCATAGGGTACAAATCAGCAATCGAATCATACTAGGAAACAATCAGTATAAATCGTAATACAAGCCACTAAAGGACAACAGGGGTTAATTTAATTGCAAATTAATTAACTGCAATAATTCCAATTAATTGCAATAATACAAGAGCAACCAACAGATTTAAACTTAATGTTAACCGCTTTAATCTAGATTGCAGAAAATATGACTTCTGTAACAGAATCATCAGTGCTTAGAATACTTTACCTGATTCTGTGGTCTCTTCCCATAATCCTAAAAGCTTTAACCAAAAACTTTCTACTATTGACCTCACCCCATTCCTAAGAGGACCATAAGGGGCGTGCATAAGCGCACAAACGTGCCTACCGTTCCTGTCCTATTGTTTTTCTTTTCTTCTTCCTATATATATATATATATATATATATATATATATATATATATATATATATATATATATATATATGTTTATACCTCCTAATATTTACTCATATATGTGTTTATATACTATATAATCTTTTTATATGATGTTGTGACAAAATAAATAAATAAATAAAATAAAATAAAATAAATACACGGAATGTCTGTTTTTCAGATAGTTTATGAACATCATTACAGTACCGTCATAATTTGATCGCTTTTGCAGGGATTAAATAATATTTCATTCTTCATTTCCTCCCCCCCACATCAGCTGAATAGATTTCCCAAGGCTGTGTTTTTAAAGTTACATCGCTTTTAATTTCACTTCTTCGTTAGGCCGACCAAGACAGAGGCAAACAAACAAAAAAACAAACAAAAAACAAAAAACAATCCAAACCAGGAGATCTGGGTTGAATTCCAACCTTGCACATTCGCCAAAGCAAAGAAGCCAATATCTGAATAATGAATACAGGTAAAATGATCCCCGCCTGTCGCAGGTATAAAAATACCCGCCTTGGCCAGTCACCTCTGTAGGTAGACAGCAGCAACGCATAGATTGGAGGGAGGGGGGAGGACGCTTCTAAAGGTGGAAAGGGGGGGGTGATCCACCCAGGGAGGGGCTGAAAGGGAACGATCCAATTCCTTCCCCAGAGAGAGAGAGAGAGAAGATCAGCTGAAGCGCAGACGATCACCTGGCGATCCAGGTAAGATGGGGGCGGCAGACAAAGGAAGACAAAGATGCGGACATCCGACCCCTCCTTTGTCCCAGGGTTCCCATAAGCTGGGAAGACTCCAATGCACACTTCACGTGTACAGGAGCATCTGGGAAGGATGAAGTCCTGGAATTCCAAAGATGAGTGGGAATTCCGGGAGCTGTCATCCCAACACAACTGGGGAACAACAAGTTGAAGGAGGTTGAGTACAGGGGTGGGATTCTACCGGTTCAAGCGAACCGATAGCGCCGATGATCAGCTGGAAGTGAAGGATTCACTCCGATGATCAGCTGGGCCCCCGCCCCCTGCACGTTCTTTATCTTTGCATCCGATTAGCATGGCACAGCAGCTTGAACAGCCTCCCTCGAGGCCAGAAACGGCCCGTTTCCCAACTTCCGGTTGGACAGGAAGTGACGTTTTTTGCTGTCCCCGGCCTCCAGGGTCTCCTAAAAAGGTTCTGGAGGCTGGGGACAGCAAAAAAGTCACTTCCTATCCAACCGGAAGTTGGGAAACAGGTCATTTCTGGCCTCCAGAGGGCCTCCAGGGGCGTGGGGAAGGCCATTTTCTCCCTCCCCAGACTCATAGGGAGGCTCTGGAGCCAGGTGGGAGAGAAATTTTGTATTTATATGTACCTTTTTATTTGCCTGTGAACCGCCCTGAGTCCCTAGGGAGATAGGGCGATATACAAATGTGATAAATAAATAAATAAATAAATAAAAATAAATAAAAACAGGCCTTCCTCACCACCACCCCAGGCCCTCCGGAGGCAGGAAACAGCCTGTTTCCCTACTTCTGGTGGGCCCAGAAGGCCCGAAAATCAGCTGGCCGCCGCGCACATGCGCGACAGAGCTGAACTTGTGTGCCCATTGATGCAGCTACGCGTGCCACCTGTGGCACGCATGCCATAGGTTCGCCATCACGGAGATAACGGCTTAGCGCAAAGCATCAACCCAGCTAAAACCTGCTTGCAAATGTAAATATTTTTTTAATGAATCGCCCTTCTAGACTTCACTTGGAAGACGTCGTATATGTGGAAGACAATATTCCACTACCAAGGACCAGCCTTTCCTTAGATAAAACGCTGTGGCAAGAAAAGGCCTTTAACCTGGCCTTTACAATTATACAATTAAAGAACAAATTCTTTCATTTGCTGTTGTTTTTTTGCCAGGTTCTTGACGGATCTGCTATGATTCACTTCTGCCTGGCCCACGCTGCCTATCACTTCAGCCGATGGCTACCAAAGCACCTGCGGTTCAGACTGTAAGCTGCCACCACTCGGCGTTAACTCGGGCACAATATTAATTCTGTAATTCTGTGTGAAAAGTTTCATTTGACACCATCAGAAGTGTCAAACAAGCAGACTGCATTTTGCGTCTGTTTTAAACCAGGCTTAAAAAAAACGTCTACGGGACGCGGGTGGCTCAGGGGTTAAGAGGCTGAGCTTGTCGATCGAAAGGTCGGCAGTTCGGCGGTTCGAATCCCTAGCGCCGCGTCATGGGTGAGCTCCCGTGACTTGTCCCAGCTTCTGCCAACCTAGCAGTTTGAAAGCACGTAAAAAATGCAAGTATAAAAAATAGGGACCACCTTTGGTGGGAACAGCGTTCTGTGCGCCTTTGGCGTTGAGTCATGCCAGCCACATGACCACGGAGAACGTCTTCGGACAGCGCTGGCTCTTTGGCTTTGAAACAGAGATGAGCACCGCCCCCCTAGAGTCGGGAACGACTAGCACATATGTGCATGAGGAACCTTTACCTTTACCTAAAAACCTCTGCATTCCACCCACATGGTTTGTCTCTTGGACTTATAACTTTTTTTTTTTATTTGCATTTATATCCCGCCCTTCTCCGAAGACTCAGGGCGGCTTACACTATGTCAAGCAATAGTCTTCATCCTTTTTGTATATTATATACAAAGTCAACTTTTATTGCCCCCCAACAATCTGGGTCCTCATTTTACCTACCTTATAAAGGATGGAAGGCTGAGTCAACCTTGGGCCTGGTGGGACTTGAACCTGCAGTAATTGCAAGCAGCTGCTGTTAATAACAGACTGCCTTACCAGTCTGAGCCACTCAGAGGCCCTTAACTCTGGGTACGTTTTCATTTGTTGATATTACAAGGATAAAATTCATCGCTTGACACTGCTTGCCGCTAACTATCGAATTATACAGAATTAGGATAATATATTTCCAAACAATAAAGGTACCGATAAGTCTCGCTCTTGTTTATTTTATTTATTTATTTATTTCCTTGTTCTTCTCGCTAGGCAACTTGTGATCTTTGCCCTTGGGACTGCCATCCTTCTCCTCCAATTCTACGTCCTGCTACGGTATTAAGTGGAATTCCGTTCTTTTTCGTTGTCCTCTGATTGCGTACCTTCAAGAACACGGGGGCAGCCGGCTGGAATATCCTGAGGAGCTCTTGAGAAGAAAGCACTCGCAGCCTGTCCCATGAGGGTTTGGCGGGGGCTGGATTGGGATTTGTTTTGGTTAAAGCCTGTGGTAGAGGCTTAACAGATGACTTTCTGTTTTCCCCCCGGAGGTCGAAATTCCAAAGTTGAAGGGCTGGAAATTTAAGGGAAGGCTGTGGTGGGACAGATATTTTAGACCATACTGATAGTAAAAGGATCACCCAGGCCTTGAAAGCAGGGCCTAAGAAAGACTCTTTGATTTAGCATTAGGAAATTAGGTACATGTTGGAAGTTGAAGGGAAGGGAAGGGAAGGGAAGGGAAGGGAAGGGAAGGGAAGGGAAGGGAAGGGAAGGGAAGGGAAGGGAAGGAAGAAGATAAACGGGAGAGAAGGAAAGAAAAGGAGGAAGGAAGGAAGGAAGGAAGAAGAGAGACGGGAGAAGGAAAGAAAAGGAGGAAGAGAAGGAAGGAAGGGAAGGGAAGGAAGAAGAGAGACAGGAGAGAAGGAAAGAAAAGGAGGAAGAGAAGGAAGGGAAGGGAAGGGAAGGGAAGGGAAGGGAAGGGAAGGGAAGGAAGAAGAGAGACGGGAGAGAAGGAAAGAAAAGGAGGAAGAGAAGGGAAGGGAAGGAAAGGGAAGGGAACAGAAGGGAACGGAAGGGAAGGAAGAAGAGAGACGGGAGGGAAGGAAAGAAAAGGAGGAAGAGAAGGGAAGGGAAGGGAAGGAAGAAGATAAACAGGAGAAAAGGAAAGAAAAGGAGGAAGAGAAGGGAAGGGAAGGAAGAAGAGAGACGGGAGGAAAGGAAAGGAAAGGAAAGGAGGAAGAGAAGGGAAGGGAAAGAAAGGAAGAAAGGAAAATATAAGAAGGGAAGGGAAGGGAAGGGAAGGGAAGGAGGAAGAGAAGGGAAGGGAAAGAAAGGAAGGGAAGGGAAGGGAAAGGAAAAAGGAAAGGAAAGGAAAGGAAAGGAAAGGAAAGGAAAGGAAAGGAAAGGAAAGGAAAGGAAAATATAAGAAAAGAAGGGAAGGGAAGGGAAGGAAGAGAGAGAAGGAAAGGAAAGTTCAGACAGGTCTAAAAATATGCAGACTGCACATGTAAATAAGGAGAGAAGCAAAGGAGTTTCCCAGTGGGAAAAGCAAAGTGCCTGGCATGGCACTAGCAGAAATGAAGCGAAGTGCAAAGTTAAAGGTAAATTCTATTCAAAAGTACATATACAATATAATATTCTGTACATTCAGCAGAACTCAGCATGGCCCGCCAACAAGGAAAAGCGAACTCTCGGGCAGAAGGGTTTGTATAAAATATCAGGATTGCGCCTTCCAATTTAACGCCCGAAAAACTGCTGTTTGTGAACTTGAAACACCTGGTTACTGACGCCCCACTTTTGCCACCACCCTCCCATCCCCCTTCTTGTTTTCCAGACCTAAATCTTCTCACTACTGCAACCAGCCCCTTCTCTACAACCTGGTGGGAAGCATCGTCCTGACGTTCTTCGCTACGGGTGCGCGAAGGCTTCCAGCAGAGCATCACGAGTCATCGGGGATGCACGCGTATCCCCACGACACCACTGAGCGACCGCAGCCCTTTATGCGTCGCTCCAAGGCATCGCGTCGTTCTTTTCGCTTCACAAATCTAAAACATTTGTGCTGCGGAAAAAGACAAGGGGGGGGGAGAGGCGTGTACACCCAGAAGTGGGCTTCAAAAATTTTAGCAAGGGGTTCTCTGCCCGGTTGCTGGGTGGGCGTGGCCTCGGTGGGTGTGGCCTAGTCGGTTTCCTGCACCACGGCAGGGGGTGTGTGTGTGTGTTTTTGCCCTCCCCAGGCTCCAGAGGCTTTTCTCAAGCCTCCGGGAGGGCGAAAACAGCCTCCCCAGGCTCCGGAGGCTGGAAATGGGCCCTTCCTGAACTTCCGGTAGGCCCGTTTTTTCTCCCTCCCCGAGCCTCCGTGCGTGCCCTACACTTATCTGCATCCAAAACGGGCCGTGTGGGGACTCCTGGGTGGGGTGGGCCAGGAGTGGGATTTGGGGGTTCTCCGAACTGCACAGAATCTTAGCTACAGGTTCTCCCGAACCCCTGAGAACCTTCAGCAGCCCCTCCCCTGTGTATACCTCACGCGAACAGACTGCCACGGATGCCCTTCAGGATTGCGCAGAGCTCGACCTGTCGCTTCTGCCTGCATGCCCATCTCCATAAGCTCATTTTCCTCCCCCTTACTCTCCTTTTTTTTAGGGCTGGCTTTGATCTTAGCCATGACGCCGCACATCCCTTGGGAGCTGAGAGCCACCATCTCGGTTTTTGGAGTTGCCTCTTTTGCAGAAGGAGCTTATATCACTCTACTCACTGCCTTGGCCCCACAATGCGTATGTAGCTCATGCCTCCATCAGGTTTCATCCCATTGGGGTAAAAAAACCCCAAAACCTTGTACAGGCAGACCTTGATTTAGCAATAGCAATAGCACTTAGATTTATATACCACTTCACAGTGCTTTACAGCCCGCTCTAAGCAGTTTACAGAGTCAGCCTCTTGCCCCCAACGATCTGGGTCCTCCTTTGACCCACCTCGGAAGGATAGAAGGCTGAGTCAACCATGAGCCAATTGGTCAGGATCGAACTGCTGGCAGTGGGCAGAGTTAGCTTGCAATACTGCATTCTAACCACTGGAAGGAAGGAAGGAAGGAAGGAAGGAAGGAAGGAAGGAAGGAAGGAAGGAAGGAAGGAAGGAAGGAAGCAATAGCACTTAGACTTATATACCACTTCACAGTGCTTTATAGCCCCTCTCCAAGCGGTTTACAGAGTCAGCCTCTTGCCCCCAACAATCTGGGTCCTCATTTGACCCACTTCGGAAAGATGGGAGGCTGAGTCAACCTTGAGCCTGGTGAGATTTGAACTGCCAAATTGCAGCCAGCTGGCAGTCAGCAGAAGTAGCCTGCAGTACTGCACTCTGACCACTGCGCCGCCGCGGCTCACTTACGAACACAATCGAGCTCTGTTGCTAAGCGAGACAGTGGTTACGTGAGTTCCGCAACACTCTACGACCTTTCTGGCCGCAGTTCTTAAGTGAGCCACTGCAGTTGTTAAGGGAATCACACGGTCGTTAAAGTGAGCCCGGCTGCCCCATTGACTTGGCTTGTCAGAAGATCCCAAAAGGGGATCACGTGGTCCCAGGACACGGCAACCATCATAAATATGAACCAGTTGTCGGGCAGTGGTGGTATTCAGTCGGTTCTATTAGGTTCGCCTGAACCGGTAGCGGCGGCTGCAGGAGGCTCCGCCCACCTGCCCGGATGTCATCAACGTCCCGTTTTTGATGCTCTACGCATGCGTGGAAAGTTCTGCACATGCGCGGAGGTGGCGCGCGCTCACATTTGCGAAGGTAAATGAATACCACCCCTCTTGTCGGGCATCCGAACGTAAATCACATTGACTGTAGGGATGCTGCAACAGTTGTTAAGTGTGACGAACACTCCTAAAAAAACCACTTTTGTCAACTCTCAATGGTCACTAAATGGACTGTTGTAAATCGAGGACTACCTGCACCTGAATCAGACCAAACCTGGACTGTTTCATATACTTCTACGAGTTCATTTTACCGTGGAGGGATGGCATTAGACTGATTTCCCAAGGAAAGGTTTCCGATCCTAAAAGAAGGTCTGTTCTGAATCCTAAGGGAATTCCTTGCACCGGAGGGTAATTCTGAATAAAGACCGCTTCAATTAAAATATTAGAAAACAATTTCAATTCCTTTATCATAAATAATATATATATACTTATCTTTCCTAGGTCAGAACCACTCCTGAGCTCTATTACCTCTCGATGATTCTGTCAGTGGCTAGCATAATATCGGCCAGTAAGTATTGCGATTTTTCTTTGTACAAGTTAAAGGTAAAGGTTCCCCTCGCGCATCTGTGCTAGTCGTTGCCGACTCTAGGGGGCGGTGCTCATCTCCGTTTCAAAGCCGAAGAGCCAGCGCTGTCTGAAGACATCTCCGTGGTCATGTGGCCGGCATGACTCAACGCCAAAGGCGCACGGAAGGCCGTTCCCTTCCCATCAAAGGTGGCCCCTATTTTTTCTACTTGCATTTTTTAACGTGCTTTCGAACTCCTAGGTTGGCAGAAGCTGGAACAAGTCACGGGAGCTCACCCCATTACGCAGCGCTAGGGATTCGAACTGTCGAACTGCCGACCATTTGATTGACAAGCTCAGCGTCTTAGCCCCTACAAGTTGGCAGTGTGCTATCTGCAGCGATCTGACTTTTGTTACAAGTCGGCTGTGTATCTTCTGTGGTTCCAAGTTGGTGCTGAGACACAGAAGCAAAATATAGGAGGAAAATGAAAAGATCACATTCGTCTTTTAAATCGGTGCAGGTCGAAAAAAAATGAGCCCGAACCTGCCTTTTTTTTTTTTTTTTGTTTACATTTATATCCCGCCCTTCTCCGAAGACTCAGGGCGGTTTACAGTGTGTAAGGCAATAGTCTCATTCTATTTGTATATTTACAAAGTCAACTTATTGCCCCCCCAACAATCTGGGTCCTCATTTTACCTACCTTATAAAGGATGGAAGGCTGAGTCAACCTTGGACCTGGTGGGACTAGAACCTGCAGTAATTGCAGGCAGCTGGTTTTAATAACAGGCTTCTTACAGCCTTGAGCCACCACGGCCCTTTATTTAATATTCAGAGCAAATGGTATTTTCTGCACAATCTACTCCAAGCCTCTAGTGGCTCAACAGACTAATGCAGTCTGTTATTAACAGCAGCTGCTTGCAATTACTGCAGGTTCAAGTCCCACCAGGCCCAAGGTTGACTCAGCCTTCCATCCTTTATAAGGTAGGTAAAATGAGGACCCAGATTGTTGGGGGCAATAAAAGTTGACTTTGTATATAATATACAAATGGATGAAGACTATTGCTTGACATAGTGTAAGCCGCCCTGAGTCTTCGGAAAAGGGCGGGATATAAATGCAAATAAAAAAAAAAGATTGGCTATTCGAGCCTTTCCTAATTTGGGGCTCAGCAGATAAGCAGGGAAAAAACTGCCTCCTTCTCTCGCTGCATAATCCACGGGTTTTAACACCCACCCATTCAGAAAACGGGGCTTCGGCAATATTCGATCTATAAGACACAGAGACATTTTCACCCCCTTTTGGGAAACGAAAAAAAAGTACGTCTTATAATCCGAAAAATACGGTACCTATCATTCCTTCACCCTGTGACTCTTTCTCTCTTGCAGCCTATTTTTCCTTCTTGGGGTTATTCTGGCTTGCCAATGTCATTTCTCCTGGACTGACGCTGGACAAGAAAGCCAAGACAGGAATCTGTTACGAAGCGGTCTCTGAATGCGGCTGCCTTTGGCACGTCTGACTAGCCGTGCGTGACCACTGGATTCAGCCAGACCCATGAAAAAAAACAACAACACAACTTTCTGCTAAAAGGATTCTACCTTGGTTTCGTTTTCTTTGTCAAGGAGAAGACAAGAACATATCCAGGGCACCTTGGAAAGTCCCTGAAGGCTGCCAAGAGCGGAATTATGGAAGCCCCCCTTGCGATTCCAGGGACGGTTCAATTTAAACAAAGTGACAGGGCGAGAGCACTATAACTCTTCCAAAGTAGCAAAGTAGATAATTTCAGGATTAAATTCGAGGCCAGTGATGGCTAACCTTTTTGCCATCGCGTGCCAAAAGTGGGGGGAGCACAGAGTGGTCACACGTGTGCGTGCCCAAACCCGTAATTCTATGCCCCCCGCTCTCCCCAGCCATGCACATGCGACACACACACACACATGCTCCCTCCGCTTTTGGCACATGATGGTACGGTGGGCCCAAGAGGCCCGTTTTTTGCTTCCCCCAGTTGGGAAAGGGACTGTTTCCAGCCTTCGGGGGCATGAGAAAGGCCGTTTCCGCCCTCCCCAGGCTCCTAGAAAGGCTCTGGAGCCTGCAGAGAGTGAAAAACGGGCCTTCCCAGTGGGCCCAGAAGGCCCGGTGCGCACATGCGTGCCAGAGCTGAGCTCGTATGCCCATCGATATGGCTCCGTGTGGCCACCTCTGGCACGCCTTCTATCACGGTTCTAGGCAATACGTGTATCATCTCCCAAGCACAGAATTGAAGAAAAGGTATCTTTCCTCAATCTACAATCAACCTGAGTGGAAGAATTTGCCTTTTGAGGCTGCAGCTGAGAGGTGTGAAAAGCAGAAAAAGCCTTCGTAGTTTTGCAGCACTGATTTTATGCCATCCGTCCACGTACAGTGTGAATGCTGCAGCCTAAGCACATGGCAGAAGCTCCATAAAGCTTTCATACTATGATCGGAAAATTTGCCACTGACTTATTCTACTAGACAGTCACAAGCCAGATGACCTGTCATGTTATATAAGACCAGGGGTGAAATCCAGCAGGTTCTGGAGAACCGTTAGCGGAAATTTTGAGCAGTTCGGAGAACCGTTAGCGGAAATTTTGAGCAGTTCGGAGAACCAGCAAATACCATCTCTGGCTGGCCCCAGAGTGCGGTGGGAATAGAGATTTGGCAGTATCCTTCCCCTGCCACACCCACCACACCCACCAAGCGACACCCACAGAACCAGTAGTAAAAAAAATTGGATGACACCACTATATAAGACCCTTAAATCAATAAATAATGTTAATAAATAAATACCCCTGTACCATTTCATTGTCTTCTGTTGAGCACTCAAACAGCAATACTCCAATACCCTCAAAACAGATAAGTTCAGTGGTAAACTGCTTTAAGAATAAAATAACCCAATTATCCTTAGCAAAAAAGGAATACATAAAAAGTGTTTTTGCAGTTGCTCATCTCCACCGCATTTGGCCACCTAATGAGAAGGAAGGACTCCCTGGAGAAGAGCTGAATGCTGGGAAGGATGGAGGGCAAAAGAAGAAGGGGACGGCAGAGAACGAGGTGGCTGGATGGAGTCACTGAAGCAGTAGGCATGAGTTTAAATGGACTCCAGAGGATGGTAGAGGACAGGAAGGCCTGGAGGAATGTTGTCCATGGGGTCGCGATGGGTCGGACCCGACTTCGCAACTAACAACAACAACATCTCCACCTCAGCCCTATCTAGAAAAGACTCTATGGAGTCTAGAAAAACTCCATAAATGAATATTAGATTGTTGCTCCTGCTCTTGTAATAGAGAAAGGGAAACCAGGCCTAGTTCTCCATTTCCTTAGCATGGTCAAATCCGGATATTATGAAACCAGCTTCCGTCCGCAGCCTTCTAAATGATGGCGCCTAACAGATCCTGGCTGATCTGGAAAAGATCATCAGGATTGGATCTCGTTGGCTCTCAGAGACAACAGATAGAGCGAGCCGCAGCTAAATTGGTAAAGAATAACACTTCCAGAAGATGGCAACACCAACAGCATCCTTGCCTTGCAGGGGTCACCAGAAAAGGGGATCTGATACTGGACTTTGCTAGTCTAACTACATCTCGAAGACCAAGGACTGCTCGGGTTTTTTTCTTACAGAAAATCAGACTTTTATTCAGGTAGTCCTCGAGTTACGACCAGAACCCGAATCTAAAATCTATGTTGCTAAGCCGTGAGTTTGCCCCATTTTACGGCTTTTCTTGCTGGAGTTGTTAAGCGAATCGTCGCATTTCTTCCGTGAATAACACGGACGGTTAAGCGGATGCGGATTTCCCCGTCGACTTTGTCGCAAAAGCCGGGTGGCACGACGCCCGGGGACGCTGGGACCGTCATAAATGTGAGTCCGCGGCCAAAGCATTTTGAATTTCGATCGCGCGATGGTGGGGATCGTGACGGCTGTGGCGGTCGTAAGTGCAAAACACAGTCACAAAGTCTCCCCCCCCTTTTTTTTCAGCGCCTTTACAACTTTGAACGGTCCCTAGACTAGGGGTCTCCAACCTTGGTCCCTTTAAGACTTGTGGACTTCAACTCCCAGAGTCCCTCAGCCAGCAAAGCTGTCAGTCAGCAAAGCAAAGCTGGCTGAGGGATTCTGGGAGTTGAAGTCCACAAGTCTTAAAGGGACCAAGGTTGGAGACCCCTGCCCTAGACGAAGCGTCGTAAGTCGAGGACTACCTGTATTTCTTTTATGAGCTTCTGATTGGGCTGCGGGAATAAGCTCCCGTGGCTTGCTACGGTGGCAAGGGTCGCCCACCCGTCCTGCACCCAAACCACCCACCCACCCACCCAAAATTGGGAGGCTCCTTACCGGCCGGCTAACGGCTTCAGCCTGGAACTGAAACTACGCGGTCGAAACAGCCGAGAGGCTGAAGAAGCGGCCGGAGCGAAAGCAGCAGTTCTGATTGGCTCCGCGGACAGGAAGTGGCGTTGGGTCCGACGCCCAGGAAGGTTCCCCCAAGGCCTCCAAACCGGAAGTGGGACGGGGACGGTCCTCCCGGCTATAATTTCCCCCCCCACTCGGCCTCTGCTGCCAAAGGGGAGATGTGATTGAAGGAGTGGGCGGGGTTCGCCTTCTCATCCACCCGGGGGAGGCTGGAGAGGAGGAAGGAGCGCGCGTGGGTAAGGGAGGGGCGAGGCCAGGGAGTGGCATTGCGGGAGGGGTGGGGTGGGAGGGGTTTCCATAGGGAGGAGTTGGGGAGGGGAGATGTCGGATAGGAAGAAGGGGTGGGGTGGGATTGCGGGGGGCTTCGAAAGCGCTGGACCTGAGCTGAATCAGCAACTGGAAGTGGGGCCTCCGCCCCCTTGGCACAATGCTAAGATCACGAACCCCGCTGCTAAAATTAAAAAATAAAAATAAAAATAAATAAATTAGCAACTGGAGTGCATCCCTCAAACCTGAATATAACATTTTTCTTGGCCCCCAAATGCCTTCCAGGGAGAGAGAAAGAGAGGGAGAGATGGGGGGGAGGGAGAAAGAGGGAGGAGGGAGGGAGAGAGAGGGAGGGGGAGGGAGAAAGGGAGAGGGAGAGTGGAGAGGGAGGAGAGAGGGGTGGAGGAGAGAGGGGTGGAGGAGAGAGGGGTGGGAGGGAGAGATGGGGAGAAAGGGAGGGAGGGAGGAGATGGAGGGAGAGGGGGGAGGGAGAGAGGGAGCAAGGGAGAGATGGGGAGAAAGGGAGGGGGAGAGGGAGAGGGAGGGAGAGATGGCGGAGGGAGGGAGAGGGAGGATGGAGGGAGAGAGAGAGGAGAGATGGGGGAGGGAGAGAGAGAGGGAGGGAGGGAGAGAGAGGGAGAGAGGGAGAGGAGAGTGGGAGAGGGAGGAGAGAGGGTGGAGGAAGGAGGGAGAGAGAGGGGTGGGAGGGAGAGATGGGCAGAAAGGGAGGTGGAGAGGGAGGGAGATGGAGGGAGAGGGGGGAGGGAGAGAGGGAGCAAGGGAGAGATGGGGAGAAAGGGAGGGGGAGAGGGAGGGAGAGATGGCGGAGGGAGGGAGGGAGAGGGGGGAGGGAGGGAGAGAGAGAGAGGGGAGGGAGATGGAGGGAGAAGGCTGCAGCCCCTTCCCCCTTTTTTCCCCCCAAATTAAGAGAGTTTCTACCTATTCATCCTATGGCAGGGCCCTCTCCTGTCATTTGCCGTGTAGCAGATGACTTAAAATGGCTTCGAGGGGAACCATGGAGACCAGCAAGCTGAAGCAGAACTTGGAAGAGCAGCTGGACAGGCTGATGCAACAGCTGCAGGATCTGGAGGAGTGCAGGTAAGGGACGAGGGGAGGAGGGGGCGCATGCCCTTGCGGACATGACTAATCTGCCGTGGATCCTTGGATCAAACGTGAGAGGGAATGGGGCAGATTTCAGAGTTTACCAGCTCTGAAGTTGACGTGTGTGGGGTGGGGGGGTGGGGGGGTTTTCTTCTGCTTAGCAAAACGACTGCTCCCATGTTTCCGCCCCAAAGCATCATGTGCAACCAGATACCTCCTGCATAAAGCCCAGGTGAACTTGGAAAAAGTCATTTTGCCGAATTCCTCAGCTGGTCAATGCCAAATATTTATTTGCTACAATCATTTGCATCAAGACGAGAGCCCAGGATTTTTGGGAAGGAGATTCAGTGTGTGTGGGGGACGAGGGGGGAGGTTGTACACACTTGGGTTCTTTTTATTGATTTTTGTTTTTAAGAGTATACCACAGTTTTGTGTGTCCCAAAAGCTTAAAATTGCCGTTTGCCGTAAGCATAGCTAAATATTCCCTGGTGCGCCGTTTGCTGCTATGTTGCTTCAGTTTAACCATTCCTGCTATAGGTAGGTTACTTACCCTAGATTGGGAATATAGGTAGTCCTTGACTAACAACAGTTCGTTTAGTGACCATTCAAAGTTACAAAGGCACTGAGAAATGTATGGTCACATGATCAAAATTCAGACACTTGGCAATGGACTCATATTTATGACAGTTGCAGTGTCCTGGGGAGACGTGATCCCTTTTTGGCAAGTAAAGTCAGTGGGGAAGTCAGATTCCCTTAATGTTACTAACTTCACTGCACTGATTCGCCTAACAAATGTGGCAAGAAAGATGTAAAATAGGGCAAAATTCACTTGACAAGCATCCCACTTAGCAACAGAAATTTTGGGCTCCATTGTGGCCATGAGTCGGGAACTACCTGTATGCTGCTAGATAAAGGTAAAGGTTCCCTTGACACGTATGTGCTAATCGTTCCCGACTCTTAGGGGGCGCTGCTCATTTCCGTTTCAAAGCCGAGGAGCCAGCGCTGTCCGAAGACGTCTCCGTGGTCATGTGGCCGGCATGTCTCAACGCCAAAGGCGCACGGAACGCTCTGATCTTCCCGCCAAAAGGGTCCCTATTTTTCTACTGGCATTTTTTACGTGCTTTCGAACTGCTAGGTTGGCAGAAGCTGGGATAAGTCACGGGAGCTCACTGTTTTGACCTAGGCCCAAATAGTTATTACCAGACACAATCAATCTTAAACAAACATATTTTATTAGAACAGCTGAGAAATACTTCATTTTTAGCTTAGTCCAAATTAATTCCAAAACAAAGTCCTTCAGAAAAAGTCCTTCGACCTTATCACAAACCTTTGTCTTCAAGGTTTTTCTTGGCAAAGCCCCACAAAGTTCATAAACAGGAAACGCTGACTAGAAACAATTGTAGCAACGTTGCTTTCCTACAAAGAGCCCAAGCGCTATTGCTGCTCTTTTAAGCCTTATATGAGGGGCCAATGATCTCCTGGCCTTACTCCTGAGTCATCCTTTTTGCTTTAGCTGCTCTTGCCTTCTGGCAGTTCTTCGCATATGTGCACTAGGAACAGGCTGTTCCTGTTCCTCTGCCTCTTTGCTGTCCGCCTCTGGAGGCTCCGGAGTCTGTGCATTGCTCCCAGATGGCCTTGGCCCATCTCTGCCTCTGACGCAGAGCCCTTGTCCTGACCTTCCCTTGACTCCAGGACTGGCCCATTGTCCTCCCCAGTCTCCTCACTGTCCTACTCTGCTGCCAGCTCCGCAGGCTGCTGGCGGACCACAACACTCACCCCATTACGCAGAGCTAGGGATTCGAACCGCTGAACTGTTGACCTTTCGATTGACAAGCTCAGCATCTTAGCCGCTGAGTCACCGCATCCCTATTGCTACCTGCAGCTAAAACCATACTGCGATTGGCTCCCTTGCAGAGACGAACTGGATGTCAGTGAGTACGAAGAAACCAAGAAGGAAACACTTGAGCAGCTGAGCGAGTTCAACGACTCCTTGAAAAAAATTATCTCTGGCAATATGACCTTGGTAGATGAGCTCGGTGGGATGCAACTGGTGAGCATTTGGCTTGAATTTGGGTGATTGTATGTCAAATATCTCCTGCATTTTTCTAGATTCCTTTTGTTTCCAAAGCGAAGGATGGGTATTTTAAGAATTCCTGGGTCCTGGGAATTCCAGGAACTGGGTATGTCTAGTTTAGTGAAAAGAAGGACTAGGGGAGACATGACAGCAGTGTTCCAATATCTCAGGGGCTGCCCCAAAGAAGAGGGAGTCAAGCTATTCTCCAAAGCCCCTGAAGGTAGAACAAGAAACTAATCAAGGAGAGAAGCAACTTAGAACTAAGGAGAAATTTCCTGACACTTAGAACACTCAATCAGTGGAACAACTTGCCTGCAGAAGTTGTGAATGTGCCAACACTGGAAGTTTTTAAGAATATGTTGAATAGCCCTTTGTCTGAAGCCATGTACGGTTTCCTGCCTAAGCAGGGGGTTGGACTAGAAGACCTCCAAGGTCCTTTCCAATTCTATTATTCTAAATTCTAATCCTTGACTTATCACAGTTCATTACAACAGAACTGAAAAATATGACATATGGCCGTTTTTCACAGTTATGACCTTTAGAGCATCACTTGATCAAAATTCGGATGCTTGGGAATTGTTTCCTATTTACGACCGTTGTTGTGTCTCAGGGTTTACGTGATCCCCTTTTGAGACCTTCTCACAAGCAAAGTCAATGGGGAAGCCAGGTTCACTTTAACAACTGGCTTACTCACTTATCAATCGCAGTGATTCACTTAGCAACTGTGGCAAGAATAGTCACAAAACGGGGCAAAAACTCACCTGACAAATGTCTCGGTTAACAAGAGAAATTTTAGGCTTAATTGTGGCCGTAAGGTGAGGACTACCTGTAATGTAGTTAAGAGGATTGACAAGTCCAGTACAGTAAGATTAAAGATTAATATGAGCAATAATGTTTGTTATAAAATAATAATGACCACGGAAGGCATGTTAACTTGCTTGCAGTCCAACTGTTGCTCTTAACCGCAGAACTATACGGTGCTCTGGTTTTATAAATTAATGCTTCAGGTATTAAAAATTGCAAAAGCTGGCTGCTTTTTAAGTGACTAATGAACAGGAAGCATCCCATGTGCTGATAGCAAAGGAACTTCTTAGAGGTTCAGTGCCCCTTGCTAGTTCATAGAAATAACTCATGATAATAATATTTATCGTATCCATGTAACACGAAGTAACCTTGTCTATTGATATTCGCTACAAGTTATTTACATTTTATCTTTTAGGCTATACAAGCCGCCATTAGCCAGGCTTTTAAAACTCCAGAAGTCATCAGAATGTTTGCGAAAAAACAGCCTGGGCAATTGAGGACAAGATTGGCTGAGGTGAGGATGTTTTCCTTTTGTCCAAACAAACAAACGCTGTTCTTTTAATAAGTGAAAAGGCATGAAGAGTGTTACCGCTTTCCTTCTGAAAAACAAAATATTTTGGGGGGCCAAGACGGAAATAAATGGTTTTATTTCGAGAATCGGGGTCCCCGCTGACAGGTTCCATTTTATTTCGCCATCCTTTTCTTAAATCTTGTTTTTTAATAGATTGACCTAGCCTGGGAACCTGCATGGTTAACAATGATTGAAAGTGATTTTGGGGTTGGTATTGTTGTTGGTTTTTTTTGGTACGATTGACGCAAGTTGCTTAAACCTTGCACTGGTGTACGGAGCCTTGCCTGAGTTGTGTTGGCTCAACATATTCACAAGCGGTTTTGCTGTGAAGAAGAAATGGCAATCTTTTTTTGTCTTCTTGCTCTGACGAATAACGTCGTTCTGGAAGCCGGGAGCCACACTCCCCGGGCGAGCTTCCCAGCCCTCCAGTGTATAACTGATTCCCAGTCACAGGTGCGCGCCAACTTTATCCTCAAAGGTCACGTATGTAATTGGAGGCTGATAACGACTTCTCCTTTCCTGCTTAGATGGACAGAGACCTGATAGTAGGGAAACTGGGAGGAGACCTCTACACTCAGCAGAAGATGGAAATCCTCACGGCTCTCCGGAAGCTGGGAGAAAAGGTACTTTAGGATGGCACCCCCATCCCTGGAATTCCCACATAAGGACTTGATTTTGGCGAACTCAATTAAAACAGGACTTTTCTTGCTTCGTCCGATCTCAATATTTTAATGGAACGGAGCAGAGTTGAGAAGATTTTAAATGTAGCTTTGATCAGCTGATTATGCTTGGCCGTTCTGCTTTATGATACCTTATCGTGTACTTCATCTTGAAAGGGAAGTTGTGCCCTAGATAGTAAGATTAATTAACTGTATTCATATGTATTATACAGTACAAAATCCAGTTATATTACTTTTTTTAATATGATAGTTTCTGTCGTGTCCCATTCCCACTCCGACGCACGAGTCAAGGAAGTCCGTAACAGACTTGGCAACGAAGCCTTTGCAGCTTGCCAAGTTCCTTCGAGGTTTATCAGGGCAGGCAGGAGTCCAAGTTGTGACTTCAGTGATAGAGTCCGATATCAGCAAACTAGCTAAGACTTTGCTTGACTCAAGGTTGGAATGCCAAAAGCAGGTCCTTTATATAGGCTGTGGGGTGTGGCTCCATGACTCAGCATTTATCCAGGCCTGCCCCACCCCTCCTTCTGCTGGCGTCACCTCTCAGATCTCCAGAAGCGAGGGTACTCTGAATTGTCTTCAGCTGGATCTGCTGTCAGTAATTCCAGCACCTGGCTGGCTTCCTCTGACGGCTGAGCCAAAGGAACACACGCCGTATGAGTGAGGTTTATCGGGCTTGTTCGTTCACTCCTGGCATCCTCTCCGGGCATGGGGCCAGGGCCGGGGGCTGGACGCATGACAGGCCGTTCATCTTCATTATCAGACTCCGAATCTGATAACAGGCCCGGTTGGAGACGGGAGGGGCCCGGCTGAGGAGAGGAGGGAGGACGAGTCACAACAGTTTCCTATTCTTCCTTGTTTCCCGCACGAAGCCACAGGGTTGAAGTTTCTGTCTACATATCATTTAAATCAGAGGTATCCAATCTTGGCAAGTTTTAAGACTTGTGGACTTCAACCAGGGATGGGATTCAGGCGATTCGGGAGAACCGGATGCTAATTTTACATCGGGTTCACCGAACCGGTAGTTGCAAGGACAGGATGGCCCCACCCCTCCTTCTGCTGGCATCACCTCTCAGATCTCCGGAAGCGAGGGTCCTCCCACGCTGAATTGTCTTCAGCTGGATCTGCTGTCAGTAATTCCAGCACCTGGCTGGCTTCCTCTGACAGCTGAGCCAAAGGAACACATGCCGTATGAGTGAGGTTTATTGGGCTTGTTCGTTCACTCCTGGTATCCTCTCCGGGCATGGGGCCAGGGCCGGGGGCTGGAGGCATGACAGGCCGTTCATCTTCATTATCAGACTCCAAGTCTGATAACAGGCCCGGTTGGAGACGGGAGGGGCCCGGCTGAGGAGAGGAGGGAGGACAAGTCACAACAGTTTCCTATTCTTCCTTGTTTCCCACACGAAGCCACAGGGTTGAAGTTTCTGTCTACATATCATTTAAATCAGAGGTATCCAAACTTGGCAACTTTTAAGACTTGTGGACTTCAACCAGGGATGGGATTCAGGCGGTTCGGGAGAACTGGATGCTAATTTTACATTGGGTTCACTGAACCGGTAGTTGCAAGGACTGGATGGCCCCACCCCTCCCCTCCCAGGAGTCTCCAGGCAGCCCGTTTTGGATGCGAGGTAAGTGTAGGGCCCTTGGGAGGGCAAAAAATGGGCCTTCCAGAAGTCCAAAAATGGACCCGTGTCCAGCCTCTGGAGCCCAGGGGAGGCTGTTTTCGCCCTCCTGGAGGCTCGAGGAAAACCTCTGGAGCCTGGGGAGGGTCAAAACACGCCCCCCCCAAACGTGGCCATGGCAACCCACCATCTTTTACCGTTTTACGTTTTACCGGTTGCTAAAGTTTTTCAATCCCAGCCCAAAATTCCTCAGCCAGCATAGGTCCATAGGACTTAAGATGGACACCGCACTTCAAAAGCATTTGATGACCTCATTAGCAACTGAAAGTGTTCTTTTCTCTATCTGCTCAACCCATGAAATGACAGATGATTCAAATTGACTGCAGAGGTACCGTATCAGTGCTATACAGTCGACCGTGTGCTCTTTCTCCTTATTTTCAGTTGACCCCCAGCGATGAAATTTTCCTTTCAACGAACGCAGGAACGGCTCTCAACCAGTTTGAGAAGGTCTCGACCGATCTTGGTAAAAAAGAAAATTCTTTTCAGTTCGTTTTCTACCCACCCTTCTTTCGGGGCTCAGGTGTGCCAGTCCCACACCCCACAACAGCCGTTTCTCACTGCAAATGTCAGTTAAGAGCATTTAAATGGGTTTTAGTTTCTGGCTATGCTTCTCTCACATAATTCAGGTCAGTAAGCAAGAACGTGCCGTTTCCACACCCAGCAGTAGGTCAAAGACATCTACAGGTAGTCCTCGACTTATAGCCATTCGTTTAGTGACCATTCCAAGTTACAAAAGCACTGAGCAAAGTGACTTACGGCCGTTTTGTCACACTTAACGAACTTTGCAGCATCCCCATGATCACGTGATCAAAATTCAGATGCTTGGCAACTGGTTCGCATTTATGACGGCTGCAGAGTCCCAGGGTTGTGTAACAATCAGCTTTTGTGACCTTCTGACAATCAAAAGTAAATGAGGAAGCCGGAAGCACTTAACAGCTGTGTTACTGACTTAACCAATGCAGTGATTCACTTAACATCTGTGGCAGGAAAGGGGGTAAAACAGGGCAAAACTCACTGTGTCGCTTAGCAACAGAAACCTTGGGCTGCATTTTGGTTGTAAGTTGAAGACTACCTGCATCGGGAATGTTTTTTTTTTTCCCCTGAACGATTATCACAATCTTAGCCACTCTTAGATTCCAGCCGCTGTCTGCTTTTGACAAGGATTGTCACAAAAAATAAGTGTCGTGTCCCACTCCTCCGCTGACGGCCGGGTCAGGGAAATCCGAATCAGGCTTGCCTCTGCAGCTCTGCCCAAAGTCCTAGCAAAGTCCTCAGAGCAGGCAGGAGACCAGTAAGTGACTTCAGCAAGATAAGTTCGACTTTTGCCTGACTCAGAGACTGCCAGAAAGTAGATCCTTTATATAGGCCATGGGGTGTGGCTCCATGACTCAGCACTCATTAAAGCCTGCCCCTCCCTTCCTTCTGTTGCCTCCGCCTATCCAGTCTTCTGATGCGAGGGTCACTCCAATCAGCTGTTGTTGGAAGTAAACTTTCCTCAGGCTCACATGCTGTGGAGGAGGGGGAGGGGTCTAGCTGCTCCGTTTGCCTGGGCATGGAGCCAGGGCTGGGGCCGGGGGGGGTGCTCCCTCCTCTGCAGCTTGTCTGGGCATGGAGCCAGAACTGGGGCCGGGAGGCATACATTCCTCCGTGTTCGGGAGCAGATAAGCAGACCCCGGCTGCAGTGAGAGCGGACAAGACACAACAATAAGAGTCTCAAAGGGTCAATCCCATGACTGATCTTAATCGCCATGCAGACCGGGAATCCCCTTAGAGTTCACATCCTCCTCTGACCAACAGCTATACCAGTTGGACCTGATCAAACGTCAGGAAAATAATTCAGCCAAGGGAACCCGGTTCAAAATTTAATTGGTAGTTTAAAAGGTGTATTTTATGGCCAGAATAGAACAGAAAGGAACTTTCTTACGTCCTGTGTCAGTTAAAGAAGGGACACTTAAAAGAATTTTAATTTGTTTTGCTTGTTTTCCTTTGACGACAGGATCTGGGGATAAAGTCTTCGCCCTGGCAAGCTTTGAGGTAGAAAAATCAAAGCAATGAAGACTCCTTTTTTTCTTCTTTCCGGAGACTAGATGCATTGGACTCTTTTTTTTTAATCACGTTGTATTTGTGTGTTTCTTACGAACCTTTTGTAATATTTGTTATTCTAACGGCGAGTTAATCTAAAACAAACAGGTCGCAGCCTTTTCAAAGTCAGCAACGCGCATCTTGCAGCTGAAGCACAGAGGTACTTTCTAAAAACAACACAAAACAAAAAAACACCACCAAAAACATTACATCCTAATTTGCTGTTGTTGTCAGCTTTTGTGCAGTTCTGAGAGGTTGGCTCCCTCGCCTTCTGTGTCCATCAGATGCACCCTGACCAGTAAAGAGGTTGCACACAACGAGACAAAGCCTCTCTCTTTAGCAGCCTTTTCAATCTCTACAGCTGCGTTATGTTGAACTGCTTGCAGGAAATTGGTCGGTTTTTTTTTTTAAAAAAAAATGGGGAGTAGGGGCTGCGGAACGCAGGCAGCAGCCCTTGGTGGAAACGGTGCCTCTCTCAAATCCTAGATTGCCTACAAGCCGACCGCCTATTCTTCTAACCTGTTTGATGTCACTGGGTACGGCTGTACAGCACAGACACGACAGGGCAAACAATAGCACCCCTGTAAGGAATTTTCTGGGCCAGTTTAACTTTGTGCATCGGAATGACAGTGAGCACAGTGGGAAGCAGCCGAAAGATGCCGGGGGCCTCTGGCTTCCCTTGTGTTAAGCTCGTAGTGTTACAACTATGAGCTATTGTTCTGCCTATATGTTCTAAGGGCAGCACGAAACGGTGTCTTAAATAGAAGTAAGGGGCTACGGGGGGCCCTCCCCTTACGAGTGGCCTGTGCCGTTTCCTGAACAGGGATTTCGGTGCCCTGCGTCTGTTAGACCTCTCAAAACCGTTGTTTTGGTACGGAACGTTTTTTTAGCATGAATCGCGCAACGTTACGAATGTGTTGCGTTTTCAAGGCTAATTGAACCTTGGGAAATGAACCTTGGGAAATGAGTCAAATATTATCGACTAAATGTGTCTTCTGCTCCAAGTCGCCCACTCGGAAACAAAAGTGTTGCTTATTTCTGCATCTTATCAACTATTTTCAGCCCGTTCCAATTAAACCTGTGAGCAGCCAGTTGAGAAAAGCTCTCATTAAAAATAGGAACAAAGGGGGCGATTGTATTTGCTTGCTTTACAAACATCTGTTTTGGAGGAAGGGGGTCTGTGCCCCAACACATCCCCCCAAAGGGAAACCCAGTTCCCATGTTGCACCAAGTCATGCCGTGGTTGGCAGTGTTTTGCTTAGCGGGTTGCGTAAGCCCCGTCACCCGAGGCTTTAGTCAACAAGGTAATCGAACCAAGCTTTAACGTGATGCGTTAAAAAGGAGAAAGCAAGGCTCCTAGAGTGCCACGGAAACATTCAGCCCATCACTTTCTATGGTAAGACTATTCCTGTTGTGATGGCTGAATAATGGCCTAGCCAGACCAACAATTTGTAGTAGCTTCGTTATCGATGGTTAAGAATTTGTCTGATCCCTGCACAAGGCAAGCTTTGCTTTATGCGGTTGCGCCGGACTGTCACACCAGCTTTAAACAGGTGGCTCCTTCTGAACTGGCTTCTGTTGTTATGCTTGGCTCTCTGCACGTACTCCCCCGCCCATCCTCCTTTTTTGCACATGGCTCATCTCACTTTAATAAACCATCTCTGAGAAATGCATTTTATTTTCATGGTCCATTTATATTTCTCCCTTCCTCCCATCTTTTAGGAACACCAGGGCTTTCAAACAAGACATTCCATTTCGAATGTAGTTTGTGAGAAGGTAACAGTGGAGTTTATTTCATTTTTAGCTTCCGCGTTTGAAATGTTTGCTTAAAGTGGTTAGAAATACAGCCTAAGGAGTCTTAAAGTAGGCATTGGGCACTCTAAATCGTTTTTAAAATCCTCTCTGTAAGCAATCTTGATTATGTAATGTCTAGAAACGATTAAAAATATGTGTCTAATTGGATATGTTACTATAGGTAGATGAGATAGATAGATAGATAGATAGATAGATAGATAGATAGATAGATAGATAGATAGATAGATAGATAGATAGATAGATAGATAGATAGATAAATGCTGGTGTGACAGTCTAGGCAAAATAGGAACCCCGCCTTTCTGGATTTCTGAATATATAGGTTATTCTCATGCCTAAAAACTGGTTAGAAGGAATTGTATTTTGTGAACTTTCTGTCCTTTTCTCTGCTATTCAGTTTTCCCTACTTTCCTTAATTAAATGCTTCTTTGTGATAACCTGGCCATTCTCAGAAAATTCAGCCCTTATCTGTGAATTTCCTAGCTCTTAAGTGGTTTATTTGTTTTCTTCTGCAAGCCTCTGTTCTCTATTTTTCCCCCAATATTTATGTGTGATACTTAGTGATATTGCAATGTGTAAAATAAGATAGTTTGACATGGTGAGATTATTTTAATCTTAAACCGTTAGAATGCCACACCTTTTAAATGAGATTTTTTTTTTAAAAAAATCAAAAGACGCATCAATTTGATTTTCTAGCGTTGTAACTATTTGCCTTAAAGTGTCCCCCCAAATAATCATTTTTTGTGTGTTTATCCAAAGCCAAATACTAATTACCTGAGAGGCAGAGGTGGGTTTCAGCAGGTTCTGACCAGTTCTGGAGAACTGGTAGCGGAAATTTTAAGTAGTTCGGAGAACCGGTAGTAAAAATTCTGACTGGCCCCGCCCCCATCTATTCTCTGCCTCCTGAATCCCAGCTAATCGGGAGGAAATGGGGATTTTTACAATAACCTTCCCTGGAGTGATGTGGGAATGGAGATTTTACAGTATCCTTCCCCTGGAGTGGGGTGGGAATGGAGATTTTACAGTATCCTTCCCCTGTCACGCCCACCAAGCCATGCCACACCCACCAAGCCACACCCACAGAACCGGTAATAAAAAAAAATTGAAACCCACCACTGCTGAGAGGTGGATCTTACGCATTGTCTAATGTTAAGCGTTGTACACACTTCCCCTGAAAGGGGACCATGCAGAAGGATGCATTTTAAGCGTCCGTGGGCTTTGAAAGGGATGGAAGCAACTTGTTGGCTTCGGAATGCGTGCCTCGATTTTGAACCTCTCTTTGTTTTAAATACGAACCTTTCAACTCTCCAGTCGGTCTGATGCCTGTTTTTGTTGTCGAGAGAGCTTTCTAGCCGGGAGCCGAGCCCTCTCCTTCAGCAATTACATATAATCAGCCAAACAGGGACAAGGCAGGCCACATGGCACCTTCTGAAGCCGGCAACACCTTCAAAAGGCCTCTTGGTCAGCTATAAAAGGCAAACAGATGCCTTAATTGCAAATCTCCTTCCTTAGAGGAAGATGAAATTGGGCCAGAACTCCCCTCTCCTTCACACAGCATACTAATTAATGAGCCTCCAACCGAAGGATCCCGGAGTGATGTTTCCAGATCCCTTTTTTTTTCCTCGCAGCCTGCACGGAAGCCTTCAGCTCGTCTTAAATAATTAATTGTCATTACTGCCTGCTGTTCCCTGTGTACGTGCTCACGATGGGTCTCAGATCACAGCGATGGGTCTCAGATCGCAGCGTAGGTGCGCCCTTCCAGTTCCCGTCTGCTCTTTTTAAGGGCTTTTCATCTGAAGGGCTTCACCGGTTGTCAATTTCTGAGCCTGTGGGCTTTGATGTCCTTTTTAAGTGCTAAACCACAACTTGGAAAGTGCAGAAAAATGTTCGCTTCTGGGACCGAGAGGATTGAGATTCAACAGGGAGGAAAGGAGCAGGACTTTCGCCGCACCCGGGGAAGCTTACCTCTTAGTGAGAGCCTCAGATAAAAGAATTTGAGGAAATGTTCAACCAAAAACAGGGGGAGACTTTTTGAGCCTAACATGGCAAATGCAGGTTCCCCCAGCTTTTATCTCTGGCATTTTTATGGATTTCATTGGGACAACCTCAAAAAACGGGGCTCCCTCATTCTGCCCTGCTAGCCAATTAGTGAAAGGTGGTTTATTTGACTGGGAGAGAAACTTATTCTAAGAAAGATTTAATATTACGTGTGTCCGAAGTTTACATATCTAATACATGGAAACCAGAGGTGGGTTTCAGCAGGTTCTGACCACTTCTGGAGAACCGGTAGCGGAAGTTTTGAGTAGTTCGGAGAACCAGTAGTAAAAATTCTGACTGGCCGTGCCCCCAATCTATTCTCTGCCTCCTAAGTCCCAGTTGATCGGGAGGAAATAGAGATTTTATAATAAATCGGGAGATTTTATAATAAATGGAGATTTTACAGTATCCTTCCCCTGCCACGCCCAACAAGCCACGCCCACAGAACCGGTAGTAAAAAAAATTGAAACCCACCACTGATGGAAACGGATAGCTTGAAATAAATTCTACACTATTAGAACAGATCAGTCCTTCAACAGTGGGGAGATAATTGATACCCATTTCAGTGGATTTCAGACTTATTATAACGTTATGTGTAATTTATAAACGAGTTGCTTACAGATAGACACACTCGCACAATATATGCATGTATGTATGTTGTCTGTGTGTGAATGTATGTATGTATGTATATTCATTCCAGTACAGTTTTACCAATGAAACTGCCCTGCAGATATCTAAAGCTTAATTCTCAACATGTCATGTCATGTCAGGTTGGATTGATGAGAGTTTCTAGTCTTAACACTTCTAGAAGACTCCGAAGTTGAGAAGGCCGGTCTACACTGAACTGACTTTCCAGATAGGACTAGCTACTAACCTCATTTGGTCATACTGGAGATTAAAATTGGGATTTAACACAATAACAGAATAACAGAATTGGAAGGGACCTTGAAGGTCTTCTAGCCCAACCCCCTGCTTTTCTTGTATGACTCGAGTATATGCTTACATACACTTATTTATTTACTAGTCATTACATTTGCATCCTCCACCCACCCACCCACTCCATCAAAAATTATTCCTAGAAAATAATTTCAGGAGAATGATATAATGCTAAGAAAGGTGAAAGGAAAGAGAAGAGGACCAGGAGCGATGGGGCAGCGTCAGAAGAGCCGAAGGATCAGATTTCCCAAGGAAGGACCAGATCCTCCTGGATAAAATCTTGTCTACCGCACTGTTTTCCAACCCTGGGAACTTTTAAGTGTGGACTTCAACTCCCAGAATTGCCCAGTCAGCATGATTTGAAGGGCAGGGGGCGGGGACAACTTGATTGAAGGCTAGGAAATTTCTACGGGAAGCAGCTCTCTTTAACTCTTGACTCAGTAATCTGGTCCACTTCTAAATACAGAAGTATAATTTCAGTTTCATTTTATAACAGTTTTCCCCCGCAAACGAAAGGAAAGCAAGAAGAAAAAGACAAGCAACAAATAAAGCAATCTTCCTTTATTTTCTGCGATAGGTTTCTTGCCAGAATCTCGGTGCCAACATTTCATAGAAATCCATAGATGTCTAATTCTGCCCTCCCAGAGATTAATTATTTCCCCTAATTGCAATCTTACAAAAGGTATGCAAATGATGATTCAGATTGCGATAGGAAATGGGACCAGTTGGTCAGATTCATCTGATTTATAAAAACGGGGGGGGGGGAACGGGGGTATCGGATGGGTCCTTAAATCCTCCCAAATTGTCGGATTAATTTGGAGACAACTGGCCTGATTTACAGGTAATCCTCAATTTACAACCGTTTGTTTAATGACTGTCACAATGGCACAGAAAAAAGTAACTTATACCTGGTCCAACACTTATAACCTTACAACACACTTGCAACTGGAGGCTTTCAAGAAGAGACTGGACTGCCATTGGTCAGAAATGGTGTAGGGTCTCCTGCTTGGGGGGGGGATTGGACTAGATGACCTCCAAGGTCCCTTCCAACTCTGTTTTTTTTAAAGTTTTTTATTTTAAACACATTAAAACAAAACACAAAACATACAACATTTATATACACGTCACTATTTCTTATCAGCTCATTCAAAGCAGTCCTTTCTTACTATTTACATATGTTTTAACTTTATCTTAAGTCTACTTTTATCCATCTACCTTCCTTTATTTCATCTACATTTTACCAAGTTAATCCTTTTTCTTAACTTTCCTATTTTCCAACCATTGGTACCATCCACACCACACTTCATAATATTCTGTATCCTCTTTCTCCTTGGAGTTCTTTTGTTAGTTTGTCCACCTCTGCGCATTCTAAGATATATATATTTTTTAATTAAATTTTTTTCTGTTGGTTCCAACTCTTGCGAATCTGTTAATTTGACGGCTGGCTGGGGAATTTATTTTATTTATTTATTTTGCCACAACAGTATACACAAGCATCAACATAAATCAGCAAATATCATATAAGCATATATATGAGCAAAAGTATGTAATGATTGTATTAATTTGATATAATGAAAGGAAACATTAGGACAGGAACGGTAGGCACTTTTGTGCTCTTATGCATGCCCCTTAATTTTTTTATTTATTTATTTCTTTTTGTCACAACAGTATACACAAACATTGTCATAAATAAAACAACATATCTTGAAGAAAATATATATATATATATATATATATATATATATATATATATATATATAAGTAAAAAAATATGCATCAACTATATTAATTTGATATAATATATTAATAACTATATTTATTATAATATAATATATTAATAACTATAATTAATAACTATATTAATTAGAACAATAGGACAGGAACGGTAGGCACTTTTGTGCTCTTATGCACGCCCCTTAATTAATTAATTAATTCTGGGGAGTTGAAGTCCACACTTCTTAAAAAGCCCCCTACACACAACCACACACCGTGTGAGCTCAACACGGATCTCCCGTTATTTCGGCCGCTTGAGCCTCGATAAGCGCGGAGTTCAGATCCATCCAGCCCACCGATTATTTCCCACGGGGAGGGGGCGGGATTCCCCGCAAGCCACGCCCTCCCATTCATTCCGCCGCTCCGAAGGCCCCGCCCCCTTCACGCGGCGTGAGGGACGGCGTTTGTTTTCTTTCTCCCCCGCCCGCCACTCCCAACCGGCCCCGCCTTCTTCCTCCGGCCCCGCCCTCTTCCCTCCGAGCCCCGCCCACCCACCCCGCACCTCTCCCACGGCCTCCGAGCCCCGCCCCCTTTTACCTCAGGCGCGTTGTCGCGATGTTGCCGCCTGAAGGCGAAAGCGGCTGGCCGCGTTTCGGGCGGCGGCGGCGGCTGCAGCGGCGGCGGCTCCCTCCCTTCTGGAGTCGTCCAGGCGCCTCCTCCTCCTCCTCCTCCGTTCCCTCCCTCGGTCGCGGCCGCTCTGAGTCACGACGGCGGAGGGAGGAGGAAGAAGAGGCGCAGCGGCAGCGGCAGCAGCAGAAGAGGCGGTCGCTCGGCTGGCACATGAGAGCCGCTCTCCGGCGCAACCGGGCTGTCTCGCCTCACGGCTCCGCAAAGGAAGGGACCCGCCTGGCTTCTTCGCTCCCGGGGACGCCGGGAGGGGGGGAGGCTCGCCCCCTCCCTCCTCCTCCTCAAGGATCTCCCCCCTCCTCAAAAAAAGGGAAGGGAAAAAAACAACAACAACCACACACAACCCAGTCAGGAAACCCAACCGCCGCCTCAGGTAAGCGCCTCTCTCGGCCTCACCCGCCCTTTACAAAAGGCGGCGCGCGTCTGCGCGTGCGCGCCCGCCCGCGAGGGTTCCATCGCCCCCCCCGCTTTCCCTCCCTCCCTCTTTCCCCAATGGCCGTTCTCTCTTCTTCCCTCCCCAGCCCCCCTGCGCCGTGTGTGTGTGTTTTGTCTCTTCCCAACATGGAGTCACTCTTGCTTCTGCCCTGCTTCAGGTTTCGGGGAGAGAGGTTGTGTGCGTGTTTGTTTGTGTGTGCCTGCCCTGCTTCGGGAAGAGGGGTGGGGGTGTGACTGCCCTGCTTCAGGTTTGGGGAGAGAGGTTGTGTGTGTGTGTGTTTCTGTGTGCCTGCCCTGCTTTAGGTTTTGGGGAAAGAGGGGTGTTTGTGTGTGTGCCCTGCTTTGGGGAAAGGGTGTGTGTGTGTCTGCCCTGCTTCAGGTTTTGGGGAGAGTGTGTGTGTGTGTGTGTGTGTGTCTGCCCTGCTTCAGGTTTGGGGAGAGAGGTTGTTTGTGTGTGCTTGCCCTGCTTCAGGTTTGGGGGGAAAGGGGGTGTGTGTTTGTGTGTGTCTGCCCTGCTTTGGGGAAAGGATGTGTGTGTGTCTGCCCTGCTTCAGGTTTTGGGGAAAGAGGTTGTGTGTGTGTGTGTGTGTGTGTGTGTGTGTGTGTGTGTGTGTGTGTGTGTGTATGCCTGCCCTGCTTCAGGTTTTCGGAAAAGAGGGGTGTTTGTGTGTGTGCCTGCCCTGCTTCAGGTTTAGGGGAGAGAGGTTCTGTGTGTGTGTGTGCCTGCCCTGCTTCAGGTTTTGGGAAAAGAGGTGTGTGTGTGTGTATGCCTGCTTTTGGGGAGAGAGGTTCTGTATGAGTGTCTGCCCTACTTCAGGTTTTGGGGGAAAGAGGTGTACCAGCCTCCCCTTCTTCCCCCTCCCCCCAACCTGCTGCGATCCACGCCTGAAATACAGCATGATTTTTACCATTGGGGTGGGGGAGGGAGGAGAAGTGTTTGTGTGCTGGTTTTTATGGTTGAGGTTAACTGTTCTTGAGTTCTCAACTTCGGCAGTGGAGTTGCAGCCGCCACCCTGGGTGTCCTTGCCCGCTTCCGCACCCTACCATCCTAACAAGGCTCCTGAATTCACCTGACTTCTAGGTTCAGTGGAGAGGCTGAAGAAGAAGGGTGACATTATTTGAATGGCACTGGCTGGTGGGGGGTAGGTGCCACCCGCTCGGATGCCAATTTCACATAATTTGCTGTTGAAATGGGCAAGGTTGGCTCAATAAGCCAACACGGCAAGGTTGACATCTCAATATATCCAGCCTCCGACAGTATGTGGGTCATGTCCTTTTGGCTTTTAATGATTAGTTCCAATATGTTTTTGTTTTCTAAGGTGTTATTTTCTACCACAAGACAACAATCTCAGTCTCTATGAGATTGTTCTTCCACTACAAGACAACAGTCTCAGTCTATGGATAACTTTTGTCTTACTAGAAAAGTTGGTATGGGTCAGGAATTTTTCCTTCTACCCCAGGAATAATAATAATAGTAATAACAACAGAGTTGGAAGGGACCTTGGAGGTCTTCTAGTCCAACCCCCTGCCCAGACAGGAAACCCTACACCATTTCAGACAAATGGTTATCCAACCTCTTCTTAAAAATTTCCAGTGTTGGAGCATTCACAACTTCTGCAGGCAAGTTGTTCCACGGATTAATTGTTCTGACTGTCAGAAAATTCCTCCTTAGTTCTAGGTTGCTTCTCTCCTTGGTTAGTTTCCACCCGTTGCTTCTTGTCCTGCCTTCAGGTGCTTTGAAGAATAGTTTGACTCCCTCTTCTTTGGGGCAGCCCCTGAGATATTGGAAGACTGCTATCATGTCTCCCCTAGTTCTTCTTTTCATTAAACTAGACATACCCAGTTCCTGCAACCGTTCTTCATATGTTTTAGCCTCCAGTCCCCTAATCCTCTTTGTTGCTCTTCTCTGCACTCTTTCCTGAGTCTCCACATCTTTTTTTAAATCATGGTTGGGTCAGGACTTCCCCAGTGTGGGCTGTGGGCTGTGTTGCCTTTGTATTGTTGTTGCGGCAACAGAGAAATGCAAGTGTTTTTGTCAAAATTGATCGCCCTCACATAGTTGTACACCAGATGGAAGGAAGGCTTTCCACTGACATTGGCCTTGGGAGATTACTCAGATGAAGATTCTCACTCAGCCAAGTTTAGGGCAGGAAGCTTGGTTAGCTATGGCAGAGAAAAGAAATTCCAGTCCATGATAGGAAACAGCTCTTGGGTCTTTGGATAGAGTATCTTTCCAAAGACTGGACAAAGCCAGTGGCTCAGTTTTAAGAGTATGTGCTTTGCACGTAAAAGATTCCAAGTTCAGTTCTTGTATCTAAGTTTTTTTTAAAGAAATCAGATGCCAGAGAGAAGAGACACCTTCCTAGCCAAGATCCTTGAGAGTTTCTGCCTGTCAAAACACTTCTAAACTGGAAGAACAATAGCCTGAGCTGATTACAGTATCTGCCGCTCCCATCCTGAGTGTTGTTCTAGGTTTTAGCTTTGTGCATGTTGTCACTTGGCTGTGTTTTAAGATGTACGTTTTAAATTACCTGAAGTTTGTGCTTTAAGCGCAGAATGTAAATACTCAGAAGGAATCATCCTCGCTCACTCCTAACCCATCTGCTTTTGACTGTTTAGTAAGAAAGAAAGTAAGAAAAGTGTGGTCCTATTTTTTAATGTATTGAAATAAGGCTTCTATGGGACATTATGGAGGACAGTAAAGGCCATGGACACTTAAGTCATGTAACCAGAGTGCAGGTAGTCCCCGACTTACAACCGTTCATTTAGTGACTATTGAAAGTTACAACAGCATTGAAAAACGTGACTTAGGACCATTTTTCAAAGTTACGACCTTTGCAGCAGCCCCACAGTCACGTGATCAAAATTCGGATGCTTGTTGGTTCATATTTACCACCATTTTTGTGTCCCAAGATCACGTGATCGTTTTTTGCCACCTTCTGACAGTCCAAGGGGAAGCCAGATTCACTTAACAACGGCGTTACTAACTTAACAATTGCAGTGATTCACTTAACAACTGTGGCCAGAAAGGTCGTAAAGTGGGGCCAAACTCACTTAACGAATGTCTCCCTTAACAGCGGAAACGTTGGGCCCAATTCGGGTCGTAAGTCGAAGATTACCTGTAATGCATTCACTGTCGAGTTGCATGCCAAATTTAGTTGTGTTTATATAACATTTTTGCAAGCATTTTTTGATAAATCCAGTTGGTGGCTAGAATTCTTATATAATGTTTTATAAGACATTCGGTCACAAAGTATAGGCTTAAATTATATCATCCTTTGCAATAGAAATGAGCGATTTCCCTTCACAGAGACATTTTTTCTGAAATGTGCAAGGCAGTTAACCTTGTCAGTAGACCTTTTAAAGAATACAGAGTCCTATCCCAATTAAATACTGAAAAAAATAATCTATTTTAATAATATACACTAAGCCTTTAAAAATCCCAACATTAGAATTATCGATGCATAAACAGTATTTTAGCAACTAGACTGTTTATAAACCGTGTTGATAAGGGTTACCCATGGTATGTACACGGCCATCTCTGCTCAAATACTTTGCACAATTGTCTGGCTGATAGACACATCTAAGTAAATCAGTGCGATAAGTGTTTAATGGCATGTATGCTAATCCTGCATAGATTGAGGATGGATCTGGATTAATTGCAGGCTGTGGCAAAAAGCTTAATAGTTGTATTAATCTTCTGCCTTTTCCTATAACTTCCTCATTTTTTAAAGAGAGTCTGCAGTAATTAAGCCTTTAGATAAGCTCTTGATTAGGCACTTTCAGAAGGGAATCTGTAAATATAGTAGGTACTTGGTCATACGTTGTTCAATTGTTTCTGTTGCAGGCAACTTCCGTTACCTTTGGGCGTATTAACTCTTTTATTGCAAAGAAGCTTCCCATTTGGTCCTTGTCTAGAAAGGAAATCAACTCTATCCCGCTGAGGACATTTCCTTCCCTGTTGTGTTACTTTTTTGATAGTTGGAGCCTAGTTTTTATCAAATGAATCACAGACTTGCAGTCTGCAGATTAACTCAGAATCTCACACCTTAGTCTTGTGGATAACACATTTCCTTCCTGGCCGTGTACTAAATGGCAGCAGCAGAGTTTGCACCGCAGAGCTTAACAAACCTCTTGTGGGGAATTGATTTGTGCTTCCTGTTTTGTTTAATAATATCAACATACTGCAGTTGCTGCTGATTTTGTAAGGAACCTTGGAGTAGCTAGATGCTGTACGTGAAGCATTAATAGTTTAGGATTAGGAATATGTTTTGTCTGAACAATTTCAGGAAAGGTGAAACAAGCTGGCAGCAAATAATAATATTAAGGCAAAACGGGATTTAATAAATTCTGACCAACTGTTCACATCAAGTACTGGCAGTTGTTTTTAACATTTCCTTAAGAGTTTATGTTTAACCCCTCTTTTCAACAAATGCTTGATTTCTTTTCCTTAAAGGCTACCATTGTTGCCTGTTGTTTTGAGACAGCAGAACATTATACAGCGTTGGCATTCCTGTAGCAGCTTCCCAACTTGTCATAATTAAAATGCCCTTTGAAAGCAACTCCGAGATACCCAAACATAAATATTACAGGTGGCTTGTGAGAGGGAGAAATATTAATGAATGAAGGCAAATATCCGTGTCCAGGGATAATGCTGCAGGATCCAAATTCTGTAGAGAGAAAAGTTCCCTGAAGATGGGCTCCAGCACAAGCCCAAAAGCTCAGAAGACTAAACCTCTGGTCATAATAACCAACCCAGATTGGATCCTACAGAAATATGAATATTATCACTGCCCCCACCCCATTGTGAAATCCTATTTCTCTGCATTAATTTAATTATTTTTGTTGTAGACAAAATCAGCATGAATTACATGAATTGACAGTTTTAACAGTTAAATGTCTTGCACGTGGGTATTTTTATCTCTGATCTGTGTTTGTGTTTCTAGATTACTAAATCTTTTCAGATAAGATGCTCCTCAGGGACATACTCAGATAATGCCTGTATATAGATTAAGGTGAGCAGAGTGATTAACTTGTCTCTCATTAAGTCTTACATTCAGGAGTCTGTGTTGGAATCAGTTATCCATATCAATTCTTAGTAAAAACAAGAGTTTTCACTTTTGAAATAACTGGGGCTATGACATATTTCATGAGTTTTTCTCATGGTTAAAAATAATTCGATTTTTGTTATGTGCAATAAAAAAATAACTTGCTTTATAAGAAAGTATATAATAAACTAACATAAATACAATTACCAAGAATATTTATGGATAAAACCCAGCAGTAGTTAAATACTACACGACTTGTTTGAAACGCCACCTCTCTATATGGTTTTGATGGCTGAATGGTTTATCTACCTGCAACAGCTTCAACTTTTAAGCCTGAAGGTGGAACGAAATTGCACTTTTCCTATCTGGAATTATAATGGAATATTGATTTGACTGAGAAAATGAGGACAGCAGTATTGAGGTTTTATATTTTGAGTTCTGGGCCTTGGTTGTGCAAAGCTTTCAATATTGTGTTACGATACTTTGAGCATATTAAACAAACATTCCAAGATTCCTAACAGCTCCTGTTTCCTGACCTCGCCTGAGAATTAATACTAACCTTAAGAAGGCTAGAAACATCAATTGGTTGACCTGGAACACAATGGAGGCAGCCTTGTGTAGGTCATTGTATAAATAATAGCTTGCATATAATTTAAGGACTGAAGAAAATAATAACAATACTTCATGGGTATCTGGTCTCCGTCTAACCCAACAAAATGACCTCAGGGGGGGTTTCTTGAATTTAATTGCAGCATCGCCCTCACCATTTGTCAAAATCTTCTTTGAAAGAAGCTATGAAAACGCAAGAATCATATCCAGGAAATGAACCACTTTCCTGTTTTGGATTTAAATGTTTTTAAAAGTATGGTTAACTGCTGCTTATTTGATTTAAAAAAAATTTTTTTTAATGAAAACTGTGCATACTTTGTCTAAAATGTAAAGTAGCCCTTGGAAACATGGTGGAAACGAGCTTGTAATTTTAAAACGTCCGGATCTCACTGTTCACTTATAAATGGACAACTGTATGCATTCTGCATTGCAGGCACCCCTATAGAAGAAATGTGAATTAATTCGGTCTCCATCGACTTCGGTCAAGGTCATGAATCAGACTGAATGAATTGGAGAGGGGGGGAAATCTATGAGGACGGGGAGACAAGGCAGCTCCAATTTCAGTGCTCCAGTGTTTATTGGAAGGTTTTCTTGTGAAACAAGGCAGCAGCTCTTATGCCCTCATAAGCATATTGTAACTATTAAAGGCCCTGTGAAGGTTTAATCTTCTTTAATCTTGGGGTAATAACTTGAGAAAGCAACTCAGCACTGTGCGTGTGTATGTGTATGAGTTTTGTATTAGCTTAGACGGGGCTATGCACATTGTCACAGGCCCTGGTGGTGGATCAGCTGTTGTACAGCTGTCTTTTTAAACACTGCTGGTTGCTTCTAGGACCATAACCATCGGCAGTATAAAGGTAAAGGTTCCCCTGACACATATTTGCTAGTAGTTCCCGACTCTAGGGGGCGGTGCTTATCTCCGTTTCAAAGCCGAAGAACCAGCGCCGTCCGAAAACGTCTCTGTGGTCTTGTGGCCGGCGTGACTCAACACCAAAGGTGCACGGAATGCTGTTCCCTTCCAACCAAAGGTGGTCCCTGTTTTCCTACTTGCATTTTTTACCTGCTTTCGAACTGCTAGGTTTGCAGAAGCTGGGACAAGTCGCGGGAGCTCACCCCGTTACAGGGCAGCACTAGGGATTCGAACCGCCGAGCTGCCAACCTTTTGATCGACAAGCTTACCCACTGAGCCACCCGCATCCCTACGTCCCTATATCAACAATATACACAGTCAATATTACCCTCAAAATATCCAGTTCCAGGGCATACTGTTCATTGGCAGTTGAAGCTAATTGTACCTTTTCCATTTTTTAACTGAAACCCCAAGCTTCACTTGTAAAATGCTGGGGATTTAAAAAAAAAAAAAAAGCTGTATGAGGAAGGAGCGAGATAATATGCCATCACTCAAACCAATAGGGAAGGATGGCTGAGGGAGGAAAAAAAATACTCGATTGCTTAATCAGTAATGACAGATGAAGTTCTCCAGGTAATAACTTGCTCGCCCACGTATTTATGTAGCCATGTGCTTCTACAGTTCACAACTCTGGCTGTGTTTTAAGGGTGCACTTGAATCTGATTGTTGCTTTCCATGAAGCAAAAATGTCTGTGGGAGAAACCGTGTGAATTCTGGTTTCCTGGCGCCATGAACATTTCTAGGGGGACCACTACAGGTAGTCCTCGACTTACGACCACAATTGAGCCCAAAAATGTACGTTGCTAAGCGAAACATTCATTAAGTGCGCTTTGCCCCCATTTTACGACCTGTCTCGCCACAGTTGCTAAGGGAATCATTGCAGTTGTTTAGTTAGTAATATCACCGTTCAGCGAATCTGGCTTCCCCATTGACTGCTTGTCAGAAAGTCACAAAAGCTGATCACATGACCCTGGGACACAGAAACTGTCATCAATATGAGCCAGTTGCCAAGCATCCGAATTTTGATCGAATTTTGACTATGGGGATGCCACAGAAGGTCATATAAGTGTGAAAAACGGTCACGTCACTTTTTTTCAGTGCTGTTGTAACTTTGAACGGTCACTAAATGAACTGTTGTAAGTTGAGAACTGCCTGTCATTTTGCAGAAGCAGTTTTACTTCGCAGCCAGCTAAATGGGTGGGGATGGGGGGGCCTGATAAAATGCATTAAGCTCCCAGTCACTTACATGCCAGCCATGGGATTGCTTTACGGTTAACAATGCTAAACGTTTTGTGACTTCGCTTGAAATAAACAAATTTTTTTAAAAATCAGATTATCTGCGTTAGCCATAGGGGAAAAAACTCACAATCCGTACTGGGACAAAAACCTCTCAGCCAGGCATAAAACCTTCCGAAGCCGAGACGTAATACAGAGGTTTTAATTTTGTCTAGGATTTTAATGTAGCTTTGATGTAGCTGACTTTTTAGCTACCTCAGGCTGCCTATTCTGTACTTGTAAAATAGCCCTCCTTGTAGGAAACAAGTATCAAAGCATTTTGCCTATGCAGATGGATGGATTAAAACTGTGCGGGGAATTCTTGCTCCCCATCCAGAGTCGCGAGAATTGGACGGCGCAGCAATGGTATTAATAATAAATGTCTACTTTCAGAGAAGTGCTTTAGTATGTGAGCTCCCTTCTTCATCTATGAAATGGCACCATTAAAAGCAGGCCTCATCTGATGTTTAGAGCACTTCCATATCTTATCAATTTTGTTCATTTTGTCTGGTGGATCTCAACAAGGCTGGCCATGATTTTGGCATTGTATATCTGCAAGCTGTGACCATTAAGCCAAGTTTTTATCCAACAGTCCTGCACATTCATTTATAGTTTCACTATCTTGTTTGAACCCTGAAAATGTATCATTTGGTGGTGAGATGAAGCGTCTTGTATATAAACAGAATTAGTAAATTCTGTTATCTTTTATTTCTGTTACTTCAGGAACTGCTCTTCCTCAAGAAAGGAAGGCATTAATCTCCTAGGATGTCTGGGCTGAGAACAGAAACTTGCACCTTATGTGGGCTGCACAAATTATGCCATTTTGCTGGTCTCTAAAATTATTGTGGGTTTACCAATGTGTTTACACAATAATTGAGAAGCATTGCGTGCCATGTGTCTTATCAGCTTTGGGAAGCTACTCTGACCAAAATAATTTCCTTGACTGTAAAACAGCTTTCATTAAAGCAGGCATCCCTTCTTCCTGTTGGACTACTTTTATTACCAACAAATGGACTGGGTTTTTTTTTCTTTTAATTGTCCTCCCGTTTTTTGATGACAGACGTTTTCCTCCAGGAACCGAAACGTTTAATCTAACATTAGAAGAACAAAACTAATTAGAGCTAATGTTCAAACACGAGATAGAGAACAACATGCATTTTTTCACCAGGCAAGACTTGAACGAATGCGGGATATTTAACATACTTAGAACTAGTTTGGGATGCCTATTAAAAAATAGTTGCTTTGTTCTCACAGGGTTGCGGTTTGTGGCGTTTCCAGGCTAGCAGATCACAATCAAGTATTCTGGTAAGTCTGTCGTTACTTTTTGGAGCTGGGAAAGTGGCAGCAAGTAACTTGGAAACCCTAAATGTGTGGCTCGTTTTGAGTGAATAGAATGAAAAAAAGGCCTGATTTTCTATGTTAAACAAGTCACACTGGAAGGACTCTTAAAAGGTAGAATAGAATAGAATAGAATTGAATTGAATTGAATTGAATTCTTGGCCAAGTGTGATTGGACACCAAAGAATTTGTCTTGGTGCATATGCTCTCAGTGTACATAAAAGAAAAGATACCTTCATCAAGAATCATAAAGTACAACACTTAGTGATAGTCACAGGGTACAAATAAGCAATCGAATCATACTAGGAAACAATATCAATATAAATCGTAAGGATACAAGCAACAAAATTACAGTCATAAGTGGAAGGAGATGGGTGATAGGAACGATGAGGAGATTAATAGTAATAGTAATGCATCCTTAGTGAATAGTTTGACAGTGTTGAGGGAATTATTTGTTTAGCAGAGTGATGGCATTCGGGGCAAACAACTGTCCTTGTGTCTAGTTGTTCTGGTGTGCAGTGTTCTATAGTGTTGTTTTGAGGGTAGGAGTTGAAACAGTTTATGTCCAGGATGCGAGGGGTCTGTAAATATTTTCAAACCCCTCTTTTTGACTCGTGCAGTATACAGGTCCTCAGTGGAAGGCAGGTTGGTAGCAATTGGTTTTTTCTGCAGTTCTAATTGTCCTCTGAAGTCTGTGTCTGTCTTACTGGGTTGCAGAACCAAAAGGTTATCTAGTCCAGTCCCCTGCTTATTACAGGATCTACTAAAAGTCTCTGGCCAGTAGCCATCTGCTTGGAGTTCTTCCCATACAAAAAAGAACACCACCACCCCGAACGTGACAACCCACCAAACTGCTATAGGGCATGCAAAATGTCTGCCCTGGACAGAAGTGAAGATGTCCTCGTACCGATGGTGGTTAGCAGTTGGCACTGCAGAATCTCTCCCATCCCCAGGATTAAATCCAGTACAATTAACATTGTTTTCTCGTCAACTCTTCAGAAGTCTTCAAAACTGGGAAAAGGGGAATGAACCGTGAGGCTGTTCCAGGGAAGAGTCCGGAGGAGATGTATATTCAGCAGAAAGTCAGAGTCCTGCTAATGCTTAGAAAGATGGGATCAAACGTACGTATTCATGCCGGGAGCTTCCGCTTTACCTTCCAAGTTTATCAAAGACCATCTTTATGTGTATTGCAAGCCACCGGAGGAACCGTTTAATTACTTCCGAGATGATCACTCTGTAATCCCCAAAAACCTGTAATCCCAATCATTATAGATCACCTGTTTGCAATATCTCGAGGGGCCATTCCCTATGCTACTCGTGCAGGGTTTTTTTTCCCGCCCATTTGGTCTAACGGTCAAGGCAACCAGCTAGGAACTGGGAGGCCGTGAATTCTAGTCCCACTTGATGGCATGAAAACCGACAGGGTGGACACCGCTGGACCAACCCATCTCGCCCAGCCCACCTCACAGAGTTGTTGTGGTGGGGAAAATAGGAAGAGGAGGAGGAAAGAGGCATGTTCTCCGCGTTGAGTTATTTATAAAAATTACAAAGATGGGATGTAAATAAAAATTTAAGTACATAAATCGATAAGCGGCCGACTTGAAAAGCAAGTGGACGGATAATTGATCTGCCTGCAAGTTTGCCTTGCCTTTTAATGGGGACGGGTTTTTGTTCTGCCTTTTTCCAGTTAACCAGCAGTGAGGAGGAGTTCCTGCGGACGTATGCGGGAGTAGTGAATAGCCAGCTTAGTCAACTTCCTCAGCACTCTATTGACCAAGGTGAGAAACAATTTATACCTTTTTTGGGGGGGGCGCGGGGGCTACAAATGTCTAACCTGGAAGCACTTCGATTGATTTTGAAAGGACCAAAATAGTAAAAACACAGCGGTCACATTCTCTCCCCTGCACCACCCGTAATATGGTGGGTTTTTTTTTTCTTTTAATGTTCAAATAGGATCCTCCATCAGTATGTTTATTACTTACTGCCTACACTGCTCTGGGGATCTATAAACTGAAGCACAGTGTCGCTGCTGATATATATTTAATGGATTTCAAACGACCTACTTTTCGCGGAGTGGTACGGTGGCCTAGAGGTGGCGCTCTCACCTCACAATCGGGAGGGCTGCGAGTTCGATCCTGGGTAGAGGCAGATGTTTCTCTCTCTGGGCAGGATGAGAATATATCTGCTGATTAAAACTCCGCACTGGCGTCAGCAAGGGCATCCGGCCAGTAAACATTCAGCTCTTTTCAGCTGCCCAGACTCCACCCCGCGAGGGATTATGGGGTTGTTAAAAGAGGATGATGAGGATAAACCTACCTACTTTTTACCTAGGGATAGCTTGGGCAAGTTTGAAGTGCATTACTCTGTCCAGTTAAAACACGTTGGACTAGTAGCATTTCTTTTTCAGCGGTTTTAATCCAACTAATAACTATATCCATAGATGGGCAATACAGAATACTCATTAGTCAGGTGAATAGTATTCTGCATTTCCTCAATGAAAGAAAAGACCCAGAAGACTTAAAATCCAGCAACCGAATGGAAGGGTTAGCCGCTAGATGGCAGCACACACTCTTAAAAAAACAGACTAAAATGCTCCAACATTTACACACCTGTTTTTGTTGGGTTTTTTTAAACAATGTGTGTTGTCTTCCTCAAAGCTCAGGGTGCCTTCTGTAGAAAACTTTACTTTCTAAACCAAATTGCCGTGGTCCACACCGTTGACTTGATGACTTGTTCAAAAGTGAGCTGGGAATTTAGGATTACTCCTATTTGCAAACCTGTGACAGGCTTGCTATTCTATGGGTATTCCCCAATGTTATTTCCACTAGAGCTGGTTCGGGTGCAATTGATAGGGAAAAAAAACCCTGCTTTTCCCCCTGGTGCTGAAGAGTCAGCATTCCTTCCGGTTTCCTCCAGACGGTCGTTGATGGGCAAAATTCCTGCCGAGATTCCCTCTGCCCTGTGCAGTGGCTGCCCTTGGGTTTCTGTTCCATTCAGGAGTTGCTTGCTGAGTCGCGTTTCCCGATTTGTCTGGAAATGCTGCGAGGACACTGGCGATAAAAGTTCATGTGAACCTTAAGGCTTTGGCTCAGAAGTATTAAACAGCAGAGCTGAGGTGTTAATCCGTAGAAACATAGAGCTGGCAGCCTTCCTTCCTTCCTTCCTTCCTTCCTTCCTCCCTTCCTCCCTTCCTCCCTTCCTCCCTTCTCTGCCTGTTTTGATCTTCCTTGCATTAGCGCTCTGCCTGTTAAAGAGGGAGTAAAAAGTAGGTGTTCCAATAACGCTGCTTTACGCTTCTCTCCAGGAGTGCCTGGTGCACAACTGAATATCTTTGTGAAACGAAAGGGAGGGTTGGAGTTGAGCAAAGAAAGCTGGCTCGTTCCCTGGGGGGCTGGAATCCTGGATGGTTTCCACCAAAGTGGCAGGACCAACCTTAGTGGCTCTGGCAGCTCTGGTTGCTATAGCAATAGAGCTAAGTTGGTTCTAGCAGAAGCCGGATCCCTTGGGGAGCCCGGAGCAGAGATACAAACGTAGTCCGGGCAAGGTAGACTAGAACTGAACAATTAAAACAACACAGCCGTTCCGCAGAGCCTGTTCTAGAGGGAGAAAATGCCCTGGAGGTTGTTGGAGAGCTTCTCAGCAATAACTGTGAGAAAGTAGATGACCTATTATGCAATTATCATGCCTACGTTCGCTTCATATGCACAGGCTGCATCAAAGCAGATGCCACAGAGAGTACATTTACCCTGCTGAGCATGAGATCTATGTCTTTTATTTACTCCACGCTTTCGCGTGAAGGGTTAAAGACGCTTTTTAAAAATTACTTAGACCCGTCGGGCCGTGCAAAGAGCGCGTTTTTCCCCAGATTTGTGCAGTGCTTCGTCTGGCGTACGAAAACTACCTTTCCCAGAATTCCCAGTCGCAGGAGGGGTTGGCCCGAGGATTTGTGAGACTCAGCCCCATCTAGAACGTTACCCATATTGTTGGTGCTCAACGAAAGAAGCCAACCTCTTTCCCCCCTTTTCGTGCCGCAGGTGCAGAGGATGGCGTGATGGCATTTTCCAGATCAGAGACCGAAGACAGAAGGCAGTGACTGGAGCGGCTCTTTGTGCTACATAGAACTGGAAGAGGGGCAAACGAAGCGCTGGGCAGGTCGAGGAAGATGAGCGGGCACCCCTCAGTCCCTTTGCCCTGTCCTAAAGTCGGTGTCCCCCCATGGTAGCTTCCCCTCCTCTAAATTCTCTTCTCTTCTCATCTCCAGCCCTCCTTAATGCATTTCACAGCCCTCGGTTCTGCTCCCCTATTATTTTGGCTCCGTAGGTTTGTCGCCGATCCAGGATGACTCCGGGAATGCATTTAGGATTGGCTTACCGGCCCCCACCTCCACCCATAAAAAGTGAACCGATTGGCAGATTCGGAGAAGAAAATGCTGCGACAGCCCCACCCCACCACCCTCGTGTTTAATTTTCCTTATTTTTTCCTTTTTTTTTTTTTAATGAATGGTTGCTGATGTGTCCCGCTTGCCAAGCCTTCAGGCTCCAGTGCGTATATAGGTCACGTTGGTGTGTTTTTGGAGAGGGGCTTGGTCGTGGGCAAGTGGAAGAGGCCTGGGGTGGAAAGGCTTGTAGATGTTTTGCTGAGATCAGTGTTTTCTTTTGCTGGAATCTGAGGGGTGGGGGGAGGACAGAGGGGAAGAGGGGAATCTGTGTATTTTAGTTACCGCTTTGCAATTTCTGGAGACGGTGGGAGAGGCAGATCTTTGGCTCTATTTATTATAAGCTTGCTTGCGTTTCAGGAAAAAAGCCAGTGTTAACAGCTGACTTTCAGCCGATTGCAAAATCTGCCCGTCCGTGGCTGCTGCCACTCAGAAATTCCTGGTTTGCTGGGGTGTCTTTGGACTAAAAGGAAGCACTCAAAAGCCCGGAGTTGAGATGGTGAATCTCCAATTTTTTTTAAAAAAAAAAGACAACCAAGAAGCCCCATTTGTGCTCAGGAGATTTGTTGACACTCTGCCGGGTTGCAAAATCTGTAACTCTCCTCTTCAGATCGGACCTGTTTTGCTGTAGCTCTTTGATCTAATTCCTGAGCGTATTTTTGGGGGGGCAATTAAAATCTATTCTCAATGGCTCCAGGTGGTAGAACCAATTCACAGTATTAGTTATAATACCAGAGCATTAAGATCCCAAAAGCTCCTTCATCCACGTATTTCCAGGAAGGCAGCGTTGCTGGCTGGGGAATTCTGGGGGTTGAAGTCCAAACATCTGTAAAGTTGCCAAGGTTACAAACAGTAGCCTAGGAGAAAATGAGAATCGATTTGCAGGGGGTGAAATGAAATTCATTCATTCCTTGGGCGCCAATGGTGACCCATGGGGGAAATCAACAATAAATGTAGTTTTACCTTTACAGTAAAATGTTAAGTTCCTCTAGAAAAGTTGGATTTTCGGTCTTTTTGGGTTTTTGTTTTTTTTAAAAAAATATGGATGGAGAAGGCCAGCTTTTGAAAAGGACAAATTCTTTTTCCAGGTTACACTTACTTTCCACACGGCAGGGACTAAAGATTTTCTTCCTTGCATTGTAGGAAATTGTCTTTCCCTAGACGATAAAACTGATGTTTGTGTCTAACCCTCCTTTTCAATAAATGGTACAATTTGGACTGTGGTTTTTGTGGTCAGGAGCAACTTCAATTCTATTTGTTTTGTTTCCTTCATTAACTTATATCTTTTAATCTCCTTCAGCAGTGCTCTTCCGAAAAAACACAGCACACACACCCTCCACCCACAACAATGCTCTCTTTTAATCATTTGCCCTTAATTCTGTGCCTGGGTTTTCCTCCAAAAACTACACTGCGTTTCTATCCTGCCTGCTGCAGATGTCCCCTTCCAAAATCCATTTGTAAAGCAGTTTAAAAAAGGCTACTCGCTCTGCCCCAGCCCCTTTTTCCAGGCCTGTCCTTCTGTGTTGTGTAGGGATGAGATGTCAAACCCAGGATCGGTGCCAAAAGTATAAATGTTGAAGAAAAATTGGGTCTTCAAGGAAGCCCATTTAAGGCTCAATCTGGTGTCTGGATGGGTTGAATAGGCAAATATGGCTATAGGCTATTGGTGCGCTCGGTGTTTCCAAACTGCGAAGAAAAGAAAAGCTGAGTGTCTCCATTTTGTAAAACTTCCAGAGGGCTAAAATGTACCGTGAACAGGGTGGGAAAATACAGTTTTAAGAGCTCTCCTGTGTATCTTGTTTTTTTGTGCTCGTTGATAGTTTAAAAAGCAGGATTTACTGGGGCTGGGGCTGGCGGAAAGAGGGCAGGAAACTCCAAGCCCCTCAGACATAGCAAAGGAAGGCGTAACTTTAGATTGTACTCTTGCGAGAATTGGTTGAGGAAGACACCTCAGTAACCTTTTTAGATGTTGAACAGCTGCAAACCAGTGGTGGAATTCAAATTTTTGTATTACCGGTTCTGTGGGTGTGGCTTGGTGGTCATGGCAGGGGAAGGATACTGCAAAATCTCCATTCCCTCTGCACTCCAGGGGAAGGATACTGCAAAATCCCCATTCCCACCCCATTCCTGGGAGAAGGATATTGCAAAATCCCCATTTCCACCCCACTCTGGGGCCAGCCAGAGGTGGTATTTGCCGGTTCTCCGAACTACTCAAAATTTCCATTACCGGTTCTCCAAAACTTGCTGAATAGCACCCCTGCTGCAAACCCCTCATCGCTTGCTCCTTGTTCATATGTGCACGGACACCTCTCGGGGTTTTTTTTCCCCTCTGTTCTCTGCTCTGCCTCTTTTTTCTTATTCTCCCCACAAAAGGTCCTCTTTGCTCCTTCCCTCCCTCTCTGGCAGCCAGCCAGCAATTTTCATGATCCGACCGGAGTGCAGAGTGCAAAAAAAAAAAAGAGTGCAGAGGAGAGCAACAAAGATGATTAGGGGACTGAAGGCTAAAACATGAAGAATGGGTGCAAGAACTGGCTACGTCTAATTTAATGAAAAGAAGGACTAGGGGAGACATGATAGCAGTCTTCCAATATTTGAGGGGCTGCCCCAAAGAAGATGTGGAGTCAAGCTATTCTCCAAAGCACCTGAAGGCAGGACAAGAAGCGACGGATGGAAACTAATCAAGGAGAGAAGCAACTTAGAACTAAGGACAATTAGAACCATCAGTGCAACGGCTTGCCTCCAGAAGTTGTGGATACTCCATCCCCGGAGGTTTTTTAAAGAAGATTTTGGATAAATATTAGTCTGAAATGGTATAGGGCATTGGATTGAGCGAGAAGGAGACTCAGCAGAAGCACCTCACTGAGGACTAGGGGCATAGGCTTTCCAAACAGGGAAGACCTGCGGGAGTGCAAGGCCAGGTACCAGTGCCTGGTGGTTCAGTGGGCTGAGATGGTCAGCCAGTTCCAGGCGATTATGAAGCCCCACTGGAACAAGGCCCTCCAGCTCTTCACCACCAGCCTTCGCTCAAATCCCCACACCAGGAGGCTGAAGCAGACCCCCAAGTCCGAATTTTTGCCCCCCTCCGACCCACACAAAAAGACCCCAAAGGGGGAGACTCTGCAGCAACACAAATGTTCATTGCACGTATCCGGCCCGGGGGCCGTAGTTTGAGGACCTCTGATTTAGTGCAATATAAAAAAATGCAAATAATTTTTCTGGGGACCACCAAAATATTCTCATGGACCACCAGTGGTCCACGGACCACTAGTTGGTGACCGCTGGTATAGGGTCTCTTGCTTGAGGAGGGGGTTGGACTAGAAGACCTCCAAGGTCCCATCCAACTCTGTTATTCTATTCTATTCTATTCTTCCTCAAAGCTTTTGGGCTCCTCCCTTTTGCATCCAGGGGTAACAAAAACGGTTCAGAGTTCTCCAGCAGCTTCTTTAATCCAGATTTAATCCAGATTTATCTTGAGGGAAGAAATCATGGCCGCTGGCTGGAACTGCTGAAACGAAAAAGACTTAATAAACTAATGGAACAACATCTCAAGCTTCTCTTTATTTTTAAACCCCCTACTTGCTGCATCCAGAGACAGACCCACGCGGATCCCTTGATACCAAAGGGGGCGGAAATCATCCGTGGGCCCATCTTTTCATACAGCATAACCGAGGAGTGGGAGAAGAGATCTGCGCAATGTTGCTTTGCTTTTCCTCGTGTCATTCCCCCCCCCCCCGCTGCCCATAGTTTTATAACACTGGAATTTCTAAACGCCGTTTGAAATGGTAGGAAGTTCGGGGAATTTGAAACCCGCAGGCCTTCCCCTGCTGCAGCATTTTTTATAAGCCTTTTTTGCCGAGGCAAGAGCATAGATCCTAATTAAACCAGACAGCCTTCAAAGCCTCAGCATCAGATCCACCCATCCCCGGCTTGGCCCCGTTTGGAGATCTTGAGAATGTATTTCTCCTCTAGCCTTGATTTGACTTTCACTGGCTTTTGAAATGAGGCTTTCTCTCTTCCCTCCCCCTCTTCAAAGAAAATACAAACAAACCTAACCTTGGTTAGGACTAGTGCTGAAACACTAGGTTTCTCCTGCTTGAGCAGTTGGGCTGGACTACAAGACCTCGCAGGGTCCCTTCCAGCTCTTTTGTATTCTGTTCTAAACCTCTGCTTCCTCCCTTCAAGTCGGCTTTGCCGAGTTGCCAAAGGAAATTGTGCGACCGCATCCTACAAAATGGGATGTCTCCTTCGACAGCTTGCGCTACCGTGCGCAGGAGGCTGCTCCAAGGTGTGTTTGCCAACTGTTGTGAGCCAGGCCCAAGTAGGTAGTAGGAAACTCACTCAGTGTAAAAACAAACAAACAAACTTTATTAAAACAGCTGAGAATTACTTCATTCTCAGCTTAGTCCAATTAAATTAAAGCAAATTCCTCCCAACAGAATTCCTCAGTCCTATCGCCAACCTTGGTCCAATTAGGCAAACTGCCAAAGGCCTTTCTTGGCAAAAATTCAGAAGACGTTGATACAACACAAATGCAACAAGACAAAGCTATCAACGTTGTTTTCCGGCAAAGAGTCCAAACGCCGTTGCTGGTCTGTTTGAAGCCTTATGGGAGGGGCCGATCATCTCTTGGCCCTACTCCCGAGTCGTCCTCTTTGCTTGAGCTGCTCTTGCCTTCTGGCAGCTCTTCTCATGCGTGCATTAGGAAAAGGCTCCTCCTGTTCCTTTGACTCACTCATGTCTCTGGAGGCTCTGGAGTCCACACCTCACTCCCCAATGGCCCTGGCCCCACATCAGCCTCCGACGCAGAGCCCTCATCCGGGCCTTCCCCAGCCTCCAGGACTGGCCCACGCTCTTCCTCAGCCTCATCGCTGTCTGACTCCGTTGCCAGATCCGCAGGCTGCTGGCGGACCACAACACCAAATGTGCTTTTTAATTCGTGCGACCCTCCTTTGAGAACCCCAGCGCAAGCCAAAGAGCGGGCTGCTAGGGACCCCTACAGGCAATGCCATTGGAGGAGGGACTCAAGATCACATAGAGCACTGTCTCTCTGAAGCTTAAATAAGTTTTTGAGTCTGAATGTGAGGCTATTTTGCCCGGCTGTCTCTTCTCTCCAAAAGCAAGCCAGGAGGTAAGCATAAAATAAAATTAATACAGATGAGTTTGCATCCTTCCGTCTCCCAGGGAGCCGATAAAACAGCGCTGCAAGGATGCAAGTTCCTGCTACAAATTCTCAAAATACGTTTTGCTGCCCTTTGGCAGGATGGCATTGAGGCCGTGCCAATCGGCTACTTCACATTTTCCCTTGGACGCATTTGCCTCCTGGGTCAGATGCCCTTTGACTCCCATTGCCCAAAGAGAGGGAGGATATCTGACTGATGCCAATGAGAGATGCCTAAGTGACAGGCTACAGTATGACCCCCATACTCAAAAAATGATCCTGCCGTGGGATTCCATTTTGGGGACCATCAGCAATTGGCAGAGAGCCGCGTTGTCTGTGCAAGATGCTTCTAATAAAGAATATTTGGTCCTTGGTGCTCTCTGACCTTGGTGGTTTTCTTGCAGAAGTTTCATTACCCAACTAGGTAACATCAGTACTAGAAGGGAGTGGGGTTGTGGTGAAAAGGAAGAGGAGGGGGGAGGCGGAGGAGTGCACTGATAATGTTACCTAGTTGGATAATGAAACGTTTGCAAGAAAATCACCGAGCTCAGAGAGCACCAAGGACCCCACAGTCGTCCTCCTCCTAGCGCTGATGATGTTACCTAGTTGGGTAATGAAACATCTGCAAGTAAACAACCAAGCTCAGAGAGCCCCCCCGCCCCCGGTCGCTTCTTTTTTCCCCCCTCCTAACATTTGCAGGTGGGGGGGGAGGAAACACCCAAAAATGTTGCAAGGGGAATGCTTCTTGTTGTGACTCGTCCTCCCTCCTCTCCTCAGCCGGGCCCCTCCCCTCTCCAACCAGGCCTTTTATCGGACTCCCGAGTCTGATAATGAAGATGAACGGCCTGTCATGACTCCAGCCCCTCCGGCCCTGGCCCCATGCCCGGAGAGGATTCAAGGAGTGAAAGGAAAAGGCTGATAAACCTCACTCATACAGCGTGTGTTCCTTTGGCTCAGCCTTCAGAGCAGGAAGCCAGCCAGGTGGTAGAATTAACCAGGCCTACTCCCTCTGAACCCTCCCTTTCCCAGACGCTGACAGCAGATCCAGCTGAAAACAATTCAGAGTAGGTGGACCCTCGCTTCCGGAGATCTGAGAGGCGACGCCAGCAGAAGGAAGGGTGGGGCAGGCCTGGATAAATGCTGAGTCATGGAGCCATACCCCACAGCCTATATAAAGGACCTGCTTTTGGCATTCCACCCTTGAGTCAAGCAAAGTCTTATCTAGTTTGCTGCTATCGGACTCTATCGCTGAAGTCACAGCTTGGACTCCTGCCTGCCCTGATAAACCTCGAAGGAACTTGGCAAGTTGCAAAGGCTTCGTTGCCAAGTTTGTTACGGACTTCCTTGACTCGTGCGTCGGAGTGGGAGTGGGACACGACAGGTGCTTTGCAAGAGACCCGCCCACCAACCACGCCCTTGTTCCTCCCTGCATAAAGTAATATTCCTAGGGAATACGACGGGGTTAATTCTCATTAAGCCGGTGGTTCGGGGTCCCCTCGCGGTGGCACTCCTCTCCCCGCGCCCAAAGCAAAATATTTATATCCTTCAAGCGGCCAGCTTTCTCCAAAAATCTTTCCCTATTAACTGGGTGGTGTCGTTCGTTGGCCATCAAAGATGGACCACGGGACCCTTGCCTAATGCCAATCGTTGGCTTCCCATCTACCGGGGGACACCTTCCCTGGCCCAGGTGGGTTCTTTTGAAAAACTCCCTCCACCCACCCCGGGTCTGTACACATTTGCATGTTTCACTCGCCAGATGTTTTCAGGGCTGCAAATTAGCCCGGCTGCAATTTCCAAGGGGGGACTCGTCTTGGCAGGTGGGCGAGGACACGCTGTTCTCCCACATTAGCTTGGCAGGGAACCAATGACTTAAAAGGAACCAGATCGAATAATCCCAGATGGTGTTTTTCTAGGCAGCAGCGCAATGCCGGATTTTGGCTGGCCGTTTTCCCTTTCTCCTCCTCCTCCTCTTCCTTCTCCTCCTCCTCCTCTTGTAATGTCATTTTGTTCACCTGTCAGGCTTTCATTTCTAATTCTTCCTTCCGAAGATATCTTTCTGTTCCCTCAAAAGAATGATGCACTTCTATAACTAAAACAAAACCGGGGAGGGGGGGGAAAAAACAGGACATAAAGTCCTTCTAGTACATCAGATTATTTGACGGTTTAATCTATGTTCTTCCTACCAGGGGGAAAAAAAAAAAAGGCCCTTTATTCCACAGTCCTGAATCTGGTTTGATGGGAACAGGGCCAAGTGGATTATTTGCTCCAATCCAACAAGGCCGAAGTTACATTAAACTCCTTCAAAGTCGCCAATATCATTAAGGAAGAACGTTCACCATCGGTGAGATGTTTCGAAAGATGCTTTGGGATGGCATGGAGTTGTTGTGGCCAGTGGAGCTGGCAGCAGAGTCGGATAGTGAGGAGGTTGGGGAGGAACATGGGCCAGTCCTGGGGGCTGGGGGAAGCTCAGACGAGAGCTCTGCTTCGGAGGCAGAGAGGGAGTAAGACAGCAGCGAGGCAGAGGAACAGCTGGAGCCTGTTCTCAGCATGCGCATGCGCAGAGCTGCCAGAAGACAAGAACAACTAAGCAAGCAGGGTCAACTTGGGAGTAAAGCCACGCCTTGGAGGTGATTGGCCCCTCCCATACGAAACAAAAGAGGAACGAAAAGGGAGTGAAATTTTGCAGGAAACCATTCATTCATTCCGTGACTGTGCCAAGTTTTGCCTTGTACTGCGTTTGGAAACTAGTTACCTGGCAGCTTTCCAAGCGAGATAAGGTCTGTGTTGATAAATCTTCCTTTGAAAAACTGTTTGGACAGGCCTTGCTGACTGTGAATGAAAGGAATTCACAGTCGTGTAAAAAGTCGGGGGCAATAATTATTTTATTTATTTTTATTATTTTATTTGATTTTTATACCGCCCTTCTCCCGAAGGACTCAGGGCGGTGTACAGGCATAATAAAACCGAACATACAATATACAAGTTTAAAATATGATTTAAAAAACTTATTTAAATTAGCCCAATAATTAAAATTTACCACGTTAAAAAACCCCGTTTAAAATTAATAAAATTCAACATTAAAATCCCAATTTAAGCCAGCCCCGCGCGGATAAAAAGATGAGTCTTGAGTTCGCGATGAAATGTCCGAAGGTCAGGTATTTGGCGTAAACCCGGGGGAAGCTCGTTCCAGAGTGTGGGAGCCCCCACAGAGAAGGCCCTTCCCCTGGGGGCCGCCAGCCGACATTGTTTGGCGGACGGCACCCTGAGAAGTCCCTCTCTATGGGAGCGTACGGGTCGGTGGGAGGCGTGTGGTAACAGCAGGCGGTCCCGTAAGTACCCAGGTCCTAAGCCATGGAGCGATTTAAAGGTCATAACCAACACCTTAAAGTGCACCGGAAGGCCACAGGCAGCCAGTGCAGTCTGCGCAGGAGGGTGTTACATGGGAGCTACGTGTAGCTCCTCTATAACCAGCGCAGCTGCATTCTGGACTAACTGAAGCCTCCGAGTGCACTTCAAGGGAGCCCCATGTGAGAGCATTACAGTAATCCAAGCGAGAGGTAACGAGCGCATGAGTGACTGTGCATAAGGCATCCCGATCAAGGAAGGCGCAACTGCGAACCAGGCGAACCTGGTGGAAGGCCCTCCTGGAGCGGCCGTCAAATGATCTTCAAGCGACTGCCGATCATCCAGGAGGACACCCAAGTTGCGCACCCTATCCTTTGGGGCCAGTAACTCGCCTCCAACAGCCAGCCCCGCGCGGATAAAAAGATGAGTCTTGAGTTCGCGATGAAATGTCCGAAGGTCAGGTATTTGGCGTAAACCCGGGGGAAGCTCGTTCCAGAGTGTGGGAGCCCCCACAGAGAAGGCCCTTCCCCTGGGGGCCGCCAGCCGACATTGTTTGGCGGACGGCACCCTGAGAAGTCCCTCTCTATGGGAGCGTACGGGTCGGTGGGAGGCGTGTGGTAACAGCAGGCGGTCCCGTAAGTACCCAGGTCCTAAGCCATGGAGCGATTTAAAGGTCATAACCAACACCTTAAAGTGCACCCGGAAGGCCACAGGCAGCCAGTGCAGTCTGCGCAGGAGGGGTGTTACATGGGAGCTACGTGTAGCTCCCTCTATAACCCGTGCAGCTGCATTCTGGACTAACTGAAGCCTCCGAGTGCACTTCAAAGGGAGCCCCATGTAGAGAGCATTACAGTAATCCAAGCGAGAGGTAGCAGGCGCATGAGTGACTGTGCATAAGGCATCCCGATCAAGGAAGGCGCAACTGCGAACCAGGCGAACCTGGTGGAAGGCCCTCCTGGAGCGGCCGTCAAATGATCTTCAAGCGACAGCCGATCATCCAGGAGGACACCCAAGTTGCGCACCCTATCCTTTGGGGCCAGTAACTGCCTCCAACAGCCAGCGGCTGCAGCTGACTGAATCGGGTGCCGGCATCCACAGCCACTCCGTCTTGGAGGATTAAGCTTGAGCCTGTTTCTCCCCATCCAGACCCGTACAGCTTCCAAACACCGGGACAGCACTTCAACAACTTCATTGGGGTGGTCCGGGTGGAAAAGTACAGCTGGGTGTCATCAGCGTACTGCTGGTATCTCACCCCGAAACCACTGATGATCTCACCCAACGGTTTCATGTAGATGTTGAACAGCAGGGGCGAGAGAATCGACCTCTGTGGGACCCCACAAGTGAGGCCCCTCGGGGTCCACCTCTGCCCCCCTGTCAACACCGTCTGCGACCGGTCGGAGAGATAGGAGGAGAACCACCGATATACGGTGCCTCCCACTCCCAATCCCCCCAACCGGCGCAGCAGGATACCATGATCGATGGTATCGAATGCCGCTGAGAGGTCTAATAGGACCAGGGCAGAGGAATATCCCCTGTCCCTGGCCCTCCAGAGATCATCCACCAACGCGACCAAAGCTGTCTCCGTGCTGTATCCGGGTCAGAAGCCGGACTGGAACGGGTCTAGATAGACATCTTCATCCAGGTGTTGGGGCAGCTGTCGCGCCACGGCACTCTCTACAACCTTCGCAACAAAGCGAAGGTTGGAGACTGGACGATAATTACCCAAAATAGCTGGGTCCAAAGAGGGCTTCTTAAGGAGGGGTCTCACCACCGCCTCTTTCAATAAGTTGACTTTGTATATAATATACAAATAGGATGAAGACTATTGCTTGACATAGTGTAAGCCGCCCTGAGTCTTCGGAGAAGGGCGGGATATAAATGCAAAATTTAAAAAAAAATAAAAATCTTCAGCCAGGTGGCCAGATTCAACCTTGAGCGCGATGTCCAGTTTGGGCACCAGTTTTGTTGTAGTCCGCCAGCAGCCTGCGGACTTGGCAGCAGAGTCGGACAGTGAGGAGGCTGAGGAGGACAATGAGCCAGTCCTGGAGTCAGCAGTATCCTTCCCCTGGTGTGGGGTGGGAATGGGGATTTTGCAATATCCTTCCCCTGCCACCCCCACCAAGCCACGCCCACAAAACCCGGAGTAAAAAAATTTGAATTCCACCACTGGTTTTAACGTGAATTCTTCATTTCTATCTGCCAGCAGAAAAGGCCTTGGTAGTATTCCTTCGTGAATAGTAACGCTACGCTCTGAGCTGCTGCGAGCCTGCCGAGCGTCCTTTCGGAGAAATAACAAGGCAGGCGAGGCAGATTCGCTTGAAGAATGGGGGAGCAAGGGCCTATAATTGTACTAATACGCCACCGAGCGAAGGAGGCAATTAATATGCCATCGGAATAAAAGGCGCCTAGCGCTAATCACCGAGGCAAATGGTGTCTACGCGGCAGGCTCCAGTCGTGGGCTGTAGGCTGTCGTCCCCCTGGTGTTTATGCTCTTTTTCAAATTAGCAGCAACGAATAAATTCACACCCACAACTGAGTAAATCGCGGCTCCAGGCAGAGCTTTGGAGCCCGCGAGGGAAAAGGCAAGAGTTTTGAGTGATGGGTCTGGTTTCCCACAGGTTAAGCATCGTGAGAACTGTAGAAAGTTAGCACCCACCCCTCCTAGAAGGATCTCCTATGGCAGGGATGGCTAACCCTTTTTGCCATCGCGGGCCAAAAGCGGGGAAGGGGAGCACGGAGGGGGAGGTCACACGCCCAAGTGCCCACACTCATAATTCTATGTGCCCTTCCCACTGTGCATGCTCGTGCCACATTCTCCCCCCGTTTTGGCACGCGATGGCCTGGTGGGCCCGGTTTTTTTCTCTCTCCTCAGGCTCCAGAGCCTCCCTAGGAGCCTGGGGAGAGCAAAAAACGGGCCTTCCGGTCCCGCCGGAAGTCGGCAAACAGGCTGTTTGCGCCCTCTGGAGGGCCTTTAGAGGGGTAGGGAAGGCCATTTTCACCCTTCCCATGCTCGTAGAGAGGCTCTGGAGCCTTGGGAGAGCAAAAAACGGGCCTTCCCTCCCTCTCAGGCTCTCCGGAGGCAGGAAACCTCCGGTGGGTCCAGAAGGCCTGAAAATCAGCCGGTGGAGCTGAGCTTGCGTGCCCACCGGTAACCATAGGTTCTCCATCATGGTCCTATGGAGATCAAGCCAAGATCCCATCTTCCTTATAGAAATAACGTCGACTTAATTTTTAGGAGGGAGATTTGCAGTTTCACCTCAAGAAGCAACAAGTCTGCTATGTTGGAGCAAAGGGGATGGAAATGTTTTTAAATATATTTGGTTGGTTGTCAGGAGGGCCAGCCACTGCGGCCAGACCTCATGAGGACTAATCACATGATGACATTTTGGAGCGTTATCATTCCCCAGCTGACCTCTATACTTTTGGGGCTCTGCTTTGCTACCGTGGATGTAACCTGGCTGGGAATCAGGTCATTTTTATGACACGTAACGCTTCAAAGCATTCAACCTCTGGTGGCCTCTGGTGGCTCAGACTGCTAAGACAGTCTGTTATTAACAGCAGCTGCTTGCAATTACTGCAGGTTCAAGTCCCACCAGGCCCAAGGTTGACTCAGCCTTCCATCCTTTATAAGGTAGGTAAAATGAGGACCCAGATTGTTGGGGGCAATAAAAGTTGACTTTGTATATAATATACAAATGGATGAAGACTATTGCTTAACATAGTGTAAGCCGCCTTGAGTCTTCGGAGAAGGGCGGGATATAAATGCAAATAAACAAAAAACAAACAAACAAACAAACCTAGAACTAAGGATAAATTTTCTGAGAGCTAGAACAATTAACCAGTGGAACAACTTGCCTCCAGAAGTTGTGAATGGTCCAACACTGGAGGCTTTCAAGAAGAGACTGGACAGCCAGTTGCCTGGAATGGAATCTCCTGCTTGACTAGGGGGTTGGACTAGAACCGGGGTCTCCAACCTTGGCAACTTTAAGCCTGGAAGACTTCAACTCCCAGAATACTTTGCTGGCTGGGGAATTCTGGGAGTTGAAGTCCACCAGGCTTAAAGTTGCCAAGGTTGGGGACCCCTGGACTAGAAGACCTCCAAGGTCCCTTCCAACTCTGTTATTTGTTAACCAAGGTCTCAGCAGTACCCCACGAGGACTAGAACCTTCCTGCTGATGTTTCTAAAGGAGGATGTAGGACGTCTCACTCACCGCTGGTTGTTCCATTCAGTTCTTAAGTAGTTTTGCAAACACAAGTTCGCTTCCTCAGTGGAGAAAAAAAAACAAACCACGAAGGTCAAGTTGCGTTTAGAGATGCTGTTTCTCACACAAACGCGCACACCCCACCGTCTACAACCGGAGACATTTTCTCCCTTTTGTTGTCCGACTCTGATCGAATTTTCTGCTGCTGTTTCTTTCCGCTCGTGGCAGAATTATCAGCTTTTCCACCCGCTAGCTGAGAATTCCTGCCTCTTCCAAATGTCAAGGGAAAGTATTTTGCGCTTTTTCAATTCTGTCTGCAGCCTCTTCAGGCAGCCCACAGAGTTGATCTGGGGAGGGGGGAGAGAGAGAGAGAGGGAGAGAGGTTAGCGCCAGAGGTGGGTTTCAGCAGGTTCTGACCAGTTCTGGAGAACCGGTAGCAGAAATTTTGAGTAGTTCGGAGAACCGGCAGTAAAAATTCTGACTGGCCCCGCCCCCATCTATTCTCTGCCTCCCGAGTCCCAGCTGATCGGGAGGAAATGGGGATTTTGCAGGAACCTTCCCTTGGAGTGGGGTGGGAATGGAGATTTTACAGTATCCTTCCCCTGCCACGCCTGCCAAGCCACACCACGCCCACCAAGCCACACCCACAGAACCGGTAGTAAAAAAAAAATTGAATCCCACCACTGGATAGGGCCACTCCAAACATGGCAGTCTACTGCACGAGTCAAAAAGAGGGCTGTGAAAATACTTACAGACCCCTCACATCCTGGACATGGTTCCGATTTCTACCCTCAAAACGACGCTATAGGGCACTGCACACCAGAACAACTAGACACAAGGACAGTTTTTTCCCAAACGCCATCACTCTGCTAAACAAATAATTCCCTCAACACTGTCAAACTATTCACTAAGGCTGCATTACTAGTACTGTTAATCTCATCGTTCGTATCACCCATCTCCTCCCACTTATGACTATAACTTGTTGCTGTTATCCTTACGATTTATATTGATATTAATTGATTCCTGATTGCTTATTTGTACCCTATGACTATCATTAAGTGTTATACCTTATGATTCTTGACGGATGTATCTTGTCTTTTTACGTACACTGAGAGTTTATGCACCAAAGACAAATTCCTTGTGTGTCCAATCACACTTGGCCAATAAAAAAATCTATTCTATTCTATTCTATTCTATTCTATTCTATTCTATTCTATTCTATTCTATTCTATTCTATTCCATTCCATTCCATTCCATTCCATTCCATTCCTCTATTCTATTCTATTCTATTCCTCTAATCTATTCTATTCCGTTCCATTCCATTCCATTCCATTCCATTCCATTCCATTCCATTCCATTCCTCTATTCTATTCTATTCTATTCTATTCTATTCTATTCTATTCCGTTCCATTCCATTCCATTCCATTCCATTCCATTCCTCTATTCTATTCTATTCTATTCTATTCTATTCTATTCTATTCTATTCTATTCTATTTCTATTTCTATTCCATTCCATTCCAATCCAATCCAATCAATTCCATTCCATTCCATTCCATTCCATTCTCTTTGAAGATAGTAACAGTATAAAGAATAAAAATATATTTGGATATAAAACATCTCACCCGGGGCTGCCCCAAAGAGGTTGCCACGCCTTTATTTAACCAATATTTCCTGCCGTTCATCTCCACCTCACCCGGGACAGCATACCCAAAGGTGCCCCCCCCCCCAAGTGATCCACTCACTCTCTCCCCCACCCCCGCTGCCTCTGTCTGGTGATGACTCTCTCTCTTAACAAAAAGGATTTTTTTTTTCCTGGAGGCAAAGAGATGCAAGTTGTTGGGAGAGGCCGGCATCGATATTTCCCCCCCCCCACTCTTCGCGTTAAAAAAAGCCCTGCCTGGGGGGACGTTGCCATCCCCTTGGTGCAAAGCGGGCCCACGTGACCGATTTAAAAATAAAACTCATGCTGGAAAGAATAACACCCCAGAGGCTTCCGAGCGTATTTTTCCTGATTTTGCAGAGAAGGCAGCCGATTCTGGGCGAGGAAGGATGGGAAGCCATCAAATATTCTACAGAACCCCAAATTGTGGCAGCAGCTCCCTTGCTTTGCCCAATTCCAGCCAAGCCACCAGGCAGTGCTTGGGTTGAAGCCTAGCCTAACAGCCCCCTTCTTCCACGACTGGGCTTCATTCAAGTCCCCTTATTGAAAATTTGCTATTGGCAAGGCTGCGGACTCTTCCATTATTAATATGATTACCTATTTATACAATCCAGCGTCTTTTCTTTTTTTCTTTCCCTCCTTGCCTTGACAGCAATCAGGCTCAGATTCTCAAGGAAAAACGCTAAAAGCCTTTGAGGGTTAATGTTATTTCCTACGCAGAGAAACCTAGAGACACAAAATAGATAAGAGGTGGAGGACAGGGCAGCTATTTCAGAAAGACTTGAACTGCCGTACTTTGATATAAAGGCTTTCAAATTTTATTATTCTCTGCGGGAGAATCAGAAAACACGGAAAACAATCACGGCATTTTACAACGAGGAAACCTGAATCACTGGTGTCCAAGATTTATTGTCGTTCTCTCCTATTTCTTCCTCCTTCGGATTTTTCTAACCTCTCGTAGCTGCAGTTTGGCGATTCACCTGTTAGTTTGACGTTCATTCTTGCCTTTCTTCTGAGGAATTCATAGAGGGGAACCACAATTTGCTGCCCTGATGTGACATCTCTGCGTGGTACCCCTCTCTTAGAAGACCATCAACCCAGGGGTGGGTCTCACCTTTGCCACCGGTTCGCCCCATATGCGCATGCTCACTTCACTGTCTGCATGTGCGCCCGGCCTTGAAAACATGCCTAAATAGCACAACTTGGAGCTGGGATGGGCGGGCAGGCCCATCTGCGATTGCTACTACCGGTTCTTCCGAACCGGTGCAAACTGTTGTGGTCCGCCAGCAGCCTGTAGAGCTGGCAATGGCGTCGGACAGCGATGAGGCTGAGGAAGAACATGGGCCAGTCCTGGAGGCTGGGGAAGGCCCGGATGAGGGCTCTGCATCAGAGGCAGAGATGGGGCCAGGGCCATTGGAGAGTGATGTGCAGACTCCAGAGCCTCCAGAGGCTGACAGTAGTGAGGCAGAGGAACAGGAGGAGCCTGTTCCTAATGTGCGCATGAGAAGAGCTGCCAGAAGGCAAGAGCAGTTCAAGCAAAGAGGACGACTCGGTAGTAGGGCCAAGAGATGATTGGCTCCTCCCACAAGGCTTAAAAGACCAGCAAGGGCATTTGGGCTCTTTGCCAGAAAACAATGTTGATAGATTTGCTCCTTGTCTTGCTGCATTTATTTCTTGTCGGCGTCTTCTGCTTTTGAACTTTTGCCAAGAAAGGCCTTTGGCAGTTTGCCTAATTAAGACCAAGGTTGGTGATAAGACTGAAGACTTGTGTTATGAAGAATTTGCTTTGATTTAGTTTGGACGACGCTGAGAATGAGTTAATTCTCAGCTGTTCTAATAAAGTCTGCTTGTTTTTGAACTGATTGTGTCTAATACTACTTACTTGGGCCTGGGTTCACAACACGAACTGGCAGAATTCCACCTCTGCACCAACCCTAAAATAAGCTTTACTGCCATTCTTATTTTTCTAATGAAATCTTTACTCAAGGATCCAACCTGGGACGGTCAGCGGGTCCAGAAGTTTAGACTTCCGAGCTTTTGGACGCGTGCTGGACCCCATGCTCAGGGAGCTTCTCTTTAGCAGAATGTGCTAAAATTTAAAATTATCCTGAGGATGGGCTCCAGCCGAAAGCTTGGAAGATTAAACCTCTGGCTCTAGTGACTGACCCAGGTTGGATCCTGCAGATTTTTAATGCTTGGGTTTTGTCAGCAGCACCCAAACACAGTTCACTGTGGTGATTCGCTTAACAACCGTGGTCGTAAAATCAGACACGACTCACTTAACGGCCGCCCGGTTTAGCCACAGACGTTCTGATCGGCCCTCTCTTATGGCCGTCACTAAAGGAAGGACCACAGAGAGTCGGTCGCCACAAAAGTGTCAAGAACCCAGGAAGTTTTTGGGCGCTGCCTGTTATCTCCCAGGATTTCAAAACCGAACATTTAACATTCTCTTTTTTCCTCCGCCTAGTCTTTATGTATTGTTCTTTGTGTCTCGCCTCCACCTTGACCAAATCCTGGAGAATTTGCCCCAATTGCAAATTCCACCTACTTGTTATTTGTCATTTATTCCGGCATTTGACCTCAGTGGGTTAAAAAAAAAAGAAACGAAAAAAGAAACAGAGCATTGCTTTCCGGTTTTTTCTACATAGGGCGTAGAAGCAAGGCCAACCAACCTCCAGGTTTTGTGCTTGTATTTAATATTTATTCACGTTACAGATTACAGATTAACAGAGTTGGAAGGGACCTTGTAGGTCATCTAGTCCAACCCCCTGCCCGAGCGAGAGATCCTACGACACCATTTCTGACAGATGGCAATCCAGTCTCTTCTTGAAAGCTTCCAGGAATGAAGCTCCCACAACTTCTGTTTCATGGGTTGATCGCTCTCACTGTCAGAAAATTCCTCCTTATTTCTAGGTTGAATCTCTCCTTGTTCAATTTCCATCCATTCTTCCTTGTCTGGCCTTCAGGTGTCTGATCTGGGCAAATTTCATGTGCTGTTTGCACACTTCTGAATTGCTTTCCGTCTCTGTTCCCTGGTTATTAATATGTGAATGCAGCAAAATCGCGCAAACTGATTACAAAGCTAGACATGATCAGTTGCTAAATTAGTCCACTGGTCACTATGTAAAAAATACGTCTTTCCTGTATCCCAAAAGTCATGGGAGCACAGGGTGGAAAAAGTTACCGAAAATGAGACGGTGAAGATCTTGTGGGACTTTCGAATACAGACGGATCGTCATTTGGAACACAACAAACCAGATACCACGGTTGTCGAGGGCCAAAGCGTGCAGTTTATTAACATCGCTGTACCAGGAGACGCCAGAGTCGAAGAAAAAGAACTGGAAAAAAATCATAAAATATTGCAACTTGGCCATCGAAACTACACGGCTATGGATGAAACATGTCACAGTGATACCCATTGTCATTCATTAAACGTGAAACTCAGTCAACTGAACATTCAAAAATGCATCAGAGATACCATTGACTGGTGCTGATGGTTGATACGGGTTGCTGCTTTGGATGCAGGTAAGTTGTATTTTTTACATAATGACCACTGGATTAATTTAGCAAACCTTTGTTTTTTGTTGTTGTTGTTGTTGTTGTTGTTATTATTATTATTATTATCATCATCATCATCATCATTATCATTATTATTATTTTCTTCTTCTTCTTCTTAATTCCATCAACACTGTCAGACTATTTACTGAATCTGCACTACTATTAATCGTCTCATCGTTCCCATCACCAATCTCTTTCCACTTATGACTGTAACTTTGTTGCTGGCAATCCTTATGATTTATATTGATATATTGACCATCAATTGTGTTGTAAATGTTGTACCTTGATGAAGGTATCTTTTCTTTTATGTACACTGAGAGCATATGCACCAAGACAAATTCCTTGTGTGTCCAATCACACTTGGCCAATAAAATTCAATTCAATTCTATTCAATTCTATTCAATTCTATTCTATTCTATTCTATTCTATTCTATTCTATTCTATTCTATTCTATTCTATTCTATTCTATTCTATTCTGTTCTGTTCTGTTCTGTTCTGTTCTGTTCTGTTCTGTTCTATTATTATTTATCTTTATTCATTAAACATGAAACTCAGTCAACTGAACATTCAAAAAGGCATCACAAATACTATTGACTGGTGCTGATGGTTGATACGGACTATTATTATTATTATTATTATTATTATTATTATTATTATTATTATTATTATTATTATTATTATTATTATTATTATTATTTATGTTCTCCTCCTCCTCCTCCTTATATCTATCTACTTTATGCATTAAACATGAAACTCAGTCAACTGAACATTCAAAAATGTTAATAACAACAACAACAACAACAATAATAATAATTAATTCCCCTCTCTCCAGCGAAGCGGCTCCGCCCCTCCCCTCCCCTCCCGTCCTTCCATCCATCCATCCATCTCCTTTCCTACCCTCTCCCCCCCCGCTTCCCTGGTGCAGATGGTATGCCCCTTACTCCCCCCTCCCGGCGCTCCCCGTTGGTCCCTCCCTCCCTCGCCTAGCAACGGGTGCGGGAGGAGAGACGAGCGCCTGCGCCGCCATCTTAGTTCGTCGCCGGCGGGGGAGGACGCGGCGGCCGCCGGAGCGAAGGGGGTCGCCCGCCCGTCCTTCCGTCCTTCCGTCCGTCTCGCTCGTTCTCCCGACTCCTCGACGTGCGCGGTCGGCCCGGGGGCGCCGTCGGGGCCCCCCTTGAGGCGCCGAGATGCGGCTGCTGGCCCCGGCCTGCCTCCTGGCGGCGCTGCTCTGCGGCGGCCTCCGCGCTGCCCGAGGTGAGGCGAAGGGTGTGTGTGTGTGGGCAAAAGTGGGAGGGGCACGCCTGACGGGGCCTGGGGAGGGGCGGCTGTCACGAGACCCGGCCTCGCCTGACCTGAGGGGGTCCCCGCGCGCCTCAGGGAGGGAGGGAGGGGAGGTGGGCAGGGGCTGTAAGGCAAATGCTGGTGTATAAGCGCCTGGAGAGTTGTGGGGGATGTAGAGGACGCCCAGGTGCGGGATGGGGAGGTGGGTGGACAGGTGCAGTGGGGGGTCAGCCTGCAGGTTGCAGGTCATCAGGTGGTGTCTGTGTGTTTCCCTGCACAGGGTGGGCAATCAGAGAGAGAGAGGGGGGATGCAAGGCTGATGTAAGCTCAGGGTTGCCCCCCCCCCCCGCCAAGGAGATGCACCCAAGGGTGGGGAGCGGGGGTTACGGGGAGGGAGGTGGGGAGAGGAAAGAGAGAAAAGTGGGTGGGTGGGAGGGAGGAAGGAAGGAATAGATGGATGGGATGGGTGGAGGGAAGGAAGGAATGGGTGGAATGGAATGGAATGGATGGAGGTAAGGAAGGAATAGATGGATGGAATAGAAGGATAGAATGGATGGGTGGGTGGATGAAAGGAAGGTTGGAATGGATGGATGGATGGGATGGGATGGATGGATGGATGGAAGGAAGGAAGGAAGGAAGGAATAGATGGATGGAATGGGTAGTTGGAAGGAATGGGATGGAAGGAAGGAATAGATGGATAGATGGATGGATGGATGGAAGGAAGGTTGGAATGGATGGAATGAGTGGATGGAAGGAATGGGTGGATGGAAGGATTGGGTGGAATGGATTGATGGAAGGAAGGAATAGATGGATAGAATGGGTGGATGGAAGGAATGGATGGAAGGAAGGAAGGAATGGGAATGGATGGAAGGAAGGAATGGGTGGAATAGATAGATGGAATGATGGATGGAAGGAAGAAAGGAATAGATGGATAGAATGGGTGGGATGGATGGAATGGGTGGGATGGATAGATGATGGGATGGAATAGATGGATGGGAGGAATTGATGATAGGATGGAATAGATGGATGGATGGAATGGGTGGATGGGTAGGTAGATAAATAGATACGTAGGTGGATAGGTAGTATTCTGTCTGCATAGGATCGCAATCTGAAAGAGACACCAATTGTGTTTATATAGAGGGAGATAAAGAGAAAAGTGGGATGGATGGATAGAATGGGTAGATAGGTAGGTAGGGTTCTCTGCACAAGATTGAAATCTGAAAGAGATGCACCCAAGTGTATAGTATTTACATAGCAGGAGATAAAGAGAAAAGTGGGATGGATGGATGAGATCGATATGATGGAAGGATAGATGGAATAGTGTTCTCTCTGCACGGGATTGCAATCTGAAGGAATAACTGCAAGACTGTTATATCCATAGGGTTGCCATCTGAAAAATTTCACCCAAATGTGTGATATTTACATGGATGGATGGATAGGGTGAGAGAGAGAGAGAGAGAAATCTGCAGGTTGCGTTCCATACACAGGATTGCACTTATAGGAGAAGAGATGTCTTGTATTTTATCTGCACCTCCAGAGGGAGAATGCTCAGTGTTGTGTTACATATGCACAGTGTGGGAGAGAAGGCCAAGTGGCATGTTGACTGGTATGCACACTCCAGGAGAAGGAGGCCAAGTGTTGTGTTGCCTATGCAAAAATCTGACACACAGTGATGTTACACTCGGGGGATTGTAGTTCGAGACAGATTAACTCAGGTGTGTGATATATATACCTAGAGATGGATAAAGAGAGAGGGTTGCTGTGGGAAAGAAAAAGACACAACGTTGTGTTCTCTTTCCATAGTCTAAGAGAGCAGGTGCAATGTAGTATTCTGTGTGTACTCTCCAAGAGAGGAGGTCAGTAGTTGTGTTACCTGCGCACAATCTGAAAGAGAAGTCCTAGGGATTTGTTAGAGAGAGAGCGCGAAAGAACAGGGCTGCCATTTAGGAAAAGTCTTCACAGCATTGTGTTACATGTGCATGCGATTGGCATTAGAGGAGGGGCAGTGTTGTGTTCCATATGCACAGGATTGCAATTCAAAAGAGAAGCTGTGAGGCTGTGCGATAGATTTCACAACATTGCCATCCAGGGGAGAAGTCACCATTTTGCATTTTTGTTGATGTGCAGCCTAGCTTTCACAGATGCAGTGTTGCGTGTGCATTACGTATACACACACGCACAACATTGGAATTTGATTTGACAGAAGCATCCACACAGAAGATGCACATAATGTTGCGATAGATCTCCACGCAGGGGAAGATTGAAAAGCTGCCCTTAATAGTTCTGCGCAGCTTATGCAGATTATAAGATTTCACGCTAAAACAACAGAAGATGCAACCAGCACAGCTTTAAAAGGGGGCTGGTTAAAGAATTGTCCTCCGCAGCATGATCAGGCATGATATTCTAGCGGTTAGTAATATGTGCATTGTACATGCCACAGAATATTTCAATATGCATTCTAATGTAACCGTAGTGCACTATAAATGCAGCGATACATCAATGCACGATTAAATAACCTCTCAAGGCATTTCACGCGGACAGCCAGCAAAAGGAGATGTTTAAATGCACAGCTCAAACTTTTTCCTTCCTCTTCATGGTGATATATATATATATCACCATGAAGAGGATATATGTATATATATATATATATATTTAATAGCCTGGTGTTTGGGTTGTACTTACTTGAGACTAAGCCCCATTGAATTCAGGGGTAATTGTGTGCATAATATTCTGTTGCGAGATAATTTTTCCTTCTTCCTCATTACCTGCTAATCACACACGGGGGCATTTAATTTCTTCATTACTTCCCCTTCTCTCTTTTCCAGTCCATAACCCCAACCTCCCCTCTTTTATGTCGTTTGCATCCCCTCCTCCCCACTTGGCATTGCATGATTTGTAACAGGCAGCACACGCAATAGGTAACAACGGTGCTTGTCTTCTGTGAAATGCAGGATATTTTCTGAGATTTAGGAATCTTTCATTCCTCTTTGCAAATACACACACACACACACTCAAAACTGGTCTTTTAAATGCTATCACTCTCCCCCACACACCCGCAATAATTTTACCCATAGCAACCACCATTTTCTGTCATTTACAAGAATTCTCTTTCTGGTTCTACGATTTGTGGGGTATAATTTTTTGGTGGAAAAGGCGGGAGGAACCTGCAGCAAAGATACTAAGACAAATTTTGTTTTTTTTTGTTTTTTTTAAATAAAGCACTCCTCATCCTTCATCCTCTTTCTTCCTCACCACTTATTTAGCTTCAAAGCAGAGCTGTTGTCATCCTATTTGAGATATGGAAGCTCAAGGTTATTATTAGTGGTAAGGAAAAGTAAACTTTAAGTGGGATGAATCTGCTTCTCTGGGCAATAAAGATATATTGCCTGTGTTTAAGTCTCTCCGTCTCCTTTTTTTTCTTTTTTTTTCTTTCTCTTTGTCTCTCTCTGTCTCTTTCTTTTTATCTTTCTCTTTTTCTCTCTTTCAATTTCTTTCTTTCTCCCCTCTCTTTCTCTCTTTCTGTTTGTTTCTTTCTGCCTCTCTCCCTTTCTCTCTCTTTCTTTCTCTTTTTCTCTGTGTCCTTTTCTCTTTCTCTCTTTCTTTATTTCTCTCAGTCTGTGTCTCTCTGCCTCTCTCCCTTTCTCTCTCTTTCTTTTTTTCTGTTTGTCTCTTTTTCTTTTTCTCTTTCTCTCTCTTTCAATTTCTCTCTCTCTCTCTCCTTTCTCTTCCTCTCTGTCTGTGTCTCTGCCTCGCTCTCTTTCCCTTTCCCTTTCTCTCTCTCTTTTTCTTTTTCATTCTCTTTTTCTCTGTGTCCTTTACTCTTTCTCTCGGTCTATGTCTCTCTGCCTCTCTTTCTCTCTCTCTCTTTTTTCTTTTTTTTCTTTCTCATTCTTTCTCTTTCTCTCTTGGTCTGTGTCTCTTTGCCTTTCTCCCTTTCTCTCTCTCTCTCTCTCTCTCTCCCTCCCTCCCTCCCTCCCTCCCTCTCCCTTTCTCTCTCTTTCACACACACACACACACACACACATACACACACACACAGAGCGGCAGGGTTTGTGCATTTCCCGGTGGACTGGTTTTTCTGATAGCCGACCAGGGACATCAAATTCTGGGAACCAGACCTGTGCAATTTTTCTTCTTCTTCTAGAAACCCCTTTCGTGGAGAGGTATTTCTCGGCCTTGAGGCAGGGAAGGTTACGCATTGCAGGAACACCTCAGGGTTGTTATTTCTATTAGGTGTGGAAACCGAAAACAAGGGCCACGTGAGACGGCTGTTATTAGCGTCTCGTTTTCGAAAGGACAAATTCACTCTCGATTGATTTTTCCAGCTGGCACAAGGAAAGCCACAGCAGACTGAAATTTTGCCTCACAGTCGGGGGGGGGACCCAACCTTCCCCGGTACTTGGGAAGGTGTCAATTTCCTGCTTCAATTTTCTTCACTTTCCTTGCAGAGTTCCAGAGACTTAGCACCGGATAATGAGAGCTAAAATAAAACCCTTTGGCACTTTTAAAAGTAAGCGATAGATAAAAGAGTTTTCATCTAGAATTAATTCTCCCTGACAATTCCTGTGCCTTCCAGGCAGCGCCCGGCTTGTTATCTTAAAACCGTTGTGTATGTTAATAGAGAAAACAGTAGTGTTGTTTCCCTTGCCAAAACATATTTCAAGTCTTCCTTTTTTTTTGAGGGGGGAGGGAAGCTTGTCCTTTTCAAGGTTATGGATGCAATAAAGGCAAAGGCTTAATTCTGGAAGAATACTTGCACCTAAGTGTGAGATATTGAGAGGGCAAAAATTGCTGAGGCAAACTTTGAATGACTGAGCAGCAGCCTTATACCGGAACAGCTTTTTCTAGTGCTACAGGAATAACTTTGATTTATTAAGAAAGAAATAACTGGGCCAGAAAATCTCTTTTTTGTTTCCTCCCAGAAGGAGCTACTATAATTTTCTACCTGCAACGATGGAAGGAATCCTGAAATGCCAAAAAGGGATGTTATAGGCGATGCCCCTCCTCACTTTATCAAGTTTGAATTATGACCTAACATAAGCATGAGTGCAGAAGGCAGGTTAATAAGATTTAAAAAAAAAAAAAAACTTAGCAGTTTTTGCAAATAAATCTGGGAATATACACTGGCCTTCAGCCCATAAGTACAATAATGATTTGCAGTCTCGAGACACAAGACTGCCTTGAAAAAAAAAATTAGATGCAAGATAGGAACAGTGTATTTAATCGCATCCTCCCATCTTCCGCCTATCCACCATTTAGCGGCACTTGAATAATTCACATCCTCCTATCTCCTCTTCTGGATCAATGCATTGATTTTAGGAGCAGCTCTGATCCTCAGAAACATTCCCTTTGGGACTTTTTTTCTATTTTTAAAGGAACTTTAGGCAGGATGATCCCGGAGATAGTCAGCTCTTTCGTTTACAAATATTTTTCCTTCGGGACAGCTATGCTGTAGTGAATTGCTGACTTAAAACTGGAATCCGGGAGAGGAGATTATATGTTTTTAATCTTTGGGATTAACTAGAGGGGATCATCGTGTAGCCTCTAGCTTTAACAAACTTGGGTTCCCTTGTTGGAAAAAGAAGGACCAGGGGTGACAGGATAGCAACATTCCAGTTATTTGAGGGGCTGCCACAAAGAAGAGGCGGGCCAACCAGAAGGCAAGATGAGAAATAATAGATGGAAATTAATCAAGGAGAGAAGCAACCTAGGAACTAAGGAGAACTTTCCTGACAGGGAGGACAATTCAATTAACCAGGGGAATCGCTTCCCTCCAGAAGTTGTGGATGGCCATGTGGTTTTGGCTAGTCTAATGAAAAGAAGTATTCGGGGTGACATGATAGCAGTATTTCAGTATTTGACGAGCTGCCACAAAGAAGAGGGAGTCAAATTATTCTACAAAGCACCAGAGGGCAGGACACGAAACAGTGGATGGAAACTAATCAAAGAGAGAAGCAACCTGGAATTAAGGAGAAACTTCCTAACAGGGTGGACAGTTAAACAGTGGAACAGAAGTTGCCTTCAGAAATTGTGAGTGCTCCATCACTGCAGGAGTGATGGACAGCCACTTGTTTCAACTTGTATAGTGTCTTCTGCTTGAGCAGGGGGTCCGACTAGAACAGGGGTCTCCAACCTTGGCAACTTTAAGCCTGGAGGACTTCAACTCCCAGAATTCCCCAGCCAGGAAAGTATTCTGGGAGTTGAAGTCCTCCAGGCTTAAAGTTGCCAAGGTTGGAGATCCCTGGACTAGAAGACTTCCAAGTTCTATTCTGAATAATAATAATAATAATATCAGAGTTGGAAGGGACCTTGGAGGTCTTCTAGTCCAACCCCCTGCCCAGGCAGGAAACCCTACACCATTTCAGACAAATGGCTATCCAACATTTTCTTAAAAATTTCCAGTGTTGGAGCATTTACAACTTCTGCAGGCAAGTTGTTCCACTGATTAATTGTTCTAACTGTCAGGAAATTTCTCCTTAGTTCTAGGTTGCTTCTCTCCTTGATTAGTTTCCATCCGTTGCTTCTTGTTCTACCCTCAGGTGCTTTGGAGAATAGCTTGACTCCCTCTTCTTTGTGGCAACCCCTGAGATATTGGAAGACTGCTATCATGTCACCCCTAGTCCTTCTTTTCATTAAACTAGGCATACCGAGTTCCTGCAACCGTTCTTCATATGTTTTAGCCTCCAGTCCCCTAATCATCTTCGTTGCTCTTCTCTGCACTCTTTCTAGGGTCTCAACATTCTTTTTACATCGTGGTGACCAAAACTGAATGCAGTATTCCAAGTGTGGCCTTACCAAGGCTATATAAAGTGGTATTAATACTTCACATGATTTTGATTCTATCCCTCTGTTTATGCAGCCCAGAATTGTGTTGGCTTTTTTGGCAGCTGCTGCACACGGATGGCTCATATCTAAATGGTTGTCCACTAGGACTCTAAGATCCCTCTCACAGTTACTACTATTGAGCAAGGTACCACATATCCGGTACCTGTGCATTTTGTTTTTTTGGCCTAAATGTAGAACCTTGAATGATTGATTGATTGATTGATTGCTGCTGTTTTGAATTTATTTCACCCTTGTTCCAAAGCATCTACGTTGGGATTCAGTCCCTTCTTGGAATTGCAGGTATAGTTGAGGGCCCTTGTGACATTTAGCCTAGGATAAATCTTAAATTTCCACTGGGATTGGTTGTTTCCTTTTAAATTTGCGGGATTGCTCGCTTCGTAGTGATGAGACTTCTTCCCCTCTTTGCTTTTTGCATTTTTTTTTTTGCAGTCCCCGTGGTTCTCAACCCAGCAGGAGCTCGGCTGGAGAACCCTTTTTGTTTTGGGTGTGAGAAACTTGCTTGAAAAGGCAGAAACCTTGAGCCTTCTCCTTCTTAAATGTACACGCTGCCATTGCAATTTATAGCAAAGTTAATGCTTATCACTGCTCTCCTGAGGTTTGCAGAAAACGACTGCCTTTTATATAGCTTTGCAAAAAGAAAGGAAAAGAAAAATACCTTATATCTGTCCAAGACAGTGATTTGCAGAACAAGGGGATGAGAAACAAATATTTCTGCACTATTTTTTTTTTGAACAGTCTTTTTTTTTAATTTGCCATAAAAGACTAAGCTAAGGGAACCAGCCCTAGTCTCAGAGAGTGTCCCTATTTTTGTGATGACGCTCATTCACCTGGGTCTTCATTTACAGGTAGTCCTCGAGTTACGACCGCAGTTGAGCCTAACATTCATGTTGCTAAGCGAAACGTTGGTTAAGTGCCCCATTTCCCGACTTTCCTTGCCACCGTTGTTAAGCAAATCATTGCGGTTGTTCAGTTAGTCGCCTGGTTCGTTAAGTGAATCTGGCTCCCCCCATTGGCTTTTTTGTCGGAACGTCGCAAAAGGGGATCACGTGACCTCCGGGACACTGCGACCGTCATAAATACGAGTCCGTTGCCAAGCGTCTGAATTTTGATCGCGTGACCGCGGCGATGCTGCCAAGATCATAAGTGTGAACAACGGTCACGCAGTCAACTTTCTTCAGCCCGGTTGTAGAATAGAATAGAATTTTTTTATTGGCCAAGTGTGATTGGACACACAAGGAATTTGTCTTGGTGCATATGCTCTCAGTGTACATAAAAGAAAAGATACGTTCATCAAGGTACAACATTTACAACACAATTGATGGTCAATATATCAATATAAATCATAAGGATTGCCAGCAACAAGTTATAGTCATACAGTCATAAGTGGAAAGAGATTGGTGATGGGAACTATGAGAAGATTAATAGTAGTGCAGATTCAGTAAATAGTCTGACAGTGTTGAGGGAATTATTTGTTTAGCAGAGTGATGGCCTTCGGGAAAAAACTGTTCTTGTGTCTAGTTGTTCTGGTGTGCAGTGCTCTATAGCGTCGTTTTGAGGGTAGGAGTTGAAACAGTTTATGTCCAGGATGCGAGGGATCTGCAAATATTTTCACGGCCCTCTTCTTGATTCGTGCAGTATACAGGTCCTCAATGGAAGGCAAGTTGGTAGCAATTATTTTTTCTGCAGTTCTAATTATCCTCTGAAGTCTGTGTTTTTCTTGTTGGGTTGCAGAACCGAACCAGACAGTTATAGAGGTGCAAATGACAGACTCAATAATTCCTCTGTAGAATTGGATCAGCAGCTCCTTGGGCAGTTTGAGCTTACTGAGTTGGCGCAGAAAGAACATTCTTTGTTCTTTTTTAATGATGTTTTTGATATTAGCTGTCCATTTGAGATCTTGCGATATGATAGAACCCAGAAATTTGAAGGTTTCTACTGTTGATTTCTACTGTTAATTTTGAACTACATGCATAACTTATGTGTTGAGCTTTTTCCCCCCCTCTTCTTTTACTTCAAAGTTTTTTGTGCTTTAGGAAAGATGCTTTTGCTTGATACCTTCCTCTCTGATGTCTAAGAAATACTCCTGAAATAAAATACTTAAAATAGAGGGGGGGTTTTTTCCACCAAATTCAAGAGAATGTGGAACCACATGATAAACAGTAATTAATAGTGGGTGTTTGTTCATGCCAGATAGAATAGAGGAATAGAATTAGGATAGGATAGGATAGGATAGGATAGGATATAGTTAGGAGGGGAGGGGAGGGGTCAACTTCAGGATAGGATAGGATATAATTAGGATAGGATATAATTAGGATAGGATAGGAGGGGAGGAGAGGAGAGGAGTCAACTATAGGATAGGATAAGGTAGGATAGGATAGGATAGGACAGTGGTTCTCAACCTGTATAGTGCTGCGACCCCTTTAATACAATTCCCCACGATGTGGCGACCCCCAACCGTAAAATTATTTTCGTTTTGAATTTATCGCGCCTGAAGCCGTATTGGCTAGCGATCTGAACTGCTTGCGATTGCCTTGAGGACGGAGGCATTAAAGCGGAGACTCCTCCCCTATTAAGTTTATGGCGCCTGAAGCCAGATTTGAACCGTCGCTAAACGGATTGTTGTAAACTGAAGACGACTGTATTGATAAACCAGTCCCTGGTTTCAAAGAATATTCTTTTGCCATGAAGGAGTCCTAATGCACTTCAGGTCTGAGTGGCATTTTTTTCCTTTTCACCCAATCAATACGGATTCTCTTTCTCTCCCTTTCTTTCTTTCTCTCTCTCTCTCTCCTGCATTAGCCTTTTTTAGATAAAGCCCTGGTGCTATTTTCAGTGCTCCAACAACAGTTTGAAGGTTGCCACCAAAGAGTGCATTAAATCTTAAATTACAAAACCTATTGGTAGGATAAAAAGACCTTTTTTAAAAAAAAGCCCTAATATTTCCATTTACTCTGGCAGCAGAATCTGCGGACTTTCAGCCGGGACATTATAATTATCGTCCTTTATGAAGAGAACGGGTCTTATTTAATGCAACCTCCTTCGTGCAGTGCTACGTGCAAACCGAAGTAATTCATCTTTTTTTAAAAAAAAGTCTTGCGGGGGATGCTAGTGATGGTGAGTGTCACTATCTTGTCTGTGGCGGCTTCTGAGAATCCTAGTTCAGTAGTCAGTATTGCCCACTCGCCATGAAATTCAAGGCAGTAACCGTCATCGTTCAAGAAATCTTTCATCGATCTTTCAAGAAGAGACTGGACTGCCATCTGTCAAAAATATAGGGTGACCTGCTTGGGCAGGGGTTGGATTAGATGACCTACAAGGTCCCTTCCAACTCTGTTATTATTCTGTTATTCAGAAGTTGTGGGAGCTTCATCACTGGAAGCTTTCAAGAAGAGACCGGACTGCCATTTGTCAGAAATGTTGTAGGGTCTCCTGCTCGGGCGGGGGGGGGGTTTGGGGTTGGACTAGATGACCTACAACTCCCTTCCAACTCTGTTAATCTAAAACCGTGAACCGCATAACACAGACTGCAATGAAAAACTCACTCTGTGTATCCATAATTTAGAGCCAGGTAGGGTTGGGGAAAGCCTGATCTTGTCAGGTATGCTGTTCTACAGCCCAGATGGCTATGATTTGATAGGTCCTTTCATAAGGACCTGTTTAATAAAAGAGACCTGGAACATACCAAACTTATCAAATCTTGTGGGGTGAATGCAGAGGCAGGTTTCACATAATTTTACCACCGGTTCGCCGTGCACTGAAAATGTGAGTGCGCCTGCATGCCCGCTTTGCTCGCTTATGCTCGCTTCCACGCATGCGTGCGGCCTTCTGCGCATGCCCTTTGCTCGTGCATGCAGTTTGCACACGTGCGCACGGCTTAAAAAACGTGGCTAAATAGGACTAAATAGCGCCTGGGCGGGTGAGGTTGCCACTACCGGCTCTCCCAAACCGGTCTGAACCGGCTGAATAGCACCACTGGGGGGATGGAAATAATGGGGAATCCCACAAATAACTTGACCCCAAAGGGCTCTTCAGGTGACAACCAGCCCCTTGAATAGCACCCGGTAGACCATTTGCAGCTGGACCAGCTGTGGCTTCTGGGGAGTCTCCAAGGGGAGTCCCATGTAGGGGACAGTCATCCAGATGAGAGTCAATGAAGGTGTGGGGGGTGATGAGAGGGGGGGGTCTCCTAATCTGGATTTTGCTTTCCAGGGCAATATTTTGAATCGCAGATGCAGGATTAAATAAATGAAAATGTCAGCCGTCCCACACCGTCATCTAGCAAAGAAAGACTCCTGGCCATTTGATTTTTTTTTGCCAAGAGTATACAGGTAGCCCTCAACTTAACAGTTCACTTAGTGACCGTTCAAAGTTACAGGGGTGCTGAAGAAAGTGACTTATGGCTGTTTTTGTAGCATCCCCACCTGGGCAACTGGTTCGTACTTACGACAGTTGCTGCTTCCCAAAGTCATGTGATCCCCTTTCCTGACAAGCAGAGTCAGTGGGCAAGCCAGGGACACGTAACTGGGTTGCTAACCTATCAGTCGCAGGGATTCACTTAACAACCATGGCGAGAAAGGTCATAAAACGGGACAAAACTCACTTAACAGGTGTCTCGTGTAACAACAGAAATGTTGGGCTCCATTGTTGTGGTCGTAAGTCGAGGACTACCTGTCCTTTACTGAAGCTTACCTGGTTACAGAAGTAGCGTAAGCCGACTCTGGGGCTTTCCCATGCAAACAATACAGAGGAAAATTCCTTCTTCTTCCTCCTCACCATTTCATGGTTATCCAATCAAATGTTTGTATATTACCGTATTTTTCGGAGTAAAAGACACACTTCCCCCCCACACACACATAAACACTGAATGTAGCCCCGTCCACCCACCGGCCCCCTGGAAAATGGGGCACGCGAACGTGGCAATAGGCTATGGCAATCCCTGTAGCCTGAAACAGCTGATCTTCCGGAAGCCGAGCCAACCCACAATCAGCTGCTTGTGCTAATCAGGGTGTTTTGAAGCTGAAATTGAAACAGGCTGTTTGCTGCAAGGAGGCAAATTGCTGGGAGGTGGAGGCAGTTTGTTTTTTTTTCCTTGTGCTAATCAAGCTGTGCTGAAACTGAAACAGGCTGTTTTTTTGCAAGGAGACACAGTGCTGGGAGGAAGAGGCAGGTTTTTCCTCCTTGTTTTCCTCCCCAAAAAAGGTATAATCCGGAGCATCTTATAATCCGAAAAATACGGTATTTAGGAAATAGGTGCTTGGTCCCCTGTTCTGCATCTCCTTACTTAGCCTTGGTTGGCTGTAGCTTCTAACGAAGCTCAGCTGGGCTTCCCTTCCCACCCCACTTCCTCCTCCTTACATTCCAATTCCCCCCCACCTCCCAACGTCAGGCTTTCAGTCCACGAGGTTTGGATAGGTAAGATGCAGCCGTGACCGAAAGCATTTGGGATAGGCCCTTCCCCTCACCTCTCTTCACTAACCGTGTTCTGTTCATTGATTTTACAGTTAACAAGCACAAACCGTGGATTGAAACCACCTACCATGGCATTGTTACCGAAAACGACAACACGGTGCTCCTGGACCCTCCCTTAATAGCATTGGATAAAGATTCGCCGCTTCGGTTTGCAGGTAAGGGGTTCCCGAAAGCTTCTTGCAAAAGAACCCGGCCATCAGGAGCTCGGTTAACAGATGGTGATGCCACCAACATTAACGTTCCGATAGATCAGTTCCAAATTGTGGGGGGGAGGATCAACAGAGGCCCCTTTTGCCTCCTAGCATCTTCACTCCAGGAAATAAGGACTGACATTGCCTGTTTTTTTTAAAGAGGTTAACAGTGTTTGGGTGGGTGGGGGGGGGAGGCCTTCCTTCGTGACCGAGGCTCCTTTGACGTAGAGAAGTATATGCAGAGTTGTTCCGGAAAACAGACCGACACTATCCCTATGGAAGAAACGCGGCTGGTAAAACAGGGTTGGAAGAGGGGGGGGTTGGAGGAATTGGGGCGGGGGGAGGAGGAGGTATGAAACCAGAACTCCATCTGAGAAATAATTGGCAGGTTAGTATGGAATGCAGTTCGTATGTAAACATTGGGCTCGTGTGATTTGGAAATGGCGTGAAACGCAAACTGGGGATATGCATTCACTGGGTCGTGTAATCAAGAAAGGCTGGGAGGGGGGGGCGGGCGGTTGAAACCCGTCCCGCTCTAAAGGGCTGCCAGCAATCTGCTGTAAAAATGAACTTGAGGCAATAAAGAGGCGATAAAGCCTCTCGGCTTCATTTGACATAAGGCGATTTACATGCAGGAGGCCATGTGGCGTTCCTAACTATTAACGCAAGCTTTAAATTGGAGATTTGTCAGCATCGGCCGTTTGTTAAGGAAAATCTTTGGCCACCTTCAGCCTGGTTTTCTAATCTGATAACGCCAAAAAGCCAGAGAATCGCGGGTTTGTCACCCTGCCCCTTATCGGATTTCCGTTTTGATTGGCCAAGCCAATTCCTGACTTGGCTGCCAACCCTAGATCAAGTTTTCTATCCTGTTACCCTTTCGCCTTTTTCCCCCCCCTCCCCCCCCCCCCCCCGCCGCCTGCTTTCCTAACTTGGCCTCTTCCCCCTCAAGATATTGGACCAGTTAGGGACTGTAAGTTCTCAAGAACAAAGCAGCATTGGATCCTGTTAAATGGCCGAGTTCCCATCTCCCCTCTGAAAAAGGAAGGGGCCATACTCTTAAGAAGAATGCCTGCAGACTAGTCACCTTGAAAGGGGATAAGTCGTTTGGATAGAGAGTCAAACTTAGAGCCAGCGTGGTGTAATAGTGAAGGCATCTGGGAGAAACTGGGAGCCAGTGAATTCTAGTTTCGCTTTTAGGCCTGAAAGCCAGCTGGGTGTCTTTGGGCCAATCGCTAGGAGACTGTGAGTTCTAGTTTCACTTTTAGGCATGAAAACCAGCTGGGTGACTTTGGGCCAATTGCTAGGAGAATGTGAGTTCTAGTTCCACTTTTAGGCATGAAAGCCAGCTGGGTGACTTTGGGCCTATCATTAGGAGACAGTGAGTTTTAGTCCCGCCTAAAAGGCATGAAAACCAGCTGGGTGGCTTTGGGCCAATCGCTAGGAGACTGTGAGTTCTAGTTCCACTTTTAGGCATGAAAACCAACTGGGTGACTTTGGGCCAATCGCTAGGAGACTGTGAGTTCTAGTTCCAGTTTTAGACATGAAAACCAGCTGGGTGACTTTGGGCCAATCGCTAGGAGACTGTGAGCTCTAGTTCCACTTTTAGGCATGAAAGTAACTGAGTAGTCTTTGGCCAGCCACTCATTCTCAGTCCTTAGAAAAAAGGCATTGGCAAACCGCTTTTAAAAATTCTTATTAAGAAAACTGCAGGGACTTGGCTCAAGGGATTTGTAAAGACAGTGGCCATTTTTCATAGGGGTTTCAGTCCTACTCTGGCCTTGAATTGACACCTTTCTAATAAAAACAACTTTAAATTCTTTTAGGATTCCTCCCTCCCTCCCTTCCCCTCTCCTCCTTTGGGTATACGGTATTATTCACAGTTTCAAAGATGAAAATGGTTTGAATGTAGGGGAAAAAATCCTTCAGATTGATGCTATCTCTATTATTATTATTATTTTTATTATCATTTATTTAAATTTCTAGACCGCCCTTCTCCCGAAGGACTCAGGGCGGTTTACAGCCATATAAAAAACAATATACAAACATTAAAATAATTTAAAATGAAATATTTAAATTTAGGCTATTCCTTAAAACCCGTTTAAAATTCCCAATTAAAACTATCAGGCCAGTCCTGATAGTTTTACACAAGTCCTTAAAATTACAATACGTTCAGAACATGTTGGGTTTAATATTCCCTCTTGATTTTAGACTTTGGTTGGGATACAGGAACTGATTTAGGAAAAAAAAACAACCATATCCTTTTAGATATCTTGTGTCCTTTACAGCAGCTGCTTGCAAGTTTAATTTCCTGTTGATTGTGGATTTCCCATCCCAGCAGAGGCTGGCCTTTGGGAAAACTGTTTTTTTTCCAGGGCTTCAGGACAAGGCGTTACTCACGTTTTCCAACAGATAGTATCACCGCCTTCACATCTAAGGCTGAGCTCAAAAACCAAATTTAGGGATGAAGCTGCTTTGGCAACCTGTGCGGATCAGAAATATCTGGAAGGAAGCAAGCAGCTTTTAACCCAATCAAAGTTTTTAATGCCGCTGATTTTCAAAAAATAACTCAACACTGCTGGGGCCCTTGTTTTGAAGGTACTTCTCGAGACAGCCTTCCGAACCTAATCAGATTCATGCTTGAGGGTTGGCAGGATAGGATATGACTAAGAGTCGTCTTCATGGCATCTTGAGTTTTTCTGAAAGAAAATTACAGAATACCGACGAGGATATTTTAACGGAGAAGAACAGAACACCCTGTGAGAAAGGCTATTGCTAAGCATCTTCTGCCAGAAATTGATTCCCAGACCTGTTTTCAAGCTGCCCAAAACTGAACCAAGGGCTACATTCAAAGAGCTGTTTTCCTTAATTTTACATGTTCGGGTTTGTTTTTTTTTAAGATTCCTCTGGAATATATATTGGGGAAAGGATATTCTGTCCTCAACGGTTTGTGTCAGGACTAGCTCAAGGGCAAAAGATATCTGCGATGGCTCGCAAGTTCCACTTTTGATGTCACGCGTTGTTAAGACCCAGGCCCAAGTACTTAGTAGGAAACTCAGTCCATGAAAAAAAAAACACCTTTATTCGAACAGCTGAGAATTACTTCATTCCCAGCGTCGTTCAACTCAAATTAAAACAAATTCCTCCCAACACAAATTCCTCAGTCCTATCACAAACCTTGGTCCAATTAGGCAAACTGCCAGAGGCCTTTCTTGGCAAACGTTCAGAAGTCACAAAAATAAATGCAAGACGTAGACGAAGCAAAAGACGGAAGCTACCAACGTTGTTTTCTGGCAAAGCCCAAACGCCATTACTGGTCTATTTTAAGCCTTATGGGAGGGGCCAATCATCTCTTGGCCTTACTCCCGAGTCGTCCTCTTTGCTTGGAGCTGCTCTTGCCTTCTGGCAGCTCTTCTCATGGGTGCATTAGGAACAGGCTCCTCCTGTTCCTCTGCCTCACTACTATCAGCCTCTGGAGGCTCCGGAGTCCGCACCTCACTCCCCGATGGCCCTGGCCTCACCTCAGCCTCATTGCTGTCTGACTCAGTTGCCAGCTCCGCAGGCTGCTGGCGGACCACAACACCCATATAGCATCGTATACAGGTAGTCCTCACCTTATGGCCGTTCATTTAGCAACCGTTCAGAGTTAAAATGGCACTGAAAAAAGTGACTTACGAACCATTTTTTGCAGACAACGACCTTTGGCAGTCACGTGATCAAAATTTGGATGCTCGGCAGCTGGTTCCTATTTATGACGATTTGCAGTGTCCCAAAGTCCCTGCGATCCCCTTTTTTGCGACCTTCTAACCAGCAATTTGGAAGCCGGATTCACTTAACAACCGGGTTAAACTAATGTCACCCATTGCAGTGATTCATGTAACAACCGAGGCGAGGCGAGGAAGGTGGTTAAAATGGGGCGGAGCTGACTTAACAAAGATCTCACTTCACAACCGATAACTGTTGGGCTCCATTGTGGTCGTAAGTAGAGGACGACCTGTACTTTCCCCCAGCCTGTTCCTTCTCTCCAGTGGATGAAAGAAGCTGAGTCTGCTTCGCCCCTCTGCTGTGGCTCCCTGTCAAAATATGCCTCACAACTGCCGGCATACGATTTATTGAGCTTTTCAACCCCCGGTAGGCCAACCATGGATAAATCTAAGAAAAGAAAAGTTTCAGAAGAAAACGAGATTTAATTCAACTACATATGCTAGTTCAAGAAGTAGTCAGGGTTTTGTGGCTCCCGGTGTTTTCTTTTCTGTGGGAAACGGGTCCAAATGGCTCTTTGAGTGTTTAATGTTGCAGACCCCTGATCTGAACCGTTGGCGGAAACTAGTCCAAGTAACCTCTTTCCAAAGATACCAGACCCTGGTATCTGAGCTTGGGGTAAAAAACTGGGGGGGGGAGGGAATTGAATATGGGGATTGGATTCTGATGCATTTATGATTGAATCGCTGCATTTATATTTGGGTTGTTTCTTTTTTTAAAAAAAAAAAATGTTTGTTCAATCAAATGTCTGCGTGTTTGACCTTCTCCTCGTTTCCTCCTTTTTTCAGTCTTTCCTGAAGACTTGGGTTTATCTTTTCTCCCTTTAGAGAGTTTTGAGGTGACCCTCACCAAGGAAGGTGATGAAGGGCTCTTTGTGTCCCGTTTTATCAATATTAACCCACTAACTTTTTTTTGTTATGAAATGGGGAATCGGCACTTAAAACAGAAGATCCTGTCATGCTTTTTCAATCCTGTGTTATCACCCACTCCCCGCCCCTCCTTCCTGCTTCTCCTCCCCCCACCCTCCTTTCCCTTTCCTTGGCTCCCTCCCCCAGTCCCCTCTTTAAAAAAATTATCAATAGAAAAACCTTTGTGCTTATAATCCCTGGCTGGAAATATCAGTAAATCAGATATCCATTTGGAGAGGTGTGGTTTTGGAAACAGGGCCTTTCTAAGCCTCTTCTCCGCGGCCTTTAATTTTCCCAAGGAATATATCTACGATTTCCACTTGACTTGAGGAGGTGGCGTGCCTGGTTAAAAAACCTGCACTGAACCGGCAGTGCAGTCACCATTGCCTGCAGTTAGGAAAGGGGAGAACTCTCCCGGCCCTGTGACATTTGAAAAATTCCTAGCTTGGTAATTCCGCCTCCGCCTTCTCCCTCGCTGGTGAATTCCACCCTCCGGGTTTTTCCTCTTCGGAGCGCAGCCTTGCCTCTCTTGCTGAGTGTGGGATGGTGGCTTTGCAGAGACTCTGTCGGCTCAATCCCATTGACCTTCAGGCAGGGAGATGGACGTTTGATTCAGGATTAGTTAGTTCCTGCTTCATCATTCCTCTGGGGCTTGGGGGGGGGATACAGGTAGTCCTCGGCTTACGACCCACAATGGAGCCCAGAATTTCTGTGGCTAAGTGAGACATTTGCAAAAGTTTACCACCTTTCTTGCCACCGTTGGTAAGCGAATCACTGCCGTTGTTAAGTTGGCGCGGTGGTCAGAGTCCAGTCCTGCAGGCCACTTCTGCTGCCCGCAATTTGGCTGTTCGAATCTCACCAGGCTCAAGGTTGACTCAGCCTTCCGAGGTCGGTCAAATGAGGACCCAGATCGTTGAGGGCAAGAGGTTGGCTCTGTAAACCGCTTGGAGAGGGCTGCAAAAGCACTATGAAGCGGTATATACTGTGTTTCCCCAAAAATAAAACTGGGTCTTATTTTCTTTTGGCTCCCAAATTAGACACTAGGGCTTATTTTCAGGGAGTATCTTCTCCCTCCTCCCCCCCATGTACAGGAGGCCCAGTTCTTCTGCTTGCTCACAGTGGGGCAGGAGGCTGGCTGTGCAGGCTCATAAGTAGGGCTTATTTTGGGGGTAGGACTTCTATTAGGCACATACATAAACTAGGGCTTATTTTCAGGATAGGTCTCATTTTCAGGGAGACGGGGTAAATCCAACTGCTGTTGCTATTAACACCGTTGTTAAGTAAACCTGGCTTCCCCATCGAGAGAAAGTTGGCCCAAAACGATCACATGACCTTGGGACACAGCAACAGGTCATAAGTAGGAACTGGAGGCCTTGCATCTGAGCAAGAAGACCTCAACTGGACTTGGTTGGGCTTGCCCAACTGCAAGCGGTCTGCAGACTGTAGTTTTCCTGGAGTAGTTGGGTTCACACGACATGCTGGTTTTGCAGAAGGGGTGGTTTCCCACCCCCCCACCAAAGTCTCTGTCCTGGTGGGTTTTCCAGTCCACCAGCTAAGATCCTGGCAGAAACTATAAAGGGAAAAAAAGAAAGCATTCTCTTGTTTCCCCCAAAATAAGACATCCCCTGATAATAAGCCCAATCGGGCTTTTGAGTGCCTGGCAATAAGGCCAAGCGCTTATTTCAGGGTTCAGAAAAAATATAAGACAGGGTCTTATTTTCGGGGAAACACGGTATAGAAGGGACAGCGTTGTTGCCTAGAGCTATTGAAATGGATGCCTGAAAAATTGGTATTTCTACCTTTCTCTCCTCTGGGTCGTTCATTTGGGGTCCCCCAACTACTTCTGCTTTTCTTTCTTTTTTTAAAAAAAGCATTGCACAGGAAGACTTCCCTTCTTCCTCTCCCCCCCCCCCCATCACTCGACTGAATTTTTGTGAACGACAGTGCTGAATCTTCTGCACCCATTGAAACTCTTCCCCCACCCTCACCCCACCTTCAACACCCCCTCTCCTTGCCCTCACTCCCCCTCCTCTCTTCCTCGACTGGGATAACGGAGTGTTTTTTAACTGCTCCGTCAAAAAAATAAACACGAGGAAGGCCCCAGCCAGCTTTTATTCCCAGTGTCTTGACCATTTAAGCTCTCGGCTGTTGTTTTGGGGGAAACTCGAGGTTTTTGCTGTCTCGGGTTTCTCAAATATTCCTGTGAAATGCCTCTCTCTCTTTTTCGACGTCCTCCCGCATGAACGAATGCAAAGGCAATTTTAATTGCTTGGAAATCCAGATGTCTGCCTGTTTGTTCCTTTCTGTTTTTGTTTTTTTAAAAAAATACAAAACTAAAAGTTCCCGGAACACCCAACACAAATTCCTTTCGCTTTTGTCGGCAACCCCCTCACCAACCCCCCCCCCCGGCTGCTATTAAAACGGTTGAGCGATACTTGTGTTCCAAACCCACACACGTGTGCGTGTGTGTACCTCCTCGTGCACGCATCTCCCCGTTTGAGATCCCTCTTTCCTTCTCCTGGTCTTTCTTCCCCCCCACCCCCACCCCCGAAGGTACTAATCCAAGCTGTCTTTGCCCCCCTGACTCTTAGGTGAAATTTGTGGATTTAAAATTCACGGCCAAAATGTCCCCTTTGAAGCGGTGGTGGTGGATAAGTCCACCGGGGAGGGGACGATCCGATCCAAAGAAAAACTGGACTGCGAACTGCAGAAGGAATATACCTTCACCATCCAGGCCTACGATTGTGGAACAGGACCGGATCGAGCCAATATGAAGAAGTCCCACAAGTAAGTGATGGGTGGGTGGGTGGGTGGGTGGGAGAAAGGAAATCCTCATCAGAAATACCCTTTGCTTTTCCCAAATGGAATCTGGTTTCTGCTTTTTTTTTTAGAATAGAATAGAATAGAATAGAATAGAATAGAATAGAATAGAATAGAATAGAATAGAATAGAATTTTTATTGGCCAAGTGTGATTGGACACACAAGGAATTTGTCTTGGTGCATATGCTCTCAGTGTACATAAAAGAAAAGATACGTTCATCAAGGTACATTGTTGTACGTATGAGACATGGGTGCACGGGTCCCTGCCTGAAAGCGAGTGGAGGAGTGGAGTGGAGTAGAGTAGAATAGTTGGAAGGGACCTTGGAGGTCTTTTAGTCCAACCCGCTGCTTACGCAGGAAATCCTACACCACTTCAGACAAATGGTTATCCAACATCTTCTTTAAAAACTTCCAGTGTTGGAGCATTCACAACTTCTGTAGGCAAGTCGTTCCACTGTTTAATTTTTCTAACTCTCAGGAAATTCCTCCTTAGTTCTAAGTCGCTTCTCTCCTTGGTTAGTTTCCACCCATCGCTTCTTGTCCTGCCCTCTGGTGCTTTGGAGAATAGCTTGACTCCCTCTTCTTTGGGGCAACCCCTGAGATATTGGAACACTGCTATCATGTCTCCTCTAGTCCTTCTTTTCATTAAACTAGAGGATGGAAGAGAGCGTGTCACCGTTGCCTCTTGGTACACAAGTTCCAAACCAGAAAGGGTCTTCCCCAACCAACGTGGCTAGGAATTGCAGGAATATTTGCCCCTCGTAAAGAATAGCATGAATCAGATTTCCTTCTCGGGCGGTTTGCTCTGTGCTCAGAATACCCACTTTTGAGAAAAAAGAAACCGGGAGAGAGGAATTAAATCAGCAGCTTTTGAGATCATGGTGTGTAAAAGGGAATAGAACACTTCCCCCCTCCTCCCCCCAAGTGGCTGATGGAGGTCAACAGCTCTGAGAGATGTGCAGGTTGTTTCTCTTGCAGGATTTATGGGACAGAAGCAATCTTGTTTTAAGAATTTGCACATTAACCTTTGGAGTATTTTCCACCTCTCTCTCGGGGCAATATAATTTCTGTGTTTAGGTCTCTCTGTGTCTCTCTGTCTCTGTGTGTGTGTGTGTGTGTGTGTGTGTGTGTGTCTTTCTCTTTCACTCTGTCTCTCTTTCTTTCTCTGTGTCTCTGTCTGTTTCTCTCTGTTTCTGTCTCTGTGTCTCTTTCTGTGTGTGTGTATCTCTCTTTCTCTGTGTCTCTGTCTGTTTCTCTCTGTTTCTGTCTCTGTGTCTCTTTCTGTGTGTGTGTATCTCTCTCTTTTCTCTCTGTCTCTCTCTCTCTCTCTGTGTCTTCCTCTCTCTCTGTCTCTGTCTCTCTCTTTCTCTTTCATTGTCTCTCTGTATATATATTTCTTTCAGTCTCTCTCTCTCTTTCTCTTTCTCTCTGTGTCTCTCTTTCTCTTTCATTCTCTCTCTCTCTCTCTCCTTCTTTCTGTCTCTCTCTCTCTCTGTTTCTCTCTGTCTCCTCCCACCCCTGGTGTCCTGGAGTGATGGGGAGAAAACCTTGTCTGCATTATGCTTTATGGTGCAGTTCCTCCGATGACATGCGTCCCTTTGGCTTTTGCTGATCCACGCGATCTTAACACATCCCAAGTCTTTTCCGTAGGTCCGAGAAGCTGATCCAAGCATCTTTCTCGAAAGGTTCAAGAAATCCGAAAGATGCGGTGGGGTTTTGGCTTTTTTTTTTTAGAATAGAATAGAATAGAATAGAATAGAATAGAATAGAATAGAATAGATAGAATAGAATAGAATTTTATTGGCCAAGTGTGATTGGACACACAAGGAATTTGTCTTGGTGCATATGCTCTCAGTGTACATAAAAGAAAAGATACGTTCATCAAGGTACATTGTTGTACGTGTGAGACATGGGTGCACGGGTCCCTGCCTGAAAGCGAGTGGAGGAGTGGAGTGGAGTAGAGTAGAATAGTTGGAAGGGACCTTGGAGGTCTTTTAGTCCAACCCGCTGCTTACGCAGGAAATCCTACACCACTTCAGACAAATGGTTATCCAACATCTTCTTTAAAAATTTCCAGTATTGGAGCATTCACAACTTCTGGAGGCAAGTCGTTCCACTGTTTAATGGTTCTCACTGTCAGGAAATTTCTCCTTAGTTCCAAGTTGCTTCTCTCCTTGGTTAGTTTCCACCCGTTGCTTCTTGTCCTGCCCTCAGGTGCTTTGGAGAATAGCTTGACTCCCTCTTCTTTGGGGCAGCCCCTGAGAGATTGGAAGACTGCTATCATGTCTCCCCTAGTCCTTCCTTTCATTAAACTAGAGGATGGAAGAGAACGTGTCACCGTTGCGTCTAGGTACATGGGTTCCAAACCAGAAAGGGTCTTCCCCAACCAATGTAGCTAGGAATTGCAGGAATATTTGCCCCTCGTAAAGAATAGCATGAATCAGATTTCCTTCTCGGGCGGTTTGCTCTGTGCTCAGAATACCCACTTTTGAGAAAAAAGAAACCGGGAGAGAGGAATTAAATCAGCAGCTTTTGAGATCATGGTGTGTAAAAGGGAATAGAACACTTCCCCCCCTCCTCCCCCCAAGTGGCTGATGGAGGTCAACAGCTCTGATAGATGTGCAGGTTGTTTCTCTTGTAGGATTTATGGGACAGAAGCAATCTTGTTTTAAGAATTTGCACATTAACCTTTGGAGTATTTTCCACCTCTCTCTCAGGGCAATATAATTTCTGTGTTTAGGTCTCTCTGTGTCTCTCTGTCTCTGTGTGTGTGTGTGTGTGTGTGTGTGTGTCTTTCTCTTTCACTCTGTCTCTCTTTCTTTCTCTGTGTCTCTGTCTGTTTCTCTCTGTTTCTGTCTCTGTGTCTCTTTCTGTGTGTGTGTATCTCTCTCTCTTTCTCTCTGTCTCTCTCTCTCTCTGTGTCTTCCTCTCTCTCTGTCTCTGTCTCTCTCTTTCTCTTTCATTGTCTCTCTCTCTGTATATATATTTCTTTCAGTCTCTTTCTCTCTCTTTCTCTCTGTGTCTCTCTTTCATTCTCTCTCTCTCTCTCTCTCTCTCCCCTTCTTTCTGTCTCTCTCTCTCTCTGTTTCTCTCTGTCTCCCTCCCACCCCCCTGGTGTCCTGGAGTGATGGGGGGGAGAAAAACCTTGTCTGCATTATGCTTTATGGTGCAGTTCCTCCGATGACATGCGTCCCTTTGGCTTTTGCTGATCCACGGCGATCTTAACACATCCCAAGTCTTTTCCGTAGGTCCGAGAAGCTGATCCAAGCATCTTTCTCGGAAAGGTTCAAGAAATCCGAAAGATGCGGTGGGGTTTTGGCTTTCTTTTTTTTTTTTTAGAAGGTTGCTCAGTCTGCTGAAAGGGCAGAAAGCAGACATATCTGCAACTAGAGTCAGGATATACCGTATATACTCGAGTATAAGCCGAGTTTTTCAGCACGTTTTTTGTGCTGAAAAACGTCCCCTCGGCTTATACTCGGGTCTATACGGCTTATACTCGAGTTGTTGTTTTTTTAAGCCCCTCGGCTTATACTCGAGTATATACGGCTTATACTCGAGTTTTGTTTTTTTTTTCTTTTTTTCACATTTTACCGGACGGAAGCCCTGCCGGTGCAGTGAGAGGGCGGGGCGGGGGAGCCGCCAGCCTTCTCAGCTGGGGGAGGGAGGGTTTCCCCAACCGGTAGGTGCCTCATTTCCCACCCTCGGCTTATACTCGAGTCCCCAGTTTACCCCAGTTTTTGGGGTAAAATTGGGGACCTCGGCTTATACTCGGATCGGCTTATATTCGAGTATATACGGTACCTTATTCCCCCTCAAAATTAGGTTTTAACAGTAGAATAGAATAGAATAGAATAGAATAGAATAGAATAGAATAGAATAGAATAGAATAGAATAGAATAGAATAGAATAGAATAGAATAGAATTTTTATTGGCCAAGCATGATTGGACACACAAGGAATTTGTCTTGGTGCATATGCTCTCAGTGTACATAAAAGAAAAGATACGTTCATCAAACATTTACAACACAATTGATGGTCAATATATCAATATAAATCATAAGGATTGCCAGCAACAAAGTTACAGTCATAGTCATAAGTGGAAAGAGATTGGTGATGGGAACGATGAGAAGATTAATAGTAGTGCAGATTTAGTAAATAGTTTGACAGTGTTGATGGAATTATTTGTTTAGCAGAGTGATGGCCTTCGGGAAAAAACTGTTCTTGTGTCTAGTTGTTCTGTTGTGCAGTGCTCTATAGCGTCGTTTTGAGGGTAGGAGTTGAAACAGTTTAGGGGCGTGCAGAAGTGAGCCAATGTGCCTATCGTCCTTGTCATTGTATTTTTCTTCTCTTATTCTTGTTCTCGGTTTTTTGTTCGACAAATTCCAATAAATAACAAAATAATAATGCCTGACATGTGGGCTTCCCGTGATGCTTTCTGAACAGATCCTGCATTTTCCTAATGAACCTCAGATGCAAAGCAGAGAAAATAACCTTAAATATCTCTGATCTGATTTTCCTCTAACAGGAGAGTCTAGAGGTGACTCTTAAGGTAGCAGATGGTTAAAGCTCCCTCCCGCTCCCCTGCTTTGACCTTTTAAAATTCTTGCCCAGGAGAAATTAAACAGTTAGCCTGCAGCTTGGTAAATTCAGTGGTGTGTGTGTGTCTATGTAATAAAAGCTGTCTGCTCCAGCTAAAACGGAGCCCCCCCCCCTCTTTCTTCCTTTAACTGCCATAATTGATGGCTTCAAGAGGCCTGCTGCTCGTAGTTGAAAAATCAAAGCGTTCAGAGTTTTTCACTGCAGCAGGATGAGAAGCTGTGCAGAGAAAATAGCTTTGTACAGTCGTGGCCAAAATTGTGGGAACCTTTTAGGGAAAGTGTATTTTCTAAAACTAGCTAATAACACCACTTTTTTGGGGGGCGGGGGTGGGGGGGAGTAGTACCATAAAATTATATATCAATGGAAAGGTAATTTAATCGAGAATGTAATGCAGTAACTTTTATGAAGGATTTGCTATTAGAATAGCGGTGACAGTATAAAGAAAAAAAGGCGAAACACGAGATATACAAAAATTACCACCATAGAAAAAAACGAGACATACAAAAATGATCCCCATCTCAATTAATCCTTAGTTGGGTAACCTTTAGCTTAGAATTACGGCCTTACAATGTCTTCCCATGGAATGAACCAAGTCTTTGAGTTCTGCAGCTGTTATCACGTGAAACCAAGATTGAAGGATTGCTTCTATTAACTGTGTTTTATTGCTGGGTCGCTTCTGACTAACCAGTTTCTTTAGTCAGCTCCATAGATTTTCAATGGGGTGAAGGTCTGGGCTATTTATTCCCAGACCATTCCAGCAGTGGAATAGGATTGTCCCGAAACTCCAAAAAAACAGTGGTGTTATTAGCCATCAAACCTCAAAAAATACACTTTTTTCCAAAAGGTTTCCACAATTTGGGGCCACTATTGTATGTTCCTCGGTCTGCAGAAACGCTAACCAGCCTCCTTCCCCAATAGCCATGGTGTCTGGGGAATTCTGGGAGTTGAAGTCCACACAGGTCAAAGTAAACACCGCTATCAATTAGCCATGTCTGCTGGGTCCAGAGTTCCCCTCATCTCCGCTTTATTAAGGCAAGTTAGATTCCAAGGGATCACCTCTTGTTTTTCATTGTCCTACCTTCTGGTGGTACCCAGCTCCCTTTGGCCTGTTACGCAGATGTAAAGCAGAGTTAGGTCCGGGGAGCCAGTGGATGGAAGACCCAACAGGAAACCGCGCGCAAGTGATGGGAGTTGTGCGTTCCGAGGACTACGGCTTCAGTGGCTGACCTCTTCTCTTAATTCCCAGACCCTGCTAACACCTCTATCCCCGGTGCCGAATTTCCCCATTGATAAAAAGAGCCCGCCCCCTTCTGTTCCCCAGAGCCACCGTGCACATCCAGGTAAACGACGTCAACGAGTACGCCCCCGTCTTCAAGGAGAAGTCCTACAAAGCGACGGCGATCGAGGGGAAGCGGTACGACAACATCCTAAAGGTGGAAGCGCTGGATGCCGACTGCTCCCCACAGTTCAGCCAGATCTGCAGTTACGAGATTGTCACTCCGGAGGTTCCCTTCGCAATCGACAAAGACGGTAAGGCAGGCAGGCGGCCCCCAAATCCCTTTGAACTGGCCCAGATCTCTATTTTAAGCGGTCCAACGACACCCCACCCGCCCAAGGAGAAGCTGGCAGGCCCCACAGTAGAGGGAAGCACCTCGAACCCCATCCCATCGTCACTGGTGGGGGAGGGATGATCATAATTTCCCTCCTCTCGATGCAAGGGTGCCAGTCATTTTTAGTTGTGACCTCTTTTTTTTTTTAAATAACATTCTTATTGAGTCCTAAAGTAATGTAAAATACAACATAAACAGGAAAGCAGTGGAGAGGGAAAGGGGAAAGATAAGAAAGAAAGAAAGAAAGAAAGAAAGAAAGAAAGAAAGAAAGAAAGAAAGAAAGAAAGAAAGAAAGAGGAAGGAAGGAAGGAAGGAAGGAAGGAAGGAAGGAAGGAAGGAAGGAAGGAAGGAAGGAAGGAAGGAAGGAAAAGAAGCATTGACTTCCAACTCTCCTATGTCAGGGGTCTCCAACCTTGGCAACTTTAAGACTTGTGGACTTCAACTCCCAGAATTCCTCAGTCAGCAAAGAATTCCGGGAGTTGAAGTCCACAAGTCTTAAAGCTGCCAAGGTTGGAGACCCCTGCTCTATGTTACAGTAAAACAAGGCATTAACCTCAAATCACAACTTTTGGCTTTATCCTGACAGCATAAACCATCCATTCCTATAAAGATACCAATCTAATTCAGGGGTCTCCAACCTTGGTCCCTTTTAAGACTTGTGGACTTCAACTCCCAGAGTTCCTCAGTCAGTTTTGCTGGCTGAGGGACTCTGGGAGTTGAAGTCCACAAGTCTTAAAGGGACCAAGATTGGAGACCCTTGATCTAATTGGTATTTTTTTATTTGTCACCTCTTAATTCCCCGTGGCAAAGGCCTGCTCCGTTTTTGAAACCTGTCTCCTATCTTTGCCAGGTTACATTAAGAACACGGAGAAGCTGAGCTTCAGCAAGGAGCACCAGTACAAGCTCACCGTCACGGCCTACGACTGTGGGAAGAAGCGGGCTGCCGAGGACGTGCTGGTGAAGATCAGCATTAAACCCACCTGCAAACCAGGCTGGCAGGGTTAGTCTTGCCCTCCCTCCCCCCTCCACCTCCCCTCCCCCCCCCCAGCCCCTTGCTTGCTCGCTGGCTTGCTTCAGGCAACCAAAAACTGCCGGCTGCAATAGTCTTCTCTATTAATGGTTTCAGGCTGGAGCAAAAGAATGGAATACGAACCCGGAACGGGAGCCCTCTCCCTCTTCCCCAACATCCATCTGGAGACCTGCTCTATGTTACAGTAAAACAAGGCATTAACCTCAAATCACAACTTTTGGCTTTATCCTGACAGCATAAACCATCCATTCCTATAAAGATACCAATCTAATTCAGGTCTCAACCTTGGTCCTTTTAAGATTTAGGATTTCAACTCCCAGAGTTCCTCAGCCAGTTTTGCTGGCTGAGGGACTCTGGGAGTTGAAGTCCACAAGTCTTAAAGGGACCAAGATTGGAGACCCTTGATCTAATTGGTATTTTTTTATTTGTCACCTCTTAATTCCCCGTGGCAAAGGCCTGCTCCGTTTTTGAAACCTGTCTCGTACCTTTGCCAGGTTACATTAAGAACACGGAGAAGCTGAGCTTCAGCAAGGAGCACCAGTACAAGCTCACCGTCACGGCCTACGACTGTGGGAAGAAGCGGGCTGCCGAGGACGTGCTGGTGAAGATCAGCATTAAACCCACCTGCAAACCAGGCTGGCAGGGTTAGTCTTGCCCTCCCTCCCCCCTCCACCTCCCCCCCACCTCAGCCTCTTGCTTGCTCGCTGGCTTACTTCAGGCAACCAAAAACTGCTGGCTGCAATAGTCTTCTCTATTAATGGTTTCAGGCTGGAGCAAAAGAATGGAATACGAACCCGGAACGGGAGCCCTCTCCCTCTTCCCCAACATCCATCTGGAGACCTGCGACGAGCCCATCACTTCCGTCCAGGCCACAGTCGAGCTGGAGACCAACCACATCGGGAAAGGCTGCGACCGGGACACCTACTCGGAGAAGTCCCTTCACAGGCTCTGCGGTAAGACGAAAGATTCCAGGCTTCTCGGGGTGTGTGTGTGTGTGTGTGTGTGTGTGTGTGTGTGTGTGTGGCCAGGGGTGGTATTCCCTTACCGTGTTTCCCTGAAAATAAGCCCCTGTCTTATATTTTTTTGAACCCCGAAATAAGCGCTCGGCCTTATTTACGGGGATGTCTTATTATTTTGGGGCGCCTGGAGCAAGATGGGGCTCCCCTTGCCGTCTTGCCTGATTTCCAGCTCTGCGTTTAAATATTTTCGGGGAGGGCTTATTTTTTTGGGGGGGGGAAGACTTATTTTAGCTCATGCGCTCAAAAGCCCGATTGGGCTTATTACCAGGAGATGTCTTATTTTTGGGGAAGACTTATTTTAGCTCATGCGCTCAAAAGCCCGATTGGGCTTATTACCAGGAGATGTCTTATTTTTGGGGAAACGGTACCTTCGCTACCGGTATCGCAAATGTGAGCGCGCAGGGCATTCCGCGCATGCACAGAGCGTCAAAAACGGGACATGATGACATCCAGGCGGGTGGACGGAGCCTCCTGTAGCCGCTGCTACCAGTTCGCCCGAACTGGATAGAACTGGCTGAATACCACCACTGGGTCGGGCTAGGCGAGCGTCTCTCGGCTGCAGAATGGATGTTGAAAAAGGGACACAGTGGCCTTTTTCCTAATGTCCCCCAGACCAGTTGAACAAAGATGCCAGGTAAGATCGAAAGCAGGAGTGTCAAACTTGATTTCACTGAGGGCCGCATCAGGGTTGTGGTTGACCTCGGGCGGAGCGGGGCAGAGTGGCCATGGCCAGCTCGACATCGCTCACCTTGGGGGCGCCAGTGGTGGCCCTAGTGCTCTGCCAGAGAAAACGGGCTCCTGAGCTCCATTTTCGGCTGTGACGGCCTCCTGCAACCCTCTGCCGGTGAAAAACTGGAGTTCGGTAGGGCTGGGTGCGGGCATCCCCGAGCTCCATTTTCACTGATGGACCAGTCCTTCATTGTTTCCAGGATGGCCCGTGGGCCAGATCTAAGCACCCCATGGGCCAGATCTGGCCCCTGGGCCTTGAGTTTGATACCCTTGGTCTAAAACTTTTCTCTTAGTGCAGCCGGGAGGGCAGAGAACTGAAAATGAGCCCCAAAACGAGAATTTCCCTGCCAGAAGGAGTGACCCGATAGCAGAATCTGCTTCTTTCCGGTCCTCTCTTTTTTTTTTATACGTCTTAATCCTGGCCCTAACAGGCGCTTCCTCTGACACTGCGGAGCTGCTCCCGTCCCCAAGCAACGCGGCCAACTGGACCATCAACCTCCCGACCGACAACGGCCACGAGAGTGACCAGGTCTTCGAGTTCAACGGCACTCAAGCCGTGAAGGTGCCGGATAGCGTGGTCACCATCAGCCTGAAAGAGCCTTTTGTGATTTCCGTCTGGATGAGGCACGGCCCCGGGGCCAAGGAGAAAGAGACCATCCTCTGCAATTCGGACAAGACAGGTGAAAAGAGGGGGCGGGTGGTGCGGGAGCAGGCACCTGTTTGGCTCGTGATCTCACACACGCCCTGTGGCCTTTTCAGCCTCGGGATAGAATTGTTGCGACGTCACAAAAGACTGCACCAACATCTGTAGGGAGAGCAATGAGCATTAGACCGGTTTAGCTCTGCCTGGTAAGGCCTGTTATTAAGAACACAAAGCCTGCAATTACTGCAGGTTCGAGCCCGGCCCAAGGTTGACTCAGCCTTCCATCCTTTATAAGGTAGGTAAAATGAGGACCCAGATTGTTGGGGGGGCAATAAGTTGACTTTGTAAATATATACAAATAGAATGAGACTATTGCCCTATACATTGTAAGCCGCCCTGAGTCTTCGGAGAAGGGCGGGGTATAAATGTAAACAAAAAAAAACAAAAAAAAGACTAAAACCATGATGGCGAACCTATGGCCCGCTTGTCATAAGTAGCATGCGCGGCATCGTCCGTTCCTCTTACGGGTTTCTGGAGCACATGCGCATGCGATGATCAGCTGGCCTTTGTGCGGCAGTGCCGTAAACCAGAAGAGCTAGTCTGTGAGCCGGGAATGCAGCTTCCTCGAACTTCGGAATTGGGAGTGTCCAAAAAGAAGGAGGGCCAATGGGAATTCTCCCTTCTGCAGCGTCATCGGTCTCCGGGCAAAGTCTCCCTTGACTTCACCCACTGGAGGAGAGAGTTCCACGCAGAGAAGAAGCCCAAGTTCAGGCCAAGATCTCCCCTCCCACTTTCTCTCTCTCTCTCTGCAGAACTAACTCTCCTCCTTCAGGTGACGTTCCAAAGGACTCTGCCCAGAGACCGTTGACACTCGAGCAGGGAGAATTCTCATTGGTGCTGCCCGTCATTCTGGCCCCTCCCATCTCGAAAGTCCAAGATAAATGCTTCCTCCCCCCAGTGCAGAACTGCGGGTTCTTCCTCTGGGGCTGGAAGCATCTGGCCAGACACATGTACATGAGCATGCGGGCCGCCAGCTGATTGGTGTATCCACATGGCGCGGCAGTAACTGGAAGACTTGCTGGCCAGCGCGCGCATGTGAGCAGTGGAAACGGGAAGTACCTTATCTGGTGTGCGCATTCCCCCTGGGCGGCTCCTCTTCCTCGTTGCAGCCCCGGTGATCATGTGCTCCCATTCAATACTTGGTGCCACCCACCCATGCACACTCCCTTTTCGGCACTTTTTAGTCCATCACTGGACTAAAATATCATGGTTTCTCCATAGTAACCCCGCCGTGGGCGTGTGGTGCTTCAGTCTATCTGGGTTTTTGTGCTCGGCTTTGAGCTGGAGCTCCCCACCTGGCATAGAGTCAGAAGCCTTGGCTGCCTCTTCCTTCTCCCTAGCAGACGTCACATTATTTGGTATATTTGGAACCGCGACTGAGCAGATCTGACTTTTTTTCTCTTCCGCCCCCCCCAAGAGAAGATTTTTCGCTCCCCCATCCCCTGTTCCCTACCACCCTTGTCTAGTATTCTCTGAACAGGTTCAACAGGCACACTGCAAGCAGTCATTTCTAACGCGGGCTTAAATCCAGCAGAGATGTCATTGCTTGGGTTTTGCCACAGAGCAAAGAAAAAGAGATGCTTTCGTCACTTGGCAAACCAACCGACTTTTGCAAAAGGCTCCCCTTTCCCACCCGTCCCAGCTAAAATAAAAGCTTTGCTTTCAAGCAAGCAAAAACGTTGACCGTCGAGATTCACCACCCTGTTTCGTCGATGTCTGACTGACAGTTGTGGGAATTGGTCAAGTCCACGTTCCTTGTTGAAGTCACAGCGAGATTCTTCTGCTTTTTTGAGTTAACAAGGAAGGAAGAGTTGCCTTTATCTCCCCCCCCTCTTTTTTAAAAAAAATTGGCTCCAAAATAATTAGGGAAGGATCAGAAAATAGGGACAATGTAGGCTGCGTTTATTCCGAACGTGCCCCCCCCTCCCCGAATCCAGGGAAGTGGCTCTGGAGAAGGAATTGTAAGCTTCCTTTCGCACCGTATCAACTGTTTCCTGTCATCTAACAAGAGGGCATATCTGGGATGCTGGAAATAATTATTTTAGAAAGGGAAGCTTGGAAACCGAAAATGATTAGAAACATACGCTGGCTTGTTTAAAAGTTCCGCGAAGGTCTCTCTGCGGAGAAATTCTTCTGTGGAGCTGTGTATTCCCACCATGCACGCTGACTTCTGGCTCTTCAAACTTTCCTTTTCTCCTGGAGGCCTCCCAGCCTTCCGCACCCCACGGCTAACATTTATTGGACATTAATAGGCCAATTATGGGCCTTGAGATATGTTTGAAGTCCTTGTTTCTGGGTGTTGGAAAAAGAGAATGCTTTGGCCTTGGATGTTGCAGTACTTAGCTGGGGTTTATTGGCTCAACTCAAGCTGGCCTGGTTCCCACTGAGCCGGAGGGAAAGTTCTCCTCCTGTTATTAGCTGGAAGCTGGGTCTCTTCCAGATGTTTCACACTTCCCCCAAACCCAGCCAGGGGTCGTGGATAATGGCAATTGTAGTGGGAAAGATCTATGACTTGCCAAGAGCAGCAAACCTACCTTACACTGGACATGTGGGTGTGTGGGGGAGATGGAACGCTAACCCTGTTCTTCTCCTGCAGACATGAGCCGTCACCGTTATTCCCTCTACGTGCACAACTGCCGGTTGGTCTTCCTCTTCCGCCAGGATCCCTCCGAGGGGCAGAGTTACAAGCCGGCCGAATTCCACTGGAGGCTTAACCAGGTGGGCGCAAAAAAGACTTCCGCCACCCTGGGTCGGCTCCCCTGCATGGAACCACAGCTCTTTCCTGGTTAGAAACTTTCAGATTTGCAAAACGGATGGCCTAACGGGGCTGTGAGTTAGGCCCCTTGGTTCATCTAGCTCTACGATGGCGAACCTATGCCACAGGTGGCACGCGGAGCCATCTCTGTGGGCATGCGAACCGTTGCCCTAGGTCACTTTTATTGTGCATGCGTGCGCGCTGGCCAGCTGATTTTCAGCTGGCCCCGCCCACGCCGCCCATTCCCTCTCAGGAGTCTCCACGCAGCCCGTTTTGGATGCCAGATAAGTACAGGGCTCGCGCGGAGGCTCTGGGAGGGCGAAAAATGGGCCTCCCTGAAGTCCGTAAATGGGCCATATCTGGCCTCCAGAGGGCCGGGGGAGACCGTTTTCACCCTCCCCAGGCCCCAGGAAAGCCTCCAGAGCCTGGGGAGGTCAAAAAAATGGGCCTCCCGGAAGTCCAGAAATGTTTTCATCCTCCCTAGGCCCAAGGAAAGCCTCCAGAGCCTGGGGACGGCAAAAAATGGGCCTCCCGGAAGTCCAGAAATGTTTTCATCCTCCCTAGGCCCAAGGAAAGCCTCCAGAGCCTGGGGACGGCAAAAAATGGGCCTCCCGGAAGTCCAGAAATGTTTTCATCCTCCCTAGGCCCAAGGAAAGCCTCCAGAGCCTGGGGAGGGCAAAAAAATGGGCCTCCCGGAAGTCCAGAAATGTTTTCATCCTCCCTAGGCCCAAGGAAAGCCTCCAGAGCCTGGGGAGGGCAAAAAATGGGCCTACTGGAAGTCCGGAAGAGAGGGTTCATAGAGGCCTGCTAGGCCCAAAACTGGGCGCAGAGGGGGTCGCGTGCGCATGCGCAAGGGGCAGGGCAGCACGGTGGGTCATGTGCGCATGCGCTGGCCAGCTGATTTTCAGCTGGCCCCGCCCACGCCGCCCATTCCCTCTCAGGAGTCTCCACGCAGCCCGTTTTGGATGCCAGATAAGTACAGGGCTCGCGCGGAGGCTCTGGGAGGGCGAAAAATGGGCCTCCCTGAAGTCCGTAAATGGGCCATTTCTGGCCTCCAGAGGGCCGGGGGAGGCCGTTTTCATCCTCCCTAGGCCCAAGGAAAGCCTCCAGAGCCTGGGGAGGGCAAAAAATGGGCCTCCCGGAAGTCCAGAAATGTTTTCATCCTCCCTAGGCCCAAGGAAAGCCTCCAGAGCCTGGGGAGGGCAAAAAAAATGGGCCTCCCGGAAGTCCAGAAATGTTTTCATCCTCCCTAGGCCCAAGGAAAGCCTCCAGAGCCTGGGGAGGGCAAAAAAATGGGCCTCCCGGAAGTCCAGAAATGTTTTCATCCTCCCTAGGCCCAAGGAAAGCCTCCAGAGCCTGGGGAGGGCAAAAAAATGGGCCTCCCGGAAGTTCAGAAATGTTTTCATCCTCCCTAGGCCCAAGGAAAGCCTCCAGAGCCTGGGGAGGGCAAAAAATGGGCCTACTGGAAGTCCGGAAGAGAGGGTTCATAGAGGCCTGCTAGGCCCAAAACTGGGCGCAGAGAGGGTCGCGTGCACATGCTCATGGGGCAGGGCAGCACGGTGGGTCATGTGCGCATGCGCGGGGGGGGGTGTTACGGGGGTGCATTGCATTATGGATGTGGGCGTGCACGCAACCCCCCCTCCGCGTTCCCCCCGAAACTGATCTAGATAAAGATTGGTCGCCCAGGATCAAGGGTTCAAGCCCATCCTACCTGGAGGCGCCCGATCTTGATTTGCTATCCGTCTGCATTAGATTATGATCCTCACTGGCCCATCAAATCCAGAGTACAACCTCATTAAGCTCTCCCTCACAGATAACCGTGCTGCCTTCCCTTGATCACCTCCAGCAAATGGTAACCCCTTACAGGTTCCTTGTCCTGTAGTCCCACTGTCCACTTTTCCTGTGAAGCTCTAGCTAAAGCTAATGTCAACCGTCCCGTCGGCGTACGCAGCAAAAGAAACTCCTGGGACTTTATTTTACCAAGAGTATAACTTTACTGATAGAGCCATACAGGCACAGAAGTAGCGAAGGCAGTTCTGAACTTTTCCTGGGAAAACTGCATAATTAAAATCCTCCCTTTTCCCCACCTGGGCCATCCAGTGTCCACCAATCCAGCGCAATCCCTTTGTTTTGAGAAATAGTCTGCTTGGATCAGAAGGTTCTCATCGGTTGACCTTGAGGTGTTGAGATTCTCCCCGGCTACCGACGGCTCACATGAATTCCTCAATTCCCTCCCAGCCACCCATACTTTCCAGTCTGTCGTGTCCCACTCCTCCGCTGACGGCCGGGTCAGGGAAATCCGAATCAGGCGTGCCTCTGCAGCTCTGCCAAAGTCCTAGCAAAGTCCTCAGGGCAGGCTGGAGACCAGAAAGTGACTTCAGCAAGATATGTTTAGACTTTGCCTGACTCAGAGATTGCCAGAAAGCAGATCCTTTATATAGGCCATGGGGTGTGGCTCCATGACTCAGCACTTATCCAGGCCTGCCCCTCCCTTCCTTCTGTCGCCGCCGCCTATCAATTCTTCTGAAGCGAGGGTCACTCCAGTCTGCAGCTGTTGGTAATTGACCTTCCTCAGGCTCACATGCTGTGGAGGAGGGGGAGGGGTCTAGTTGCTCCGTTTGCCTGGGCAGGGAGCCAGAGCTGGGGGCTGGAGATACTTGCTCTTCTTCAGCCTGTCTGGGCATGGAGCCAGGACTGGGGCCGGGAGATGCCCCCTCCTCAGCCTGTCTGGGCATGGAGCCAGGGCTGGGGCCGGGAGGACATTCTTCAGCGTTCAGAAGCAGATAACCCCGGCTGCGGTGAGAGCGGGCAAGACACAACACAGTCATACCCCTCCCTGGTTTCTCTTGTATGGCTGTGAGCACAGTCAGTCAGCCATGAATCTTTCACAGGTAAAGCTAGGAATGAGGCCCATCCCTTGGGAACAATGAAATGTAGGTTTGTTTCCCTCCAGTCTTTTTAAACGCTTGGCTCCCCTTCCAGGTTTGTGATCAGGAATGGCACCACTACATCCTAAATGTAGAGTTTCCTGCGGCCACGCTCTACGTCGACGGCGTTTCCTTCGATCCCTTCCCGGTGACTGAGGATTATCCTCTCCATCCCTCCAAGATAGAATCGCAGCTAGTAGTTGGAGCTTGCTGGCAAGGTAAGCGAGCGCCTAGGTTTTGTCTTGATGGCTTCTTTGTGGGCCGGACTCCCATTGGGGGAGGGTCAAATGGCCTTCAACTCATCCAATCTGATTTCCGTGGCAGGAGCCAATGGGGCTGGTTGAAACAAAGACGTTCAAAAGAGCAGCTCGGATTTAATGAGACATCAGATCACAAAACTCACCCCTTTTTCCTGATTCACTCCAGCTCAGATAGTTGCCCGAACAATTCTAATTTGTTGTCAACTTGAGAGCTGTTGGCGAAGGAAAACATGGCTTGAAGCAGGGGTCTCCAAGCTTGGTCCCTTTAAGACTTGTGGACTTCAACTCCCAGAGTAAAGCTGGCTAAGGAACTCTGGGAGTTGAAGTCCACAAGTCTTAAAAGGGACCAAGGTTGGAGACCCCTGGCTTGAAGAACTTGAACTGGGCCAGGAACTCAAGACAGATTATAAAACCAGAAAGTCTTGTGAGAATTTTCTCGCTAGCTCTGCCTTTCGTAAAAAGCATAACTTTTACGAAACTCCTACTCGTAAAACCTTTCGCAAAATAGGTTTTACGAGTAGGGGTTGATTGGGGTGCTTCCCAGGATAAGTCGCTGAACGGCTGTATGTGATGGCGGCTTGTGATAGCGGGAGGGGCCTGTAGAAATGCAGCCGCCTGATGGTTTAACTAACATTCAAAGCAGGTTAAAACAACCATTCCCTCCCCCCCTCCTCCCCCCGGGACTGCATAAGGCTGAGTCACAACATCAAAGGGTGCCCGAAGGCTTTTTTCCCTCATCAGCATCCTCAGAAAATGGATGCTCGGATTAGTCTTAAAAAGGCAAGCACTGCACCAACATTTTTCCACTGTAATTCTTCCTTTTTTTAAAAAAATAAATAAATTAAAAATCCCCTAATGGCACAGTTTCTTAAGGACATTTTTTTTTAATCGGGTTAGTGGGGGGGGAAACGTCTTTTTCTTTTCCGTCATCCTTCGCTTTCTATTGCTTTTGTGCGCGAGGCGCCATCCCAGGCTCGCGCAGGAATTTGATAACCGTAATTGAATTGTATAAGTCAATAGGGGGATTAGGTTTAGCGCTCCATCAAACTTCAGCAGAAAGAGGAAAGCAGGGGTGCCACGGTGGGAAAAATGCTCCAAATTCATCTTTAGGGTTTAGATGCTTTTTGGCTTGTCCTTCGGAATAAGGGATGGAGAGTCGCGCCCCCCCCCCCCCCCCCGCCTCCAAGGGCCTTGCAAACTTTGCTTACCTATTTTTATTTTTATATATTTAGAAAATCGATATAGTCCCCTTACTCGCTCAGAGCGACTCTCTTACAACCAATCAAAACACAATATAGGGGGGGAAAAATAATATATATATTTTTTTGGTTTACATTTATATCCCGCCCTTCTCCGAAGACTCAGGGCGGCTTACAGTGTGTAAGGCAATAGTCTCATTCTATTTGTATATTTACAAAGTCAACTTATTGCCCCCCCAACAATCTGGGTCCTCATTTTACCTACCTTATAAAGGATGGAAGGCTGAGTCAACCTTGGGCCGGGCTTGAACCTGCAGTAATTGCAGGCTGCTGTGTTCTAATAACAGGCTTCTTACAGCCTGAGCTATCACGGCCCCTAATTAATTAAAAAAAAACTGACTGCCCACCTATTGACGACAGCACGTGATTAAATAATCCGCTTGATGGGCTCCATCCCACTCTGGGTTCCCCAGGCCCGAAATCTTTAGAGCCTTCGGAAAGACTGTCGGAGTGGGGGGGGGCAGTCAAATTTCTGCAGGGATGATGTTCCAGAGGGAGGGAGCCACCACGGAGAAGGCCCTTCTTCTGCGTCCCCGCTATCTTATCTTAACAAACGGGAATTCCAGGTGGGTGGCCCATCCAGGCCTGAACTGCGACAGGTTTAAAATATCCAGCCCCGACCTAACCCTTCCGTTCCTGTTTTTTCTTGTCCTCCCTGTTTCTTGCTTCTCCGCAGAATATACGGGAAATGAGAATGACACCGACCAAGCGACCGAGAACCCTACAGGTTGCTGGCAGTCTAATTTTTCTCTTTTTAATGCTTTCATGTCCAAGGCAAGCTGTGGCTTCATCACATATAGCATGACCGGCCAGCATTGCATTACTACGGCCATTGGAGGGACACATAATCACGTTGCCGAGCTTGTATTATTATTTTCTTTCCATTGCACTTTTCTTACATATGTATATATATGTATATTCACTTCCTCTTTGGTTTCTCCTCCCCTCCCCTGTTTTAGCAATAACCCCTCATCAGGCATTCATGAAGGTGGCCTTGAAATAAACTAGCAATAGCACTTAGACTTATATACCGCTTCACAGTGCTTTCCAGCTCCTCTCTAACCGGTTTACAGAGTCAGCCTATCGTCCCCAACAATCTGGGTCCTCATTTTAACGATCTCAGAAGGATGGAAGGCTGAATCCAGCTCGAGCCGGTCAGGATCGAACTCCTGGCGGTGGGCAGAGTCAGCCTGCAATATTGCATTCTAACCACGGTGCCACCACGAAATCTGGGTTGAGAAATCTCCCAAGTGGGGTGGTGGCTACTGCAGGGTGGGACCTATCATGGGACAGTGACTTCTCATTGGCCCATTGTTCGCTTCCTTTTGGAATTCAAACAGCCAACCCAGAGCAATGTCTCTGTAATTCATTTCCTGTCCAGTGAGGGCTCTTCAGCCATGGAAAGTCGCTGGCCCATCTCAGTCTCTTAGCCCAATCATTCTTGGGGAGACCCAGGGAAGGCAGATCCTATGGGAGCTTCCTTGGGGAAGAATCTTAACCACAGGATCTAACCGCTCCATAAAGAGAAGAGGGAACCGGATAAATTGCATAAAAATCAGAGGCAAACCTCACCTTTCGGCCTTTCTCACGAACCCATTCTGTCAATTCAAGCAAACCTTTTCAAATAGGAGTTTACAGGGCCAGGCTGGTGAGGATTAGCGGTGAAGTCATACCGTGTTTCCCCGAAAACATGACCCTCTTTTTTTTGAACCCCCGAAACAAGGGCTTGGCCTTATTATCGGAGAGGTCTTATTATTTTGGGGGTGCAGGAGGCGGTGAGCGCGGCCATCTCATGGCTGCTGCTGTTTTGCGCTGCCAATACAGTCGCTCGTCAGCTGTTTGCTGGGGAACCAAAGGTGGGAATCTCCCCGGCATTCTTAGCACTCGCCCGCCTCCCATCCATCCCCCTCACCTGCAAGCGAGGCGGTGGCAGGTGGGGAGGGGTGGGGCTGGGGAGACATGAGACGCACATCTTACCTGCCTTCCAGCTCTGTCGCCTGTCTCGACGTCGTCTGCAGGCAAACTCCTTTTAGGGTAAAACCAAACCTATCACGAGTTCGAGAAGTTTGATTGAACTCGCAAGGGTTTTTTTTAACCCTCCAATGTGTTTGCCTGCAGACGACGTCGAGACACACGACGGAGCTGGAAGGCAGGTAAGACATATCTCACGTCTCTCCAGCTCTCCCCGTCCCCACCTGCCACCCCCCAAATTGCATGCAATTTGGGCAGGGGCAGGAAGCCCTGCCATGCCCGGCGAGAGGGAGGAGAAGAGACGGCAAGAGGAGTGAGTCCTGCCTCGCTCCATGCGTCTCTCTTCTCCCCCACCCACCCCTCGATAAAGAGCTGGGCGCTGTGGAAAAGGGAGCCGGGTGGATGCAGGCTTTGGGCGTCTGGGGCTGCCGGGAGACGAGAGGCGGGAGCAGGGTGGGAGTTTGCAAGCGATCGCTTCCCCTTTGCCTTCTCTCCCAAAAGCGCTCCTGGGGCGCAGCCACTTCTGCAGCAGGAAGTACAGTTGGGATGAAATAAGGGTAAATAAATAGTGGATAACTACTGCTATCGGAAGGCCGGCACGAGGCACATGGGGCGCATCCCTTCTCCCTCCTGCGACAGAAGTGGCCGCAATCCATGGCAAAAACGGCTATGCTTGCTGGAGGCGCCCATAAAGCAGCTGTTCCATGGACAGAATTGCCTGCTGTGACTGTCACCATTAGGTAAGGAGGGCGTGAGGCATGTGGGGTGCGTTGCTTGGCCTCCAGCTTCTTTTGCAGTCGCAATTGACCGCAAAAGCGGCCGCGCTTGCTGGAGGCGGCGGCCTGAGCAACACCCGTCAATCAGCTATGAATGGCGGCCTGAGTGGCTCAGCTGATCCGATTAAGGGGCCGAGAAGCCCTGAGATGACCGGGGAAGGGAAGGGCTGCCTCCTGTGCTGGCCATGCCTACGCCGTCACTACGGCTTATATTTATGCCCACCCCAAAAATCATTTGGCCTTATTTTCGGGACATGTCCTATTTTCGGGAAAACACAATAGAATGGTTCACGTCCAATTTTGGGGGGGGCTCCTCTTAGTGCGTCGCAGGCTGATGAGCAGATGGCTCCGTTACCTTCTGACTCACCTGTCTTAGTTTTGGAGGATATGACTTGCTACCTTTAACTTCCCAGTTTGAGGCCACCGAATCATTCTTGCTTTAATTTAAAATGGCCTGTTGCCAAATATCTAGCATCTTTTTATTATTATCATCAACTTAAAACAGCGACACTGAAAGCCAAAGGAAAGGAATGGCTTTCCTGCAATTTATATCTAAAAGTGAGATGAAAGTTGCCGAGAAGATGGGATTTCCGTGAAAGCTGCATATATTTGCATACAAAAGTATTTGCTTCAAAAAGTACTTCCTTTGTGTGTGGATTTTTATCAAAGTGGGTAATAGGAGAGAACTATTAACAGGGATGCGGTGGCTCAGTGGCTAAGATGGTGAACTTGTCAATCGAAAGGTCGGCAGTTCAGCGGTTCGAATCCCGAGTGCCGCATAACGGGGTGAGCTCCTGTGACTTGTCCCAGCTTCTGCCAACCTAGCAGTTCGAAAGCACGTAAAAAATGCAAGTAGAAAAATAGGAACCACCTTTGGTGGGAAGGGAACAGCGTTCCATGCGTCTTTGGCATTGAGTCATGCCGGCCACATGACCACGGAGACGCCTTCGGACAGCACTGTCTCTTCGGCTTTGAAACGGAGATGAGCACCGCCCCCTAGAGTCGGGAATGACTAGCACAGATGCGCGAGGGGAACCTTTACCTTCCTCGAACAGGAAGAGTTCTAGATTTGGATTGGCTTTCCCATCAGGCTTCATCAGTGTTTTTCAACCTTGGCAACTTTTAAGATGTGTGGACTTCGACTCCCAGAATAGCTGGCTGGGGAATTCTGGGAGTTGAAGTCCACACATCTTAAAAGTTGCCACAGTTGAGAAATGCTGTTCTAGAGGAATTTAGATGACCTCCAGGAATATTTCAGTAAAACCCTCCCAAGGAATAGTATTCAGGAATCGATCACAGGGTGAAAATGTAGCAAATCCCCATCAGGTCCTCCTATAATCCTGGCTTCAACCTGGAACCTTTGATTCTTGGGTGGGAAAAAGGACTCCCTTTCCAATAATCTGTTTTAGACAAGCTATCGTAAAATAAAGGTGGTCCTATGAAACTCCCCTTGAGTCCACAACAAAGCTAGCTCATCCCATCCCAAGCCCCTCGCTGCATGAACAAGCATCCGTTTTATTTTTCCGTTCCTCCCCATCTCGCGCTTGAGCATAACTGCGAGTCGACCTCCGGAACGGGCAACTAACTGCATGCCGTCGGAAAGCAAAACCGAGCACGGTGCACGAGTGTCACCTGGTCAGACAATGGGCCGAGCGCCAGGACTAAATACAGCTGCTTTTCCTTCCTTCCTCCTTTCCTCAAGGTGGCGACCAGCGGATGGCTCAGTTCTTCCGTGGCAACCTGGCCGGCTTGACCATCCGCTCGGGCAAACTGGAAAGCAAGAAGGTGATCGATTGTCTGTATACCTGCAAGGAAGGCCTGGACTTGCCCACCACGGACGGCACCGCAAAGGGCCTTAAGGTACTGTTCTGACTCGGTTCCGCAAACACAACAAACCCTCTGAAGTGAACGCAAAAGCTTCTTTTATTAGGAGCGCCAGCAGCCCCGGCAAAAAATTTGGCCAGCCAGAAGATGAATGGTTGTCTGCCGCATGTATTCATTTCTGCCCCCTGCCTTTTATCCCCAGAGCTAGGGTGGGGCTTCACTAGCAGTGGTGGTTCTTCCGTCCCAAGGACCGGCCCATAGATTTCCACTGCTCTCCTCTCTTCTGCCTTCTGCGCATCTGCGCATCAGGCACTGGGCCCAGATGTTCTTCCTCTGCCTTCTGCGCATCCACACATCAGGCACTGGGCCCAGCTGTTCCTCCTCTTCCTCATCAGCCACCTCCAGACCTGGGGGCCATCTGAGGGCTGACGGACTGCCCAGGCTCCGCCTCTCTCTCTCTCTCTCTCTCTCTCTCTCTCTCTCTTACTCTCTGCCAGCTCCATTCCCTCTTCCCCCTCCGGGGTCTCAGGTTGCCTTGATGCTGACCTGACTCCCATACCGCTTCCTCCTCTGATTCGGCTGCTGGAAGGGCCATTTGCCGACAGGCCACAACAGGTACTCTCAGAATGCTGCTATGGAAAGGGCCCAGTTGTGGGCCTTTGCGAACACAAAGAGAACCCACTTCGGCCTCCAGACTGGTCAGGCTGCAGCTCCCAGCATCCCGGGCTCACAAGCGAAGGCTCACAAATGGACCAAGTTTAAAACGTTCCTCGCTTCTTTAACATAAAGAGAACTGCGCGCTGCTTAAATGCTCCTCTTTCCTTACATTTTAGCAGCCTTTGCCATTTATTTATTTAGCCTACGGCAAATGTGGGGCCAAAAAAAAGCACTTCACAATTACTGTTGTGACCTAGGCCCAAGTAGTTATTACCAGACACAATCAGTCCTAAACAAACATATATTATTAGAACAGCTGAGAATTACTTCATGCTTTTAAAAGTTTTTTTTTTTTAAAAAAAGCCTCTGATGATCGCGCGGCTCAGCTGGGATCGTCAGAAACCCTTTAAAAGCTTTTTTTTCCCTCTGGCGATCCCAGCTGAGTTGCCTGATCGTCACAGGCTTTTAAAAGCATTTTTTTTACAACCTCTTTGGCCGAAGAGGTTGTAGAAAAAAATGCCTTTAAAAGTAAAAAAAAAAGTTGGCCATGCCCATCCAGTCACATTACCCCCTCCAAGCCACACCCACAGAACCGGTAGTAACAAATTTTACATTTCATCCCTGAATGACACCTACCATTTTGTCGTTAAGTCCCTCTCCGTCAGTTGCCTTTGCAGCATCCATCCTAATTTTCTTCAGAGGGAGAATGAGAGGCAGGAGAAAAGAGATCTTAAAGGCAGACTCGGCTTCGGGAAACGAAGTAAAGCTAAAAAAGAGAATTGCAGCGCCCCACTTGATGTATGAGATGAGAGAGGAACGGACAAATTCCGGCCCTGCTTTTTTTTTCAGCTTCTGTTATTCTACCTACGGCAGCAAACTAGGGTCATTTACCCTCCGCCCGTGGTTTGGTTTACCAGAAAGGTTTTCTCGGCCTTCCTTAGACAACCTACAGCTTCTCCTCATTTCAGATCCACATGAACCCCAGCCGGTCAGCCCTGAGTTTAGAAGGGGACGACCTCGAACGGTTCGACAAGACCATGCAACGCCTCTCGTACGTGAACTCGCGCCAGTTCCCCACACCCGGCATCCGGCGGATCAAAATCACGAGCACGGTGAAGTGAGTCTTTGTAGAGGGCGGAGGAGAGGAGACGCAACCAGGAGTTTGACTCGGGGGCGCTTGGATATTGTGGGGCAGGACCAGTGGTGAAATCCATTTTTTTTTTTTACTACCGGTTCTGTGGGCGTGGCTTGGTGGGCGTGGTGTGGCTTGGTGGGTGTGCCAGGGGAAGGATATTGCAAAATCCCCACTGCTCAAAATTTCCGCTACCGGTTCTCCAGAACCTGTCAGAACTTGCTGGATTTCACCCCTGGGCAGGACGTTTGTTTTGTGGCCTTGTACTCTGCGCGTACTCTCTCATGGAAACCCACCACCCTGCTGATGGCCACCACGTCTTCCCTCGTCCAGGTGTGCCGACAACGAAGCCTGCATCGCCATTCCACTCGTGGAGGGCTACATAATGGTCTTGCAACCCGAAGAACCCAAAATCAGCCTGAGTGGCATCAACCACTTTGCCCGTTCGGCTTCGGAATTTGAGAGCCCCGAGGGTGTGTCTCTCTTCCCCGAGCTTCGGATCATCAGCACCATCACGCGGGAGGTGGAGCCCGAAGGAGAGGGGGAGGAAGACCCTACAGGTGAGACACAGGGACGGAGGAGGAAGGGAAAGGCTGCCCGGAGCCCTGTTTGTCTCAAGTGGCCGCTTTTCTCCAGAATGGAGCAAAGCAGCATCTTCTCCATAAAATGGGACCGGAAGTTGGGAAACAGGCCATTTCCGGCCTCCGGAGGGCCTCCGGGGAGGTGGAGAAGGCCGTTTTTGCTCTCCCCAGGCTCCTAGAAAGGCTCTGAAGCCTGGAGAGAGGGAAAAACGGGCCTTCCGGTCCCACCAGAAGTCAGCAAACAAGCCACTTCCGGCCTCATGGGGGGTGGGGAAGGCCGTTTTCGCCCTCCCCAGGCTCCTAGAAAGTCTCTGGAGTCTGGGGAGAGTGAAAAACACCCCCACCCCCTTTGCGATCGCATGCCAAAAGCGGGGTCACACGGGGGGGGAGATTGCATGCACCGGGGGGGGCACATTGAATTAAGGGTGTGGGCACGCACATGCATGACCCACCCACCCACCCTTCGCTCCCCCTGCTTTTAGGATGCGACGACAAAAAGGTTAGCCATCACTGGGATAGATGAACAGAGAAAACATCCAGCCTCCATCGTAGGCAGCCCAGATTATATAGGGAAAGATTTCCGTCGGGGTAACAACTTGATGGATGGGTGGTTGATGTCTCGCCAAAACCTAAAAGCCATTTCTTACATCCTTCTTCCTGATCAGTTTTCCCCTTTCTTCTCCTTTCCAGTCCAAGAATCCTTGGTGTCGGAAGAAATCATGCATAATTTGGATACCTGTGAGGTCTCGGTCTTGGGGGAAGAACTGAACAGGGACCAAGAGAGCCTGGAGGTCGACCTGGTACGGCTGCAGCAGAAAGGAATGGAAATGAGCACCTCAAGCCTTGGACTCATCCTTACTGGTACGGCCCTCCCTGTCCCTTCACCTCTTAGAGAAGGTTTACACGTTGCACTAACTCACGCAACTATCTTTCCCGGACATTCTAGGTCCTAAATCGTGGTTTGCAATTGGCGACAACTGGGTTTTTGTCAAATACCTCCTCCTAACCAGCATCGATCTTTTAGCTGACCCGTGTCTGTTCTCCGCAGGGGTGGACACCATGGCCAGCTACGAGGAAGTTTTGCACTTGATCCGGTACCGTAACTGGCATGCCGTCTCACTCTTTGACCGGAAGTTCAAGCTGGTGTGCTCGGAGCTCAACGGACGCTACGTTAGCAATGAATTTAAGGTGGAAGTAAGTGAAGGGAGTCGCCTCTTCTGATAGGCTTCAGGACTTTTGGGTTTTGTGAATCTGGGCTTTCTCCGTTTGGATGTGTTGTGACCTTCTGTTGATGGGACAGAAGTAGACTTGTCTTTAATAGAGGAATACAGGAGATGAATGCAGGAAGAGAAACCACCGGTTAATCCTGTGAGAAAGGAGTTTAAAATACTGTAGTTTTCAGACTATAAGATGCACTTTTTTGTCTCCCAAAAGGGGGTGAAAATGTCTGTGCGTGTTATAGACCGAATATTGCCAAAGCCCCGCCCACCTACCAGCTGTTTTTCGGTTTCTGCATGACCCATTTTTTGGCCCCCCCACTGAAAAAAATGGGCCAAAAAAGCCTCGATAACGGGCTGAAAAAAGGCCGAAAAAAGCCTTGAAAGCAGACCAAAAAAGCCTCGAAAACAGCCCCAAAAAGCCTCGAAAACGGCCCAAAAAACCCCCTCAAAAACGGGTCAAAAAAGCCTCAAAATGGGCAGAAAAAAAGTGTGGAAAAGGCCCGAAAATGGGGTGCGCAGAGACCAAAAACTTTTCTGTTGTTGTTTTCCTCTTCTAAATTTAGGTGCATCTTATAGTCCAAAAAAATACAGTAACCACCCTCAAGTGCACTGGGTATAAGGGGGGGGGGCAACGTTTCTGTTCCTTTACCTCACAACAACAACAAAAAGTAGCACCTCTGGAATCCTTGAGTGGTCTCCTTCCTGATAGGACTAATAATCCCGTGCAGATAGTCCTCGATTTAACAACAGTTCATTTAGTGACTGAAGTTAGAACGGCATTGGAAAAAAGTGACTTATGACCATTTTTCACACTTAACAGCCGTTGCAGCATTTCCCCCATGAGCACGTGATTTATCTTCAGATGCCTGACAACTGCTTCATATTTATGACCGCTGCAGTGTCCCGGGGTCACGAGATCCCCTTTTGCAACCTTCCGACAATGAGGGGAACCAAATTCACTTAACAACCGTGTTACCAGTTTTTAAACAGCTGCCGTGATTCAACTTAACCAATATGCCAAGAAATGTTTCCCCAAAATGGGCAAAACTCACTTAACAAATTTCTCTCTTAGCAGCATAAATTCTGGACTGTATTGTGATCATAAGTCGAGGACTGCCTGTGCAATTTACTTAAGAATTGGTAGACATAGAGCTGCGTTTCTCCCAACTGGCATCTTCCAGGTGGTGGACTACAGCTCCCAGGAGTCTTAGCAATAGTCCTGCAGATGGGGAAATTTTGGGACGAGGACCCTCAGGTCAAGACCAGTGAGCAAGGCACACATACAAAACAGGTTTCTGCAGCTGGTTTCCTAAAAACTCTGTGTTCTCCTTTCTCCGATCTTGTATTTGCCAGGTGAACGTCATCCACACCGCTAACGTCATGGAACATGCCAGCCATATAGCTGCCCAGCAGCCCCAATTTGTGCAACCTGTCCATCATTCCTTCGTTGACCTCTCTGGCCATAACCTCGCCAACCCTCACCCAGGGTTTTCTGGTAAGGACACATCCCTTCTTTTAAATCTCCCCGTTGCCATTTCAAACAACTCCTCCGTTTTGGGAGAGGCAGCTTGTTGAGATGCCATTAAAATCAGGGTTTTTCAACCTAGGCCACTTTCAGACGTGTGGACTTCAACTCCCAGAATTCCCCAGCCAGCCCTGCTGGCTCTAGTCCACGTGTCTTAAAATTGCCCAAGTTTGGGAAACAGCACATTAAACCAAATCACATCTGAGCGGCACTTAAAGATGCTAAAATTTAGGCCTTCCTGCTGGGATCAGGAGCAGCTCCCTAGCTTTCTGAAACACGTCTGTTGTGAAAACTGAATTAAAATAAAACAAAACAGGATATTCAGGAACGTCCCATCACCAAACTTCAGCAGTCAGTCTCCTGTTTGTTGCCACTGTGTCATAAAAATGATGGCAAACCTAAATATACGGACAGTGGACCGCTTGCAAATTACATTGTTTGCTCCCTGCCTATCTTGGGATTTTCCGGCTCTCAAGAAGAGGTAGCAATTAGAAACTTACTACTCATTTTTGTGGAATTTCTGGACTTCTGCAGAACCGCTGTGTGAATATGCAAGCTGGGAACTACCGTGTTTCCCTGAAAATAAGACCAGGTCTTATATTAATTTTTGCTCCAAATGACACATTAGGGCTTTTTTTCTGGTTAGGTCTTATTTTGGGGGGAAAATACGGTACTAAATGCATCCATCTGGCTGCTGATCTTCACTAGGGCTTATTTTGGGGGTAGGGCTTATATTACGAGCATCCTGAAAAATCACGCTAGGACTTATTTTCTGGTTAGGTCTTATTTTGGGGGAAATACGGTACTAAATGCATCCATCTGGCTGATGATCTTCACTAGGGCTTATTTTGGGGGTAGGGCTTATATTACGAGCATCCTGGAAAAATCACGCTGGGGCTTATTTTCCGGCAGATCCCTGGTATATGAGTTAGTCCGTTCTGCTGCTCCGTTTACAGTACATCCATGCAGATTCTGCTCCCCCAAATCAGTTGCCTCAAACTCCGCCCACCCCCCACCCCGCCCAGAACAGGTTAAAAAATAAATGCATGGCTGCATTTCTTGCCTTCGCTTCACACCTAACTCCCTTCCTCCTCTGAACACGCTGTTCCCCCAGTGGTTCCCAGTACCGCCACGGTGGTGATCGTGGTGTGCGTCAGCTTCCTGGTTTTCATGATCATCCTCGGAGTCTTCCGGATCCGAGCGGCCCATCAGCGGACAATGCGGGACCAGGACTCCGGGAAGGAGAATGAGATGGATTGGGACGACTCTGCCTTGACCATCACGGTTAACCCCATGGAGGTAAAGACTGGCTGAGATCTCGGCTCGTCCCGAGTTCGGAGTCACAAACCGATACTCTCATTATAACTTTTGTGTTCTGTCCCCCCTTCGCCTCCGTCTGAGCGATGGCTTAATTAGCCGGCACTATCAGCTCTGGCAGCAGAATAGAGAACGTCTGCCAAGTGTCTCTGTTATCTCCCTCGACGCTGGTGAGTCACTTCAGCTCTCAGTTAATCAGTTGATTTGCCAGCTACGAAGAGACACAGAAGTGCTCACTGCCTTTATATCCTGTGGGGTATGGCTCCATGACTCAGCACTTCCTAGGCCTGCCCCACCCCTGCTTCTGTTGTTCCTGCCTCTCCTGCCTAGGAAACCTAGGGTCCAGCCAGGCCTGATTGCCATCAGCTGGGTCTGGAGGCATGGCCTGGGGGGGTGGGGAAAAGAGTCAGGGGACGGAGGCCTCGTTATCTCTTCCACCTGGCCCGCTTCTGGCTCCTGGAGCTGAGCCAGGGAAGCCGGTGCTCCTGAGGTAAGTCCTGACGGCCCTTCCCCCTCACTTTCCAAGTCACTTTCTGGCAGGAGGCCCGGCTCGGGGGGGACGCAGACACAACATTTTGAGTTGGAGCTGTCGTGTGTGGGGGAAAGGATTTTGGTCCCACCTTTTGGTCCCATGGGGCCTTTTTCTTTAATAGCAATAGCCCTTAGACTTATATACCGCTTCACGGTGCTTTACGGCCCTCTCTGAGCGGTTTACAGAGTCAGCCACTTACCCCCAACAATCCGGGTCATCATTTTACCCACCTCGGAAGGATGGAAGGCTGAGTCAACCTTGAGGCAGTCAGGATCGAACTACTAGCAGTGGGCAGAGTCAGTCTGCAGTACTGCATTCTAACCATTGCACCACCATGGCTCTTAAAAGCAGCATTAAGCCTATTTTACAGTTTCCATGACTGACTTCGTGCATGTGAAACTTCAAAGGCAAGGAAGGACCCCATTGTGTTGGGAAAATTTTTCCAAACATTGGGCCGGTTCCTCTCCGTATTATTGGTTGGAAAACCGTTCCCGATTCTCATCTCTGTATCTAACACCCACGTCCCCTATCATACCCACCCACCAAAATATCTCTTAGTGGTGCTCTTTCCTCCTTTCTGTCCTTTTCAGCCATAGCCTGTCTGTTCTTCCCCCAGCTCTCAGATGAGACTTGAATCTCACGCGAGAGTTGAATCTCTGGGTGTAGGGCAGGAGGGCAGGTAACTGCCACCCTGGGGTTCTTGTGGCAGCAGTCGGACAGTGAAAAGGTTGGGGAAGAACATGGGCCAGTCCTGGAGGCTGGGGAAGCCTCGGATGAGAGCTCTGCATCAGAGGCAGAGAGGGGGTCAAGGCCGTCCGGCAGTTATCAGCTGCCTCCAGAGCTAGACAGCTGTGAGGCAGAGGAACAGCTTGAGCCTGTTCCCGGTGTGCGCATGCGCAGAGCTGCCAGAAGAAAAGAACAGCTAAGAAAACAGGGTCGACTCAGGAGTAAAGCCACAGGTGGACAATGAATGACCCCTCCCAAAGGAAATAAAAGAGGAGCGAAAGGGGAGTGGGATTTTGCAGGAAACAATTCGCTCGGTCGGTTCAGAAGCGTGAAGATCTGCCCATGAATCTCAGAGACTCTGCGCCAAGTCTTTCCTTGCACAGCAAGGAAAATACTTACATGGCAGCTTTCCAAGCCGGATAAGGTCTGTGGTCATAAATTCACCTTCAAAAGACTGTTTGCCAGGCCTTGGCTGAATTGTGAATGAGAGGAATTTGCATTCGCGTTTAATAAGGGTCCTTGAGTGGCTCAGACTGCTAAGACAGTCTGTTATTAACAGCAGCTGCTTGCAATTACTGCAGGTTCAAGCCCCACCAGGCCCAAGGTTGACTCAGCCTTCCATCCTTTATAAGGTAGGTAAAATGAGGACCCAGATTGTTGGGGGCAATAAAAGCTGACTTTGTATATAATATACAAATGGATGAAGACTATTGCTTGACATAGTGTAAGCCGCCCTGAGTCTTCGGAGAAGGGCGGGATATAAATATAAAAAAAAAAAGGAGGGGGGGGGCTTTTGTCGCGACCAGGGTTTCTGCCTCGTGCTTTTTGGGGAAGCCGAGGTCAGAACAGTTCTCTCTTAAGGTGCCCCCCGAGTGGGAGAGACCCTTGAGAGACACACACACACACCCCCGTGCTTCTCTGTTTTCCCAGACCTACGAGGACCAGCACAGCAGCGAGGAGGAAGAGGAGGAGGAGGAAGAGGAAAGCGAAGACGGGGGCGAGGAGGACGACATCACCAGCGCCGAATCGGAGAGCAGCGAGGAGGAGGAGGAAGGGGGCGAGCAGGAGGAGGACCCCCAGCACGTCAACCGGCAGCAGCAGCTGGAATGGGATGACTCGACCCTGCCCTACTGAGCCCCACAAGCTCCCAGCTCCCCTCGTCGGTTTTACTTTTCGTTTCGTTCTCTTCGCTCCGGAGAACGCCAGGACAAACCACTTCCCTTCCTTTCAGGGGTGCCAGGAGCCAGACAGTCTCCCTGGCCCCATTAGAGTTGGCCAGTCTCCCTTCCCCTCCCACCCTCTCCCTCCCCTTCGTGTGTCGGACATAATCCTTTCCCAAAATCCCTGCCTGTAGAAATGTAGCTAGCACTTTCTCCCTTTTTTTTGATTAATTTGCAGGGCCTTGCCTTGTGCTTTCTGGGCCCCAGTCATCTCCCTCCCATGGGCCTCAGTCATCCCGGCTGCCCCCTTTTTTTGCGAGTGACGTTCCCGCCAGCGTCCACGTATAACCGGGGTGGCTCTTAAAAGCAGCCGCAGTTTTTCGGCTCGCAAGAAGGGAGGCTGCTTTAATGAACCGCAGGGAAAGGCGTGTCTTTTCTCAACGCTTCTAAAACGTGCCCGGATCTAATGGCTTCTTCCCCTCTCCTTGGTTTTTCCTCCACTTTTAAGACTTTAACTTTTTTTAAAAAAAATTATTTCTATTATTTTATATGGGGATGTCCTCTTCCTCCCCCACTTCGCACCTCTTTTTTCTGGGGTGAAAGCAAGGGGGGGGGGGAAAAAGCCAACCCTGTTACTCGTTTTGTCGACTGAGAGCTAACCCTATTTTTATTATTATTGTTTAGTCTTTTTCTTTTTTTAAAAAAAAAAAGAAAAAAAATCTTGGTTTGATTTTAGCTGATTTTCAGTTGTCTCGAGTCCTCCTTCCAAACTCTTCCCTCTCTTTTTTTTTTTTCTCCCCTCCCTCTTTCCTTCCCGAACTCCTAGTGCATGTGTAAAATGGCAGAAATGGGGAATCAATATTTAGGAGATTTAACCAAGACTTTTTAATATTTTGTAAATACGTCGGAACTATGTAATTATGTCACTTGTGGTAGTGAAAAACATGGCTGGGCTAGGGAGGGAGGGGAGGGGAGGGGAGGGGAAGATGACCGCGCGGAGGTTTTAAAAAAAAAAAAGACGAAGAAATCACGCAGCATGGCATAGCGATTTCAGGTTTCCCCCCCCCCCCCAGAATTCCTAAGGCAAAAAACTTAGGGACAAGTTTTTAAAAGTAGTGCAGAGAATGAATGAAACAACCACCGGAGCCAACGGACTCGACTGCGATTTCAAACGAGGTCTGTGGATGGGGTTTCCCTCCCTTTTTTAAAAAAATAAAAGAAATACATCTTTCATTCCTGAAAGGAGGGGGAAAAAAAGAATGAATGAAAAGGTGGTTTTTCCTCTCGGCCGCCTTCGGATCTGACTCCGCTGGTTATCCTACGTGGCTTAACAGCTTCTATTGTTGTCGTCGTCGCGCCAGGAGGAGCCCTTTAAACGTGGTTCTCTCCGGGTTTACACTAACAACTTTTCTCAGGAGTTGAGCCCAAACCAGGTTAAGATCCGGAAAGCGGCACGGTTCAAATTCACCTCAGCTTCCTGAGGGATGTTTCTGTACTGGCGCCATTCCTCGTTTTCTGTTTTGTTTTTTTCTTTAAAACACTCCCGTTCATTCCTGTAGCTACTACAACACTAACTTGAGATGTGGGTGTCTCTTATCTCTGGCTTATTTTTTATTATTATTATTTTTATTGAGGGAGGAGGGGGGGGCGGAAGAAGGGGAGGGTCTTTGCATACCTTGACTGGATGAGGGGGGGGCTCTTCCTTCCCCCCCCCCCTCCTCAAAGCGATCGCATCAACATTCCAGATGACGTTGAAGAGAGTGGTCCAAGACAGGGGTCTCCAACCTTGGCAACTTTCAAGACTTGTGGACTTCAACTCCCAGAATCCCCCAGCCAGCAAAGCTGTCAAGTCAGCAAAGCAAAGCTGGCTGAGGAATTCTGGGAGTTGAAGTCCACAAGTCTTGAAAGTTGCCAAGGTTGGAGACCCCTGGTCCGAGAGATTGGAAAAAAAAAACAAAAAAACCAGACCTAGCGTTTCATAAAACCTTGCCTGGATGATTTAGTGCCAGAAGCGGAAAGATATTCCCCAAAGCGGGTTTGGTTTGTGGCCAAAGTTGCAAAGCCTCGTTTCTAATCATGCACAGAAAAACACACATACACACACGGCTTCTCTCCAGGTACATGGTCGATCTGCCCCCAAAACTGGCAAAAGCACAAAAAAATAAAAAAGCGAGAAGGATTTCAGCTGCAAAAGTATTGAAGTTCTTTTTTTCTTTTTTTTAATTTTTAACAGCAGGAAGCAAGGCTCAAAAAAGGAAAGGAAGAGAGAGAGAGAGTTCGTGGCAGAAATATTCGGACACAGGTAGAATTCTCCCTTTAGGATCTGGCCGTCCCACTGGTGAAAATTGAGGTCCCTGTTGGACGTTGGGGTGCTTGAATTACACAGAAACACACACACACACACTAACTGCCAAGCCAGGGAGTGTATAGGGTTTCCTTTGGGGGCCAGTGTGATCTCCGCAGCAGTGCCTTTGGCAACGGGACAGCTCTGAAAGCCGAATGCAGTTTCACACACACCCCTCCTCAAATCATCACCACCCATTTTGCAAAAGAAAAAGAAAAAAAAAGGACAGGGGAAAATACAAAACCCGGTTGATTGATTAACCAGGCAAGGGAAACTGGTTTGGAAAATTTCCACACACACACTGGGAACACTCTTTAACTTGTGTCTGAATTTGTCCTGTGTTTTTGTTGTCACCGTGTAGAAAAGGAAAAAACAAACAAACAAACCCCAACCTTAAGCCTTTTTCTCCATGATCCCGTCCGTCTCTGTTTAGCAACTGTATTTTAGAGACTGTGAACCTAATCATGTCCACTTCGCGTCCCCCCCCACCACACACTTCCTACCCAAGCTAATATGGAAAGGCTGTAATTTTTTTTTTCTCCCTCTGATGCATTTTGTAGCCATCATGGGTCTAACATTTCAGATGTGTATATTGGTAAATAGGTCACGTTTGGAAAAGTCTGAGCTACAATAAATTTCTGGTTCTAAAAATGATGAGAGTTGCTGTCATATTTGGGGAAGGGAGATCCAGAAGTTTCCTTAGTGTTTATCTATCTATCTATCTATCTATCTATCTATCTATCTATCTATCTATCTATCTATCTATCTATCTATCTATCTACCTACCTACCTACCTACCTACCTACCTACCTACCTACCTACCTACCTACCTACCTACCTACCTACCTATCTATCTATCTATCTATCTATCTATCTATCTATCTATCTATCTATCTATCTACCCTATTCATCTACCTACCTAATGTACCTACCTCCTTACCTCAGATCTTCCTACTCTTGAAACGACCGATTGAACGAATTGTTTCCTGCAAAAACCCACTCCCCATTCGCTCTTCTTTGGTTTCCTATGGGAGGGGCCAGTCTCCTCCAAGGTGTGGCTTTACTCCTAAGTCGACCCCGCTTTCTTAATTGTTCTTGTCTTCAGGCAGCTCTGCGCATGCGCACACTGGGAACAAGTTCCAGCTGTCCCTCTGCCTCACTGCTGTCTAGCTCCCCCTCTGACGCAGAGCCTTCATCTGAGCTTTTCCCAGCCCCCAGGACTGGCTCATATTCCTCCCCAACCTCTTCACTGTCCGACTCCTCTGCCAGCTCTGCTGGCCACCGGTGGGCCACAGCACCATCCATCCATCCATCGTCTCTGCCTCTGTCTTGTCTGTCTATATCTACTTTTATCTATATCTTATCTATCTAATCTATTTTCTTTCTTTCCTCCCTCCCTCCCTTTGTCCAAAAGGACAAAAGCCTATGTTTAGCTGGTTAACTTAGAATTTAAACTCAAATGCTGTACCCGCTAGTATTTTACTCTTCTTCTTTCCCCCCCCTTTATTAAAGGCTAACCCAACCACATACCGCAGGAGAAATACCGCAGTGTTTATGTCAAACTTTCCGGTTTTCTTCAGATAAGAAGGTAGCCCTAGCAATCAACCAGGGCCATGCAGTTCTTTGCCTTTTTAATTTGGATTTAAGCCCAGGATTGTAGAGGTAACTTTTTAGCCTTGCAGGCCTGTCTTTTCTCCTCTAGGCAGTGAGACTTTCTGTATATTTCTCTGTATATTTCTCTCTCTTGTTGGGAGATGATTGGGAAAGGAGGCAATGATATCAAATTCCCCCAAAACAATTCCGCATTGTGTAAGTGTGGGGAATCGGGCTCAATTCTTCCCTAGCCACAGAAAAAGAGAGAAATGGGTCTTCTCCCCAGATGGTTAATTTTTAAAATAAGTTTTTTTCCTCCTTGTTCCAAAGTTTGCTCCAATTAGCATCCTTTCACCCCACCAGTGTAAAAAAAAATAATAAAAAATTAGTATGGTGGAGGAAAAAACACATCCTAAAGGCTTTAATAGACCCTGGTTTTTCTGGTTTCACCATTTTTTTTTTCTTCCCGGTTGCTTTTTAATCTTATCTGTTTTTTTTTTAAATTTTCCTACATTAATAAGAGAAATCCACCCCAGGAACAATAAAAGAGCCAAGTTTGCAGACTCCTGGCTTAGCGGGTTGTGTGAACTGATGCAAAGAGGGCAGATGGTTGTTCCCGCGTCCATGGCAAAGTTTTATCTTGTAGAAGAGGCTCCTGTCCTCATTTCTTTCCCATTTGATATCTCAATTTTAATAAAAAGGATTAGTTAAGAATTTCAAGGCTTTGAAATTTTTTGGAAACTGTTCTTCTGACCTAGGCTTCCCCAAATCACGAAGCAGATTCCTTGTCCTGACAAAAAACCCTTTTTATTAAGTTACTGTGAATTCCTTTCATTCACATCCAGCAAAGTCTTTCAAGGGAGAATTTACAGTCACAGACCTTATCTGGCTTGGGGAGCTTCAAAACTTGGCAAGGAGTCTCTGGAGAGTCACAAACCAATTAGGTGAACTAATTGTCTCCTGCAAACTCCACTCCCCTTTCATTCCTCTTTTATTCCCTCTGGGAGGGGCTATTCATCGTCCACCTTTAGCCTTACTCCTAAGTCGACCCTTGTTCTTCAGCTGTTCCCTTTGTCTGGCAACTCTGCGCATGCGGACATTGGGAACAGGCTCCAGCTGTTCTTCTGCCTCACTGATGTGTGACTCCGAAGGCAGCTGATAACAGGCATACGGCCCTGGCTCACTCTCTGCCTCCGACGCAGAGCCCTCATCAGAGCCCTTCCCCAGACTCCAGGACTGGCCCATGTTCCTCCCCAACCTCCTCACTCTCCGAATTTGCTGCCAGCTCCGCTGGCGGGCCACAACAGAAACAAGCTCAGGTCCCCAGCAGAAACATACATTGTCCATAGTTAACTGGTAAAACAAACTTAAATTTATTGAAAAACTGGATTTTTTTAAAAAAATGAAAGGGTTATCGGGAAGCAACCAGTTTTTTGTTTTTTTGTTTTAAAGAAAGAATGTAATTCTCTAGCTCTGAACGAGAGAAATAACTGAAAAGTTTGTAAAGAACATTTTTTTTGCATCGGATAAACCAGGACGTGCGACGTTAATCGACCATCCACCTCCTGCCAAAACTTTTCACCATACTTCTCACCAAGGGGTCCTCTTTCCAAAGGCCAGTTCCTGGCTTTGCAAGACCAGGAATTTGGGGGGGGTCAGCGTTTTGTGCAAAAACCAACAAGTCTTGTGAGAAAAGTCCCATCTCTATCATAAAGAGACCAGCTCTTTCGGAGGCATCAGAAGCCTTTGAAACCTCACAAACCACCTCAGCTCAACCAGTGAGTGAGTTGAGTACCTTTGAGCAGTATAAAATACAAATCTCACGCCCACACACAAACACACACACACACACATATATACGCATATCATCAAACTGTGCGGTTGCCAAAATCGCGCCACTGTTCCTCATCACTGTCCTGGGCCACCGGCGTTTGGCCGAGGAATTTAATCTCCAGGGATGTCCAAGCAGGATCTCTGGAACAAGGACTTCACGTTTCGCCATTTACATCTGGGCCGCTTAAAAAAAAAATGGTCCAGCCTGTTTCATTGCAAGGTGTGGAAGGCCCACCTGCTCCATCCAGAGAGCCAGGAAGAAAGACACGAGGAGAGGGTCTCTCTCCCCCCCCTACTGACGGTTATCCTTTGAGACGTTGTGGGCCAACCAATTGACTTTGGTTTTCCAGCTCTCGCGAAGAGCTTCGTTGAACTTAAGTTGGAATTGCTTCCTGGCCTCTTCATCCGTCTTCCCCAATGCCAACGAGTCCTGAAAGGTGTAAATGAGATCTTAGGAGGGAGAAAAATCTCTTCACTTAGGTCAGGGGTCGGCAACCTTCAACACTCAAACAGCCATTTGGACCCGTTTCCCACAGAAAGAAGAGCCACAAAACCTTTCCCGTGCCTGACTATTTTGTGAGAGGCCACAGAACTAGCATAGGTAGCTGAGTTAAATGTTCTGTTTTCTTCTTGGATTTATCCATGGTTGGCCTACCGGGGGTCAAAAAGCTTAATTAATAAATCGCACGCCACACATTGGCGGTTGTAACGCATATTTTGCCGTCAGCTAGGCAGTGTCGTCTGGCGACACCCAGGGGAAGGGCCTTCTCTGTGGGGGCTCCCACCCTCTGGAACGAACTCCCCCCAGGACTTCGTCAACTTCCGGACCTCCGAACCTTCCGTCGCGAGCTTAAAACACATTTATTCATCTGCGCAGGACTGGATTAGATTTTAAATTTATATTGGTTTTAAATGGGTTTTATTATTTATATTGTTTTTTAATAATTCAGCCTTGTAGAATAAGTTTTTTAATTGTTATTTTAGTCTGTATTTATATGTGCTTTTTACTTGCCTGTGAACCGCCCTGAGTCCCTTGGGAGATAGGGCGGTATATAAATGTGATTAATAAATAAATAAAAATATTTTGAGTGACAGGGAGCTGCAGCAGAGGGATGAAAGAAAGGTCATTGCTGACCCCTGACCTAGGTTTTATACATGTAAGAATAGAATACAATACAATACAGTAGAGTAGAAATAGAATAAGAATAAGAATAAGAATAGAATAGAATAGAGTAGAGTAGAGTAGAATAGAATAAGAATGGAATGGAATGGAATGGAATGGAATGGAATGGAATAAGAAGAGTAGAGAATAGAGTAGAATAGAGTAGAATAGAATAGAATAGAATAGAATAGAATAGAAAATACAGAATGGAATGGAACGGAACAGAACAGAAAATACAGAATGGAATGGAATGGAATGGAATAGAATAGAATAGAATAAGAAGAGTAGAGAATAGAGTAGAATAGAGTAGAGTAGAATACAATAGAATACAATAGAATACAATAGAATAGAAAATACAGAATGGAATGGAACGGAACAGAACAGAAAATACAGAATGGAATGGAATAGAATAGAATAAGAAGAGTAGAGTATAGAGAATAGAATAGAATAGAATAGAATAGAAGGGACCTTGGAGGTCTTCTAGTCCAGCCCTCTGCTGAAGCAGGAAAACCTGTACCATCTCAGACAAGTGACTGTCCAGTCTCTTCTTAAAAACCTCCAGTGATGGAGTGCCCATGATTATTGGAAGCAAACTGTTCCACTTTTTCTTCGCCCGAAAAAATGCTTTTAAAAGTTAAAAAAAAGAAAAAGAAAAATACTCTGACGATCACATGGCTCAGCTGGGATCATCGGAGGCTTTTAAAAGCATTTTTTTTCTACAACCTCTTCGGCTGAAAAAAAAATGCTTTTAAAAGGCTCCTCCGGCGGTCCCAGCTGAGTTGCCCAATCATCAGAGACTTTTAAAAGCATTTTTTAACAACCTCTTCGGCCAAGGTAGAAAAAATGCTTTTAAAAGTAAAAAAAGAAAAAAAGAAAAAGTTGGCCACGCCCACCACCCAGTCACATTACCCCCACCACCACCAAGCCACGCCCACAGAACCGGTAGTAACAAATTTTACATTTCACCCCTGCTTCCTCACCTTAAGATACTGGATGTCTTTGGAGCAGCTCAACTCCGGCAGGCCAGCAGCTTTCATCAGGGAGAAAAGATGCAAGAAGAGAAGGCCATGGCCGCGAAGGATCATGTAAGCCGTTTCACAGTAATCTCTGAATCTGAGAGGTGGGGCAGGGGAGAAGAAAGATCACACGGGGGTGAAGTTGTTCAGTCCCGAACCGAGAAAGATTTGGGAGATCAGTTGCAGGATTTACGTTGAATTGAATTGAACTTTATGTGGATCAGAGGTGGGTTTCAGCAGGTTCTGACCAGTTCTGGCGAACCGGTAGCGGAAATTTTGAATAGTTGGGAAAACCGGTCGCAAAGATTCTGACTGGCTCCGCCCTCATCTATTCTCTGCCTCCTGAGTCCTAGCTGATTGGGAGGGAATGGGGATTTTGCAGTATCCTTCCCCTGGAGTGGGAAGGGAATGGGGATTTTGCAGTATCCTTCCCCTGGAGTGGGAAGGGAATGGGGATTTTGCAGTATCCTTCCCCTGAAGTGGGGAGGGAATGGAGATTTTACAGTATCCTCCCCTGGATTGGGGACAGAATGAGATTTTGCGTATCCTTCCTCTGGAGTGGGGAGGGAATGGGGATTTTACAGTATCCTTCCCCTGGAGAGGGACGGAATGGAGATTTTACAGTATTCTTCCCCTGGAGTGGGGAGGGAATGGAGATTTTACAGTATCCTTCCCCTGGAGTGGGGAGGGAATGGAGATTTTACAGTATCCTTCCCCTGGAGTGGGGAGGGAATGGAGATTTTACAGTATCCTTCCCCTGGAGTGGGGAGGGAATGGAGATTTTACAGTATCCTTCCCCTGGAGTGGGGAGGGAATGGAGATTTTACAGTATCCTATCCTGGATTGGGGACAGAATGAGATTTTACAGTATCCTCCCCTGGATTGGGGACAGAATGAGATTTTGCAGTATCCTTCCTCTGGAATGGGGAGGGAATGGGGATTTTACAGTCTCCTTCCCCTGGAGAGGGACGGAATGGAGATTTTACAGTATCCTTCCCCTGGAGTGGGGAGGGAATGGAGATTTTACAGTATCCTTCCCCTGGATTGGGGAGGGAATGGAGATTTTACAGTATCCTTCCCCTGCCACGCCCAACAAGCCACAGCCACAGAATCGGTAGTAAAGAAATTTGAAATCCACCACTGAAACCAAAAGACAAGCCTCCATCCCACGCTTACCTTTCAAACTTCTCGCTGTTGCTAGTTTTCCCTTGCTGGATCACGTGGACAAAGTCGTACGTCAGAATGAAAGGGACCCGCTCGCGATTGATGCCGAATTTGGTCTTGAAGTTCCCCAGGAAGTGGCCGAAATCAATATGGAACAACTGCAGAAAGGAGGTGGAAGGGAAACCGTTTTCAAATTCTCACATCGCCAAATCCAGCCGTGCTTTTATTTAAAGCAGAAAAGGACGCGGCATGCATATGAAAGAACTCCGAAATCAAAACTGTATGTAACATTTAGAACCAAGACAGTTTACAGTGCCCGGCATTGCAATAGGAATAACATGCATAACCCTAACTTGGACAATGTTAACCAACTCGTTGGAATTTTTAGGTTACAAAACAATATGTGAAGTGGTATAGAAGTCTTAAGTGCTGTTGCTATATCGACTAATCTAATTTTATTCTTATGGAATAAAATGGGAATTAAAGTCGGCTATGAGCCGTGACGCAGTGGTTAGAGTGCAGTACTTCAGGCTACTTCTGCTGACTGCCTGCAATTTGGCACTTCAAATCTCGCCAGGCTCAAGGTTGACTCAGCCTTCCATCCTTCTGTAAAGGTAAAGGTTCCCCTCGCACATATGTGCCAGTCGTTCCCGACTCTAGGGGGCGGTACTCATCTCTGTTTCAAAGCCGAAGAGTCAGCGCTGTCCAAAGACGTCTCCATGGCCATGTGGCCGGCGTGACTCAACGCTAAAGGCCTACGGAACGTTGTTACCTTCCCACCAAAGGTGGTCCCTATTTTTTCTACTTGCATTTTTGACCTGCTTTCGAACTGCTAGGTTGGCAGAAGCAGGGATAAGTCACGGGAGTTCACCCCGTGACGCGGCACTAGGGATTCGAACCGCCAAACTGCCGACTTTTCGATCGACAAGGACCCAAATTGTAGGGGCCAATAAGCTGCTGAATTTAGAGAGGGCTGTAAAGCCGGTATATAGTCTTTAAGTGCTATTGCTATCATGATCCCAAAATACCTGGCCATTCTCGCGCACCATGATGTTGTCGCTGTGGCGGTCCCCAATCCCCAACACATACGTAGCCACACAGTATCCGGCACATGAAAGGGTGAATTCCTCAATGGCTTGTTCCAGAGCATCCCTATACAAGAGAGGAGAACAGACTGTTGAAAGGAAAAGTCGACCTGATCCTTTGCAAGGCAGCATAAAAACTCACCCCGTGGTGCCCTTCCAAAGCAGCAAGGGCCAAAAGAAAGACAATTCATCTAGTTAAGTATCTGAAGGTGTTCTGACCTAGGCTTCCCAAGAGCACGAAGCAGGCTCCTTGTCCCGACAAAAACCCCTTTTTATTAAGTTACTGTGAATTCCTCTCATTCACATCCAGCGAAGTCTTTCAAGGGAGAATTTACAGTCACAGACGTTATCTGGCTTGGGGAGCTGCCAGGCCGATATCTTCAAAACTTGGCAAGGAGTCCCGAGCCAATTAGGTGAACTAATTGTCTCCTGCAAACTCCACTCCTCGTTCGCTCCTCTTTTATTCCCTCTGGGAGGGGCCATTCACCATCCACCTGTGGCTTTACTCCTCAGTTGACCCTTGTTCTTCAGCTGTTCCCTTTGTCTGGCCACTCTGTGCACGCGCACACTGGGAACAAGCTACAGCTATTCTTCTGCCCCACTGATATCTAACTCCGAAGGCAGCTGATAACTGGCATACGGCCCTGGCCCCATCTCTGCCTCCGATGCAGAGCCCTCATCAGAGCCTTCCCCAGACTCCAGGACTGGCCCATGTTCCTCTCCAATCTCCTCACTGTCTGAGTCTGCCACCACAACAGAAGGCCTCAGAAGCATCATGAGAAGTTCTACTTCGTTATCGAAGAACTGGGTGTTTGAGACCAACTGGTCAGAAACATGCTTGTATTCCATGTGTCTCCTCAAGGAAGAAGATCTACCCATAAGATCTACCCCTTGCTCCTTTCAGCTAAATGTGTTTAGACAATGGCCAATGGACAGGACCCGTTTTCTGAGTCAACTTTCATCCATCCAAGTCTCATCCTCATAGTCTTCTTCAGCCGGAGTTTGTTTAGGCTTTTAGGACCACCTTTTCTTCTGGGCGTTCATGACCCGAGTCACCATCACAACATCGGCCATGCTAGCTGAGCTTTCTGGGAGTTGTAGTCCCAGCCAATCTGGAAGGCATGGGGGCTTCCTTAGAACCATGATGGAGAACTTACGGCACACGTGTCACAGGTGGCATGCGGAGACCTCTGCGGGCACGAGAGCCGTCCCACCCCGCATGTGCGTGCGCCTCCCGCCTGCCAGGCTGATTTTTGGATCTCTGCCGCACTTGCAGGGTTGGGGTTGGGGTTGAGTTGCATGTGGGAGACACGTGTACATGCAGGGAGGAGCATGTGTGGGGATGCAGCGTCCCCCTGCGGCCCATTTTGGGCCTAGCAGGCCTCCCTGCACCTTCCTGGGACCAAAAATGGGCCACGAAGTGGTCATTCTCCTCCCCCCCCCCGGCGGCCCGTTTTTGGTCTCAGGAGGCTGTAGGGAGGCCTGCTAGGTCCAAAACGGGGTGGGGGGGCACATACGCATGCGCAGGGGGAGCACGGGGAGTCATGTGCATGCGCAGGGGTGGGGCACAGGAGGGTCATGCGCGCATTGTATTATGGGTGCAGGCACACCCAGGTGCGTGAACTTTCGGCACGCGACGGCAAAAAGGTCAGCCATCCGTGCCTTAGAACATACCCGGGATTTTTGGATTTCAGCCAATTGAGGAGGGCATCCTTGTTGAAAGCGGCCGTGGCCGCCATGTTGCTCTTGTTGAGTTGAATGTTGGCGATGGTGTCGGAATCCCTCACCACTTCGATCAGCCCCATCTTGTCTCCTGTGGAAAGGCAGCCGTAAGGGGTCATCCTTCAGAGGAAAAGAGAGAGAGAGAGAGAGAGGGAGGAATCATCAGATCCTGGCCCGGTGGGGGTGACGCATGAGATGTCGGGAGCCCAAAGTTGAGAACAAACTCGAGCAAGCAAGCTTTGGAAGAAGGATCAGATAAAAGATCGAAGAGCGGGCAAGGGAAAAGCCTACATCGGAATTGGTGGGAATTAGCGGACGGAAGAGAAGACTGTTAGAACAGGGGTGTCAAACTTGATTTCATCGAGGGCCGCATCAGGGTTGTGTTTGATCTTGGCGGGCCAGGATGGGTGTGGCCAGCTTGATGTCACTCGTGTCGTGGCGGCCTAAGCGCTCTGCCAGCGAAAATGGGCTCCCGAGCTCCGTTTTCGGCCACGACGGTCTCCTTTAGCCCTCTGCCAGCGAAAACAGAGCTCGGGGGGTCCCACACACGCTCCCCCCTCAAGCTCCGTCGCGGCTGGGAGGGACGAGCTCTCCCGAGCTCCATTTTCGCTGGCAGGGGCACCACGGGCCAGGCCTTTGGTGTTTCCAGGGCAGCTCCGCAGGCCAAATCTAAGCACCCCACGGGTCTGATCCGGCCCACGGGCCTCTAGTTTGACACCCCTGCTGTAGAAGAAACAGGTTGGAGAAGAGTTCATCAGCACCCGTCCAGGCTTGTAATACAGCTGCAGAAAGCAAAATATTAAGTTCTTTGGGGCAATTTATCCCAAACATCACAACTCACCTCAAGTCGAGGCCTTCTTGCTTCCATAAGATATCCATGAGTTGGATCATTTGGAGCGTCAACATATCCTGGCGAAGATCTGCCGAAAAGGAGAAATGTTGCTTTGGCCCTTCGTGTTTCCCTCTCTCCTTTCTTTCCTACGACCCTCAATTTTCTCCAGCCAGAAATTGCCGGGAAGAGATCATGTCCATTCATCGCCCCTGGATTTTTCAGCTGGGCCACAAGGGGGCGCGCTTTGGCTAGGCCGAACGATGCAAAACTCTGCCACTAACGCGGAGATGCATCTGATAACGTTAGCTAGTTTGGTCATAAAACATCTGCAGGAAAACAAGCTCTGAAAGCAATAAGGATCCCTGGATGCAGAATTTTTTTAGCATTACTTAAAATCAGGGGGTGAAACCCAGCAGGTTCTGACAGGTTACCGGTAGCGGAAATTTTGAGCAGTTCGGAGAACCAGTAGCGGAAATTTTGAGTAGTTTGGAGAACCAGCAAATACACTTCTGGCTGGCCCCAGAGTGGGGTGAGAATGGGGATTTTGCAGTATCCTTCCCTTGGAGTGGGATGGAAATGGAGATTTTGCAGTATCCTTCCCCTTCCATGCCCACCAAGCCATGCCCTCCAAGCGACAGCACACACACCAAGCCATGCCCACAGAACCGCTAGTAAAAAAAAATTGGATTTCACCACTGCTTAAAATCCTCTGCAGCTCCATTGGCTCATCCATATTTTTAATATTTTATTTCTCCTTGGAGCCGAAGTCTTTATGGAAGTAGATGGGCCCACCACCCCTTTAACTTTTGAAAAACACCGAATGTCAGTGGTTGTTCTGTCCCGCTCCGCAGTCCGGGAGACACGAGCAATGACTTAATTAGCCGGCAACTATCAGCTCTGGCAGCAAACTAGCGAGCGTCTGCCAAGTGTCTCTGTTATCTCTCTTGATGCCGATGAGTCAGCCAGGAAACCAGGAACAAACAGGACTTCAGCTCTAATTCTCCCTCTAAACAGTTGATTTGCTTGCCACGAAGGGGTATAGCAGCCCTTGCTGCTTTTATATCCTGTGGGGTGTGGCTCCATGACTCAGCACTTCCTAGGCCTGCCCCACCCCTGCTTCTGTTGTTCCCGCCTCTCCTGCCTACGAAACCTAGGGTCCAGCCAGGCCTGATTGCCATCAGCCGGGTCTGGAGGCGTGGCCTGGGGGGGGAAGAGTCAGGGGATGGAGGCCTCATTATCTCCTCCACCTGGCCTGCCTCTGGCTCCTGGAGCTGAGCCAGGGAAGCCGTTGCTCCAGAGATAAGTCCTGACGGCCCTTCCCCCTCACTTTCTGAGTCACTTTCTGGCAGGGGGCCCGGCTTCGGGGGGGGAGGGGCCCAAACACAACAGTGGTCGGTTGCTACTGGTTCACCCCGGTTTGGGAGAACCAGTAGTAGCAGTGGCGGGAGGCTCCGCCCACCCACCCGGACGTCATCAAACATGCTCTGCATGTGTGAACAAACTAGAAGCAAGGGTAAGTAAAACCCACCACTGCCAAACGCCCATCCTGAGGTAGAGGCTTCCTCTGAAACCTTCATTGCAGTGGAAGTAGTTAAGTTTCTTTCCCGGGGAAAGAAACGGCGCGTGAGGCCATCTAGCCTGACCCCGTGTACACAGTATCTTGGTAACCCCCAAAAACTGGGTTTGTTGCTCTCCCTTACCGTCCCCGTTTTTGAATATCAATCCCGTGCCGTTTCCTCCTGCCTCGCCGTTGTTAAACATAATCCACAGCGGCTTCATCTTGGAATCCATGACGGTGCAAAGCTCTACGCTGAAAAGAGACACGCACAAAAAGTGTGGGGAGTGTGTGCCGCACAACTCAAATCCCTCGTTGAAAAGGGGAAGGAAAAAAAAAAAAGCTTGCTGCTCCTTACACCGAAAAACGGGCCTAAACAACACTCAGCACATTGCAATTCCCATCACTTTTAGCGGCTGCCCTGAATCATGACTCTTATTTATTTTATTTATTTATTTGTCGAGTACGTATTAGATAATATATATATATATATAAGCATGAATTGAATACAAAAAATGAATACAATTAAAGGGGACATTAGGACAGGGACGGTAGGCACTCTGGTGCTCTTATGCACACCCCTTACAGACCTCTTAGGAATGGGGCGAGGTCAACAGTAGACAGTCTTAGGTTAAAGTTTTGGGGGTTTTGGGATGAGACTGCGGAGTCTGGTAGTGCATTCCAGGCATTGACCCCTCGGTTGCTGAAATCGTATTTTCTGAAAATGAGTTTGAAGCTGTTTACCTTAAGTAAGGGCCGCGGTGTGGCTCAGGCTATAAGAAACCTGTTATTAAAACACAGCAGCCTGAAATTACTGCAGGTTCTAGTCCCACCAGGTCCAACGTTGACTCAGCCTTCCATCCTTTATAAGGTAGGTAAAATGAGGACCCAGATTGTTGGGGGGGCAATAAGTTGACTTTGTAAATATACAAATAGAATGAGACTATTGCCTTACACACTGTAAGCCGCCCTGAGTCTTTGGAGAAGGGTGGGATATAAATGTAAAAAAAAAAAAACGTATCTATTGTGTGCTCGTGTATTATTGTGGTTGAAGCTGAAGTAGTCATTGACAGGTAGGATGTTGTAGCAGATGAATTTATGAGCTGTGCTTAGGTCAGACCGAAGGCAACGTAGTTCTAAATTTTCTAAGCCCAAAATTTCAAGTCCGGTGGCACGAGGTATTTTGTTGGTCGACTCTCAACTGACGTTAATTCTATCATTTAACCCAGCTAACACGACCCTATTAATTTTCAGTCCCACCCTGAAACCATTTCCGCCCCCCGCCCCACAACCCTTACCTGACTTTTGCCAGGAAGATTCGGGGATCCAGAGGGGACTGAAGATTGGAGAGGGCCTCCAGGTAGGTCTCTTGGCGCATACAGGCGTGCATGAACTCCTTGGTTTGAGGCTTGGTGTTTTTCTGCGCGCTGACCTTGATGAGGTCATTTAGGGCCTTCAGCTTGTTGAGGGCTTCGCTCTTGAATCCAGAGAGAGGCAAAAAGTTAGATCAAACGGATCCCACAAGGGGCTTTGCCAAGACAATTCTCTTGGGGTTGGAAATAATAATAGAATACTTCTTTGGCCAAATGTGATTAAGACGCACCAGTTCTCAGGAGTTCTCATATGCTGGCATATGGACTCATATTGTTTGGTCTCGTCCTCTTTTTTCCCCCCATCTGTGCTGATATCGACCAAACTGGTTTGACAATTCTGGGTCAATGGCTATGTATCCGGCTCTCACAAGACCGATATGTGTTACAAGACATTTGTGAAGGATACATGCAGCCTTTGACGGCTATAACCGAATGGTTCAGACGGTTGAGCCCGTTTAACCAGAATGACTTAACCACTCTGCTTGCCTCCTGTTCTCAGACAGACTTAAAAACTGAGTTAGGAGGTTCCTAGGGAGGCGGTGGCTCAGTGGCTAAGACGTTGAGTTTGTTGATCGAAAGGTCGGCAGTTCAGCGGTTCGAATCCCTAGTGCTGCATAACGGGGTGAGCTCCCTTTATTTGTCCCGGCTTCTGCCAACCTAGCAGTTCGAAAGCACTTTAAAAAATGCAAGTAGAAAAAATAGAGACCGCCTTTGGTGGGAAGGGAACAGTGTTCCGTGCGCCTTTGGCGTTGAGTCACCGCCGGCCACGTGACCACGGAGACTTCTTCGGACAGCGCTGTGGCTCTTCGGCTTTGAAACGGAGATGAGCACCGCCCCCTAGAGTCGGGAACGACTAGCACGTATGTGCGAGGGGAACCTTTACCTTTAGGAGGTTCCTTCCCAAGCCCTTCCTCCTTCTGACCACCTCATCTTTTATATGACAGTGGTCCAGCCCATGTTTGTTTGTGTCTCTCTCTCTCTCTGCCATTTCCCAAGACCGATCTCACTTCCCAAGGGAGCCTCCTTACCTGTTTCATCAGAGCTTTGATATGATGAGCGTTACTCCGGCAATACGCCTCAAGAATCAGGCCAAACCTTAAGGCAAGCGAAGGGATGTGCATTTCCGATCTAACCACAGTTAAATGTCGAAGGAGACATGGAACCCAAGCAAGGAAAAAAAAAAAAAGACAGAATTTTAATCATGGGGGAGTTACCATATCTTGCCACACCTCTGGACAACTGTGGCTCGTTGAATTTCTTCTATTCTTATCTCCCGCTCATTTCCCTTGACTGTTAGTAGTTCAGATTCTCGTAGAGAGCTTAAGCGTGCCATAAATCTTTATACTCGTTTGAATCTCCCGATTCCTCCGGGGGCCTGACAAATTAAGACTTCGAATAACTTTATTGTCACTTTGAAGGTGCACTAATCGGCCAGTGGTGAAATCCAATTTTTTTTTTTACTATCGGTTCTGTGGGCGTGGCTTGGTGGGCATGGTGTGGATTGGTGGGCGTGGCTTGGTGGGCGTGGCAAGGGAAGGATACTGCAAAATCCCCATTCCCTCCCCGCTCCTGGGGGAAGGGTATTGCAAAATCTCCATTCCCACCCCACTCTGGAACCAGCCAGAGGTGGTATTTGCTGGTTCTCCGAACTGCTCAAAATTTCCGCCACCAGTTCTCCAGAACCTGCTGGATTTCACCCCTGTAAATCGGCATATGTTAAAATGGAATTTCACCACATACAGTTCTCGAAAAGGTCTCCAACCTCCAGTCTCCACTACAGAAGCACGACAAAATAAATATATACAAAATTGTGTACAGACCCATATACCCGACACAAGAGAAAACAACACCTTCTAGTTCAGGGGTCTCCAACCTTGATAACTTTAAGACCTGTGGCCTTCAACTCCCAGAATTCCTCAGCCAGCAAAGCTGGCTGAGGTATTCTGGGAGTTGAAGGCCACAAGTCTTAAAAGTTGCCAAGGCTGGAGACCCCTGGTCTAGTTATTCTCAGTTAACTAAGCCTCCATGTTCCAGGGCAGTCTATCTCCAAATCTCAGCTGCTGAGAAGTGAGGGGGGGCTGGGGATGGTTGGAAACATTTGTGGGTATGTGTCCCCTTCAGCGTTTCCAATCTCAGAAAATGGACATTAAACCGCCTTGCTTCTCCCAAAACCTCTCTTCTCACCTGAGATGCCAGAAAAGGAAATGGCCAATCTTCCGGTTGGATAAGACCCTGCCCAAAAGGAACTTGGTTAATTCACAGTCTAAGTAGGGCTGGTATTTCAAAACCTGAACCAGCTGTAGGAGGTACTGGAACAATTCGGCATCCCTGCAGAGGAAGAGGAGAGGGTTAATTGATGGTCTTCTTGGTTGCGTAGCTATTCAGACAACATGTTTAACACCCCCCCCCCGAGGGAATTATCCTGTTTTCTGGGTTTCCAGGTTTAAACCAGTGGGGAAATCTGAACCTGTTTACTACCGGTTTGCTGGTTGCGCATGTGTGCTGCATGTCCGACCCATCGTGACCCCATGGACCATGTTCCTCCAGGCCTTCCTGTCCTCTACCATCCTCTGGAGTCCATTTAAGCTCATGCCGATTGCTTTGGTGACTCCATCCAGCCACCTCGTTCTCTGCCGTCCCCTTCTTCTCCATCCTTCCCAGCATTTGGCTCTTCTCCAAGGTTCTTCCTTCTCATTAGGTGGCCAAAGTATTTCAGTTTCATCTTCAGGATCTGACCTTCTAAAGAGCAGTCAGGATTGATCTCCTCTAGGACTGACCGGTTGGATCGCCTTGCAGTCCAAGGGACTCGCTGGAGTCTTCTCCAGCACCAGAGATCAAAGGCCTCTATTCTTTGGCCCTCAGCCTTCCCTATGGTCCAGCTTTCACATCCATCCATTGCAACTGGGAAAACCAAAATCTTGACGATACGCACTTTTGTTGGCAGGGTGATGTCTCTGCTTTTTTCTATGCTGTCTAGATTTGCCATGGCTTTCCTCCCCAGGAGCAAGCGTCTTTTAATTTCTTGGCTGCAGTCCCCATCTGCGGTGATCTCGGAGCCCAGGAAAATAAAATCTGTCGCTACCTCCATTTCTTCCCCATCTATTTGCCAGGAATTGATAGGGCCGGATGCCATGATCTTAGCTTTCTTAATATTGAGTTTCCAGCCAACTTTTGCACCCTCTTCCTTCACCCGCATCAAGAGGCTCTTCAGTTCCTCTTCGCTTTCTGCCATTGCCATGGTATCATCTGCCTATCTGAGATTGTTGATATTCCTCCCGGCAATCTTAATTCCAACTTTTGATTCATCCAGCCCCGCCTTTCTCATGATGTATTGTATTAATTGTATTGATTGTATTACTTCCTGTGTTTTTCAAAACAGTCTCCTACCTTTTCCTTTCTCTCTCTTCCTCACCCCATCCCCTCTTTTTTTCCCCCCTCCTTTGGGAGATAGAATTTTAACTCACGTCAGCTTTTTCAGGGAGTTGACGGTGAAACGGCTCACGTAAGGGTCAGGGAAATTAAAATCTAAAAGTTCCAGTGCATTGAGAACGGGAAGCTCTGGCCACGATTGCAGCAAAAATATCATCTGCAAGACAAGCATAGGATCAGCTCTGGATCGGGACAAGCCTTTGGTCCATCGTTTGCCCCCACTCCCTTCCGTTAGAAAAACACCGAAGGTATCGCTGCCCTGGTATACTACCCCTAAATAAGGCGGCTTGATTTAACAGCCGGTCCTATGTAGGTAGTCCTCAACTTACGGCCCCGATTTATGTTGTTCAATGAAACGTTCGTTAAGTGAGTTTTGACCCATGTTACGACCTTTTCCTGCCACCGTTGTTGAGTGAATCACTGAAGTTAGGGACAAGGTTGTTCAGTGACTCTGGCTTCCCCACCCACTCTTGCTTGTCAGAAGGTCGCAGAAGGGGACACTTACAACCGTCATAAATATGAGTCAAGTTGCCAGGCGCCTGGATTTTGGTCACATGACCAGCGGGATGGCTGCAACGGTTGTATGTGTGAAAAATGCCCGTAAGTCACTCTTTTTCAGTGCTGTTGTAACTCCGAACGGTCATTAAATGAACGGTTTTAAATCAAGGGCTACTGAAACCCATCAGCCTGGTTTGGAACGATGGGATATGGTGTGGTTTTTTTTAACGCTTTTAAAAGCATTTTTTCGACAACCTCTTCGGCTGAAGGGGTTGTAGAAAAAATGCTTTTAAAAGGTTCTGACGATCCCAGCTGAGCCGTGTGATCATCAGAGGCTTTTTTTTTTTTTAAAGCATTTTTTCGGCCGAAGAAAAAAATGCTTTTAAAAGTAAAAAAAAAAAAATAGCACTGATGACCGCATGGCTCAGCTGGGCAGTGGGGGTGGGAGGGGTGGCAGGGATTTTTGCTACCGGTTCTCTGAACCACCTGCCACCATCGCTACCGGATTGGGTGATCCGATTCGAACCGGGAGCATTTCAACCCTGGATATAAGCCTTGTAGAATAAGAACATTCACATTTTCGTGGGCCAATTTTTGAGTAACGGCTGAAAGACGTGATGAATCCGCCATAGCTATTTTACACAACTAATGTTTTACATTACTAAACGTCTTTCTGTTTTTTCTTTGAAGATGTTTCTCTTCTCATCCAAGAAGCTTCTTCAGCTCTGACAGGATGATGCTGGAGAATGGAAGGATTTCCTTAGGGCGACACAGATAAATCTCCAAGTGGCCTCAACCGCTTTCTAAAAAGGATGCAAATGAGCAGCTGTCTGCAAGGAATATAAAACCTTTCATTATTCCCCATCATCCACTCAGAGCTGAAGAAGCTTCTTGGGTGAGAAGCGAAACGCCTTCAAAGAGAAACCAGAAAGTCCAGTGGCCTCTTGGAAAAAAAGCATTTTTGGGACACTTTTGCATTGCTATTTTTTTGCATTTTAGTATATAATGACTAAGGGGCCTCACAGTTTATGGATAGATTATTATAGTACAGTAGTAGCCAAAATTGCGGAAACCTTTTGGGCAAAGTTGTATTTTCTAAAACTAGCTAATAACACCAATTTTTTTTTTAGTAACTACCATAAAATCAATATATCCATATCAATGGAAAGGAAATTTAATCAAGAATGTCATGCAATAACTTTTATGAAGGATTTGCTATTAGAATAGCAGTTACAGTATAAAAAAGAAAAGTGAAACACATAGAAAAAATGAGATATACAAAAATTATCACCATCTCAGTTAATCCTTAGGTGGGTAACCTTTAGCTTAGAATGATGGCCTTACAACGTCTTCCCATGGAGTGAACCAAGTCTGTTAGCTCTGCAGCTGTTACCATGTGAAACCAAGATTGATTGATGGCTTCTATTAACTGGTTTTTTTTTTAATTTGCATTTATATCCCACCCTTCTCCGAAGACTCAGGGCGGCTTACACTATGTTAGCAATAGTCTTCATCCTATTTGTATATTTATATACAAAGTCAGCTTATTGCCCCCAACAATCTGGGTCCTCATTTTACCTACCTTATAAAGGATGGAAGGCTGAGTCAACCTTGGGCCTGGTGGGACTTGAACCTGCAGTAATTGCAGGCAGCTGTGTTAATAACAGACTGTCTTACCAGTCTGAGCCACAGAGGGCTCAGCTTATTGCTGGGTCGCTTCTGACTAATAAGTTTCTTTAGTGGGCTCCATAGATTTTCAATTGGGTTAAGGTCTGAGCTATTCCCAGGTCATTCCAGCAGTGGAATAGGATTATCTTGAAACTCCGCCCAAAAAAGTGGTGTTATTAGCCATCAAACCTCAAAAAATACACTTTTTCCAAAAGGTTTCCACAATTTTGGCCACTACTGTATAGTTAGGCTGTGTGTGTGTGACTGACAGACTGGATACCAAGTTGTGATTTTAATATAGGTTTTATCTTGTTATTTATTATTTTATTCTAGAATTTTTAACTGGATATCCATTGAGTGCTTTTATTTGTTCTGGTCTCCGGTCTTTGACATAATAAACTTGATTTGATTTGAGTAACGGCAGTTAAAAATCCAGTTTTTCCCTAAACACAGCACACTAACTTGTGAATTTGGGGCAGCTTTCTAGATGAGTTTCTAAAAGTTAGGATTTAACCGCCTGTCATCTCCAGATAAATATTTTATCCCCGCCGGATCTTAACTAAAATTCTCACCTGGGCAACATCTTCGTGTTTATTCCATTTTGTTACCATAAGCAGTTTGGCCAATGCTCCCGGATACTGATCCCGAATCTGGTATCTCATTTTCCACACCAAATCTTTCTCGTGTTCGTAAAGTTCGACGCACGATCTACGCTCCAGAATCTCCTTCAGCTGCTGTTTCTAGACGGACCACAAGATGGCAGTCAAGAGCAAGACCGAAAGCTAACAATTTCCCCCCCCCCACTAGAAAAGGAGGAAGTTAAATGTATTTATAGGAAGACTAGAAAAGCTGTTTTTGTGGGTTTTTTGCAGGCTTATGGGGGGAAAAAAATAGGGGGGGGGAATTATTCGGGGATAGAAAAAAGGGGCCCAAAAGGGGAAGCCCATCATCCCCTGCATGACAAAAGCGGTAAGGTTTACAGTCGTTTAGTTCAGGAGAGAAAAAGGAAATACAGAACCAGATGTGTTGAGTAGGAAAGATCTTTTCTATGGTACAGAAGTGTTTTTCAACCTTAGCAACTTGGAAGACGGATGGACTTCAACTCCCAGAATTCCCTAGCCAGCGAGCCTATTCCTACAGCTTTTTTTTTTTTTTTTTTTAAATTAATTGCTTTACTTTCCATCATGTTGCTGGATTTAAATAAACTGTTCCTCTTTTCGGTCCCTGAAGTTCTCAGTGGTGATATAGCTGCAAACAGCCTTAAATGACTGTCATGGCGCTTCAAAGGGCCACACTACAACTGATCAGTGCTGTAGGCAGCTAGTAGACCGGTGCCTCTATTTTTAAAGTAGGCAGACCGGTGCGCTCCCAAAAAAAGGCAATTAGTAGACCGGTGCCTCTATTTCTAAAGAAGGTAGAACAGTGCTCTCCCAAGTTTTGTATACCTTATTATTGTTATTATTTATTATTATTGGCCATGCCCATTCAGTCACCTGACCACCAAGCCACACCCACTGGGTCACCTGACCACCAAGCCACGCCCACCAATTAAGCCACGCCCGCGCAACTGGTAGAGAAAATTTTTAAATTTCACCCCTGCGCCAGACTTTTTTTAAAAAAAGTTTGTTTTGTGCTGACCTCTTCTGGTTCCTCTCTGATACTGCAGGCACCATGGCCGTTCTGCCCTTTTTCTAAGATCTGAAACAATAAAACACACAACACACAAAAAGAGATATTTGAACAATGGCTGTCCTCCAAGAAAGATGGGCCTCAAGAGAAAATGGCTTCAGTTATCAGCTGGTCGTTGTTTTCCCATTGTTTGGGGGGCATTTTTCTCCCTGAATCCCAACCTTATAGGTAAAGGTAAAAAGTTCCCCTCGCACATCTGTGCTAGTCGTTCCTGACTCTAGGGGGCACTGCTCCTCTCCATTTCAAAGCCGAAGAGCCAGCGCTGTCCGAAGACGTCTCCATGGTCATGTGGCCGGCATGATTAAACGCCAAAGGTGCATGGAACGCTCTTCCCTTCCCATCAAAGGTGGTCCCTATTTTTTCTACTTGCATTTTTTTTTTACGTGCTTTCAAAGCTGGCAGAAGCTGAGACAAGTCACGGGAGCTCACCCTGTTATACGCGGCACTAGGGATTCGAACCACTGAACTGCCGACCTTTCGATTGACAAGCTCAGCGTCTTAGCCCCTGAGCCACCCGCGTCCCTTGGAAGAAAAGAAGGATCCGCAGTAGCTTGTCCACCGTTCACATGAATACATTGAATTTCGGATGGGAAAATGTGACGTTTGGGATGGATCCGATGATGTGGACCCCTTTGGGGAAGAAAGTGCAATACCACCCACACCCAGAAGTGGGCGTCACATACTGTAACAACTGGTTTGCCCGGAACCGAAAATGTGAGTGCGTGTGCAGGCTCACTTCGCTCATGCGCCTTCTGTGCATGTACACGGCGATTATATAGGACGTGATAGTGCCAGGGTGGGTGGGCAGGCCCAGCCGCTTGTTGGAACTACCGGTTCGCCCAAACCGGTCCGAACCAGCAGCAGCCCACCACTGCTACCCCCAAGATCCTGTTAATTTGGAAACCGGAAGATCCAGATCTAATTCTGAGTCCCCCTCCTTGTCTGCCTTCGGGCACAACCTCAATCCACGAACCCCAAGAGAACCAAGGCAAACCCTCCCAGCGAAGGGGCCCATTTGCTCCAGTTAGCCAGAACACAAACCAAGCAAGAGGGAACACACTCACACATACGGTCTCACCTGTCTCATGGAAGGGTAATAGATCGGATACAGCGAAATGCCAGGGAAGCGGATGAAAAGAGTGGCGGCGCTTTCTGTGTTGGGATTGGTCTGGATGGTGCCCGTTGGGTTTAACAGTTCTCCTTTCTCATCTGGAAGGCAAAAGGGCTTGAGCTGCCAAACGGCTCCATTCGAACGCAGAGCCTCGCTTTGGCTAGGTTTACGAGGTGCCGTAACCAGTGGTGGGATTCGAATAATTTAACAAACCAGTTCTCGGCCCTAACGACCGGCTGGATGGGCATGGCCATGGTGGGCGTGGCCAGGGGGTGTGACAGCCAGCACTCGGCCTCCTGTACCCATTTGGGAGCAAAAATGGGCTGCGGATCCCCACCCATTTTGGCCCTAGTAGGCCTCCCTGCAGCCTCCTGATAGCAAAAATGGGCTGGCGGGGGGGCCGCCATACACCCCCACACTCCATTTTGGGCTAGTAGGACTCCCTGTATTTACCTGGGAGCCAAAACCGGGTGCGTGGGGACTCCTGGGAGAGGAGGGGCCAGATAGCAATTTAACAACCCGAACCGGCTGAATCCCCCCACTGGCCGTAACTCTGTCTGCTGGAACAAACCACGATCAGGATATTATCCCTGCATTAACTGGGCCCCTGTATCCGATATCGGCAAATTCCAGCGAATAACTAGGCTCACTGTTTAACTGCCTGGGAGGACAGAACCAACCAACCAACCAATCTCTTGCTTGCAAAATGACAAAGAACAGAAGGCCAGACACAAGGCAATGTTATTTGTGGCGTCAGGATGGCGAGGAGTCCGTGCTCCGCAGCTGCAATTATCTGCAACCGGTTGAAAGTCGAGCTAAGTCGAGCCTCCATATCCAAGAGCAGTCCTGTAACTCTTCTAAATTACATGCCTCAACACGACTCCCGGACCCCAGCAGAGTGTTTTTACCTCGGTGGGTTACGAAAGACTCCCAATTTTAAGACCGGATTAGACAAACCATTCATCTGAAATGGTGTTGGGTTTTCCTGCTTTGAGAGGGGGGTTAGACTAGAGGACCTCCCAGGTCCCTTCCAACTCTGTGATTCTAACTTTAAAACCTGCTTCTTGTTTGTTTTTTGTTTTTTAGGCCTTTTGGTTCGCAGCTCTGCGCATGCACGGAAGGCCTTGTGTGAAGGCCGATGTGCCCGCGCGCACATTTGCGAACCGGTAAGGAAGGGTGAGTGAATACCACCCCTGGAGCCGAGTCATCCGACTGGACGCCCTTTCCTGTTCTCCCTGGGGGGGAAAAAAGAGAAGCGGGAAGGATTTATCCCACCTGGGAAGGCCGACCACATGGGTAGGACGCGTTCTCCGACTTTCAGCTGGTCTTGATAATCAAAGAGCATCACGTTCACCCAAGCGAGCGGGCAGTCCTAGAGAAGAGAGGAAAGAAGACGATGGCACAGGTGATGGGACAGGTGGAGATAACAGGGCTGCCAAGAACAGGATACTCTGAAGACGAGCCATGGCAGACGTTTTAAAAATCCCCCTGCAACACAGACTAAACTGAGCACAAACAAGCCCCCACCAACACAGGACACACCCCCAGCCAATCAGAGCACAAAACCCCCCCCATCCAATCAGAGCACAGCCAAGCTTCCACCCAATCAGTTCAAACCCCCACTAGCAGTTAAAAGGAAGAAACAGCTGCGATCACACATTGCTCCCAGAAGCACGAAGCTGAAGCCTGAAGATGACGAATGAGACTTCGTCGAAACGTCGCCAAGACACTTCCAATTTTACACGGGAGAAAACCCGAACAACCAAAGACCTATATACAAACACCCGTGAAAACCTCAGAAAACATATATATATATACTTTTTTTTTTTCAAAGCCAAGCCCCATTTAGTCTGCCTTTTCGCTCCACTGGCTGCCTCCTGCTTGCGGTATCCTGCTTGGGAGGCAACCGTTAATCTGGTTCGATAGGGATCCAAAATTTTTTTTTAAAAAACCCCAAATCCTTTGCAGTGTAAACAAGACACGGGTTCCGGTTACAAAGGGCTGTTTTGGGGGTGCTTCCATGTTTTTCCGTTCCGAAGGCGGCTGGCAGAGAAGTTAACAAAAGTGCCTTCACTTCCTTTTTCCTTCTATAGAAATATTATTATTATAATTATCTCTTTTATTCATTCAACAGTCAACTGAACATTTAAAAATGCATCATAAATACCACTGACTGGTGCTAATGGTTGATACAGGTTGCTGCCAGAATCCTAGGTATCAACCAAGTATCTTCTTAAAATTCTTAAAATACTATTATTATTATTATTATTATTATTATTATTATTATTATTATTATTATTATTATTATTATTATTATTATTATTATTATTATTACTGTTGTTGTTGCATAAATAATATAAATATTATTTATATTCTATAATAATATAAGTAATAAGAGTTGAAGAGAAGGCCCAGGGAAGACATGATAGCAGTGTTCAAATATTTGAGGGGCTGCCACAGAGAGGAGGAGGGGGTCAAACTATTTTCCCAAGCACCTGAAGGCCAGACAAGGAAGAATGGATGGAAACTGAATAAGGAGAGATTCAACTTGGAAATAAGGAGGAATTTCCTGACAGTGAGAAACAATCAACCCATGGAACAGAAGTTGTCTTCAGAAGTTGTGGGAGTTTCAAGAAGAGACCGGATTGCCATCTGTCAGAAATGGCGTACGGTCTCCTGCTTGAGCAGGGGGGGTTGGGCTAGATGACCTCCAAGGCCCCTTCTTCCAAAACTCTTGTTATTCTGTTCTACTCTCCTCCTTCTTCCTCCCTCCCTCCCTCCCTCCTTTGAACTAGCCAAAGTGAGTCAGGGCAGCAAAAAATAAAACAGGCAACTAAGCAGAGAGAGCGGTGAGTAATTCAATGGACGGGCTCCAAAAAGCAGATGACTTGGCAAATTTGGAGGAAATGGGGAAAACAGAGGCTGCGTGACTCAGCAAAGGACACACGACCATGGGGGTGGGGGCAGTTCTAGGAAGTCTCAACGCCTTTCATTTCCCCTCCCCCCACCCCCCACCACCCTCCACCCCCGCCGCCTTTGGCAGCTGCACAGTCTGTGTCTGTTGGCACTTTCTCGTGTTTCCAACAACCGAGAAAACACATCCCATCCCATTCAGCGCGGCTGAAACGAAATCTCCCTTTTAACATCTGGAAAGAAACGGGGACTTTCTCAGAAAGCAGCCGTTTTTGTCCAGATGTCGAAGAGAAGGCGGCCTCTGGAAGAGTAAGCAGGCACACGTGGGCTAATTCTCTCTCTTTTTTTTTCTTTCCCTCCATTCAGGGTTTTTGTGAGATGAATAGTTTAAACCCCTCAACGCTGGTACGGACCAGTGGTGGGTTGCTTACTGGCTCGCCCCGGATTTGGGCGAACCGGACGTCTCTGCGCGTGTGCAGAAGCGTTGCGGGCGTGTGTGAACGCGCGCACGCCCATGAGTCAACCGATAGCAGTCAAAATTGGCCTTTCGGGTGCGCTTCAAGGTTTTGGTAATTATCTTCAAAGCGCTCCATGGCATAGGGCCGGGTTACCTACGGGACCGTCTGCTGCCACCGATTGCCTCCCACCGACCCGTGCGCTCTCACAGGGAGGGACTCCTCAGGGTGCCGTCAGCCAGGCAGTGCCGACTGGCGACACCCAGGGGAAGGGCCTTCTCTGTGGGGGCTCCCACCCTCTGGAACGAGCTTCCCCCAGGACTTCGCCAACTTCCTGACCTTCGAACCTTTCGCCGCGAGCTTAAGACACATCTATTTATTTGCGCAGGACTGGACTAAAATTTTAAATTTGGTTTTAATGGGGTTTTATTATCTTAGTGTAAAGTTTCAATATTCGGCCTTATTTAATAAGTTTTTTAAATTGATGTTTTATTTTGTATTTATATGTATGTTTTATCAGGCTGTAAACCGCCCTGAGTCCTTCGGGAAATAGGGCGGTATAAAAATGTGAATAATAATAATAATAATAATAATAATAATAATAATAATAATAATAATAATAATAATAATAATAATAAAATTGAAACCCGCTATTGGTCTGGATCCCTTGCAAGCTTTCCAAGCGGTCTGATTTTTTGGCAGACGGGCGCGCGAGAGAAAACCCTCGTTTTGCACAAGGTGCTTACTGCTCTTTCTGGTTATTTTTTAAAATCCCGAATCTGCTATAGTTTCTCCTTTCTAATTTGGGGGGAATCTCAAATCGCCACCCCTTGCAGGTTTTAGGACCACCCCACAAGGGCTCTTCCCTTCTCCTGGCAGCTCTGCGCATGTGCACACTGGGAACAGGCTCCAACTGTTCTTCTGCCTCACTTATGTCTGACTCCGAAGGCAGCGGATAACTGACATATGGCCCTGGCCCTCTCTCTGCCTCCGACGCAGAGCACTCGTCAGAGCCTTCCCCAGACTCCAGGACTGGCCCATGTTCCTCCCCAACCTCCTCACTGTCTGAATCTGCTGCCAGCTCCGCTGGCGGGGCACAACAGATGGTGCCATCTCGATATGGCAAAGGACTTACTGCTTTTTTGGATTTCTTCTTGGTCGACCTGGCTTTTTTGGCTTTTTCCACCACTGAGTAGAGGGCCAGGCAGAGCCGGGCCATGCGGGGCAAGTCACAGACGTGAATGTCAAATTTTAACGTCTGATCCCACGCAGGCTCGGAGCAAACGTTGGCTTCAGCGCTGGTCATCATTTTGCAGAGCATTTCGTGACCATGGTAGAGCCCGGCTTGCACGACCAACTGAAACAAAGGAGATAAACGGACAAGGGAGCAAGGTCATCCACCCTTTCAGCTAGTGGTGGGATTCAAATAATTGAACAAGCGGTTCTCTGCCCTAATGACCAGCTGGGTAGGCGTGGCTCGGTGGTCATGTGACTGTGTGGACGTGGCCAACTCAACATCACTCACGTTGATGGGCACTTCGCCTTAGCTGTTACAATGTAATAAGGGTTAACCAGAGAGGCAGTTTCTGCAAGCAGGGCAATAAAGATTAGGCTAGAAACACCACCAGAATGTTTCAGTTCCTTACAGGATTAGCCCTGTGGGGAAAAAACAAAAGTAAGATTTCTTCCAACAACCGGTTCTCCGAATTGCTTAGAAAGTTAACAACCGGTTGTCCCAAATAGGTGCGAACCGGCTGAATCCCACCCCTGCTTTCAGCCCCAAATGAACAGCGCCCCATCTGCGGATGGAAAGCAGGACGTCTCAAGGCAAGGATATCTATTTGCAAAACTCTCGTGTCATGTTTCTAGTCCTCATGGCTGTGGGATGGAAAAACCCTCGGACAAACATGCGAGCTATTACAGATAGCCCTCGATTTAACAACAGCTTATCGACTAACCATTCGAAGTTGCAACAGCACTGGAAAAAAGTTCATGTTTTATACTTATATGACCGTTGTGGCGTGTGCACGGTCACGTGATCGAAATTTGGGCTCTTGGCAACTGACTCATATTTACGACGGTTGCAGCGTCCCCAGAGGTCATGCGATTCCCCTTGGGCGACTTTCTGACAAGCAATGTCCAATTCACTTAACAGCCCTGTGAATCAACCAACTTAAGGGCTGCAGTGACTCACTTAACAACGGTGGCAAGAAAGGTTGGCTCATCCTTCTGTCCTTCCGAGGTGGGTCAAATGAGGACCCAGATTGTTGGAGGCAAGAGGCTGGCTCTGTAAACCGCTTAGAGAGGGCTGTAAAAGCAACTGTGAAGCGGTCTATAAGTCTAAGTGCTATTGCTATCTTCCTTCCTTCTTTCCTTCTCTCCCTCCCTCCCTCCCTCCCTCCCATGGTTAGAATGCAGTATTGCAGGCTAACTCTGCCCACTGCTAGCAGTTCGATCCTGACCAACTGGCTCAAGATTGACTCCACCTTCCCTCCTTCTGAGGTCGGTAAAATGAGGTCCCAGAGGGCTTTAAAAGCACTGTAAAACGGTATATAAGTCTAAGGGCTATTGCTATTAACCGCCGCAATGATTCACTTAACAACGGTGGCAAGGAAGCTCGTGAAATGAGTCAAAACTCACTTAACAACCATTTCACTCAGAACAGAAATGTCGGCCGTAAGTCGAGGATCGTGTGTATTGAATTATTTATTACTGTATTACTTTTTATTACTGTAATTACTTTTACAAATAACTCAAGGAGAGGCAAATGCACACTATACTCCTTCCTCCTCCTGTTTTTCAACCCCCCAATAACAACAACCCTGTGAGGTGGGTTAGCCGGAGAGAGAGCGACTGGCCCAAAGTCACCCACCTGGCTACCCTGGCTAAGGCAGGACTTGAACTCGTGGTCTCCCACTTTCTACCCTGGTACTTGAATCACTAGACCATACGGGCTCAGTAACTGCCCTAATCTTTCTTTTCTAAGAGCTCAGAAATGACAAAAGACTCGCTTTAATGTCCTCACTGCTATTAGGATAATGCCTCGTCTTCTCTTATAATTATATTATAAATATCCTAAAATAACCCCAGTCAGTTTGCAAGGAGGACTCGCATAATAAACCTGAAGCCCCCTCGCTCCAAATTGATCAACACTATTTGGAAATCTGCACTAAATTCAGGAAGGAAATAACATCTTAAGTGCGATCTGCAAAAATAAGAAGCAATTGGAAAAAAAACAAACCCTTGCGGTTCCTTATTTCCTTCTACCCTCTAATTTCTCCATTTAAAAAAAAACAACAGCCAAAAAAATTTCCCAGAACTATAAAGTCACCTTTAAAAAAAAAAAAAATTACTTGCAAAAAAGCTGCATTTTAGCGTAAGTGGAAAGGAAGGAAATTTTTTTTAAAAAAAACAACACACACACACACACCATAAACAATTTCTAAGAAGTTCATTTCTGGCTAATCAACACTTGCCGCCTTCACTTCCTGTAGTGTGAAGTTTTTCGACCGCCGAATTATAGAATTGAATGAAAAGAGTTTTAGAAAGAAAGAAAAAAACGGGGGGGGGAGGAAAAAACAACCAACCGGTTGCACTTTGAGTTTGAAGATCGCAGTTTTGGTTAAATGCAAGTCGTAAACAAATCTTGAGTGGGAAGGCAGAAAGCCGCAAGGTTGTCTAGCCGACGGAAGAATCGGAGAGGAAAAAAAATATACGTATATTTGGTTTAAGGCGACTTACTTTCATTCCTTCGTCGGCGTTCACTTTGCTGCAGTGCAGGAGTTCGATAGAATAGGGTTGATCCAGGGACCACAAAGATACACAGGTCAGCTAAGCACAGGAAGAAGGAGAAGAGAGAAAGGGCGAAGTTGGGTTTCGTGGCGAATTTTGGCATTAAATAACTAATTTAAACTTGACCCGCAAAGATGGCTTGGAAAAAAAGTTTTAAAAGCCAGCCTTCAATTCAAATCGCCCTTCCTGTCTCCCGAACACCCCTACGAGGTAGGACGCACTGCACAAAGGTTGGGATTTGAAGACACAATGTAAGCCGCCCTGAGTCTTCGGAGAAGGGTGGGATATAAATTCAAATTAAAAAAGAAAAGAAAAGAAAGAAGCATGAGGATTAAGGGCAGGGGGTGGCAGAAGCCAGACCCCATAACTCCAACCAAAGGACTCGGCACCCAGCCTCCCATTTCCAAAACAGGTTTTTTTTTAAAAAACACATTTCAATCAAATCAATCAATCTGAATAGAGCTGGAAGGGACCTTGGAGGTCTTCTAGTCCAGCCCCATTGCTCAAGCAGGAGACCCTACATCATTTCAGACAAAGTGGCCGTCCAGTCTTTTCTAAAAAAAATCCTCCCGTGATGGAGTACCTACAACTTCTAGTGACAAGTCGTTCCACTGGTTAATTGTCCTCCCTGATAGGAAGTTTCTTCTCAATTCAAAAGTTGCTTCTCTCCTTGGTTAGTTTCCATCCGTTGTTTCTTGTCCGGATTTCCACTGCTTTGGAAAATAGGTTGACCCCCCCCCTCTTTGGGGCAGCCCCCACCTCCAATACTGGAACACTGCTATCGTGTGTGTCGTCCCCCCCCCACTTCAAAAAATCGTCTGTCTGTTTGCAATAGTGGGTGCAAAAGGAACATTATACCGCTTACCTTCTGCTTAGGGCTTGGAGACAGTTTGGGGGCTGTTTTGGGGGGAGGCCCAAGCCCGTTGCTCTGTTCTTCCCGCAAACTCAAAAGGGAGGATCTGTGGACCATAATGAGGTGGGGGACGAAACGCCGGTGGAGGCATTCGCGGATGTACTGAGGGGAAAGAAGAGATGCCATTCAAACGCTTACCCAGTGTGTGAAATTGGGAATAAAATGAAAAACGAGGCTCCGCAAATCCCAAGAATTCGGGATTAAGTTTAAAACCGAACTCAAGGTTCTAGCGCCTGCGAAGGAAAGGGGGCACCTAAATACAGGGGTGGGATTGAGAAAATTTCAGCAACCGGTTTGCTGCATGATTGCTGGGTGGGCGGGGACGTGAGGGCGTGGCCTACTTGGCCTCCTGCACCACGGTGGTGGTGGGGAACGTCTTTGCTCTCCCCAGGCTCTGGAGGCATTTCTGGACTTCCGATAGGCCCATTTTTCGCCCTCCCAGAGCCTCCGTGTGGGCCCTGCATTTACCTGGCATCCGAAACAGGCCGCATGGAGACTCCTGGGAGGGGAGGGGTGGGCCGGGTCAGCCAGGCCTTGCAACTATCGGTTTCGGCGAACCAGATTAAAATTAATCTCCGGTTCTCCCAAACCGGCTGAATCCCACCCCTGCATAAATAGCAAAAAAAAAAAAAGGACTGAGGCACGACTTCCAAAGATGAACAGGTTTAGGTAGTCGTTTTAGTTTCTTCCTCATCCCTGGGTGCTTGCCTTGAAAATTCCTCGGGATTCATGAGGACTAGCATGCCAGTTCGGGGATGGAAGGCGTCGCGTCGAGGCCAGGCAGCATTATCTGAAGCAGTGTTTCTCGAACGTGGCCATTTTTAAGAAGTTCTGAGGAGGGGAACTTCAACTCCCAGAATTCCCCAGCAACCAGCTTTGCTTTGTTTTGATGCCTGGGGAATTCTGGGAGTTGAAGTCTGCCCATCTTAAAAAGTAGCCGAGGTTGAGGGAGGGGGGGAAACACTGTATTATTATATCGCCCTGGTTGTGTTCGTTCGGCAAAGGGGGCAGCGGGGAGAAAGACATACCTGGAACTGATATAGGGGATGCTCCCCGTAGATGTATTCAAATTTCCCGTTCACCTGCAAGGTGTACTCGTCCACGGCCTTTACTCTTTGGTGGCGGAAAATGGTGGCTTGCTTCTTGACGGCGTAACTCATCAGAGTGATGGGAAACTCCTTCAAGGACACCTGGAAGGTGAAGCTCTCCTGCCAATCCAGGGAAAAAAATAAAATAAAAAGGGCCTAAGTTTTCCTGTCTCTGCTGCTTCCTGACTGGTCCAGGTGGTTCCCAACTTACAACCATTCGTTTAGTGACCGTTTGAAGTTACAACGGCAAGGGGGAAAAAAGTGACTTACAGCTGTTGAGGCCCACGTAACGACCGCTGTAACGATCACGCGGTCGTGTGATCAAAATTCGAACCCTTGGCGACTGGTTCGTATTTATGACGGTCGCAGTGTCCCCCCAGGGGGAGGGGGGAGGTCACATGATCCCTTTTTGCAACCTTCAGACAAGTCAAGTTAATGAGGAAGCTTTGATTCACTTAACAACCGTGGGACTGACTTAAGGACCCCCATTTCACCAGCTTCCATACCACAGCTGTCAAGAGGCTGTGGTATGGAAGCTGGTGAAATGGGGGCAAAACCTCACTTAGCAAATGTCTCATTTAGCAAACATAAATGTTGGGCTAAAATTGTGGTTGTCAGGTTGAAGGCCACCTGTATTTTGCCCTGGTTCAGCCCACGTGTCTTGCCTGATCAGGTTTTTGCAAACAAGCCAGGATCTGAGGAAGATGGGAGGTTAAGAAATATGAAAAGGAAGGAAGGAAGGAAGGAAGGAAATAGAAGGGAAGGAAGGAAGGAAGGAAGGAAGGAAGGAAGGAAGGAAGGAAGGAAGGAAGGAAGGAAGGAAGGAAGGAAGGAAGGAAAGGTAAGGAAAGGAAAATATAAGAAGGGAAGGAAGGAAGGAAGGAAAATATAAGAAGGGAAGGAAAGAAAGGAAGGAAAGGTAAATATAAGAAGGAAGGAAGGAAGGAAGGAAGGAAGGAAGGAAGGAAGGAAGGAAAATATAAGGAAAGGAAGGAAGGAAGGAAGGAAGGAAGGAAAATATAAGGGAAGGAAGGAAGGAAGGAAAATATAAGGAAAGGAAGGAAGGAAGGAAGGAAGGAAAAGTAAATATAAGAAGGAAGGAAGGAAGGAAGGAAGGAAGGAAGGAAAGGTAAATATAAGAAGGGAAGGAAAGGAAAGAAAGAGAGAGGGAGGATAGAGACGGAGGAAAGGAAGGAAGGAAGGAAAGGAGGGAACAAAGGAAGGAAGGAGAGAGGGAGATAAGAGGGAAGAGGAAACGAAGGAAAGAAGGAAAAAAGGGAGGAGAGGGAGAGGAGGAAGGAAGGAAGAGAAAGAAAAGAAAAAGAAAGAAAACATTTGAGATTTACACATTAGCAAGAGCATTGTCAATTTCTCCCTTTGGCTGCCCACCATCTTGGATACACACACACTCACACACACTCGTGTCTTTGCACTTTTCCACAACACTCTCCATTCTTTTTCTCTACAGAGATTCAGGAAGCGTGCGGATTTTACCCCTCCGGATTGAAATTTGACGTTGACAAAAATGGTCTTCCCGTGCATGGGCAGAGTTTGCCTCCTCCCGAGCCCGCTCAGGGCAGGCTCCAGTTGAACTGGGAAGCTGTACTCCATCCAGTCCTTCCAGCTGAGCTGCTGGCGCTCAGCCGCTCTCTGCTCGCAGTACTCGTGCATTTGAACCCGGAAGTCGTCCACCTCGGGGTCAGCCAAGGAGTCAAACTCGTGCAAACCTAAACGGGGGAACAGGAGGACTTTCTAAAAAATGGCAGGGAGAAGTTGGCCCGTCTACCTACCGACCGCGCCGGATCTTCTCCCTCGACAAGGTAGGTCTTTTGTATCCCTTGACAGCAGGGGTGAAATGCTCCCAGTTTGGATGGCGGCAGGTGGTTCGGAGAACCAGTAGCAAAAATCCTTGCTCGCCCCCAACCCATGCCCAGCTGAGCTGCACAATCATCAGAGTTTTGTTTTTTTCTCCTTTTAAAAGCATTTTTTCTTCGGGCAAAAAATGCTTTTAAAAGTTTTTTTTAAAAAGGCCTCTGATGATCATTCAGCTCAGCTGGGATCGTCAGAGCCTTTAAAAAGCATTTTTTCTACAACCTCTTCGGCTTTTCAAAGGCTCCTCTGACGATCCCAGCTGAGTTGCCTGATCGTCAGAGGCTTTTTTTTTCTTTTAAAGGCAAAAAAAAATGTTTTTAAAAGAAAAGAAAAGCCTCTGACGATCAGGCAACTCAGCTGGGATCGTCAGAGGAGCCTTTTAAAAGCCTTTTTTTAAACAACCTCTTCGGCCGAAGAGGTTGTAGAAAAAATGCTTTTAAAAGTAAAAAAAAAAAAAAGTTGGCCACACTCACCCAGTCACATTACCCCCACCACCACCAAGCCACGCCCACAGAACACAAATTTTACATTTCACCACTGCTTCACAGCTCTAAGTTTCTAGTCCTCGTGAAAGCACGGAGGATTCCCTGGGCCAGAAGTCATGCACGAGATAGGATTTGAACTACAAATCTTACGAAACAAGTCAAACCTTTCTAGAAAGCTGCAAGGAAATCTGACTTCTGCTGCCGCCTCGGTTGGTCCATTTCAGTTGGCAGGGAAGGTTTTGTTAGAGGCCTGAGAGATTTTAGGTTTTTCAGCCACTTTCATGATTGATTATTATTATTATTATTATTATTATTATTATTATTATTATTAGGGCCTACAATTGTCAGTAATACTGTCTGTCTTCTGCTAATTACTTTGATTATACTTTGGGGTCCTTGGTGCTCTCTGAGCTTGGTGGTTTTCTTGCAAATGTTTCATTACCCAAACTAGGTAACATCAACAGTGCTAGTACCAAAAGGAAGGAAGGAAGGAAGGAAGGAAGGAAGGAAGGAAGGAAGGAAGGAAGGAAGGAAGGAAGGAAGGAAGGAAGGAAGGAAGAAGAAGGGAGGGAAGGAGGGAGGAAAGGAAGGAAGGAGGGAGAGAGGGAGGGAAGGAAGGAAGGAAGGAAGGAAGGAAGGAAGGAAGAAGAAGGGAGGGAAGGAGGGAGGAAAGGAAGGAAGGAGGGAGAGAGGGAGGGAAGGAAGGAAGAAGAAGGGAGGGAAGGAGGGAGGAAAGGAAGGAGGGAAAGAGGGAGGGAAGGAAGGAAGGAAGAAGAAGGGAGGGAAGGAGGAAGGAAAGAAGGAAGGAGGGAGGGTGGGAGGGAAGGAGGGAGGAAAGGAAGGAAGGAGGGAGAGAGGGAAGGAAGGAAGGAAGGAAGGAGGAAGGAGGATGGTGGGAAGGAAGGAAGGAAGAAGGAGGGAAGGAAGAAGGAAGGAGGGAGGGAGGGGGGGAGGAAGGAAGGAAGGAAGGAAGAAGGAAGGAAGGAAGGAAGAAGGGAGGAAGGAGGAGGAAGGAAGGAAGGAGGGAGAGAGGAGGAAGGAAGGAAGGAAGGAAGGAAGGAGGAGGAAGGAGGGATGGTGGGAAGGAAGGAAGGAAGGAAGAAGGAGGAAGGAAGAAGGAAGGAGGGAAGGAGGGAGGAAGGAAGGAAGGAGGAAGAGGGAGGAAGGAAGGAAGGAAGAAGAGGGGAGGGAAGAAGGAAGGAAAGAGGGAAGGAGGGGGGGGGGGAGGGAAGGAGGGAGGAAAGGAAGGAAGGAGGGGGAGAGGGAGGGAAGGAAGGAAGGAAGGAAGGAGGGAGGAAGGGAGGGATGGTGGGAAGGAAGGAAGGAAGGAAGGAAGGAAGAAGGGAGGGAAGGAGGAAGGAAAGAAGGAAGGAAGGAGGGTAGGAGGGAAGGAGGGAGGAAAGGAGGGAAGGAGGGAGGAAAGGAAGGAAGGAGGGAGGGAGGGAGGGAAGGAAGGAAGGAAGGAAGGAAGGAGAATATTTGTAGCTCAGGGTTGACATGAGTGGTCCTTGATGCTCTCTGGGCTGGCTTGTTTTCTTGCAAACGTCTCATTACCCATCTAGGTAACATCACCAGTGCTAGAAGGAAGTGAGTTTGCCCTGATGATGTTACCTAGTTGGGTAATGAAACGTTTGCAAGAGAACCACCAAGATCAGAGAGCACCAAGGGCCACCACCCCCAGTTCAACCCTGAGCTACCACTATAGTCTCTTCTATCGGTACTCCGAATCTACATTAATAAATCAAAACAAGGACTTAAAAACACAGCACCGAAAACGAGCAGGTGGGCTATTTTTCAGAGGCATAGATAGATAAGCTTTCAATCAATTAAAGGGCTTCAATGAATTATAAAGGAACAATTAAGCAGGACACCAGACATCCTCTGCCAAGGGAAAAATGGTATACCTGGATAGATAATAGAAATAAAAATTGGAAATATATATAAGGCTATTGAGGATTAGATATTGAACGTAGATAATATATATATGGTATGGAATGTTGATCCGAAGTATATAAGAATGACCCAGTCTGTTGATTATGTACTAAAGGAAAGCCAATTCCCTCCAGCAGCCCTGCAGTGCAGGCCATTTTGCCCCCCTCGCCCAGGTGCCCTTCCGCCAACCTTTGCCAATCAGGAGGCTGATCTGGGAATTGAGCAGTTTCTTCGCCCGGTCCCCCTCGCGGGCCACCAGCCGCAAGACCGGTAGGAAAGGCTGGACGTCGCAAAGCCGTCTCTGCTCGTCCTCCAACTCCTGCAACTCCGCGGCTTGGTTGATGCAGGTGAAGACGTACGAATCCGGGGTGCTGAGCATCTGGAAGAAGGGCTCATACTGGGCCTGGTGCCAGACCACCTGGAAGGAAATAAGAAATAGCCCTTAGACTTATATACCGCTTCACAGTGCTTTTTACAGCCCTCTCTAAGCGGTTTACAGAATCAGCCCTATTGCCCCCAACAATCTGGGTCCTCATTTGACCCACCTTGGAAGGATGGAAAGCTGAGCCAACCTTGAGCCAGTCGGTCAGGATCGAACTGCTGGCAGTGGGCAGAGTTAGCCTGCAATACTGCATTCTAACCACTAGGAGGGAGGGAGGGAGGGAGGGAAGGAAGATAGCAATAGCACGTCGATTTATATACCGCTTCATAGTACTTTACAGCCCTCTCTAAGCGGTTTACAGAGTCAGGCTCTTGCCCCCAACAATCTGGGTCCTCATTTGACCCACCTCGGAAGGATGGAAGGCTGAGTCAACCTTGAGCCAGTCAGGATCGAACTGCTGGCAATGGGCAGACTCAGCCTGCAATATCATATTCTAACCACTGCACTACCACAGCATCCATCCATCCAATGATCTATCTAACTATCTACCATCCATCCATTCTATCATCTGCCTACCTACTTACCATCCATCCTCTATCTTATCATCTACATATCTACCTACCGAACTACCATCTTCTGTCTGTCTGTCTGTCTGTCTGTCTATCCAGGGGTGGGCTTCAAAAATTTTAGCAAGGGGTTCTCTGCCCAGTTGCTGGGCGGGCGTGGACCTGGTGGCGTGGCCTAGTCAGCCTCCTGCACCATGGGGGGCGGGGCTTTTTGCCCTGCTGGGGCTCAGGAGGCTGTCCTCTAGTCTCCGAGAGGGTGAAAACAACCTCCCCAGGCTCTGGAGGTTAGAAACGCACGTGTTTCTGGCCTTCCCAAACTTCTGGTAGGCCCGTTTTTCACCCTCCCCGAACCTCTGCGTGCGCCCTGCACTTACGGGCATCCAAAACGGGCCGCGTGGGGACTCCTGGGAGGGGAGGGGAAGGGACAGATGTCTGCCACAGTCCTTCAGGATAAGGCTGATAAGCACCCACCTTTATCTCCCTTGACACGCTGCCAAAGACCTAATAGGCAATTAGCTTTGCAAGGCCACACGGAGCACAGAGTCAAAACGGAGCTGCAGAATTTAAACTGACCAGAATGAACAAAGTTGCTTCCTGCAAAGGCTCATTTGCTTTTGCTCCTCCTTTACCGTCTTATGGGAGGGACCAATCATCTCCAAGCCTTACTCCTGAGTCGTCCCTTTTGTGACAGCTCTAGTGACCCTGGCACACTGCAACCGTCGTAAATAGAAACCGGCAGCCAAGCCTCCAAATTTTGACCACGCGACCAGGGGGAGGCTGCAACGGCCATAAGTGTGCGAAACGGTCGTCGGTCCCTTCCTTCCAGCGCCGCTGTAACTTTGAACGGCCACTAAATGAACCGTTTTTAAGGCGAGGACTACCTGTAGCTGGCCAAAACTCCCGCCGCGAAGGCCGTACCTTTTTGATGGCGGCGAGGCTGGCATGGCAGGAAACGGGCAGGGGCAGGTAAATTCCGGTGGGCAAGAGAAAGTCCACATAGATGGTGTAGTTGCTTTCTTTAGACCAAAATTCTGGCGGGCAATACATTCCTGGGGGCATCCCTGGTGTTTCTCAACGCCAACCTGCAATGAAACAGAGGGGGAGAACTTAATCCTGCCGTAATGTATGTATGTATGTATATTTCTTTGCTTTTTACATTTCAAAAAATAGAATAGAATAGAATTTTCTGTTGGCCAAGTGTGATTGGACACACAAGGAATTTGTCTTTGGGGCACATGCTCTCAGCGTACATAAAAGAAAAGATACATTCATCAAGAATCATAAGGTACAACACTTAATGATAGTCATAGGGAAACAGTCAATATAAATCGTAAGGATACCAGCAACAAAGTTATAGTCATACAGTCATAAGTGGAAGGAGATGGGTGATGGGAACGATGAGAAGATTAATAGTAGTGCAGATTTAGTAAATAGTCTGACAGTGTTGAGGGAATTAATTGTTTAGCAGAGTGATGGCCTTTGGGAAAAAACTGTTCTTGTGTCTAGTTGTTCTGGTGTGCAGTGCTCTATAGTGTCGTTTTGAGGGTAGGAGTTGAAACAGTTTATGTCCAGGATGTGAGGGGTCTGTAGATATTTTCCCAGCCCTCTTTTTGACTCCTGCAGTATACAGGTCCTCAATGGAAGGCAGGTTGGTAGCCATTGTTTTTTCTGCAGTTCTAATGATCCTCTGAAGTCTGTGTCTGTCTTGTTGGGTTGCGGAACCAAACCAGACATATACATACACACACACACACACACACACACACACACACACACACACACACACACACACATAAATATCTCCTGTTAAAAATATTTTTCTTCCGGATTTATTTCATTTTATACCACTTTTTGTCCGTATTCATTTTCTATCCAATGATAAAATTTCCCCCATATGTTATAATACTCCGATTCTTCCTTCCCTTTAATTGCCAATGTTAATCTATTCATTTCTGCACAGTCTAATAATATTTTCTTAATTACCTCTCCCTCTGTAGGGATTTTTTCTTTCTTTCCAATTTTGTGCAAGTACAATTCTCACTGCAGTTATTACATGGATATACATTTTCTTTACTAAATTTCTCAGATAAAATACCCAGCAAAAACAGCTCCGGTTTTAAATCAATACATTGCTGGGTCATTTTTCTCTAACCATATCCAAATTCTTGCCCAATAGTTTCTCGCTTCCGCACATGTCCACCACATATGATAACATGATCCCGGTGTCTGGTGACATTTCCAACTTTTAGTTGATTTGACTTTGAACATCTTTCCGGTGACATATGGCATCTATAAACCATCTTATACAAATTCTCTTAATATGCTGTTGCCATTGTTAATTTAATTCCCACAGTTACTGACATTTATCTAACTCTATTGCATATCCAAAAAATTTTTTGTCCATGCTGTCGTTGTTTCTTTTACTTGTTCTTCTTCTAATTTAATAGAAAGTAAGTAACTATACAATTTTTTGATCATTCTCTCATCTGTTCCTGTATCTCATCCAATTCTGTCATCTCCAGGTAAAAACCATATAACTTTGCAACTTTTTCATATCTCGATTGTATTTGCAATTGTGTATACCACACCATATCAATCCCTTGCTTTTCTAGTTCTTGTTTAGATAGATGGATAGATAGGTGGGTGGGTGGATGCCAAATAGATAGATAGATAGATAGATAGATAGATAGATAGATAGATAGATAGATAGATAGATAGATAGATACATAGATACATAGATACATAGATACATAGATACATAGATAGATATAGATACATAGATGATAGATAGGTATAGATACAGAGAGAGAGAGAGATGGATAGATGGTGGGTGGGTGGGTGAGTAGATGCCAGATAGATAGATAGATAGATAGATAGAGAGAGAGAGAGATAGATAGATAGATAGATAGATAGATAGATAGATAGATAGATAGATAGATAGATAGATAGATGGGTATAGATACAGAGAGAGATGGATAGATGGTAGGTAGGTAGGTATAGATTATTTGGTGGAGAGATTAAATTATATTGTCCTCCCCTGCCCGAAAAAGCCGAATTTAAGGGGGATGGACCCAAGGCAGAAAATAAAAAGGGCTTGAAAAACCAGATGTCCTAGACAGCCGAAAGGAGATTCCTGAGGGATGACTCATTTATTTATAAAAATGTGCATCTCGGCTTTTCTTTTCTTTTTCAACTACCCCAGAGTTGAAAATGACTTCACCACGCCCTCCTCAGATGCCATCCCCAGTTGGGGCAGAGCAGATCTTTTAAAATCTTCCAAATCCCTTCCGTTCAAACTTCGCCACCTTTCTGGGCTATGAATTGCCATAGCATCCATTGAGCCGCCCGTCTTTCCAGGTGACACATTTCTCTGCTGCATGTTTTCAAATCTGCCGGCGCCGTTTTTCTGCAATATTTCTGCAGAGGCATTTTGAGACGACTTCGACCCAGCCTAGTCTACACAATTTTTACACGGAGAAACCTTGCAGCATTTTAAGCCAGCTCACTTGGGATTTTCCAGAGGTCTACTAATAACCAAATTGACAAGGGGGGGGGGGCGCGGAAGGATTCAAAATACAAAAAGTCGAATTTAAATAAATCAAGTTTCTAGACCTTAAGATAGATAGAATAGCCGTTCTTCCTTTCTACCAATCACCTAATAACAAAAAAACAAAAAAAAAGGTGAGGAATAGATTTGGTTCCATTAGGGTCAAACGCGATGCATTTCGCAGCCAGTCAAAGCCCCGCTTCTGATATAAAACATTTTATATAAAAATGCGGAAGGTAGTCCTCAATTTACGACCACAATTGAGCCCTGCTGCAGTTGTTAAACAGATCGCTGCAACTGTTAAGTTAGCAACCCTCTTGTTAAGTGAACCTGGCTTTTCCCCCATTGACTGGGCTGGTCAGAAGGTCGCAAAAGGGGATTACGTGACCCCGGGACAATGTAACGGTCATAAGTATGAGTCAGTTAGTTGCCAAGCATCTGGATTTTGTTTGCAGGATTATGAGAACGCCAAGGTTGTAACTCTGAAAAACGGCCGTAAGTCACTTTGTTCAGCGCTGTTGTAACTTTGAACCGTCACTAAACGAACTGTTATAAGTGACATATAGAAGAGAATTCTTTATTGGCCAAGTGTGATTGGACACACAAGGAATTTGACTTCGGTCCACAAGCCCTTAGCGTACATAAACGCTCAAAGTGATAAACCATGATCATATAGACAAATAGTAACAACCATGATAAATAAATAATAATCACGATCATAGATAAATCATAGATAACAAGTTCAGATTCACGGATCTGGGAAATCAAGAAATGTTAACCAACCAAGAGCCAAAATTTTAAGGAGGGCGAACATCACAACATTATATACCACCAATTTTAACGAAGGAGAATATTTGAAACGGACCATATCAGTTAAGGTTTTCTCCCCCATCGTCCACAGCCTTCATAACATACCCAGGCCCCATCAGTAGAGACCGGAGCAATTTTCAAGATTTCTCAGCCAAGGAAACCCAAAAAACGATGCTCTGTGATTCTTCGGCCCTCGGCCAGCCTTGCAAACGGCTACTGGTCAGTTTCGGTGATGTACAATTAGTCCTCGACTTACAGCAGTTCACTTAGTGACCGTTCGGCATTACGACGGCACTGACAAAAATGACTTACGGCCATTTTTCAGAGTTACAACCTTTGTCGTAACTCTGAAAACGCTTGGCCACCCGGACGCTTGGCCACCCGGTTCATACTTATGACCATTGCTGGATTTCCAAGGTCATGCCATCTCGCTTTTGTGACCATTTAACCAGCAACAGGAAAACCAACTTCACTTAACTAACTAACTTATCAGCTGTAGCTATTCGCTTAACAACTGTGGCAAGAAGGTTTGTAAAGTCATTTAACAAACATCTTGCTTAACAGGAGAAGTTTGGGGCTCCATTGGTCATAAATCGAGGCCCGGACTTCTTGCAAAGCACAAAGCCTCTTCCAGCCTGCCTGCAAAATCTGCGAATTAATTTTTGTTTTTAAATTTCATATTCCTTTTTTTTTTTTTTTTTTTTGGCATCGTTAAGAGGTAGCATATACGCGTGTCAACGCACGGGCTTAAATTATGGAAAAGTCCATCCGATTGCACTAAGGAATGGAGTAAATTATTTATTGTCCCTTCTGAGAATGAAAGGCATAGCTGGGCGGGGAAACCTTTCAGGCTAAATGCTTAGCCGGATAAGATTGTTTACAGAGGACTCACAAACAAACACTTTTAAGTCCCTTCAAAGGCAAGCTTTTCCCTTTTTTTTTTTGTTTAAGAAAAAAACATGAGTTTTTAAAAAAACAGACACTCCAGATTTTCTTGCAGTTTTTTTTTTAAAAAAAAAATAAATCCAGAGATTTTTCTCAACAAGTGGCAAGAAGTTTTAGATTGTTTTAGCCGGAAATCGACTTCAGAAGGGGCAGAAGAACAAACGATGCGTTACAAGAGACAATTTACAAAAATGATGTAGAGAAAAATGATCTTAACTGAACTCCCCCCCTCAAACTGGTTTCCCCACCCCCAAAGCCTTTCTTGAGGACTAGCCTCTTGCAAAGCTTTTAGTCCCTTTTTCGGATTTAAAGGAAAGAAACACGCCCAGCTTCCCAGCGTTTTTTTAAATCTTGGGTGCAGCCAGGTTTAGCTTTAAAGGAGAGGGGCGAAAATAAATCAATCCGATGATTAATTTCTGGGAAAGGCTGATATCACTATATAAGGCGTGAACGTATAGTTATTTCATGCTTATGCTTATATATACTGTTGTGTTTGACAAATAAAATAAATGAATAAAATAAATAAAACGATGCGTTAAAAGATACAATTTACAGAAATGACGTAGAGACAAATGAGCTTAACTGGACTCCCCCCCCCAACTTGTTTTTCCACCCGCAAGGCCTTTCTTGAGGACTAGCCTCTTGCAAAGCTTTTAGTCCCTTTTTGGATTGAAAGGAAAGAAACACGCCCAGCGTTTTTAAATCTTGGGCGCAGCGAGGTTTAGCTTTAAAGGAGAGTGGGGGGGCGGAAATCAATCCGATGATTAATTTCTGGGAAAATATAGTTATTACATACTTATATATATGGTTATATATTATATAGTTACTTTCATGCTTATGCTTATATATACCGTTGTGACAAAATAAATAAATAAATAAAAATAAATAAATAAAGGCTAATATCACTATCTGAAGCTTCTGCTCTTAAATTGATTAATTAAAAAAACGAATCGGAGGGTCTCAAAACGACCCTCCCCCCCCAATGCAAATATTGCAGAAGGCAAAGCCAGCCTTTCCCCAGATGCGCCCAATCCCTGGCGCATCCCTAAAGGCTCGGCCCGGGAAGGGCGGCGAAACAAAGGACGGCGCCTGCCAGAAAGCCCTCTGCACGTGCTCAGAGGCTCGCTGCCTCTCGCCTCCCCCCCCTTGCGAAAGCTCAACCCTCCCTCCCCATTTCCCCCCCCCTCCACCCCAATTCCCCAAAGGAGTTGTGGGGGGGGGGGAGATCCACCCGATGGAAGGAGACTCTCCAAGATCCCCTTCAAAGGCGCCGGATCCCGGGAGAAGCCACTCACCTCCGAGCATCCCGGCCTCCTTAAAACCCAGGACCGGCTGGAAGGATGGGGAGTCCAGCCCCACCTCTTCGGCGGCGGCTTGCCGGCTTCTAAGGGAACGTGGCCAAAGTGCCCGAGCCGGCCAGAAACGTCGCCAGATCCCCGTCCCAGGGATCCCCCTCCACCTTATAGGGTAGGGTGGATCAGGAAGATTCCCCCATCCCTTGGAACAGATCCTCCCTCCCACCTTTTAAAACAGATCCCCCTCCCCACTCCCTCTTTCCTTCAGCTCTAGTCCTGGGCGAGGGATCTCTTCGCTTACCCTGCGGGCTCCACCTCCTCCTCCTCACCGATCCATCGAGCGATCCAGCGATCCACTGCGGAGGGAGAGAGCTGGGAGAGACCGGTTCCTTAAGGCGCGTTTGGAGAGCAGATCCCCCCCACCCCCTTCTCCAAATGCGCCTGGAAAAGCTTGGCGAGGTCTGCTTTGCAACCGGCTGGCTTTTTGGAGGCGAAGGCGCCTTTTGTGGATCCCGATCGCCCGGGGATCGAGTTGCTTGTAGACCTTCAGAAGAGGAGGAGGAGGATCCACTCTCGCTTTTCCCCTGGGGAGGCTCCGGTGGGTTTTTTCCCCCTTTTTCTCCCCACCCAGCTACGCGCTGGGAAACTCTTCGCTTTGCTGCTGGAGAGCTTGAATGAAGGGCGCGGGACTTGCGCTTCCTGAGCGCAAACAACATTGAAGTCTCCCCAGTTGGACGAAGTTTTCTTTCTCTTTCGCTCTTTCGGCTTTTTACGAGTAACCTGCCCCCCTCCCCCCCCTCCGGCCTTTGCTTGCTTCCTTTGGTGTGTTTGGCCGATTGAGCGGCGGCAAAGGTTCACCAAGTGAGAGAGAGAGAGAGAAAAGAAAGAGAAAGAAAGAAAGAAGAGAAAAAGGAAGAAGAAAGAAAGAAGGAAACAAAAGAAGAAAGCAAGAAAAGAAAAACAAAGAAAGAAAGAGAAGGAAGGAAGGAAGGAAGGGGGAAAATGAAAGAAAGAAAGAAAAAAGAAAAAGAATAAAAGTTAAGAAAGGAAGAAAAAGAAGAAAAGAAGAGAAAAGGAAGAAGAAAGAAAGAAGGAAACAAAAGAAGAAAGAAAGAAGAAAAAAAACAAAGAAAGAAAGAGAAGGAAGGAAGGAAGGAAGGGGAAAATGAAAGAAAGAAAAGAAAAAGAAAAAGAATAAAAGTTAAGAAAGGAAGAAAAGAAGAAGAGAGAAGAAAAGAAGAAAAAACTAAGGAGAAAGAAAGAAGAAAACAAAAGAAAGAAAAAGAAGAAAACAAAAGGAACAAAGAAAGAAAGAAGAAAAGAAAAGAAAGAAAAAGAAAAGAAAGAAGGAAAGAAAAACAGAAAGAGAAGGAAGAAAGAGAAAGAATTAAAGAAAGAAAGAAGAAAAAATTAAAGGAAGAAAGAAAAAAGAATAAAAATTAAGAAAGGAAGAAAGAAAAGAGAAGAAAACAAGAAAGAAGAAAAAAGCCAAGAAGAAAGAAAGAAGAAAGAAAGAAGAAAACAGAAAGAAAGAAGAAAACAAAAAGAAGAGAAAAGAAGAAAGAAGGAAGAGAAAAGAAGGAAGGAAGGAAGAAAAAATAAAGAAGAATTACAGAAAGAAAGAAAAAAAGAAAAAGGAAGAAAACGAGAAAACAAGAAAGAAGAAAAAAAGAAAGAAGACAGAAAGAAGAAAACAAAAAAAGAAAGAAAAATTAAAGGAGAGAAAGAAGGAAAAGAAACATTAAGAAAGGAAGAAAAAGAAAAGAAAATTAAGAAAGGAAGGAAGGAAGATTTTCTGAGTTTTTTTCCCCCCAGAATGGGTAATCTCACCCTGTATGAAACTGACAGCTTATTCGAGTTCTGCTTTTTTTTTTTACAGTAACTTCTTTTTTTAAACTCCGAGATCAGCCACAGTGAAGTTATCATCTCAACAAACACAATGGTTTTTTTTTTTAACCCCTGATAATCGATCATCGATAAGGGATTTAGGATCTATTCTGCGACCCATCTGCTTTGGGTTTTCCAACAAAACTGTTTCTTCCTGGGTTTTTCCCCCTGCACTTCATCCTTATTTAAATTCTTCAGCAGTCTAGCCTTTTAATACAATTAAACAATTTGGAAAGTGATATCTGCCACTAGCTACCAACTGGGTTCTCTTCCTAAATATGATTTACGTTGAACCTCGTGGAAAAAAAAAAATCAAGGGTCAACCAAGTTTCTTTCTTTGAACCCTTTGACCTTGTTAATTAAGTTTTACCCTTTTCCAAAACTGCTTTCTATCTATGCAGCAGAAAAAAAACACCCGCTTATATATCCAATCCGAGGCCGATTTTATAGTATGCACATTTTCTAACACCCAAAATGCAAAAAAAATTTTGGGGGGGGAGGAGGAAAACACGGGAGAAGTAAGAACTTCAGGGCGATTCTATTAGCAGGCGTCCCAAACAAGGCTTACCGGTATATGTTGCAATTTCCCCAGAATTGCTAAACGTAAATAAGTTACTAGTCCTCAGGAATGGCAAAATAAATAAAGCCAGATCTCTTAAGATTAGGTTGCAAAGATAAGCACAGAAGCCTGTGGGGAGGATGAAATGAAATTCATCCAGAGGCAGAGAAGTCTTCTAATCTAGAAAGCTCAGAAAGCCAACAATTTTTCCTTTTTTTTTTTTTTTAAATGGGACAAAAATCCTATTTCAAAAACCAATCCATCTTAGTTGAAATCGATCCAATTTGACGGGGACATGTTTTTTTGGGTCACTGGAATCCAGCACTCCGAACCATCTTTTTCTTTCAAGGGGCCATTTTGATCAACTTGCTCACTCCGTGGATCTCCAAAGATTTGCACAGACAAACCGCCGTATCGCCAGCATACCATCCCCTACTTCGAGAGGGCATTTATTACGAGGCAAATGTTATCTTCCTTGCCATAATTCGGATTTAATTTATCACAACCGACCTCTGGTTTGTTTTTGGAAAACTGGCCCAAGTATTGGACAATTTATAACAATTACCGCCAATTAGGAATTATTTGTTGTTGTTGTTGTTTTTTAAAAAAAGAACAAGACCAATCACTCCATTTCCGTTCGGAGCCTTTCCAGGCAACGATTGGGCATTGGGCAACAAATGAATAAAATGTCTTTGAAAGACCATTTTTGGAACACCCACGAGACAAACAGGAAGCCTGGCTTTTTCAAGAGGTTACCAAGTGTTTTTTTTCCTGTACCAGCTGCAGCACACAGTTTTGGGGTCTACAATAGAATAGAATAGAATAGAATAGAATAGAATAGAATAGAATAGAATTTTTTATTGGCCAAGTGTGATTGGACACATAAGGAATTTGTCTTGGTGCATATGCTCTCAGTGTACATAAAAGAAAATATACGTTCATCAAGAATTCTAAGAAGAGAAGAGAAGAGAAGAGAATTTTTTATTGGCCAAGTGTGATTGGAATTTGTCTTGGTGCGTATGCTCTCAGTGTACATAAAAGAAAATATACGTTCATCAAGAATTCTAAGAAGAGAAGAGAAGAGAAGAGAAGAGAAGAGAATTTTTTATTGGCCAAGTGTGATTGGAATTTGTCTTGGTGCGTATGCTCTCAGTGTACATAAAAGAAAATATACATTCATCAAGAATTCTAAGAAGAGAAGAGAAGAGAAGAGAAGAGAAGAGAAGAGAAGAGAAGAAGAGAATTCTTTATTGGCCAAGTGTGATTGGATACACAAGGAATTTGTCTTGGTGCATATGCTCTCAGTGTACATAAAAGAAAAGATACGTTCATCAAGAATTCTAAGAAGAGAAGAGAAGAGAAGAGAAGAGAAGAGAAGAGAAGAAGAGAATTTTTTATTGGCCAAGGAATTTGGCTTGGTGCATAGGCTCTCAGTGTACATAGAAGAAAAGATACCTTCATCAAGGTACAACACTTACAACACTTAATGATAGTCATAGGGTACAAAAAGCCAGAAACACTGGTTGGTGCCCAGAGATATTCACCTACTCAATGAAGCACTTGAGATAGCACAACATTAGCAACCCGGAGCAATTGAAGTCTAGAGGGGAGAATTCAGGCCAGGCTGTGATGGCAAACCTATGGCACAGGTAGCCAAAATGGCACACGAAGCCAGATTGCCTGGCACACGTGCCGCCCATTCTTCTTCCAGGTTTCTGGCGCGCAGGCACGCGTGATGAGTTAGCTGGCCTTTTTGCGTGCGGCAGTGCCGGAAACTGGAAGACCTGGTCTTCCGTTTGCCTGCATGAGCATGTGTGCCAGCCAGCTGATTGTCATCCGCGGATGTGTGCCAGAAACCCAGGAAGACTAGCTGGCCGGAATCCGCATGCGCGCCGGAAACAGGAAGTTCATTTTCAGGTGCGCGCATGCACCCCGGGAAACTCCTCTTCCAGGTTGCGGCCCAGACGAGTGCGCGAAGCACCCACACATACGGCACTCGGTGCCGAAAAGGTTTTCCATCACTGGCGTAGATCAAGGGTCTCGAACCTCTGCTCCGCGGACTGGCACCGGGCCGCGGCATGCCAAAAACTGGGCCACGCAAACAAGGGAAGCCCCATCTGCGGGATGCAGGCTGTACGCGAAACCACGCTCCCTCCAGTCCATGGAAAAACCTTCCCCGGCTGCCCAAAAGGTTGGCGGCCCTTGGCTTAGATGCAGTGGTGAAATGTAAAATTTGTTACTACTGGTTCTGTGGGCATGGCTTGGTGGGGGCGTAACATGACCAATTTTTTTTTATTTTTAAAAGCATTTTTTTCGGCCGAAGAGGTTGTAGACAAAATGCTTTTAAAAGGCTCTGACGATCCCAGCTGAGCCGCGCGATCATCAGAGCCTTTTTTTTTTTACTTTTAAAAGCATTTTTTCGGCCAAAGAAAAAATACTTTTAAAAGTAAAAAAAACAAACACCTCTGATGATCGCGCGGCTCAGCTGGGCATGGGGGGGGGCAGGGATTTTTGGTACCGGTTCTCCAAACCACCCACCGCCATTGCTACCGGATTGGAAGCATTTCACCCTTGCCTGGATGACCTTGGCTGATTTCAAAAAATAAAATAAAATATGGAACTGGATGAAGGAGCCGGATCTGGAAACTGGCAGCGTTGATTATCCCCATTTCTGTATTATGATTTCTTGATCTGGAGAAGTGTGCACTTCAGAAAGAAAGAAAGAAAGAAAGAAAGAAAGAAAGAAAGAAAGAAAGAAAGAAAGAAAGAGAAAGAAAGAAAGAAAGAAAGAAAGAAAGAAAGAAAGAAAGAAAGAAAGAAAGAATATTCTTGATCTGGAGAAGTGCGCACTTTAAAAATAAATAAGAAAGAAAGAAAGAAAGAAAGAAAAGATTATTCTTGATCTGGAGAAGTGTGCACTTTAAAAAATAAATAAATAAGAAAGAAAGAAAGAAAGAAAGAAAGAAAGAAAGAAAGAAAGAAAGAAAGAAAGAAAGAAAAAAGAAAAGAAAAGAAAAGAAAAGAAAAATATGCAGGACAGGAAGAGGAAAAGAGAGAAAAAACCCCCACCAAAATAGCCTCTCTTTTCACCCCGCACTCTTTTAAGATGACCGCAGAGTTTCTCACGGGGAAGAAACTGGTCTCAGTGCTGGGAAAATGTTAAGGGGAAATCCACCAGCAACCAGAACAGAAATGTCATTTTTGGGCAATTTACGAGGTTCATTCTGAATGTTAAATGTTTCTTCTTCTTTTTTGACCACAATACTATAAAGCTTTTTTCTTCTTCTTTTTTTGCCTGTCAGGCACACACCCTGTCCCCACCAGCCATTTTGGTACCCTGAAAAATCTCACCCGCTTTTCAAGTTCCTAGTCCTCAGGATCGAATGCCCACAGAAGGCAACCAAGGGAAAAGACAGCTGGAGATGTCATTGGTGCGATCCACTTGGGATCATTGCGATTCAGTTTTGTGGAATGGGCAGATTTGAGAACTGGAAGTGTAAAAAAGGAGGCTCATGTTATAATTTAAGGCTCTTAATAATATAAATCCTGCAGCAGGGAGTTCCATTGGTTAAAAAAAAAAATCTCCTTTCTATCCATTTATCTTTCAGTTGAACCCTATTCGTGAATGAGGAACCATTAACATTTTAAAGTTTCTCGCATCTGCCCCTGCCAGAAGTACTACCCTTCCCATAATCCCCCAATAGGATGGCCTCAGGGCATTTGATTAAGACCCCCTGGGGATTTAACCCATTCAACAGCGCCACCTGGTGGACGTCACAGGGCAAACTTGAAAAATGCATTCAAGTCCCTCGTATATCTCTCTAGATCAGGGGTCCCCAACCTTTCGGATCTCAGGGACCACCCAATGCATAATTTTAAATCCCACGGACCACTAATATGATCTGCCTAATGACCGGCTGGGTGGGCGGTGGCTAGGTGGTCATGGGAATGGGTGGGTGTGGCCAACTCAATGTCACTCACGTCGAGGGGCACCTCGCTGGCCTCTACTCGCCCCTCCCCTCCCCTCCCCAACAGGGAGCAGTTGTTGGAGCTAAGCAGCCAGCAAGAGAAAGAGTTGGCCAAACAGCCAGTTCAAATTGGATCTGACAGAGAAGGAGGCTCAGCAGAGGCACCTCACTGAGGACTAGGAGCATAGGCTTTCCAAGCAGAGGGAAGACCTGCAGGAGGGCAAGGCCAGGTACCAGTACTCAGTGGGTTGAGATGGTCAGCCAGTTCCAGGCCAGGATGCAGTCCCACTGGAAGAAGGATCTCTGGCTCTTTGCCACCAGCGGCGCTTCCCTCCAGCCTTCACCCAAAGCCCCAAGTCGGAATGAGACTTCTGAGGTTTTCGCGGGTGTTTGTATGTAGGCTGAAGCAGACCCCAAGTCGGAATTTCTGTCCCCCCTCCGACCCAAACAAAAAGACCCCAAAGGGGGAGACTCTCTGCAGCAACACAAACATTCATTGCACATATCCGTCCCAGGGGGGGCGTAGTTTGAGAACTCCTGATTTAGTGCAATATAAAAAATGCAAATAATTTTGCTGCGGACCACCAAAATTTTTTTGCAGGCCATCAGTGGTCCACGGACCACCACTGACCACTGCTCTAGATTAGAAATTGCGCAGGAAGACATATAAAACTGAAACTGGTATTTAGCGGTACATACTGTTTGTTTGCACTGGTTGAAAGAAACGCAAACAGGTATAAAAAGATCCCAAATCTCATATTTGCCAGCGAGAAGAAAAAAAACAAAACGTAAAGGGGAGAGAAAACCCCAAAGGAGTTAGTAAATATTGTTTTTACTTTTTAAAACATGCATGGCAGAATTAATAAGAAGAATCAAGATGTTAAAGTTACCCAATGGTAAAAAGACAAATCTACAAATAAATATATTAGAAATTTATCCTAAGTAACTAAAAAGGAATCAAACGGGGTTCAGAGACTTAATGCAATCAAAACTTTATTTAAAAAAACCAAAAACTTGTGTTTTTTGACAAAACGGCAGCAACTTTTGAAATATCATTTGAACTCACAAGGCAGGAACCAAATAACAGGTTATGTTTTCAACTCGCCCATCCTATTTTCATACAGGTGCCTAAAACTCTAAATAGAAAAAATATATATATATTCTTCCACTACAACTTAAAATGCTCTCGGCTCCCCTTGCAAGTATTAAAAATATTAAAATAACAACTGGAGCTAACAAATGCTAAATGCATGTTTTTATTTTTCATCCTGTGGTTTGCTAATTGACTAGAAATGACTCCAGGGTCCTGTACTCTTAAAGAGAGGAGCTATAAAAATTAGCAGTGTTTTTATAAGATGGCATGAAACTATATTCGGGAATGTTTTAATTTTAATTTTTATTTTTTTTTAACCTTTGATCTTTATTCAGAAGCCGGAAAATTTAGCTTCTCTTTCAAAAAATAAACAACAAAAAAAAACCACCCCCAACCTAGTATTTTTCGGTTTCTCAGATCTGTCAAAATTTGTTGTCTTTTTTTTTTCCACTTCTCATATTACAACTGTCAAACATTTCTACAAAACAGAAAGCTGTGAACTGTTGAACCGTGTTTATCCCACAACTAACTTGACAAAAAAGAACCAACAAAAACTGTGCCGTTAACGCATTCACTAACCTGGAAGAAGAAAATCAAAATATTGCAACCGTAAACATTTTGCCATCGATCCACAACAGAAACTTCTCCAGGAAAATCCTTTGAACCCAGAATGTCTAAACTTTCAAACAAGGAATTCAACTATAATGGACTATAATGAATGCTGTTTTCAACTTGCTTTTTTCTAAATACAAACGGTGAATATGTTTTGCAGAAAAATGTTTAACATCAGGGGGTGTTAAAGATTTATTAAAGGATGTTAAGGGTTATATGCCCTCTTGGCTCCTATACATTAAAGGGAGGGGAATTACAAATATTGCTCTATTTTGTACAAGGCATTGAAATAACTTTTAAATGAAAATAATGGAGATGATTCAGAATATTACGAAATATGGAATAAAATGTACAGTTGGCTGGAAAAGAGAAACCCGAACAAGAAATGTTTAACTTAATACTGATGAAACTTAAAAGTAACTGAACAACATTAAATAAAGAGATGTAAATATAAACGAATATAAATGTGTAGATAAGAACAATGAATGCAGGGGTCTCCAACGTTGGCAACTTTAAGTCTGGAGGACTTCTACTCCCAGAAGTCCCCAGGCAGCAAAGCCAAGCCAGCAAATTCTGGGAGTTGAAGTCCTCCAGGCTTAAAGTTACCAAGGTTGGAGACCCCTGTTATAGAGTGTGTGTGTGTGTGTGTGTGTGTAGGTCTTTGGTTATTTGGGTTTTCTCCCGCGTAAAATTGGAAGTGTCTTGGCGACGTTTTGATGAAGTCTCATTCGTCATCTTCAGGCTGGTGTTTTCAGCTTCGTGCTTCTAGGAGCACAAAGCTCCTAGAAGCTCCTAGAAGCACGAAGCTGACAACACCAGCCTGAAGATGACGAATGGGACTTCATCGAAACGTCGCCAAGACACTTCCAATTTTACGCGGGAGAAAACCCAAATAACCAAAGACCTACATACAAACACCCACGAAAACCTCAGAAAACATTATATATATATATATATATATATATATATATATATATATATATATATATATATATATATATATATATATATATATATATATATATATATATATATATATATATATATAATGATAGAATAGAGAACTACAAAAACAAAATACGTATGTTGATATAGAATGCTGTAAAATTACCATTGTTACGTAATGTTCAATACGTTATGTTTTGTTTTTATATATGTGTGATTGTTTTTTGTGTTGTTTTTAAAGACAAACTGTTTAATAAAAATTATTTTTTAAAAAAAAGAAAATAATGGAAACTGTTAATGGGGGCACAGCCAATTTTCTTCTGTTTGGTTTTTGTTCCAAAAGGAAAGGAATTGCCAATGGTCAACCCAGCCTAGACATTTTTTCAAAATGGATATATATTTTTTTTAAACCAGCATTTGCCGAGTTGTGATCCTCGTGCAAGAAAATAATTTGCGAGATCGCAGCAGAAAAATTCTTCGCGCTTTTGAAAAAAAAAACAAAAAAACGGGCGAGGTCAGTGACCTCTTCCTAGTACAAATGATTGGAATGCTTCTAAATTAAATAAATAAATAAATAAATAAGGACTTCCCCAACTTAAAAGCAACATTCACCCCACCCCACCCCACCCAAAAAAAATCACAGGAGTGGTTAAAAAAATTGCCGGTTTGAACATCTATCGATGCCAGAGGCTGGATCAATGGCGGAGTTCCTCAGTCGGAAACCCAAGTGGCATTTGTGTGTGTTGCAAACAATTGGCCTAGTTTCAAACAGGATACTTGGGGGGGGGGGTGTCTCCATTTGCAGCCCCCTCCCCAGTACTGCTGATCTGCATCAGGGACGGAAATTAATACCATGGCACGTTGGGAGTTGCAGTTTACCAACTTGGCTGCCACTGTCAACAGCAAACTCAAAAGAGTGCAGAGCTTTCTCTCGCTCTCTCTTTCTGGTGGTTTTTTTTTAAAAAAACAACAACAACAACAACAACCACCACCAGAATCTGGCTTTGCAGAATTGGAATTCGAGCCTTGCGCCACCTAGTTGCTTTAGTCCTGCAGGACAAAACTGTGGTTGGAGAGCAGAGGTGCCGTCGGGATCTCAAGAAGAGGAGACCTTTTGTTGAACATCTGACATCAAAGGAGCCAGGAAGAGGAAACTGTGGCACCCTTTAACAAGAACATCGAAAATCAGAAGCAGCGAGGCCTGTCCTCACCCAGAACTAGAAACTTGAACCTGCAACCATCCAAGCTTCTAAGCGCACTAGCTTTGTCTTCCAGCTTTTTTTTTTTTCTCTTGGCAGGCGGTTCTCATTTCAGCTCCATTAGGGAATAGGGCGACTCCTGCCAGCTCCAATAAGGGGAAAAGGGCGGGTTGGAAGATCCCGGAGCCGAGGGCTGGAGAAGGAACGGCTGCGGGGGAATCCAAAAGCGGGGCCCGGGCTCGTAGACGCCCAAGGGGACGATCCCTGGCGGGCTGTGGTGGTGGTGGTGGCCGAAAGGATGCGAGAGGGGCTGCTGTCCCACCGCCGCGGGGGACCCCCAGAGGCATCCAGCCGGGCCGCAGGATCGCTGGACGGGCGTCTCCACGCGAGGAGGAGGCGGCGGCGGTGCCGACGGTGCGGCGGCCGGCGGTCCCGATCTCCGGCCGCGTCTCCGCCGCAGATACTTGCCCGGCTCGAACGCGCCACGAAAAGCCGGATCCAGAGTCCAATCGCTGCCTTTGCGCGGGCCGGGCAGCTTGACGAAGCACTGGTGGAGGCTCAGGTTGTGGCGCACGCTGTTCTGCCAACCGCGCTGGCTCAGCCGGTAGTAAGGAAAGCGGCCGGCGATGTATTGGTAGATGGCGCGTAAAGGCAAGCGCCGGCCCGGGCTGGCTTCGATGGCCATGGCGATCAGGGCCACGTAGGAGTAAGGGGGTTTCGGGGGGCTGGAAGCTTCCTCCGGGGCTTCTTCCCCGGAGCGATCCTCCGGTTGGCCCGAGCCGGCCAGCTCCGGAGCGCAGCAGCGCTTGGAGGAAAGCCTTTCCGGAGCGCAGCGTTTGGAGAACCTCTCCAAAGCGCGCTTTTGGAGACGCGGCGCGCCAGCCTCTCCTTGCGCGCCTCTCCTTTTGGGGGAGTCGTCGGGGGACCCGGCCGGGCAAGGGCGCGGGGAACCCCCGGAAGGTTGAAGTGGATCCAGCTTTGCGGGCGAGCAAGCTGCGCTCAGCTCTTCGGAAGCCCTGGTGCGCTTCTTCTGCGCCCCTCCGCGGTTCAGAGACGGGTCACCGGGAGTTGTAACTCTCCGAAGAGATGTAACAAACTGTAGCCCCAACGTTTCAGAGTGGGGGAGGATCGGTGGGAAGTCTTCTCCTTTCCTTCCGTTCCCGTGGATTGCAACTTGGTTGTTCCTTCGGATTTAACAGAATAACAGAGTTGGAAGGGACCTTGGAGGTCTTCTAGTCCAACCCCTTGCTTTTCTTGTATGACTCAAGAGTAAATGCTTACATACACTTATTTATTTACTATTTATTACATCTGTATTCTTCCCCTGCCCCACCCCATCAAAAATATTCCTATATTCATGGCTAGGATTTTTTTAAAGCCGCGTGCGCCTTTTTAAAAAATTATTTTTTAAAAAAAAGAAAATAATGGAAACTGTTAATGGGGGCACAGCCAATTTTCTTCTGTTTGGTTTTTGTTCCAAAAGGAAAGGAATTGCCAATGGTCAACCCAGCCTAGACATTTTTTCAAAATGGATATATATATTTTTTAAACCAGCATTTGCCGAGTTGTGATCCTCGTGCAAGAAAATAATTTGCGAAATCGCAGCAGAAAAATTCTTCGCGCTTTTGAAAAAAAACAAAACAAAAAACGGGCGAGGTCAGTGACCTCTTCCTAGTACAAATGATTGGAATGCTTCTAAATTAAATAAATAAATAAATAAGGACTTCCCCAACTTAAAAGCAACATTCACCCCACCCCACCCCACCCCAAAAAAAATATCACAGGAGTGGTTAAAAACATTGCCGGTTTGAACATCTATCGATGCCAGAGGCTGGATCAATGGCGGAGTTCCTCAGTCGGAAACCCAAGTGGCATTTGTGTGTGTTGCAAACAATTGACCTAGTTTCAAACAGGATACTTGGGGGGGGGGTGTCTCCATTTGCAGCCCCCTCCCCAGTACTGCTGATCTGCATCAGGGACGGAAATTAATACCGTGGCACGTTGGGAGTTGCAGTTTACCAACTTGGCTGCCACTGTCAACAGCAAACTCAAAAGAGTGCAGAGCTTTCTCTCGCTCTCTCTTTCTGGTGGTTTTTTTTTAAAACAACAACAATAACAACCACTAGAATCTGGCTTTGCAGAATTGGAATTCGAGCCTTGCGCCACCTAGTTGCTTTAGTCCTGCAGGACAAAACTGTGGTTGGAGAGCAGGGGAGCAGAGGTGCCGTCGTCGGGATCTCAAGAAGAGGAGACCTTTTGTTGAACATCTGACATCAAAGGAGCCAGGAAGAGGAAACTGTGGCACCCTTTAACAAGAACATCGAAAATCAGAAGCAGCGAGGCCTGTCCTCACCCAGAACTAGAAACTTGAACCTGCAACCATCCAAGCTTCTAAGCGCACTAGCTTTGTCTTCCAGCTTTTTTTTTTTTCTCTTGGCAGGCGGTTCTCATTTCAGCTCCATTAGGGAATAGGGCGACTCCTGCCAGCTCCAATAAGGGGAAAAGGGCGGGTTGGAAGATCCCGGAGCCGAGGGCTGGAGAAGGAACGGCTGCGGGGGAATCCAAAAGCGGGGCCCGGGCTCGTAGACGCCCAAGGGGACGATCCCCGGCGGGCTGTGGTGGTGGTGGTGGTGGCCGAAAGGATGCGAGAGGGGCTGCTGTCCCACCGCCGCGGGGGACCCCCAGAGGCATCCAGCCGGGCCGCAGGATCGCTGGACGGGCGTCTCCACGCGAGGAGGCGGCGGCGGCGCCGACGGTGCGGCGGCCGGCGGTCCCGATCTCCGGCCGCGTCTCCGCCGCAGGTACTTGCCCGGCTCGAACGCGCCACGAAAAGCCGGATCCAGAGTCCAATCGCTGCCTTTGCGCGGGCCGGGCAGCTTGACGAAGCACTGGTGGAGGCTCAGGTTGTGGCGCACGCTGTTCTGCCAACCGCGCTGGCTCAGCCGGTAGTAAGGAAAGCGGCCGGCGATGTATTGGTAGATGGCGCGTAAAGGCAAGCGCCGGCCCGGGCTGGCTTCGATGGCCATGGCGATCAGGGCCACGTAGGAGTAAGGGGGTTTCGGGGGGCTGGAAGCTTCCTCCGGGGCTTCTTCCCCGGAGCGATCCTCCGGTTGGCCCGAGCCGGCCAGCTCCGGAGCGTAGCAGCGCTTGGAGGAAAGCCTCTCCGGAGCGCAGCGTTTGGAGAACCTCTCCAAAGCGCGCTTTTGGAGACGCGGCGCGCCAGCCTCTCCTTGCGCGCCTCTCCTTTTGGGGGAGTCGTCGGGGGACCCGGCCGGGCAAGGGCGCGGGGAACCCCCGGAAGGTTGAAGTGGATCCAGCTTTGCGGGCGAGCAAGCTGCGCTCAGCTCTTCGGCAGCCCTGGTGCGCTTCTTCTGCGCCCCTCCGCGGTTCAGAGACGGGTCACCGGGAGTTGTAACTCTCCGGAGAGATGTAACAAACTGTAGCCCCAACGTTTCAGAGTGGGGGAGGATCGGTGGGAAGTCTTCTCCTTTCCCTTCCCGTTCCCCGTGGATTGCAACTTGGTTGTTCCTTCGGATTTAACAGAATAACAGAGTTGGAAGGGACCTTGGAGGTCTTCTAGTCCAACCCCCTTGCTTTTCTTGTATGACTCAAGAGTAAATGCTTACATACACTTATTTATTTACTATTTATTACATCTGTATTCTTCCCCCTGCCCCACCCCATCAAAAAATATTCCTATATTCATGGCTAGGGATTTTTTTTAAAGCCGCGTGCGCCTTTTAAAAAAAAAATTTTTTTTTATATGGATGATCGTTTGGAGCCTCGGTGAGATGCGCTTTAATATAAATCGGATAAAATAAAGGACTTTCTCTCTCCACTCCCACGCTCGCCGGCCAAGATCCAATTCCAAGCCAGCAGACAGAGCCAGCAACTCTCCCCATGCTCTTAAAAACTACTCTTGGTTTGCAAATTCGTCTCCAAAAACGGTGACCGGTTTTGTTTTTTTGGAGAGGAAGAGAAATGGCTTGCCTAAGGACTCGCTTTTAGGGTGCAAACTTTGCAAAACTCTGCCAGGCGCGTTTCCCCAAGATTTGGAATGATTTCCTTTTGCGCGTTTGCATCGACTCTCCTCCTGTATTTGCACGAATTCAGGACCAAGTGGATTTTACACCAGCGCCCTGATCTCACGCCAGCCGCTGCCAATCTTGGCGCAAAGGCGTACTTCTCTCCGTTCCCAAATTATCTCGGTTTGCTGGTCGTTCGATGCTCTTAACCAGATACATTTTTGGATAGTTTGCAACTAATTGCTTGGATAACTCTTACATGCGCGACTCCTTCGTGGTCTCCTAACCTCCATTAAACTTCCACAAGAGGTTATGGGAATCCTAGTCCCCGGATCGGATGGGCAATGAATTGGAGACTTTTTCTTGCTTTTTTTTTTAAAAAAAGACTCGACTTTAGGATGGGAACACATCAAAACACTTATCAATCCGTATTATATTATCTTTAGGTTTACAGAGCATCCCGAATTTCTTAAGCTTACTAATTTTAAGGGGGGGGGGGGGAATCGGTTAAAAATAATCACAAAATAATCCAAAATAATCACAAATTTAAAATTGCATCTTCAATCCAAAGGAGGCGCAAATCTGTGGTCCGAAAGCCTGCCTCCTTTGCCCATATCGTTTCCCCAAAAGAAAATTTTTAAAATTGAATTTCATGCGTCTTTTTAGAGGGAGATGCGCCAGGAAAAATAGTTAAGGTTGTCACAAAAAGCCAGTTGTTACTGGTAACAGACCTACCTGTTATTGCTTTGCAATATTGTTCAGCAAATGCAATTTTAAATTAAATGGAACCCAAAACACAAATCAAATACTTTGCTTTACTTCGTGGGGTGCAATGGCACATTGTGTCCACAAGAGGGCACTAGACTAAGGCATTATCTTCTTTTCCAAGATTCCTTTTTCAATTCTTTGTTGTTGTTTTTAATATAGTCCTCAATTTAAAATAGTTCACTTAGCGACGGTTCAGTTACGGCACTGAAAAAGTGACTTCTGACCGTTTTTCACACTTACGACGGTCCGCAGTGTCCCTGGGGTCACGTGATCCCCTTTTGCGACCGTCTAACAAGCCAAGTCAACGGGGGAACCCAGATTCACTTAACTTAACCGGGCTACTAACTTAACAACCGCAGTGATTCATTTAAGGCAGTAAAGAAAGTCATAAAATGGGGCAAACAAAATTCCCTTAACACATTTCTCACTTAGCAAGCTAAATTTGGGGGCTCAATGGTGGTCATTAAGTTGGATCTTATCTGGATTTTTTTAAAAAAAAATTAAGTGTGATTTTGGCACATCAGGACAGAAGCAATTTGGAAAAGATAAAAGATAAAAATTCCCTCCACTTTTGTACAGAAATAAGAGCCTGTGAATTCTTACAGGACAGTCTTAAGATACTCTTTAATGTACCGCATTTTTTGGACTATAAGATGCACCTAAATTTAGAAGAGGAAAACAACAAGAATAAAAGTTCTTGGCCTCTCTTTTTTGGGGGCCATTTTCGAAGCTTTTTTTGGCATGTTTTTGAGGCTTTTTTGGCTTGTTTGGGGGGTTTTCTTCGGCCCATTTTTGAGGCTTTTTTCAGCCGTTTTTGAGGCTTTTATCAGCCATTTTTGAGGCTTTTTTTGGCTTGTTTCTGAGGCTTTTTTGGCCCATTTCCGAGGGGGGGTTTTTTGGCCCATTTTTGGCTTGTTTTGGGGGCTTTTTTCAGCCCATTTTTGAGGCTTTTTTCAGCCGTTTTTGAAGACCTTTTCAGTTTGTTTCGAGGCTTTTTGGGCCTGTTTTGGCTTGCTTTGGGGGCTTTTAGCTTGTTTGGGGGCTTTCTTTGGCCCATTTTTGAGGCTTTTTTCAACCGTTTTTGAGGCTTTTATCAGCCATTTTTGAGGCTTTTTTTGGCCTGTTTCTGAGGCTTTTTTGGCCCATTTCTGAGGGGGGTTTTTTGGCCCATTTTTGGCTTTTTTGGGGGGCTTTTTTCAGCCCATTTTTGAGGCTTTTTTTGGCCGTTTTTGAAGACCTTTTCAGCTCATTTCCAAGGCTTTTTTGGGCCTGTTTTTGGCTTGCTTTGGGGGCTTTTTTCAGCCCATTTTTTAGGTTTTTTTGACCATTTTCAAGGTTTGTTTCAGCCCTTTTTTTCTGAAAAAAGCTTCAAAAACGGGCCCCCAAAAGCCTCAGAAATGGGCTGAAATTATTTTGTGAAGCCCCCCCAAAAAAACAGCCGGCGGGTGGGCGGGGCTTCATCAATATTCAGTCTATAAGACGCAGAGACATTTTCACCCACTTTGGGAGACCAAAAAGTACGTCTTCTAGTCCGAAAAATACGGTAAATTTTGGGTCACGTTTGCACTGGGGATATAAGGCAGGTTTTTACTTGGGCTGTCGATCCTTTACACCCTCGCTGACACCTCCCCTGGAAAAAAAACAAGGCTGCATTTCATCCGACGTATTTGCTTTGGTGGAGGGCGCCAGGTTGCCGAAAGGTTCAATTCGGTCTAGCAAATGGGGCTACGAGAAACTTTTTGCTTTTTCAAACCTCCTTCCCTCCCTCCATTGACGCAAGAAGACACGAAACGAAAGATGCAACATTTATTCTTAAACCCTTTCATAAAGAAAAATGACCTTTCGAACGCAGAACATAAAACATCTTAAGAGGGGAAACAAAACTGGGGAGGAGGGGGAAGAGAGAAACACCCTCTCCTTTAGCACAAAATCGTCAAACAAACACCCTCCCACCCACCCACCCGAAAGAGGCGGATTTCTTCTCCAGCCTTCTTTAAGTATAAAATGAAATCGAGATTCCCGCCGTTGTTCTCAAAATGGCGCCCCGGTGGCCTTCCCACCCGCTGTGAAATTCAAGCTTCGCAGGACACAGTGTATCGTTTCTTGTACATTCAGCAAGGAGCTAGTCCTCAGGGAGTACTGCGGCAGGTGCGGATAACAACAGATACAAAGAGGCTGGACTACAGAAGAGAAAGGGGGAGCCGCTTCTACAGAAAGACATGTGTGAATTTGAAAAAAACAAACTCCTGAATTTGAACGGAATTTTTTTTTCCCGTCGCTGAATGTTAACACCTTACTTAAAATGTGTGTACGTGTGTAGTGTGTGTGGTTTTTTCTCCCCCGCCACCAACCTAAAGTTTAAGGGGAAAAAAAACTTTGAAAAGGATATAACCCTTATAAGACGCGCGGTACTTAACACTGCGATCAAAGGAACGCCCGTGTGACTCTTTTAAATAACGGTTTTTCTAGCACCAAAAATACAAGCCGCCTGTTTTGAGCTGGCATGTCGTCCCCGTGCATTTTTTCCAGATTTTTCTTTTTTTAAAAAAATAACTGCTTTCTGCAACACACGTGGCGATAACGCCACTTTTTTTTGGGGGGGGGGGAGAAATTTGCCGTAGGAAGCAAAATTAAACAGGACTGACAGGTGGTTAAAGAAAGCCTGTTGAACACGACGTTTGAAATTTCTGGGAAAAAGCTTTTTTTTCGGAGCGGTTTCAAGGCAGCTGGGTGGCTGTGAGGTGGGGAAGAGAGACCCCCAAGGATGGGAAAAAAATTGAAACTTTTTTTAACAAGCTCTGAGAAAAAGGTTCCCTGAATATCCTGCCACTGTCCGTGAGCCAATTGGCAATTAAGACATTAAACGTCCCGCTTCCAAGCCAAGATCATCAACGGATAAAGTGATAGGTCTTAATCTTGGCTTTAAAAAACAAATAAATTAAAAATTCCTTGGTTGCTCAAGAGGCCAAAAAAAAAAAGAGCTTTGCAGATGTCTCTTTTTGTCATGCTCTTAAAATATATATATATTTTTTAAATCAGCCTTCTAACCCATGTTGCACAGCCGGCTAAGGCAGAATATTGGCATTTTTTTTAGCCAGCCAACGTGAGCCGAAGAAGGAAGATTTTAAACCGGGGTGGTAACGCAGGAAAGTTAACATTTTCTAATTTCTAGCACATGCATTCAAATGCGGAGAGACATCAAAAGCCCAAATTGAAGGAACCGGTTTCTGGTTTGGGGGAGAAAAAAAAGCAGGATGTCATCAGGAAACCTAGTACAGGGCCACTTAAGAATGGGGGGGGGAAAATTCACTTTATTTTGCACAGGTTTCTTCCCCTGACGCTAATAAAGATGTCCCCAACCCATTTTGGCCTGCATGAAACTTCTCAAAAACGCCAGTCTTCCTGGACCCTGAAAATCAATAAATTAAGAACAGACATACACACAGTTAACAGACTTTCTCCAAACGTCCCAGACACGTTTGACTTGAAAAGCAGTGAAACTGACCGGATCCTAAAAAAGCAGTGAAACTGACCGGATCCTGGAAGTCAGCAACTTATCCAGCAACGCGAGGGACTGTTTTTCCACACACACCCCTCGGCCACAGAGAGATTAGGAAAAAGAGAGCTAGGATTTGGAAGACCAAAGACGATGGAGAGAGGGACTCCCCCCCGAAGTTCTTAAGTTCTCTCTCCGTGAGCCAGCATTTAACCACCATTCGAGGTTTGTGGCTGAAAGGCAGAACGCAAACGGCACCCACGTCCGGCCTTCGCCGTCCAAACTCCCGTCTCTTTCGTCCCACATTCTGTACGGGTCGAGGAAAACCAGGGCACAAAAAAAAAAAAGTCAAGAGCGCTTCCCGATCCACCAAGACTGTTCTCAGATGACGGGTGAAGCAGGCAAGGAATATCGGGGGGGGGGGGCAAGCCACGGAGATCAGGAGAAACAGACCGGATCCCGCTGCCTGTGCGGGACGCGGCCATGCGGCGGAGAAGGTCCTTGCAATGTCCTGGTCTCTTCGGTAAGCTCGCGATCTCCAGGATGAGGGAAATGGGGGAGACTCCCCCCCCACTTTTTTTGAGGGGGGGTGCGGGTGGAGTGGGGGGCAGGCCCTGAGCCTCATCGCAACGTTTGGTAGAGGTAGGCGGAGGTGAAGATGGCGTTGACCGTCAGGCTGAGGGCCAGGAGACCTCGGAGAAGCAGGTTCCCAAAACAGCCTAAGAAGGAAGGGACAGACGAGAGGGAAAAGCATTCAGGTCACCCTTTCAAATTTTCAAAAGCAAAGTTTGGGGGAAACGCTGTCTCTCCTTACGGAATAAAAGAGAGGGAACCTTGGAGGTCTTCTAGTCTGACCCCCCTCCCCGCTCAAGCAGGAGACCATACTCCGTTTCAGACAAATGATGGATAGTAATAACAGAATAACAGAGCCTTCGGAAGGGACCTTGGAGGTCTTCTAGTCTGACCCCCTGCTCGAGCAGGAGACCCGATACCACTTCAGACAAATGATGGATAATAATAATAATAATAATAACAGAGCCGGAAGGGACCTTGGAGGTCTTCTAGTCTGACCCCCTGCTCGAGCAGGAGACCCGATACCACTTCAGACAAATGATGGATAATAATTATAACAGAGCTGGAAGGGACCTTGGAGGTCTTCTAGTCTGACCCCCTGCTCGAGCAGGAGACCCGATACCACTTCAGACAAATGATGGATAATAATAATAATAATAACAGAGCCGGAAGGGACCTTGGAGGTCTTCTAGTCTGACCCCCTGCTCGAGCACGAAACCCGATACCACTTCAGACAAATGATGGATAATAATTATAACAGAGCTGGAAGGGACCTTGGAGGTCTTCTAGTCTGACCCCCCTGCTCGAGCACGAAACCCGATACCAATTCAGACAAATGATGGATAATAATTATAACAGAGCTGGAAGGGAAGTTGCCCAGACTCCAACTCGCAAAGGGATTATGGGGGTCATTAAAAGAAGATGATTATTGTGGTCTTAAGTTGAGGACGATACCTGTATTTTAATTTTTTAGTTTGCCATCTTTGCCGTGGGGCGGGGAGGAGCGGGGAGGGAAAGTGGGGGGAGCTTAAGATAAGGATGAACTCACCCTTCCAACCTGAAGGTTCTTCTTTCGTTGTGGTGTCAACAACACAATTGGACGAGTGCGACGAACCGTCTGCCTTTTTCCCGGAATCTTCGGTGGAGACACTGCTGGCTGCTGTCACATCTATGGGGAAAGTCAAAAGCGGACATTTCCAATGGGCCAAAAAACTTTTCTTCTTCTTCCTCTTAATCCTTACGCTCAACTCTACTTTTTCTTAAAGTCTCACCCAATTGTGGACAAACCAAGTAATCCATCCACAAATTACCATATTTTTTGGAGTAGAAGACACGCAAAAAAAATTGCTTTTTTTTTTTCCAGGAGGCAACTGGACTTCCTTGGGTTTTTTTTCCTTTTGAAGATGTTTCGCTTCTCATCCAAGAAGCTTCTTCAGCTCTGAAGGATTGAAATTAAGAAGCAGATGAGACACGAAATGTCTTCGACAGAAAAAAAAAAATGCCCAGTTACCTCCTGAAAAAGCACCTTTGAGACAACCAGACCTGGATGACTGAGCATCTCCACAGAGTTTTAGCTATACAATTTGGGAGGAACCCCCTTGGAATGATGTGGGAGTAGGAATGGATTTCCAGAGGAAACAAAAAATCGCAGACAACAGGATCCATTTGAACCATTCAGGTGACCCTGAGGACTCCGATAAACCTCCAAGGGCTTCAATGACCCTCTAAAATATTTGCAGACCCCTCGCATCCTGGACATAAACTGTTTCAACTCCTACCCTCAAAACGACGCTATAGAGCACTGCACACCAGAACAACTAGACACAAGGAGAGTTTTTTCCCGAAGGCCATCACTCTGCTAAACAAATAATTCCCTCAACACTGTCAGACTATTTACTGAATCTGCGCTACTATTAATCTTCTCATCGTTCCCATCACCAATCTCTTTCCACTTATGACTGTATGACTGTAACTTGTTGCTGGCAATCCTTATGATTTATATTGATATATTGACCATCAATTGTGTTGTAAATGTTGTACCTTGATGAACGTATCTTTTCTTTTATGTACACTGAGAGCATATGCACCAAGACAAATTCCTTGTGTGTCCAATCACACTTGGCCAATAAAAATTCTATTTTATTCTAAAACAGCGGTTCTCAACCTGGGGGTCGAATGACGATTTGCCAGGGGTCGCCTAAGACCATCGGAAATATGGGAAGTATACTTGCGAGTCGAAGAATCGTGCTCCAATGGTTGACTCCACAAGCCAGCTGCAGGCTCTTCAAATCGCTAGCCGAATTCGGCTTCAGGCGCGATGAATTAAAAAAGAGAGAAATCTTTGCTCTGATGTCTCCCTCTCAAGCCAGCTGCAATCACTCCCAATCGCTAGCCTAATCTGGCTTCAGGCGCGATAAACTTAATAGGGGAGGAGTCTCCGCTTTAATGCCTCCGTCCTCAAGGCAATCGCAAGCAGTTCAGATCGCTAGCCAATACGGCTTCAGGCGCGATAAATTCAAAACGAAAATAATTTTATGGTTGGGGTCGCCACATCGTGGAGAATTGTATTAAAGGGGTCGCAGCACTATAAAGGTTGAGAACCACTGCTCTAAAAGGATGCACAGGGCCAGCTGTCTGCAAGGAATGTAAACCCTTCCATTCCCCCTATTCAGTCAGAGCTGAAGAAGCTTCTTGGATGAGAAGCAAAACATCTTCAAAAGGAAAAAACCAAAACCCCCAAGTCCAGCTGCCTCCTGAAAAACATCACCTTTGGGTCAAGCAAGGGACCTTTCATTGTCTCCTTAAAAGCAGGGACCAGATCTTGAATACATTGCAACCTCCAAAGGATTATTGGAACGGAGTCTCAATGCATCCGGTGTCAGGGTTCCAGAAAAACCTCCTCTGACATCCGGAAGGCTAGAGTACACTATTCCCCCCAAACCTATGGGACTGCCCTTGGAGACTGTCCGGTATATCTGCATCTGGCTCTTCCGATGTCTCCAAATGGAGCGTACCTGGTAGGCCCTGCTCTCCGAAGTGCGTTTTGGGAAAGACAGACCGCTCCGGAGCAAACGGGCTGTTTTCCGACGAGGCGAAATCTTCCCCGGGATGGAGTTCGCGTTGTCCCCTGAAGAGTCTCAGCTGCTGCCCTTTCAGGTTCAGCCGAGCGGGGCTGATCAGAGGCCGGCGGAACCGCAAGGAACTGGAACTGGACGCCATGGAGCCAGCCACCGACGGTGCCGGTGAGGGAGCCGGCGAGGGCATGCAACTTCCGGAGAGGACCGAGAAATATTCTGGAGCCGAGAAAAACGGGATTTTTAGAGTCAGCCCCATCACGATTCCCCACAAAATGGATAGTCCATATTTTGAGAAATAGATGGGCTCGGGAGTTTGGGAGGGGAGAGCCCCCCCCCATCTCAAATCCAGTTGTTTTCTCAGTCATCACCTCACACCCAGTGGTGGGATTCAGCCGGTTCGGGCAAACCGGTAAGTTAAATTGCTGGCTGGCCCCACCCCTTCCAGGAATCCCTCCCCTTGCCCCCAGGAGGCTTCAGAGAGGCCTACTAGGCCCAAAACGGGGCATGAGGGGTGGTGGCACATCCCCCCCCTTGCGGCCCGTTTTTGCTCCCAGGGGGTTGCAGGTGGCCGAGTGCCGCCTATCACACCCCATGGCCACGCCCACTATGGCCACACCCACCCAGCTGGTCATTTAGGGCAGAGAACCGGTGGTTAAATTATTTGACTCCCACCACTGCTCACACCTAATGGGGGTGGCCCCATCTTGGCTGATGTAAGCATGGAAGGGCATTCGACAGGCTAACACCTGGATTCCAGATGTGGCAGGAGACAAGAGGGAGCTGGTTCAACCTGGGGCGCGTGGAAGGGGGCTGGGATCGATGCCTTCCGCTCACCTGATGCTGCCCAATCCTTGGGGCAGGAGGCCTGCGAGGGCGGGCGGCTTCCGCTGAACAGGTAGCCCGAATCTCAACACAGAAAACAAAAGATATATTTTTTTTTAAACAGGGTGTTGGGGGATACCCGATTAGAAAGGGAAGCGGGATAGGGGTAGGGTGAACTGCAGCGAAGTTATTGCGCGCGCAAAGGTGGCCAAAAAGACACAAGGACCCACAACGGAGACGGAGACGATCAAGGTGGCGGAATCCGAAGAGCCGGGGTGGCGCAGTGGTCAGAGTGCGGTACTGCAGGCGACTTCTGCTGACTGCCGACTGCCTGTAATTTGGCAGTTTGAATCTCACCAGGTTCAAGGTTGACTCGTCCTTCCGTCCTTCCGAGGTGGGTCAAATGAGGACCCAAAATGTTTGGGGAGGGGGGCAATCTGCTTAGAGGGGGCTGTAAAGCGGTATATAAGTCTTAAGTGCTATTGCTACATCGCTGCTCGGAATCAGATCAGGAGCTGCAGAGTTTTTTTTGACCCTTGCGAGGGGCCAATCTTGAGCTGGATCGAGCCCAGATGAAGCCAGGTTTGACAGCAGCGACATCCCAACGCTCCCTTGGTTAAGATAGACTGCCTCTGAACCAAGAAGCTCTACTTCAGTGTCTCCACTCTACTTTTCCCCCTGTCTATAGAATCTATATAATCAACTTTAAAGAACAGCTCAAATGCTCTTTTAGACCCAGATGTAGGAAAGCCACAGGAAGATTATCCTCCTCAGCTGATCCCAAAAATCTTTCTCCACCACGGGGCCTGGTTTGACATGAGCAGAATGAGGCGCAAACCCCCCCAACCCCTGTTCCCAAGGGAATTAAAACCTCCCAGAACCTCCACTTGCTGATGGATGAATTTATTTTTTTTTGAAGCATGTTCGTGGTGCCAGGAGACAAAAAAGAAAAGCAAATTTTCCCAACAGATTTGGCTGTCCATTTCTGTGACAAGTTCAAAGCTCCTTTTTGTCAGTCCTGCAGAAGGATGTTAATATATCACTCTTATTACAGAGGTAATTGTTGTGGTCTGCCAGCAGCCTGCAGAGCTGGCAACGGAGTTAGACAGCGATGAGGCTGGGGAAGGCCTGGATGAGGGCTCTGCGTCGGAGGCAGAGATGGGGCCAGGGCCATCGGGACTCCAGAGGCTGACAGTAGTGAGGCAGAGGAACAGGAGGAGCCTGTTCCTAATGCAGGCATGAGAAGAGCTGCCAGAAGGCAAGAGCAGCTCAAGCAGAGAGGACGACTCAGGAGTAAGGCCAAGAGATGATTGGCCCCTCCCATAAGGCTTAAAACAGACCAGCAACGGCGTTTGGGCTTTGCCGGAAAACAACATTGGTAGCTTCGTCTTCTTGCATTTATTTTTGTATCAGTGTCTTCTGAATGTTTGCCAAGAAAGGCCTTTGCCTAATTGGACCAAGGTTGATGATAGGACTGAAGAATTTGTGTTGGGAGGAATTTGATTTAATTTAGTTGAACGACGCTGAGAATGAGTTAATTCTCAGCTGTTCGAATAAAGTTTGTTTGTTTTTTCACTGGCTGAGTCTCCTACTACCTACTTGGGCCTGGGTCACAGCAATAATTTTTTAAAAAAATGATACTTAATGCAGCCCTCTTAAATGACTCTTAGGCAACTCAAAAGTTTTTTTAAAAATAAATAAATCTTGACACTTAATTCATTTTTGCTGCGAGAATGCCCGAGCCTATTTATAAAGAGTAAAATATCAGTTTTATTTATTATTTATTTTCCAAGTCCAAAACATCTCGCATCAGAAAAAAGGAATGTAATATTTAAAATTAGTATAAATAATCTAAATAAGGGAAACTTCAAACAACTATCTAAACGAACTTTACAATAGTAAAGTCAATATCGGATTAAAAAGCATTACTTAGGCAAGGCAAGCCAACGGTTCCGTCTTCAGCGAGGCCAAACACACAAAGGACTAGAAACTTGGAAAAGCCACCCCCCCAAAAAAATAAAATAAAATAAAACTACCCGCTATCACTACCAGCCAAAGCAGGGAAAGAAAACAGGTTTAGCTTACCGGTCCTGGCTAGGGAAGGGATCGTGCCGAGCGAAAGGGCCCGATTCAGCCGTCCGGGGAGAGACGAAGAGGACGTCCGACGTGGGGAGCAGAAAAGCCGCTGGTTCAACTGGAGGATACTGGGAGGACTGGGGACGAAAGGAAGCGGGGGAGAAGGGTAGACAAAGCTGAACTCGGCGCTGCTGGGGAAGACGGCCAGTTGATCTCCTGGAGAAAACCTGCAAACGAGACACACACACACACGCAACGTTGCAAGGGGGGGCTTGCAATCGTTCGCCCCCTGCTTTGCACCAAAAACTTTTTTTAAAAAAAATGTTTTTTCCCTTTTCTGCATTTGCAGCCTAATTTTTGGCTCAATAAAACCAAAATAAAGTTTTGGACAGTCGTTTGCCATCTCTGTTCATTTGCACAATCTCTGTCACAGTCATTCTCCCCTTGTAGCTGGTGGCTTTGCTTACATTTTAATAACGAGAATGGTTTTTATTACTTTGTTATTTTAATTCAGTGCTCTATGCCGCCCGGTGTCATTCATTCATTCATTCATTCATTCATTTATTTATTTGAGAGGGTGGGGTTAGGCGGGGTATAAATTTGACAAATAAATAAATACCATTGCAAATTATTCTTCCTCTTTATGTAGTTCTGCTGAGTTCTGAAAAGCTGGAAAAGGATGCATTTGTTCTAGAGATCCGTTCCTCAACCTGAGCAATTTTAAGATGGGTGGACTTCCAACTCCTAGAATTCCGAAGGTGCTGGGGAATTCTGGGAATGGAGGTCCACGCATCTTAAAAAGTTGTACGAGATCGAGAAAAAGGATCGAAAGTATTCGGGAACCAGCTGCATTCTGCCCAAACCTTACAAGCGCCGAATTACAATTGGCGGAATTATTCGATTTACGCCCTCTGCGCGCCAGGAAACCATTCAGTTCCCTTCCCAGAAGGATGTATAAATTCCCAGGCACTTCGTCCATCCGTGGTGAGAAAAATATACCAGTACAAATTATCGGAGGTAGCCCCGGAGAATTTGAATTTGAAAACGGCTCTTTTTTGGGGCTAATACTCAATACGGATGTTCTTCAGAGAGCAGGAATTAGGAATGTGTGCATTTTTTTTTCCTTGTCCAAATGCCACGAGTCTTGTTTGGGAATTGAAAAAAAAACAACACACCACACAGCTGCTCTTTCTCTGATAAGAGTATCGCAGCATCAGCGCAAGAACAAAAGATAGAAAAAGGCGTGGCTGCAATGGCAATGTGAACTGGGGGTGGGGTTTGCAAGAGAGTAGGAAGGAGAGAGAAAGAGAAGGAAGGAAAGCAAGAGGAAAAAAAATTGAGGAAAAGAAAAAGAGAGAAAGGAAAAGAAAGGGAGAGAGAAAGAGAAATTGAGAGAGAAAGAGGAGGAAGAGAAAGAGAGGGAGGGAGAAAGAGGACAGAGAAAGAAAAGAAATTGAGAGAGAAAGAAAAGAAAGAAGAAAAGGGAGGAGAGAGAGAAAGAGAGGAGAGAGAGAAAGAGGAGGAAGAGAAAGAAAGAGAAAAAGAAATTGAGAGAGAAAGAGAAAAGAAAGGGAGAGAAAGAGAAATTGAGAGAAAGAGGAGGAAGAGAAAGAGGGAGGGAGAAAGAGGGACAGAGAAAGAAAAGAAATTGAGAGAGAAAGAAAGAAAAGAAAAAGGGAGGAGAGAAAGAGGAGGAAGAGAAAGAGGAGGAAGAGAAAGAAAAGAGGAGAGAGAAAAAGAAAAGAAAGGAGTGAGGGAGAGAAAGAAAGAAAGGGAGAAAGAGGAGAGAGAAAGAGGAGAGAAATTGAGAAAGAGAAAAAAAGAAAAAGAAAGGGAGGGAGGGAAAGAGAGAAAGAAAAAGAGAAAGAGAAAGAGGGAGGGACAGAAAGAAAGAAAGAAATTGAGAAAGAAAGAAAGAAAAAGAGAGAAAAAGACAAAGGGAGGGAGGGAAAGAGAGAAAGAGGAAGAGAAAGAAAAAGGGAGGGAGAGAGAAAAAAGAGAGGGAGAGAGAGAAAGAAAGAGAAGAAAAACTCACAAAAGGTTGTGTCGAACCTGTGCCATTTTGTAAAAAGGCTTTGCAAAATAAAGGTGCTTTTTTTTCTCCCCCCCCCCACCTGGATTTTAAATAAGATTTAAAAAAAAAAAACAACCCGGATTTTCCAGTGGATGGGAAGCATTTAAAACAAACAAGGGGGGGGGGGGGAGAGAGAGAAAGAAGATGCCTGAACAAAATGGGAAGGAAAACCACACCAGACAAACACGCAAGAGATGGATCCCTCCTCCCTCCTCCGTCCCGGCAAAGAAAGAGGCCCCTCGCTTTCATCTGGGCCCCGGGCGTCTCTTTCAAGGAATAAAATAAAATAAAATAAAATCCCTTTGATGGCTCTTGCAGGCTTTGTCTCTCCATCCGGGTCTGAAGGCTGGGCACATTTACATGGCTCCCTGCCATTGGCTGAGCCCAGCCGGCGTTTTGGGGAGGGGGGGGCGGTGGTGGTGACAGCTCCCGCCAGCAAGGGGAGGGTGGGGGGGGGGCGGTCACCATGGCGGCGGCTCGGGTACCAGCCGCCGGATCCCTGGACAGAGGCAGGCACTAAATAGGCATCATCGAAGCTTGCTGGATGGCGCCCGGGAGGAAGAGGAAGGCAGAAGAGGCCGAGAGAGGAAGGAGCAGGCTGGTACCCTAATATGATCCGTCAGCGGGGTGGGAGATCTCGAAAAAGCTTGTCCAGCTGTCTGCAAGGAGTATAAATCCTTCCATTAATTCCCTGCCATCCAGTCAGAGCTGAAGAAGCTTCTTGGATGAGAAGCGAAACATCTTCAAAGGAAAAAAAACCCAGAAAGTCCACTGGACTTTTGTGGGGGGGGGGGGGAAGGCACTTTTTGGATAACCATGACCTGGAGCAGAGCTCTCCCAACCTTGGCAACTTTTAAGCCTGGTGGACTTCAATTCCCAGAATTCCCAAAGCTTCGCTGGCTGGGGAATTCTGGGAGTTGAAGTCCTCCAGGCTTAAAAGTTTGCCACGGTTGGGAGACCCCCTGACCTGGAGGACTGAGAATCTCTACAGACTTCCCAGCCGAAAAGAAACTTTCCCGACGTACCACCGTGATTTCTGCTTAGCTGCCTCCTCGGCTCCTCCTCCTCCTCCTCCTTCGAAGCAGGGCTCAAGAAGCCATGAGGACCGGAAACATGATTTTTAGTTTTTTTGAGCTGTGAAAAGCGATCGGGGTTCGGTTGGTTCAGGTCCGGCTCGCCCTGGGCCCTCCCAGACCCGTTTTGTTTTGAAAACGTTACACCTCTCCACATATTTCTTGACGGAATCAAGATAGCATGAAGTATTAATACTGCTTTATAAGGCCTTAGTACGGCCACCCTTAGAAGGCTACTGCATCCGGTTTTGTTCGCCACGATGTAAAAAAAAGGATGTGGAGACTCTAGAAAGAGTGCAGAGAAGAGCGACAAAGAGGATTAGGGGACTGGAGGATTAAACATATAAAGAACGGTTGCGGGAATTGGATTTTGTCTCGTTTAATGAACAGAAGGATTAGGGGAGACAGGATAGCAAGTCTTCCAATATTTGAGGGGATGCCACAGAGAGGAGGTGGGGGGGGGGAGTCCAATCTATTTTCCAAAACACCAGAAGGCAGGACAAGATAGCAACGGATGGACCTAGAACTAAGGAGAAATTTACGAATGGTTTGAACAATTAACCAGCGGAACAGCTTGCCTCCAGAAGTTGTGGGCGTTCCATCACTGCAGGCTTTTAAGAAGAGTCTGGATAGCTATTTATATTAAATGGTATATAGGCTCTCCTGCTCGAGCAGGGGGTCGGACTAGAAGACCTCCAAGGTCCCTTCCAGCTCTCTTATTCTATGTTCTTTGGCTGGGGCCACTGCAAAGTTTTGTATTGACGCACCCCAAATTTTGCTTTTTTTCAGGGGTGGGAGGGGTGGAGAAACAGTCCCAGTTGAGCCACCCTGGAGGCCTAATGAGGGCTGCTGGACTCCAAGCACCATCGATGATCAGGGATGATGGAGACCGGAGTCCAATTTCTCCCAGGAAAAGCGCAGATTCTCTCACAACCCTGGTGGGGAATTCAGAAACGGGACCAAAAACCCCCCTCTAAAAATTCTTCCGAAACCATTAAAAGCCAAGAGACGCCGAAAGGCACATCTAAATAAACCTCTAAACCAGGAACGGAAAGGAGTGTAAGATTTTTCTGCGCCGTGTTTATCGTGCACACTCTGGGTTTACTGACCAACCGCAATCCTTCAGCTCCAACCTAGTTGCTCAACCTATCTACTCTTTGCAGACAGAAACTGGGAAATTGGGGAGGGGGGGCTTTTACCTTAGAACAGTGTTGGTGAACCTCTTTGGTACCAAGTGCCAAAATGGGAGTGTGCGCGTGTGCCGGAAAAAGGAAGAGCAGCCACCCGGTACACATGCCCGCACCGGGCGGCTGCTCTTCCGTTTTACGGCACATGCATGCAACCCAGCCACCTGGTCTTCCCGTTTCTGGTGACCATGCGCACGCAAAGATCAGCCGATCTTCCGTTTTCCTGCGCATGCACGCACAACAGCCAGCTGGTCTTTGCGGGTGCATGCGTGCTAAAAAACCGGAAGACCAGGTGGCCGGCGTGCATGCGCCCGCCAGAAATCGAAAGAGCAGCCGCCTGATGCTTGCATGCGCACCGGGTGGCTGCTCGTTTGGTTTTTGGCGCCCCCGCGCATGTGAAGGCCAGCTGGCTGGCGCGCCGGAACCAGAAACAGCAATGGGCGACATCTTGCGTGTCTGGAGAGATGGCTGTGCCTGCAACTTCTGGCACGCATGACATAGGTCTACTTTCAGTTACCAAGCGGGGAACGGCTTATCGGACCAAATATTATCCACGATCGTGTTGACAACAAGTCAAAAAAAAAAAAAAAGGCAATTGGCAAAGCAGTATGGTCAAGGCGCCTTTTATTTTCAATAATTAGTGTTAACAAATCAGGCACAAGGATAAAAATATTAAAAAGTTAAATAATAATAATAGTCATCATAATCACCGTAATTATCGGAACATATCGCAATGCCCGGGTTGAAACATTTCCTAAAGCTTATTTCACAGGTATTTAACCCAGTTGGCCGAGAAAAAAAAATAAAAATTAGGATTTTGGACAACCAACGATTTTGCCTTAAGACGACAATGATTCCGGTTTAAAACCGGGAAAGGAAAACTTGGATCAGCTTTGGCTAAATTGCTCGGCTATTCCCGGCTGTCTCACTACAGGGTGAAAGTTGGGCTACGATACAAAAGAAAAATAGAAGAAAACCTGCAAACACGGTTATTCTTTTATTTCTTCATCTCCAGTTCAGCCCCAAGAGAGAAATGGGTCTGGGGGCATCTACAAGTAGCCATCATAAGTGGGGTGGTCTCTTTTTCAAGTCAGTTATTCAGGAATGGAAAACAGGCAGAAATTCACTTTTTTTTTTTAATGTGGGGCCCTTGGGGCTCTCTGAGCTTGGTTGTTTTCTTGCAGAAGTTTCATTACCCAAACTAGGTAACATCATCAGTTGCTAGTGGTGTTATCGAGTTTGGATATTGACACGTCTGGAAGAAAACAAGCAAGCTCAGAGAGCAACAAGGACCCTTCCCGTCAACCCTGAGCTACAAATATCCTCCTTTATTAGTATTATTTTCATGGCCCAGGAGGAAATAAAACTCCCATTTTGCTCGTGTGGGCCCTAATTCCCGTTCAGAATTTGTTAACGGTAAGAAATCAAAGCTTATTAAACGAAGTATACAGATATCTGCTCCAGTTAAATATAAGTTGGCTATAATATCAGAGAATAAATAATCCTATATGCGTAGATTTCCCCAAGATTTGATTCGCCTACCTTCTTAACAAGGCTGGCTTTTTTTTTTTTAAAAAAAAACTAAAGCGAAAGATTAAACATCGACATTGGAGGAAGGGTCGAAAAAACAAACAAACGAAGAACAGAGGAAATAAAGCCTCCAAACCCAAAAAGTTGCACTACAATTCCCATCAGCCCCCGCACTCCTGTGTGGGCAATTGATGGGAGCTGCGGTCCAACCGGGGAAAAGAGGTAGAAGAGAAGATAATTGCAAAACTCATGAAGAGATGAAAAAGCTATTAAAGGTATTAAAATGCAGAAAAACACAAACATGGAATAAAAAGAAGAACTTGCTTCTTTAAAACAAAGCCAAGTTGAGTCAGGTTAAACAAAAAAGGGTTTTTTGTATTATTATTATTATATATATTTTTTTGCAAAACAACCAGACACGCTCAAGTTTTCCCAATCCTTCAAGCTTACCATTCTCTCTGTCTTTTAAAAACAACTTTAAAAAAAGATTTTTAAATGACAAGATGGGGGAAGCCAAGAGATACTTTTGAGTTTAGCAGAGCAGAATTTCCGCCCCCCACAACCAGGATACTTTTAATAATTCCAAATTTTTATTTAAAGGGGGGGAACTGCGTAAACCTGATCAACCTATAGCTGGGAATTTACTTTTTTTTTAAAAAAAGGAAGAGAAAAGAGAATTACGAGAGGTGAGAAAGAGAAGTTAGGGGAAAGGATGAATTATATTATGCGGGGGCTTTTGCAGGCTGCCTTTACTAGGTAGAGCTCTGATTCCCCAAGCGAAGTGGCCAAAGGTCACGTTGTCAGTTTAAGAAGTGGAAAAATAAAATATTAAAAGAAAACACTGCACCCTTAAAACTAAAGCAAACACCCCGTGCAAACGTAACGTACCAAGTCTTAGAACATGCAAAGAGTGGAAATTCAAATGAGGTTCAATCCAGTTTTAACTGCGAAGCCTCCAAGTCAATTTAATTAATTTTTTTTGGGGGGGGGGAGGGGGCAGGTTTTGCCTGGAGTCGTTCATTGACTCCACCAGCTATTGCTCAGTTTTATTGATTCATCACTTCCTGTGCACACACACACACACACGTCGGTCAGGTGGTCTTCGTGTGCACAGGAGAGGCAAAACCCGGAAGAACAGCGTTCCGCCGTCCACGCACTCGAACTTCCGGGTTTCCATCGCGGTGCGCCTCCGCGCAGGAAACCGGACGTTCGAGTGCCGGCGCGTGCATGAGCGATGGAACGCTGGTTTTCCGGGTTTCGGCACTCCCAAAAGCCAGTGAGGCTGCGCGGTCCAGGCGGGATGGTTTTGCGTGCCATTTCCGGCACACAGGTGACGTAAAAGGTTAGCCTTCACTGCCTTAAGGGATTAAATTGCCTTCGACTCATTTTACCTACTGTATGTATGTATGTATGTATGTATTTATTTATTTATTTAGCTTGCTTTAAGGGAGAGACCCCAGCCACCCTAGCCAACAATCATCCCGGCCCTCAAGACTGAAACGGGATCTTCCCAACCTAAATGGACGTGAGGAAGAAGAGGGAGGAGGAGGAGGAGGAAAAAAAGCCGAGATGGGAAGAGCGAAGATGAAGCAGCGTGGGAGAAATTCAAAGGTGTTTCAGGCACTTGGAACCCCACCCCGCCCGCCCGCCAAAGTCACTGCCGAGGCTCTGACCTTCGGGGCTGAGGTCTCCACTGACCCCCGGGCTTCCGCGTGGCCACGGCGGCTGCAAATCCCACCAAGCAGCACAGGGAGGTGGTGCCAAACTTGGCGGTCTCCACCCAGCTGGGCATGTCCACCTGCAGATACCTCTCTACCAAGTGGAAGCCCATCACCAGCAGCCACAGGAAGGCAGCGAAGGCGTCGATGCGTCGGAGCCTGGAAGGTGGAAAGAGAGGTGTTTTTAGGAGAATCGGAAGGAAATCACCCTGGCGTCTCTGTGTGTGTGTGTGTGTGTGTGTTGAGGATAGGGAGAGTTAGTCCTTGATTTATGACCATTTGCTTCACAAACGTTCGGAGTTAGGACAGCCCTGAAAAACTTATTTGCAACTAGTCCTCACCCTTATGACGTCAGTTTTGGAAGGCGATTTTCTTTTTGCTTCTTAACTGCCACATATTTTAGCTGGGGAAGTTGGGAGGGAGTTGTTGTTGGAGCGGTAGAAAGTTAGTCATAACAACATTCCGTATTCAAGGACATCCTGCGTTCTGATGGTGACCGCCTGAAGATTGTATCCAATTGAGTGTGAAGAGTTGATGGGACAATGTGATGAACTTGTGAGTGTGGGGCAGGGCTGTGAAGAGTCAACTGGGTGTGGAAAACCTGGAAGCTTTCAGTTTCGGGTTTTCCCAGCTGTGCCAACATGACATCTCTAATAAATTGGAACTTTGAGGAACCTCAAGCCTCAGAGCTTTATTTCATTGGGGGTGTTCCTTGGAACCCTGATATATGACTGATGCATTCTAAGAGGAACACACACACACACAAATGATTCTACTGCCATGATGGCGAACCACAGGTGGCACACGGAGCCCTCTGCGGGCAAGCGAGCTGTCGCCCAGCTCAGCTCCACCCCGCATGCGCACCTGCGCCTCCCACCGGCCAGCTGGTTTTCGGGTCTGTGCCGCGCATGCGCAGGGGGGAGCACAGGGGGAGTGCAATGCGACCCTCCCATGGCCAGTTTTGGGCCTAGTACGCCTCCCTACAGCCTCCTGGGACCAAAAATGGGGCGGGGGGGGTCATGATGCATGGCAGCGGTGGGGGGGGGGGTCGCTTCAGGGCTGTAATTGACCTGGGTGGGCGTGGCTAACTGGGTGGGCGTGGCCAGCTTGATGCCACTCCCTAAACTGCTGGCATGTTTTCCTCTTTGCATTGGGTAGACTGGGCCGAAGCCACGCAGGCCAGCCCCTTTAACGTATTCCAGGATGGCCCTGCGGGCTGAATCCCACCACATCGGGCTTTATTTTTGACCGGCCCCTGCTCTAGAGCTTTTATGAACAAAGTTTTTTCCTTCCCCATCCCCTCTTCTCTCCTCAACCCTTTTTCCTTGCACGCTGTTGTCTCCAGATTATACATTTGCAAAGCAAGGACTGCCTGGGTTTATCACTCATCGGCCGGAAGCGTCGTAAGTTTTACCTTTCTCCGTGACTTAATTTTTGCTTCTGTACGCCACTGTCTAAGGTTCGAGGGTTTGTATCGTGCTGCCATTATGTTTGGGGCGGCAGTGAAATCCGGCCGGTTCTATCCGGCTCGCGCAAACCGGTGGTGCCAGGAGGCTCTACTGGGATGTCATTATGTCCCGTTTTTGACCCTCTGGGCATGTGCAGAAGAGGCGCGCATGAGTGTAGTGAAAGCGAGCTCATACTCCGGTAGCGCAGATAAGTACGTTTCACCGCTGGTTTGGGGACCCCTGGGAGATTTAAGCATCTCTACAACATCCAGGGTTTCAAGTGTTTGCTTAGAATGCATTTCGGGCACTTGGCTTCCTCCGTCTCCCAAAGTCCTTCCCGCAGACCGCCCCGCCGTACCTGATCCGTCCTGCCAGCAACATAGCCAGGATGCAAGTGAAAAGCCCCAAGACAACCACGGCCGTTTGATGGTTCTTCCCGTAGATCCAGGCTGCTTCCAGCGTCTCCACGGCTCGCGCTGAGAACGACTGGATAGCCTCTTGCCAGCCCATCGATTCCAGGAGGGAGTCGTTACGTGGCAGGATCACTGGCGGAGCTGGCCCGGTCTTGTTCCTCGACAGACCTGAGCTTGGCAGAACCGGCGATGTAGCAGAACCCGAAAAAAAGGGGTCTCCTGACCCATATAGGGCCATCAACACAAGAGTGGTGCAACTGAGGAAGGCCAGAAACCGCAGCAGGATCACTCGCAGTGGCGTGGTATTGCCCGCAGAAGCCGAGGCGTAAAAACTCTATGGGGGAAAAAAAAAAGAAACTTCAGACACCGCGGATCTGGTGTAAGTTTTCAAAAATAAAACCACCATTTGACCAGGTTAGTATAAAGTCTCCTGCCTTAAACAAGGCGTTGAACTAAAAGACCTCCGGAGGTCCCTTCTATGTTTCATGTTAAACTTGACTCATTTCTGGGAAACATTTAAAGAGGACTGGGCAGAAGACAGGCACTCCCTCTCTCATCATCATCATCCAACGACCCCATAATCCCTTAGCGGGGTGGAGTCTGGGCAACTGAATGGACCTGAGTGTTTACTGGCCAGCTGCCCTTCCTGTTGCCAATGTGGAGTTTTTTTCCCCAGCAGAAATATTCTCATTGTGCCCAGAGAGAGAAATATCAGCCTCTACCTAGGATCGAACTCACAGCCTCCTGATTGTGAGGCGAGAGCTCCACCTCTAGGCCATCGCACCACTCAAAGGACCTCCCCCCACTCTCTCTCTATAAAATATAATATAAAATACAGTATTTTTTGTACTGTAAAACACTTTTTTATCTCTCAAAAGGGGGTGAAAATGTCTGTGCGTCTTATAGACCAAATATTGCTAAAGCCCCGCCCACCGGCCAGCCATTTTTTGGCCTCCGCACGCCCACCCCGTTTTCGGGCCTTTTTTTTTTTTTGGGCCCATTTTTGAGGCTTTTTGGGGCCCGTTTTTTCGGTTTCGATGGCCCATTTTCGAGGCTTTTTTCAGCCTGTTTTCGAGGCTTTTTAGCCTGTTTTGGGGGCTTTCTTTGTCCCGTTTGAGGCTTTTTTCTGCCCTTCCCCACCGAAAAAAAATGGGCCAAAAAACCCCCTCGAAAATGGGTTGAAAACAGGCCAAAAAAACCTCGAAAACAGGCCCCAAAAAAAAGCCTTGAAAATGGGCTGAAAAAAGGCCAAAAAAGCCTCGAAAACAGGCCAACAAACTCCTCAAAAATGGGCTAAAAAAAGGCCGGAAAAAGTATTGAAAAAGGGCTGAAAAAAGCCCCAAAAACGTGTCAAAAAAAGGGAGGTCCAAAAGCTTTTTTTGCTGTTTTCCTCTTCCAAATTTAGGTGCGTCTTATAGTCTGAAAAATACAGTGTTTTGCATGCAGCTGAAAAAGAGACAGAACCAAGCACCAAAATCAGACCAGCTGAATTGCTGAGGTGACAATCTCTTCAGTCCACCCGCTGCATGAGCGGAGCTGAACGGCGAGGTCTTCAAATATATATATATATATATATATATATATATATATATATATATATATATATATATATATATATATATATATATGTATATATATATATGTCTTTGGTTATTTGGGTTTTCTCCCGCGTAAAATTGGAAGTGTCTTGGCGACGTTTCGACGAAGTCTCATTCGTGCTTCTGGGAGCACGAAGCTGAAGCCTGAAGATGACGAATGAGACTTCGTCGAAACGTCGCCAAGACACTTCCAATTTTACACGGGAGAAAACCCGAACAACCAAAGACCTATATACAAACACCCGTGAAAACCTCAGAAAACAAATATATATATATATATATATATATATGAGTCTTTAGTTATTGGGTTTTCTCCGTGTAAAATTGGAAGTGTCTTGGCGGCGTTTGACGAAGTCTCATTCGTCATCTTCAGGCTTCAGCTTCCCAGAAGCACGAAGCTGAAGCCTGAAGATGACGAATGAGACTTCGTCGAAACGTCGCTAAGACACTTCCAATTTTACGCGGGAGAAAACCCGAATAACCAAAGACCTACATACAAACACCCGCGAAAACCTCAGAAAACATATATATATATATAAAAGGTGAATAATAATTCAAGATTAGACTCAGAGTGGGGTTCAAACCCCCTCCCCGAGGAGTTTAAAGCCCAAGAATGCAACAGCAACTCGGGGACTTTCTAAACGTGCCTGACACTTAAGTCGTCATTCAAACCGGGCAACAATTGATGGCTTTCGAAAACGAAGCTCAACAAATATACATTTTTTCCGGACAAACCGGATCAGGAGGTCTTTCCTGCCTATTTTATTATTATTATTTTTTTTAAAGGGGTTCGGCCTCTTCTATGCCCCGAATGAAAAGGGGGACAGGGAGGGCCTTTGCGGTCCTGAGAGACGGCGCCAAGATGGGAGGTCACGTCACCCTTCCTACCTGCATATAAGACTTGTCGCTTTTCCGGTTGTTGAAATGGTGCCGGAGGAGGAGAGCTCGGAGCTGGCGGTTTTGATGCTTGATATAATATTCGACGGCAGCTTGGCAGGGCCGGCAGAGTTTATAGGTCTGCTCCAAGTGGTGTTTATATACCTCGATTTCTTCGTCGTATTTGCCCTGCCCCCCCCAAAAGAGTTAAACATTAAATTAGAATTAATTAAATTAAAATTTTTAATTAGAATTAAAAATTTGATAACGTTGTGGCTTGTCAGCCGCCAGCCTCTCCAGCAGCGGAATCAGAGGAGGAGGAGGAGGAGGAGGAGGCAACGGCGACGTGGGAGTCAGGGTCAGCATCCAGGCAACCTGGGAGCTGCGAGGGGGGAGAGGAAATGGAGCTGTCGGAGAGAGAGACAGAGGCGGAGCCTGGGCCGTCCGTCAACTCTCAGATGGAGAGTCAATAGCCCTCAGGTCTGGAGGTGGCTGATGAGGAGGAGGAGGAATGGCTGGGTCCAGTGCCTGACGTGTGGATGCGCAGAAGGCAGAGGAGAGGAGAGCAGTGGAAATCTATGAGCCGGTCCTTGGGACGGACGAGCCACTGCTACTAGCGAAGCCCCACCCTAGCTCTGGGGATAAAAGGGAAGAGGCGGAGATAAATAGGTGAAGGCCTTTTTAGCCGGCGGTGAGAGAGAAACTCTTTGCCGGGGCTGCTAGCGCTAATAAAGGAATCTTTTGCGTTCACGTCAGGGGGGTTTGTCGTGCTTAGGGTCAGGACAGATAGGGTTTAGGAGACTTACAACAGTTCATTTAGTGACCCTTCAAAGTTACAACAACCTGGGGGGAAAAAGTAACTTCAGTGACTTTTCAAACTTTACAACCATTTGCAGCTTCCCCACTCGAACAGGCGACTGTGTAGGGAGGCAGCAGGGAAGCCCATCAAAGTAGTAGAAGTACACCAGCGTGCCCAAGCCCCGTTTGCGTACTTTTAGAACAGGTCAGGCCGGAAGTAAACAACGCACCCATTTTACAGATGGGCAAAACTGAGGCCAGGAGCAAAACCAGACGAGGGGAAATGATTTTCCTTCGCTTTCCTGCGCGCGCCCCCCCCCCCCACCTTACCTCTTCTCTGGGGGTGAAAGACGCCAGTTGCTTGATCTTCACGGTCTGGTGGTTGTTACACTTCTTACAAAGGAGGACCTGGCTGCTGACCCACTGTTGGGGCTTGGTGGGGTCGTAGAAGGCCCCTGCTCCAGAAACGACGTGATTTAGATTCTCCATGTATTGAGCTGGGATTGGCTTGTTGTAATCTCCATTCTAAGAGGAACGAAAAAAAAAAAAGAATAGGAAGATTCTAACAAATCCGTTTTAACCGCCTTCAAAACCTCTACACCTGTTATGAACCAATGGCAGGGGTGGATAAATATCGACGATTTTTAAAAAAAAATAATAATTAAAAAATTGGATTTTTTTAAAAATTTAAATCGGGTTTTTAAAAAAATTTAAAACGGATTTTTTAAAATTTTAAAACAGATTTTTAAAATTTGAAATCAGATTTTTTTTTTAACCAAACGTTATGTTAATAAAATGCTTTTGGAGTAAACATCTACCTAAAGATAAGTTTTCTATTTAAGATACATTAATAATTTATTCAGCGTGAAAAGGAGCTTAGTGATGTATATTTGTAATATTTTCATTTTTGGTAAACTCATTCAATTGAATCCAAGCTCTGCTAGCTGAGAGAACATGCCCTGCATGGATGCCTTCGGACCATTTCACAGTAACCGTGAGATATAAATCACAAAACATAAAGTTCAGGAATATTCCTGTATCCCTTTGTTTTGCAAATTTAATGTACACTACAAACTGTATGATGGTTTGAAAGAGAATTGCGTCTGTACCACCGGGCTCTTAAGCGCGAGGAGGAAGGGCAAGCAGTAAAAATAAAAGTGGAACCTTCTAAGCAGCTTATCAATATAATATTAAAGAGCACCTGTCGTTTGAGATCCATCATGGCGGCAGCGCCTGTTAGCGGGCATCCACTCACCTGCTGCCTGTCACGTCCCTCACCTTGTGGTCTCCCTGCCGCATCACCAGCCGACCCATTAAAGTGACCGGGACGGTCGGGGAGTCAGAGGAGGAGCCGCTGCGGGACAGCTGCTCTTTAAAAAAAATTACGACTTAAATCCAGTTGATTTCAATCAAGCCTTTTTACTAGTGATTTAAATTGACTTGATTTAAATCAAATCCACTGTATAAATTTGCAAGCAACGACTGCCTCGTTCATCGCTGAGAGCTTTTGTAAAATTTAGCTTCTCCCGGGCTTAATTTTTGTATCTCAGGTTCAAGTCTTTGTATCGTGCTGTCATTAGTTTCGGGAAGACGTTGGGGCCAAAATGCAAGTTTAATTAAACATCCCTAAATAAACAGGGACGCGGTGGTTCAGGGGCTAGGACGTTGAGCTTGTCGATCGAAAGGTCATCAGTTCAGCGGTTCGAATCCCTAGTGTTGCCGTGTAACGGGGTGAGCTCCCGTGACTTGTCCCAGCTTCAGCCAACCTAGCAGTTTCAAAAGCATGTAGAAAAAATAGGGACCACTTTTGGTGGGAAGGGAACAGCGTTCCGTGCGCCTTTGGCGTTGAGTCATGCTGGCCACATGACCACGGAGACATCTTCGGACAGCGCTGGCTCTTCGGCTTTGAAACGGAGATGAGCACCGCCCCCTAGAGTCAGTAACGACTAGCACATATGTGCGAGGGGAATCTTTACCTTTTTAAATAAAAAAGCTACATTTTTGCTAAGAATGGGGTGAGGAAGCATCCCCCACATTTCGTTAACCCTTTTCAATTAATCAGGATCAATATGAATGTGCACGTTTGCTTCGATGATATCAATTTTATAGCTGGGGGAACTCTCATATTAATTAATTTACGATATCTCCTTTCTTTCTGTTCTTCTGGGGCTTGGGCGGGAGGGTTGGACTAGATGACCTACAAGGTCCCTTCCAACGGAGTTCAATCTTTTTCACAACAGAGAAAAATTAGCACGCCTGTGTACCTCTCCCGGCTTTGTCTCCGTCCCACCCGAAGCAAATCAAACTAATTTAGATTAATTTTTAAAAATCTTAACGTTGCAAAGGGGCAGAAAAGTCGGTGAGCGCAGAAACCCAGGAGCCCAACCCGCTAGGACGCCCCCCCCCAAATAGGGACCCGCCCACCCCAATCGACGCCAGGCCCACCTCTTCAAATCCGTTGTACTGCTCACAATTCGGACAATCCCAGCAATTGCGGTTCCCGTAAGGCACCACCGTATCCTGGTTACAAAACCAGCAGTTGACCGTCGTGTGGGTGGGCTTCGGTCTGTGGGTGGGTGGGTGGATGGGTGGGAAGCAGGAAGGAGAAATTAAGAGCCATTAAAAAAAAAAAAGGTAGGGGGACAATCCCCCCCCTCAACTTTGAAGCTGGACAATTCTGCAGTCGTTTCTGAAGGAGTTTTTGCACCTTCACATCCATAAATTAAATCACAATTTTTGCACAAAGTAAGGCTATGCCACAGTCCTTCTGTTAGGTTGGGGTGGGGTCTCACAAGCAGGGCCCAATTCCTATTTTTTTCATGCCCCCCCCCACCCCCAAACTGGACTTCACTTTAACCCATGGGACCCATCGTCCACCACGCATTGAACCTTTTGCTCCAAAAATGGCACAAAGGCATTCTGGAAGGCCTGTTGGCTGGAAAAGATGGAGCAAAGCCATGTGCTGGTTGCTCAGCAACCGTGCCACTTCCTGCCTGCTTCAGAAGCAGCCGGGTTGGTTTTTTTTTGCTGGTTGCCTAGTAACCTTGCCACTTCCTGCCTGCTTCTTCAGAAGGGGTTTCCGTTGCTGGGCGATGGAAGCATCTTGGGGTTACCTAGCAACTGTCTCACTAGGCCGGTCCATGAGGCGGCACCACCCCGTCCCAATATTTTGCCGCCTCTTGGATGGGAAGAAGTTCTTCTTCCTACTTTCTGCCCAAAAGCAAAAAATAAAAATAAAAATAAAGGAAGCCTTTTTCCCCCTCCCCCTTTCTGGATTAAGACTGAGGGAGAAGACAAAAAGAGGGATGTCTAGGGAGAATACCCCCTCAAATAGAACAGAACAGAATAAATAGGAATATAGAATAGAATAGAATAGAATAGAATAGAATAGAATAGAATAGAATAGAATAGAATAAAATAGAATAGAAATAGAATAGAAATAGGAGAATAGAATAGAATAAAGAAATAGGAATATAAAATAGAATAGAATAGAATAGAATAGAATAGAATAGAATAGAATAGAATAGAATAGAATAGAATAGAGAACTAGGAAAATAGAATAGAATAGAAATAGAATAGAAATAGGAGTAGAATAGAATAAAGAAATAGGAATATAGAATAGAATAGAATAGAATAGAGAACTAGGAAAATAGAATAGAATAAAATAGAATACAACAGAATAGGAGAAATAGGAATATAGAATAGAATAGAATAGAATAGAATAGAATAGAATAGAATAGAATAGAATAGAATAGAATAGAATAGAGAAATAGGAGAATAGAATAGAATAAAGAAATAGGAATATAGAATAGAATAGAATAGAATAGAATAGAATAGAATAGAATAGAATAGAATAGAATAGAGAAATAGAATAGAATAAAGAAATAGGAAAATAGAATAGAATAGAATAGAATAGAATAGAGAAATAGAATAGAATAAAGAAATAGGAAAATAGAATAGAATAGAATAGAATAGAATAGAATAAAATAAAATAGAACAGAATAGAATTCTTTATTGGCCAAGTGTGATTGGACATCCAAGGAATTTGTCTTAAATGTATATGCTCTCAGCGTACATAAAAAAAATACATTAATCAAGAATAAAAAGACACAACACTTACTAATAAGCTATCAAATCGTACTAGGAAAGAAATGAAAACAATATAATTGAAAGATACAAGCAACACGGTTACAGTCATAAGTGGGAAGAGATAAGAGACCAGCAAGGACAAGAAGAAGAAGAATGTTGTTGAAAATAAAAATCCAGTATGAACACTTGGTGCAACACGTGTGACCAGCTGCTAAGGCTAATTAAATAAAGGGGAGGGGGAGGGGGGCAGCCCCCAGTCCCCCCCTTTGACAACTGCAGAACTCGCATCCAGCTATGGGGGAAGCCAATCTCCCTAGAAACCAGGGTTGGGTGTCAGGAGCTGCTGGACTTCTGCCTTAGCAGGTGGCAGCAAATGGCAGGGGGGGGGTTCCCATGTGGCTCTGCCCTGGGGGTACAGCTGTTGACTCTTGCTGTGGGGTAAAGAACCCTCCCCCTTGTCTCCCACTTCCTCGGTGATACCCAGCTGGCTTTCTTTTCTTTTTCTAATAACACAACACACAACATACATTTCCTTTTTACAACTGTTTCGTAGCCGTGATCTCCTAACGTTTACATTTTCTCCCAATTCCCTTTATAATATTTATTTATTTATTTATTTATTTATTTATTTATTTATTTGATTTTTATACCGCCCTTCTCAGGGCGGTGTACAGGCAACAATAAAATACAGACACTACAGTATACAATTTAAAATGCAAGTTAAAAAACTTATTATAATTAGCCTAGAACTTTAAAAATAGAATATTGATATCTTTCTTGTCCCATTATCCCTTATTACTCTATAAATCCTATCACTGATAATATTAAATTTGTACATTTTATACACTATCTTACAAACATCTTGCACTTATTGTTTCTTCCTCTTTCATCACTATTCATTTTTTCTAGTCTCTAGCCGCTTTTACCCTTGATCCCATATTACGTAATATTCTGCATCTTCTTTTTCTTCCATTTCTTTTGTTAATTCACCCTTCTTGGCACAATCTAAGATTTTCTTTATCAGTTCTTCCTCTGTTGGTGTTATTTCCTTTTTTCCAATTTTGTGTGTATCAAATTCTTGCGGCTGTTATATGTAAGATTATTTTATGTCTTTGGTATAATGTCTGGTAAATATTCCTAACAAGAATGTGTCTGGTTTCCAATCCATCGGTTGGTCCGTTATTTTTTCTCTCCATTTTTTAAATTTTGGCCCAATATTTTTTTTTGCGGCCGGACATGTCCACCAAAAATGATAGTATGTTCCATAGACCTTTGTTACACTTCCAGCAAATTGGTGAATTATTCCAATTTTTATTCCAGCCGGCTTTCATAGTAAGTTTTTGGTTCTGTAGCTCAGGGATCTCCAACCTTGGCAACTTTAAGACTCTGCTGGCTGAGGAATTCTGGGAGTTGAAGTCCACAAGTCTTAAAAGAGCCAAGTTTGCAGACCCCTGAGTTAGGGAAACTGTCAAGTCTTTTTTTTCTTTCTTCCTTCCTTCCTTCCTTCCTTCCTTCCTTCCTTCCTTCCTTCCTTCCTTCCTTCCTTCCTTTTTTTCTTTCGGGAATAGAATAGAATAGAATAGATAAAAATTGAATTTTTTATTGGCCAAGTGTGACTGGACACACAAGGAATTTGTCTTGGTGTATATACTCTCAGTGTACATAAAAGAAAAGATACATTCATAATGGTATTATTTTTTAAACATACAAAAATTCCCGTTTCAATTGAACAGTGTGTTGTCTGGGTACAAATCATTTTAGGAAATAATAACCGAAGTGTTTACAACAATATTCATTGCATTAGTATCAATTATATTAATGTTAATAACAGTAATTAACCTACTATTTATTTAACCAAGTTAACCTAATCTTCGTTATATCACTGATCCTTCAAGTCAAGTCATTTCTTTAAGGGTTAAATGAGTCAGTTTAGTTTTAATTTTTACATTTTATATTAATTTTATATTAATTGTTGAGCTAGTCAGAAGAACCTTCCCAACCCCATCAATAAAAAAAACCCATGCAAATATTAAAAGAACTTTAAAAAACTTCTGAGAGCGTCTTGGCTGCGTGTTAGAAAAATCCTATTTTGTACACAAGGGTTTCTTCCAACTTTTGAACTGCAAATACAGAAAATAAAGGATCTTGCCTCCTCAAAGTTTAATGCATTTCCTTTTTACGGGACCCAGTAAAACACATGAGAAAATAATAGAAAGATGAGCTATCTTTTGAATAAGCCATAAACAGCTATAGATAAATTAAGTCTTTTTTTTTCCAAGCTAAGCCCGATCAGCCGATTCAGCTTCTTATAAAGCAGAACCCAAATATTAATTTGTTCTTTGCAATGCGCTAACAAACTGGGTATTAGATAGACAGGTGTCTCAGAAATAGCCAATTGTTCCGCAAACTATTTTTGGCATCTCCCTATCCTGACCGGCCAACTGCTAATATCAACCAGAAACCCCTCAACTTCTGCTTACAAACAATCCTCGATTTACAACTGCAACAGAGCTCAACATTTCCACTGCCAATAGAGACAGCTGTTAAGTGAGATTTGCCCGATTTTATGAGTTTCCTTCCTGCAGTTAAAAGTAAGCAATCAGAACGGAGCTGGAAGGGACCTTGGAGGTCTTCTAGTCCAACCCATTGCTCAAGCAGGAGACCCTACACCAGGGGTCCCCAAACTCGGCAAGTTTAAGACTTGTAGACTTCAACTCCCAGAATTCTTCAGCTAAAATCATGCTGGCTGGGGAATTCTGGGAGCTGAGGTCCACAAGTCTTACGCTTGCCGAATCTGGAGACTCCTGCCCTATACCATATCAGACGGGTGGCTGTCCATTCTCTTCTTAAAAGCCTTCAGTGATGGAGCACCCACAACTTCTGGTGGCAAGCTGTTCCACAGGTTAATCTTTTTGGCTTAGGGCCTGGGTACTTACGGGACCACCTGCTGTTACCGCATGCCTCCCACCGACCCGTACACTCTCACAGAGAGGGACTTCTCAGGGTGCCGTCCGCCAAGCAATGTCGGCTGGCGGCCCCCAGGGGAAGGTCCTTCTCTGTGGGGGCTTCCACACACTGGAACGAGCTTCCCCCGGGTTTATGCCAAATACCTGACCTTCGGACCTTCCGCCGCGAACTGAAGACACATCTTTTCATTCGCGCGGGGCTGGCTTAAATTTTATTGATTTTAAATTTTCTATTATTAATTTTAAGGGGTTTTAGTTTTATATATTTTAAAGTTTTTTAGGCCAATTATAAAATAAATTTTTTAATTTGTATTTTAATTGTATATTGTATATTGTATTGTTTTTACTTTTGGCTGTACACCGCCCTGAGTCCTTCGGGAGAAGGGCGGTATAAAAATCGAATAAATAAATAAATAAATAATAATAATAATAATAATCCCCCCCCCCCACGGTTAGGAAGTTTCTTCTTAATTCCAGATGGCTTCTCTCCATTGATTAGTTTCCATCCATGGTTTCTTGTCTTGCCTACTGCTGCTTTGGGAAATAAGTTGACCCCCTGTTCTTATGCGGCGGCCCCCCAAATACTGGAATACTGCTATCATGTTCACCCTTAGTACTTCTTTTCTGTAGTCTGCAAAAGTCGGATTAAATCAGATCCGTTTCTTGAGTTGAAAGGACCACTGAGGTCGGTGGCACACGAATTAGCAACCGGTTCATCCAGCATTGAAAATGTGAGCGCGCGCGCACGCACTCGCCTTCCACGCATGCGCGTGGCCTTCCGCACACACTTTGCTCGCCCGTGTGTGGCTCGCCTGCATGCAGTTTAAAAAACGTGGCTAAATAGGACGGCATAGCACCGGGGGGGGGGTTTTGCCCGATCCGGTGGCAAACTACCGGTTTGCCCGATCTGGTGGCAACCCATCACTACCTGCAATAATTTTTCATATGTTTTTGTCTCCAGCTCCTTAATCATCGTAGTTGCTCTTCTATGCACGTTTCCCCCCCCCCCCAAAGTCTCAACATCTTTTTTAGTGGTGACCAAAACTAATGCGGTATTCCAGGTGTGGCCTTATAAAACGGGATTAATACTTCACGTGATTTTGATGCTATGCCTCTGTTTATATCAGGGGTCCCCAAATTTTCAGACCTCAGGGACCACTAAATTCATATTTTAAAATCCTGCGGACCACTAATACGATCTGCCTAATGACTGGCTGGGTGGGCGTGGCCAGGTGGTCATGTGACGGGGTGGGCGTGGCCAACTCGATGTCACTCACGTCAAGGGGCGCCTCGCCAGCCTCTACTCTACTCACCCCTTGACCCAGGTTTCGTTAAATCCGTCGCACAGTTGTTACGTGAATCGTGACCTGGCTTGTCCGAAACTTGCAAAACGACCCTGCAAAACGTCATCAATTGACGGTGGCTAAACGGTCCAATTTTGAACACCCGATCAAAGGGGACACTGCAGCGGTTATAAGTGCGAAAAACGGTCGTTAAGTCACTTTTGTCAGGGTGGTTGTAACTTTGAAAGGGCCGCTAAATGAACGGTTGTTCAGTCCAGGACTACTCGCATTCTCAAACCGAGGTAGACCCAAATCCATGTAGCAGATTTGCAGTTCCCTCGGAGGCTAACCGTCGCACCCCTGTTATGTCCAGTTCATGGAGAAACTCGTAGCAGTGGTAAGCCATCACATTAGTGCAAAAAGATATTTTTTTGGGAAAAAAAATCCATAGCAGGTCCCAGACTTCGTTTTAATTCAAGAAAACAAAACAAACCTTTTGTTTTGTATTATTTGTATGTTCTGCTTTCGGAAGGGTGTGAAAAAAATATTAATTGCCCAATTTCAGGCTAATCGACAGAAACAAAAAAAAATGCTTCTATAGGGAAAAAAAACAAACTTGCTTGAAACTCAGCAATTTATCACATTCCTAAGAGATGTTGTCAGCCCCACGCTGCCTCCCCCCGCGTTTGGTTTAATTTTTTCACAAAAATTGTTTCACTCCCATCCCCCAAATTTTCTCCCCTCTGAACCGACCATTTTTTATTCCTCAAAAGCAAGAAAAATACTAATATGTTTTCCCCCATAAAGTCCACCTCCAGTTGATTGAAGCCCCACGGCTCTGCTCAACGTTTTAATATTCTCTAGGGAAAATTCAGCACAGGCGAATTTGGGTTATGCCCTCCGTTGTCCCCAGCCCAGGGGGCGAGGGATGATGGGTCCTCCGATACTTTCGAGCAGGGGTCTCCAACCTTGGTCCCTTTAAGACTTGTGGACTTCAACTCCCAGAGTTCCTCAGCCAGCTTTGCTGGCTGAGGGACTCTGGGAGTTGAAGTCCACAAGTCTTAAAGGGACCAAGGTCCCCTGCTTTAGAGGAAGAAATATGTCAAGTGTCTTTGGGTCCTTTTTTTAAAAAAAATATGACAATTGCTGCAGAAATATTTGAAGCACTTTTGACTGTTCAACGGTCTTGTAAAAAAAATAAATCGGAGTTATCCCTTTTTCAAAATCGCAAATCACTTAAGACAGTGGTCGCCACCAGTGGTCCACGAGAAAATTTTTGGTGGTCCGCAGAAAAATTATTTGCCTTTTTTTATATTGCACTAAATCGGGGGTCCTCAAACTACGCCCCCTGGGCCGGATACGTGCAATGAAGGTTTGTGTTGCTGCAGAGAGTCTCCCCCTTCGGGGTCTCTTTGTGTGGGTCGGAGGGGGGCAGAAATTCCGACTTGGGGTCTGCTTCGGTCTCCTGGTATGGGGCTTTGGGCGAAGGCTGGAGGGAAGTGCCGCTGGTGGCGAAGAGCCGGAGGGCCTCGTTCCAGTGGGACTGCATCATGGGCTGGAACCGGCTGACCATCTCAGCCCGCTGAGCCACCAGGCGCCGGTACCTGGTCTTGCATTCCGGCAGATCTTCCCTCCGCTTGGAAAGCCTATGTTCCTAGTCCTCAGTGAGGTGTTTCTGCTGACCCTCCTTCTTGGTCAGATCCAATTTGAATTGAGCTGTTTTGCCAACTCTTTCTCGTGGTGGCTGCTTAGCTCCAACAACTGCTTCCTGTTGGGGCCCTAAGGAGCCCGGGTGGGGAGGCAAGGAGTGACTGGCAGGGGAGGGGTGAGTAGAGGCCGACGAGGCACCCCTGGATGTGAGTGACATCGAGTTGGCCCAGCCATGCCCACCCAGTCACGTGACCACCTAGCCACGCCCACCCAGCTGCTCATTAGGCAAATCATATTGGCGGTCCGCGGGATTTAAAATTATGAATTTAGTGATTCCCTGAGGTCCGAAAGGTTGGGGGACCCCTGACTTAAAATATGGAATAACTTCCGAGCAAAACATTAGTATTATTTTAATACTTTAATAATATACTATAATCAGGGGTGAAATGCTACCAGATCAGACCGGATCGCGTGATGCGGTAGCGATCGTGGCCGGTAGTTCGGTGATACGGTAGCAATGGCGGAGCAAAGCTCTGCCCACCCGTTTTAACCAGGAAGTAATGTAAGGAAAGGTAAGTAGATTTCACCCGACTATAATATTATTTTAAAGTAGTAGATCTAATACAGGTATCCTGGACAGTTCATTTAGTGACGGCTCAAAGTTACAACGGTACTGGGGGAAAAAAAGACTTATGACCAGTTTTCACACTTGCGACCGTTGTAGCATCTCCATGGTCACGAGATCAAAATTCAGACTTGCTTGGCAAATTGACTCATATTTATGACGGTCGCAGCATCCCGGGGTCACGTGATCCCCTTTGGCAGACCTTCTGACAAGCAAAGTCCACGGGGAAACCAGATTCATTTAACAACTCACTTAGTGACTGCAGTGGTTCACTTAACACACGTGGCAAGGAACGTCAGGCTCAGTTGCGGTCATAAGTCAAGGATTACTGCAACTGCTTTTGTGTAACCAGATAAAACTTGGTCTGTCTTTGTGTGCCTTGCTTAAGTGCAATATGTCAATCCAGCACACTATATACCATATTTTTCGGACTATAAAACGCACCTTAGTTTTGGGGGAGGAAAATAAGAAAAAAGCTGATTGGCAGGTGGATGGGCCTCCCGGAATACCCCCAATCAGCTGTTCCCAGAGGTGAATTTTAGCAACAGGTTCCTTGGTTGTGAGCTCTGTGCCTTGCTTTTTTTTTTTTTTTGCTTTTTTTTTCTGCCTCTGAAACTCTGTTTCAGAAAAAAACTTTTTTCTGCCTCTGAAAGCCTCCGAAACAGAACTTCAGGAAAAAAAGCCTCTGAAGCTCTATTTCAGGGCTTTTTTTTTGAAGCTCTGTTTGGGGGCTTCTTTTCTGAAGCTCTTTTTGGGAGCTTCTTTTCTGAAGCTCTGTTTGGGAGCTTCTTTTCTGAAGCTCTATTTGGGGGCTTTTTTTCTGAAGCTCTGTTTAGGGCTTTTTTTCTGAAGCTCTGTTTGGGGGCTTCTTTTCTGAAGCTCTTTTTGGGAGCTTCTTTTCTGAAGCTCTGTTTGGGAGCTTCTTTTCTGAAGCTCTGCTTGGGGGCTTCTTTTCTGAAGCTCTGCTTGGGGGCTTCTTTTCTGAAGCTCTGTTTGGGGGCTTCTTTTCTGAAGCTCTGCTTGGGGGCTTTTTTTCTGAAGCTCTGTTTGGGGGCTTCTTTTCTGAAGCTCTGTTTGGGGGCTTTTTTTCTGAAGCTCTGTTTAGGGGCTTCTTTTCTGAAGCTCTGTTTGGGAGCTTCTTTTCTGAAGCTCTGTTTGGGGGCTTTTTTTCTGAAGCTCTGTTTGGGGGCTTCTTTTCGGAAGTTCTATTTGGGGGCTTTTTTTCGGAAGCTTCTTTCAGCCTCTGAAACCTCAGTTTGAGAAGCTGGGTGGGGCTACATTCGGAGTATAAGAGGCACCCAGATTTTCACCCTCTTCTTTGGGGAAAAAGGTGCATCTTATACGCCAAAAAATACGGTATATATTCACTGGGATTGCACAAAATGGGTTACACAAAACCACCCCCCTTCCACCAGCCTACCTCCGAGGGTTGTGGCGAGGATAAAATAGGTGAACAGTGACAGAGAAAAGGTAGTGTGTATTTGTAACAATAAATACGTAAGTTAAATCAAGGAAACTTCATTCAGATTGGCATCCCCCTTTTTTGCCCACCTCCGTTGGCCCTGCTGCCCTTGGATTTCCTCGTGGTCTCCTATCCCGAAAGACCCAACGTGACCTCCAGAAACCCAGCTTAAATAAAACAAAAATCCATAGCAAAGTTGTGTAGCACTGCCTTTGCACGTGAACAATCTCACACCATAACATCTGCTTCTCCAGGAACTTGGTTTCCGGCAAGAATGTGGCCTTTTGGGGCATACCAGACTGGACAGCACAGCTCAAGATTCTAATGTTCCTTACGACCCCCCTGGAAGGCGGGCCACAAATTTGCTAACTTATCCCAAAGGGATGATTACTGCAGCTTGGGTGTGTTTGTTGAGTGTGTATATGCGTGTGAGATCTGTCTGTCTGTCTGTCTGTCTATCTATCTATCAATCAATTATCTATCTATCTATCTATCTATCTATCTATTCCCGAAGGCCATCACTCTGCTAAACAAATAATTCCCTCAACACTGTCAGACTATTTACTGAATCTGCACTACTATTAATCGTTTCATAGTTCCCATCACCAATCTCTTTCCACTTATGACTGTATGACTATAACTTGTTGCTGGCAATCCTTATGATTTATATTGATATATTGATCATCAATTGTGTTGTAAATGTTGTACCTTGATGAACATATCTTTTCTTTTTATGTACACTGAGAGCATATGCACCAAGACAAATTCCTTGTGTGTCCAATCACACTTGGCCAATAAAAAATTCTATTCTATTCTATTCTATTCTATTCTATTCTATTCTATTCTATTCTATTCTATTCTATTATCTATCTCTCTATCTTTCTTTCTTATCCTATCCTATCCATCTATCCTATCCATCTACCTACCTTATCTATCCATCTACCTACCCTATCTATTCCTATCCTATCCATCTATCCTATCCACCTACCTATCTACCGTATCTATCTACCGTATCTACCTACCTACCCTGTTTTTCCCCAAAATAAGATATCTCCTGATAATAAGCCCAAATGGGCTTTTGAGCGCATGGCGATAAGGCCAAGTGCTTATTTCAGGGTTCAAAAAAATATAACACAGGGTCTTATTTTCGGGGAAACACGGTACCTATCTATCTAATCCTATCCTATCCATCTACCTACCATATCTATCCTATTCTATCTAATCCTATCCTATCCTATCCTATCCATCTATCTCTATCCATCTATCCTATTCATCTACCTACCTACCTATCCCTATCCTATCCAATCCATCTACCTACCTAGTTTCCCGAAAAATAAGACCCTGTCTTATATTTTTTTGAACTCTGAAATAAGCGGTTGGCCTTATTGCCTTAAAGCCCGATTGGCCTTGGTATCAGGGGATGTCTTATTTCGGGGGGAAACAGGGTACCTACCTAGCATCTATTCCTATCCATCTACCTACCTACCTACCGTATTAAACCTATCCATTCCTATCTATCTAGCCTATCCATCTACCTACCAACCTATTGTATACCATATCTATCTTCCTATCTAATCCTAGCCTAGCCATCTACCTATGTACCTACTGTACACCATGTCTACCTATCTAATCTTAGCCTATCCTCGCCATCTACCTACTTACCTACCCCTATCTACCGTATCTACCTATCTAATCCTATCCTATCCTATCTATCTACCTACTTACCTACCCTATCTATGTACTGTATCTACCTACCTACTATCTAATTCTAGCCTATCCATCTATCCTATCCATCTACCTACCGTATCTATCTACCATATCTACCTACCTACCGAACCTACCTATCTATCTTTGGCCATTTCAGCTGAGATTTCCCTCCAAGCTACTTTGAATTCACCAGGCAGGCAGGCAGGCACATACATACATAATATACACATGCACACCTTCGGCTTGTGCAAAGTTGAACCCGGAAGGGCTGCACTCCCATGCTCAAGGCACGTGGGCTGGGCAGGCTGCAAAGCTCCCATTTCTCCCCCTTAAAAGACACCCCCCCTTGCCTCGCCTTTGGAGCCAAGGGGCCGTGGGGGGGGGCAACACCTCCGAGTACATCCCGGGGTCTGCTGCCCCCCCCCCCCACGTCTGCGAGATACCCATCCCCCCAAACTTTTTAGCTTTTGATAAGCGCGCGAAGTGGAGGAATGGGGAGGGGAGGGGAGATGATGAAATCAAACGGGGAGGTTAAGACAGGCGTCCCCCCCCCCCACGTCCCGTACCAAGCCGTAAGAAGGGCAAATCAGCCTCTGGGCCTCGCCGAGGGTCACACCCACCCAACAAATAGCCTCCCATCGGGAGAAGCAATATACAAAGCCAGGGCTCGGCCTTCTTCTTACCTTCGCGCGATTTTATAAAGCAAGACTCCGCCGGCGGCGGCGGCGGCGCACACGGTCACGCCGAGGCCCCCGGCCAGGCCGCGGGAGTAAGCCGCCACCAAGGCGCCGACGTCTTCCATGGTGGGGGTGGAAAGGAATGGAGGGAATTAAAAAAAAAGGAAAGAGAAACCGAATCGCGGATGGAGAAGGAGAGGAGGGGGGGAAAAAAGAAAGGGGGAAAAAAGGGAGGTCCGCTGTCTCCTTCTTCCTCGTGCTGGCGGGGGGGGGGAAAAAAACGAAGAAAAAAAAAGAATCCCCGCGTGTAACCGAAGCGCCGCGCGGATGGAACGTTGACTTTCCTTTTTAGAACGTTCGGCGCCCCTTTGGAACGTTGAGTCGCCGCTCTCCCAGCGGGGGGGCGGGGGTGTTAGAACGCCGGGCAGCCAATCGCGCGGCCGCCTGGGGGCGAACGTTCCAAGGGGGAAATCCAGCGGCGGCGGCGGCGGCAGCGGCTGGTTGGGATCAGCGGCTTTTCCCCCTCCTTCCCTCGGGTTGACCTTCCGCGGCTCCGCCTCTTCCACCGAGCCCGGATCCTCCCTCTAGGCATGGATGGATCTAACGGAGGGGATCTATATTCTACAGGGTCACACCACGGTCCGCACCCAACCACCCACCCACCCACCCACCACGTGCACGCTCCCGCGATCCCGGGCTCTTTCTTGGCGGGGATCGGGCTTGTACGGCTTCTTTCTTAAGCCACGCCGTCCGCTCGGTCTCCGCTGCAAGCCGCGGTTTCTTTTATATAAGCGGAAGGCGGGGAGGGGGGGAGAATGGGAAGGTGGGCGGCGGGGGAGGCTCGAGGGCCGCCTCGTGAAAGGGCAGCGTCGTGCCGGGAGGCGAGAGGAACCGAGTCCACCAACGCGCGAGGATTAAAAAAAAAAGAGAAAAAAGGGCGAAGTGGGGGGGGACGGACGGACAAAGTCGTGCTTTTCGCCACGGGGGAACGATCACGCTTTGAAAGCCCGCCTCGGGGGGGGGGGATGTGTGTGGATCGAAACTCCTTCATTTGCAAAATAATGGGGATCCCCTTCCCCCCCCCCTCCCCGCCTCAAGATCGTCTTCTACAGTGCGTTTGGGGACATAAGACAGTAGTGGCCAAAATTGTGGAAACCTTTTAGCTAATAACCCTTTTTTGTTGTTGTTGGAATAGTACCATAAAACGATATATCCATGGGAAAAGATAATTGAATCAAGAACGTCACGCAGTCATGACATGTTAGAATAGCAGTGACAGTATAAGGAGGTATAGACAGTATATAGGGCCTCTGGTGGCTCAGCAGACTAATGCAGTCTGTTATTAACAGCAGCTGCTTGCAATTACCGCAGGTTCAAGTCCCACCAGGCCCAAGGTTGACTCAGCCTTCCATCCTTTATAAGGTAGGTAAAATGAGTACCCAGATTGTTGGGGGCAATAAAAGTTGACTTTGTATATAATATACAAATGGATGAAGACTATTGCTTAACACAATATAAGCCGCCCTGAGTCTTCGGAGAAGGGCGGGATATAAATGCAAATTTAAAAAAAAAGAAAAATGCAACACGTAGAAAAAACGAGAGATGCAAAAATGATCATGTCAGTTAATCCTTAGTTGGGTAACCTTTAGCATGAATGATGGCCTTACAATGTCTTCCCATGGAGTGAACCAAGTTTGAGTTCTGCAGCTGTTATCATGTGAAGCCAAGATCAAATGATGGCTTCTATTAACTGGGTTTTATTGCTGGGTCGCTTCTGACTAACAAGTTTCTTTAGTTGGCGCCATAGATTTTCAATTGGGTTAAGGTCTGGGCTATTCCCAGGCCATTCCAGCAGTGGAATAGGATTATCTTGAAACTCCCCCCCAAAAAAAGTGGTGTTAGCCATCAAACCTCAAAAAACACACTTTTCCCAAAAAGTTTCCACAATTTTGGCCACTGCTGCATATTTTGTCTTCCTTGATCGCTGTTCAGTCCCAATCTGGAATTTAGACAGGTAGAAAATAGCCCACCAAGGGAGATATGATAGCAGGGTTCTAGTATTTGAGGGGCTGCCACAGAGAGTGGGGTGGGAGTCAAGCTATTTTCCAAAGCACCCGTAAGGCCAGACAAGAAACAATGGATGGAAACTGAACAAGGAGAGAGATTCAACCTGGAAATAAGGAGAAATTTTCTGAGAACAATCAACCAGCGGAACAGAAGTTGCCTTCGGAAGTTGTGGGAGCTTCATCACTGGAAGCTTTCAAGAAGAGACTGCCATCTATCAGAAATGGTGTAGGGTCTCCTGCTTGGGCGGGGGGTTGGACTAGATGACCTACAAGGTCCCTTCCCATTCTGTTAATCTTTATCCACCTTTCCTATGCCTCTTCCTCTTTAATTAGGCATTCATTCATTCTTTTTTATTATTTGTATTCTGCCTTTATTATTATTATTTTTTTAACCAATCTCGAAACGGCAAACATATCCCATGCAACCTTCCATCCTCCTCTTTTTCCCATAACAACCCAGTTTCCCTACTTGGCACCAATATAAAAATAGCTTCCCCGTTTCCCTGCCTCGGGGGTGTTTTTTATTTCCTGGTAAAGCTTCCGGACTTTGGGGATCACCGTGTGGTGTCCATTCTATTCTCAACACGATTTAACTTCAGCTTGTAACCCCAAACAGAGGCTGCGCTCTGAAAAATTAAGTTTGCACGAGTCTCAAATCTGTAATATTTGTGTGCTTGGGGGGGGGGGGGAAATGACTGTTCCTAAATTTCTCCATTTGGGCTAGAATTGTTAGGAGTCCTCAGCTGTCTATTGAGATTCCATTTCAATAGAAATACACAATGTAATTATACATCTATATATCCCGTAGTAAGGACGCGGTGGCTCAGGGACTAGGATATTGAACTTGTCAATCGAAAGGTTGGCAGCTCAGCGGTTCGAATCCCTAGTGCTGCTGTGTAATGGGGTGAGCTCCCGTTACTTGTCCTTGCTCCTGCCAACCTAGCAGTTTTGAACGCATGTAAAAAATGCAAGTAGAAAAAATAGGGACCACCTTTGGTGGGAAGGTAACAGTGTTCCGTGCGCCTTTGGCGTTGAGTCATGCCGGCCACATGACCACGGACAGCACTGGCTCTTCGGCTTTGAAACAGAGATGAGCATCGCCCCCTAGAGTCGGCAACGATTAGCACATATGTGCAAGGGGAACCTTTATCTTTTATCTTATATCCCGTAGTAAAAATAAGAAAGGCACAAATTCATGTTTTTATATTGTTGGCTTCTACTGTACCCGGGGGGTGGGCTTCAAAATTTGTAGCAAGGGGTTCTCTGCCCAGTTGCTGGGTGGGTGTGGCCATGGTAGGCGTAGCCTAGTCAGTCTCCTGCACCATGACGGACAGGGCGTTTCTGCCCTCCCCAGGCTCTGGAGGCTTTTCTTGAGCCTCCGGGAGGGCGAAAACAGCCTCCCCAGGCTCTGGAGGCCCTCCGGAGGCCGGAAACGGGCTGATTTCCAGCCGTCCCGAACTTCTGGTAGGACCAATTTTCGCCCTCCCCGAGCCTCCGTGCACGCCCTGCGCTTACCTGCATCTAAAACAAGGCGCGTGGGGATTCCTGGGCGGGGCTGGCCCGGAGTGGGATTTGGGGGTTCTCTGAACTGCACAGAATCTTAGCTAGAGGTTCTTCCGAAACCCCTGCGAACCCCCAGCAGCCCACCTGACCATACTTACCCCAGACTGATTATATTTTCAGCAGATATAAATATGTAGGCTGAGCAATGACTTTGCAATCTTGATTTATAATCCCAATATTTTAAGACTGACTTATCCCAACCATTTTCCATGCCCCTGTGAACATTTCATAGCTAATGGCGGGTTGTTGGTTTTTTTCCACCCCCCGCCTCCAAGCAACCTCTCCCAATCAAAAAATCACAACTTTCCACGATAAAAAGAAGAAGAAAAGAAACGAGCATATGAAAGAAGAGTCTGTCCAACAGCATCCGCAGAAATTAAATAACATAATTTAATTCAGTCATTCTTTTAATTTCTGAACCGTGTCTCATTTAAGTTAAAAAAAAACCAAACCAACAACCCTTATTAACATACGTTACCTTTAAAAACAAAGACTGGAAAAAAAATTGCAATGGGGGGGAGGAGGGGGGAAGGGGAGGGCGGAGAGGAGAAATGCCCCCTCCTCAAAACAACATCCAGCAAGCAGACTGTCCGTTTCGAAAGTTTGTTTTTCCCCCTAGTGTGTTGTTGTGAACTGTCCCACAATCATTGTGCTGTTGTTATTATTATTATTAATATAATTTTGTTACTGGCTGCATTCGATCTGGGCTTCGGACGGCTACTTCACTTGCTCTTCTAACAGATACACGATCAATTCGTAGGTGGACAGGACGATCGCCGTGTTTGGTATCTGCCTCATCAGCTGGGCAAAAAGTCCGCGATAAAAAGCAAAATAGCCTTCTTCTTGGAATACCAGCCGGGCCGTCTGGAGGAAGGACTGGTACTTGGTTCCTTCCTCGCGTAGCCTCGTCCGGATGACCTCTGGGGACAGCGAGAAGCGAAAGGTCAGCACAACAGCCTGAATTTAGCATATTTTTCGGACTATGAGACACGCCGGGATATAAGACGCACCAAGATTTCGAAGAGGAAACCAAGAAAAAGAATAGTTTTTTTTGGCTTCCACGCGTCCGGTTTTTGCCCTCCCCAGCCCCCAGGAGCACTCTGCAGGCCTCCCAAACCCTCTGCGCATCCTGTTTTCCCCAAAGAGTGCCCCGTTTCCCCCCCAAAATGGCTCTGTTTTTCCCAAAAACCGGACACGCAGAGAGTTTCGGAGACTGCAGAGTGCTCCTGGGGGCTGGGGAGGGCAAAAAGGGGATGTGTGGGGGATTTGAGAGGCCAAAAACAGGCCCATTTTTGCGAAAACAGGATGCCCGGGGCGGGGTTTCGGGAGGCCGAAAGTGTGTAAGACGCACCGACATTTCCAGTCTCTGGGGGAGGGGGGGAAACTGCGTCTAAGACTCCGAAAAGTACGGTAAATTCAGCATTGATTGGGGGGGTGGCATAAAAATCTATAAAAGGGCTCTAATTGCAGACTAGTGAAAGTCTCCACCATTGTTAAGAGGGAGGAAAAAACATTCCAAATTTGGCCACATTTTCTCTCACATAGGAACACTGCTTGGAGAAGGAATGTTCCAGAGCAAGGCGCGCTTGGAACATTAAGGACTAGAAACCTGATTTTCACAACAAGAAGAGGCAAATCCTTGGAGTGGTGCGGTGGCCTAGAGGTGGAGCTCTCGCCTCAAAATCAGGAGGCTGCGAGTAGGTAGAGGTAGAGATATTTCTCTCTCTGGGCACACTGAGAATATAATCTGCTGAACAAAACTCCGCACTGGCGACGGGAAGGGCATCAGGCCAGTAAAACGCTCCGCTAGCTCCATACAGTTGCCCAGACTCCACCCCGCAGGGATTATGGGGTCGTTAAAAAAAGAAAACGAGGCAAATCCTTCAATGACTGGCTTTGTTTGGTTAAATAAAAGGTTTTCTTAGGCCAGGGGAAGTTTTAGAGATGTGGATGAAGACGGGAAAAACCTACCGTGTGGGTAAGCGATGCAAGACGCGCATCCTTTGGAAATGGCAGCGGCAACCGTGATTCCGAGGAAATTGGTGGAATTCTTCTCCGGGTTTCCAGTGAAAGGGGACCAGCTGGGATCTTTTAAGAGTTGCTTCAGTCTCTCATAAATAGCAAAGCAGATGATGGTCTCGGAGATGCCCGCGTAGGAGGCGGTAAGGCCTCGGTAAAAGCCCCGGATGCCTTCGGAGCGGTAAACATACCTGGCGCATTGGAGGGTGTTCATTTGCTTCGAGCCGCGGACTCTAGTGGGCGGAGAACAATCAGCAAAATAAGTGGTGGGTTTAACTAGATTTTTAAATAGTTCACCAGGGGCTATCCTGGTGTCTACAACTAGTTGGTAAAACGAGGATGCGCTCGTTGCCAGTTCTATCCCCCTTCAAAACAGAAATCTATCCCCTTCATCTCTAAAATTTAAGGCTCTAGTGCAGCGTTTTCTCAAGCTCACAAGTTTGAAGATATGGACTTCAACTCCCAGAATTCCCCCACCCAGCTATACCCCTCCCCCCCCTTACCTTCTTTCTAGCTGCATTCTGGTTTTCACCATCCAGATGGGATTCATCAGGGAGTTTGTCACAAAAGCTGGAGAAGAGCAAAGAAAAGATGGGATCAGTCCTTTGAGGAACTTCAATTCCCAGAATCCCCCCAGTCAGCATGCTCTGGAGTGCAGGAGTGAGAATCCGGATTGTGTGAAACACAATCTATTAAAAAAAAAAGGGCTGTATGTATGTATGTATGTATGTTCCAGCATAACTCTGGAACACCTCGAGCAATTTCAACCAAACTTCCTACACAGATGATTTACTATCTGGAAACAAATACTGTGGGGGTAAGACACCCCTGGTGTGTGTGTGTGTGTTCCAGCATAACTGTGGAACGCCTGTGCACTGTCATAGAATGCCAATTGTTTGTGATGTCATGTGAGAGGGAAGGGAGAGCCTGGACCATTAAGGAGAGCAAGCGTGGCGACTTAGAGCAGCAATTGTTTGTGATGTCAGTTCCTTCGCAACTTCCTTTGGAAAGGCAGCCGTGACGTTCACCCTCCAGTGAAGCAATGGGGAAGCACCTGATAGATTTGGTGCAAAGTGCCAGGAACATAGCCAGGGTGGGAAAGAGAAGCGCATGGGAGGGGGAAGGGAGAGGGCAGGGATGATGGGCATGGGAGTAGGGAACCCCCTCTCAATGGCTCCCTGTCAGACAAAGGCTTCGACGTCTATAAATACCCGGGCAACGTCGGGTTACCAACTAGTGGAAAATAAAATGTGATTGCACCAGCCCGATGAATGCAGGCCCCTCGCTTAATATCCCCGGCTGACCTTGAAATATAATTTTCACCCTCAAAGGGGTGTGTTGCTCGGTCCAACCGGAACAAGAACGAGCAAGGAAAAATGTGGTACCTGGGACAGGTTAACCCACCTGCGGAAGCCGCCGATGAGATATGGACCATATCGCTGTTGGGTACGAAGACGTGGTTGAACTGCTCCTTCGCTCGGGAATAACATGCAAAATAAACAGCTCTGCAAAGAGGCAAAACAAACACAGGTCGAGTCCTCGGTTTACGACCATGGCGGAGCCCCAAATTTCTGCTGTTAAGCGAGACACTTGTTAAGTGAGTTTTGCTCTATTTTACGATCTTCCTTGCCCATCCCATGGTCGTTAACTTAGTAATACGGTTGCTAAGTGAATCTGGCTTCCCTATGGGCTCTGCTTGTCAGAAGGTCGCAAAAGGGGATCTCATGACCCTCGGATACTGGAACCGTCATAAATGTGAGTCGGTTGCCAAGGGTCTGAATTATGATCACGTGACCACGGCGATGCTGTAAAAGTCGTCATAACTGACTTAACGGTCATATGTCACTTTTTTCAGTGCGTTGTAATTTTGAATGGTCACTACATGCCCCTTTGTAAGTCAAGGACCACCTATATAGGTAGCCCTCCACTTAACAACCACGACTGAAATTTCCGCTGCTTTCTGCATTAAGTGGTGCGGTGGCCTAGAGGTGGAGCTCTCTCGCCTCACAATCAGGAGGGCTGCGAGTTCGATCCTAGGTAGAGGCAGATATTTCTCTCTCTGGGCACCATGAGAATATATCTGAACAAAACTCCGCACTGGCGACAGGATGGGCATCCGGCCAGTAAAAACTCAGCTCCGTTCAGTTGCCCAGACTCCACCCCGATGCAAGGGATTATGGGGTCATTAAAAGGAAACGATGATGAAAAAAGACTTCTTCGGTAGGTTTTACGAGCTTTCTTACCACTGTTGTTAAGCAAACCACTGCCCTTGTTAAAAGTTAGTGGCACGATCATCTGGCTTGCTTATCAGAAGGTCGCCAAAGGGTATCACATGACACACACCCCGGGACCCTGCAACCATCATAAATGTGAGCCCATTGCCAAGCGGCGGAATTTTGATCACGTGACCGAGGGGATCTTGCATGTGTGGAAAAACGGTTATATACGTCCCTTTTTTCAGTTCACTTTGAGGGGTCACTAAAATGGTTGTAAGTCGAGGAATACCAATTACAGAATTAAGGGGATCGAACCAGCACTTTGGACCAGTTCAGTATGGGTATTCTAGCAAGTAAATTGGTTTTTCCCAGTCATCAACCCCTCTAAGACAGGGCAAATACATTTCACGATATATTTTGCATTTCTAGAAGAATAAAAAGGTAAAAGGTTCCCCTCGCACATACGTGCTAGTCGTTCCCGACTCTAGGGGGTGCTCCTCATCTCCGTTTCAAAGCCGAAGAGCCAGCGCTGTCCGAAGACGTCTCCATGGTCATGTGGCTGGCATGACTCAACGCCAAAGGCACACAGAATGCTGTTACCTTCCCACCAAAGGTGGTCCCTATTTTTTCTACTTGCATTTTTTTTTTAAGTGCTTTCGAACTGCTAGGTTGGCAGAAGCTGGGACAAGTCACGGGAGCTCACCCTGTTACGCGGCGCTAGGGATTCGAACCGCTGAACTGCCGACCTTTCGATCGACAAGCTCAGCGTCTTAGCCACTCAGCCACCCTGTAAAACCTTTTAGCAATCCTCACAACTTTTCAGAAACTCAAGTCCGGAATTTCCTTTGTGGCCCCCCCATCCCGCACCCGCAAATGAACCCTCTTGGGGGGGTTGGGGGGGGAAATTAAAAACTGCCTTCAAATTTCTACCTGGATGGCGCGACTCCAACCAGATTGGGCCCCAGCCCACGGAAAAGTGACTTCGGGCCCTCCTTTTCCAAAATGGACCTGGAAAAAAAAGAAGAAGGGAAGGGAAGTGGGGAGAGAAGAAGAAACTTAAGCAGATCTGTTCAAAGCAATTAAAAAAAAAGGACGGAACTAAGAGAGATAGAAAGCCGCAAGGTCAGGGGGTGATATTCAGTTACCTTCGCTATCGCATATTTGCAAATGTGCATGGCCAACCGTGCATGCGCAAAGCATCAAAAACATGAATGAGACATGATTATGTGCGGGTGGGCGGAGCCTCTGGCAGCCGCCGCTACAGGTTCGCCCGAACCGGATAGAACTGGCTGAATACCAGCACTGCACAAGGTAGTCATTTTATCCAGGCTACAACCGACTGCTGGTTGAATTCTCTTCCTTTTACATTTGTAAGAGGGCAGGACCCACTCGTCTCTTAGGAAAATGAGATATTTTAGGAAATATTAAAAGGGCAAGAATATTTCCCCTAAAAGCGGGCAGAAACTCAGCCCCCCCCGCTTTGTCAATGGGCCATTAAGGGCTGGGTCAGTCTATTCTACATAACAAAGAGCTACCTCCTTCAGGCAGAGCCATAGGAGGAATTGCCCAAAGCTCCTTTCATGACATCATCACCCAGCAAGACTCAACCAAGCTTGGGACTCAGGACAGCCTATAGCCGTGATGGCGAACGCATGCCAGAGGTGGCCCGCAGAGCCCTCTCTGCGGCCATGCATGCCGTCACCGGCTGCTCTTCTGGTTTCCGGCGCGCCGGCCAGCTGGTCTTCACGGGTGCCGAAGCGCCGGAAAATGGCCTGAAAATGGTTCGAAAAACAGCCCAAAACGGGCCTTCATTTTTGGTGTTTGCGTTTTCATGCTCCAACGCGGCCACATACATGCTTTCAAAGTTCCAATCGGTCGGGTTCACACAAGGACCCACGCACATTCACGCGCGTTCCGGTTTGGGCACTCGGCGCCGAAAAGGTTCGCCGTCAGTGGCCTGCATGGCCCCAAGGGAGTCTGACAACCAATCAGAATACAAGCTCAAATTCAAAAGCAGTGGTGGGTTGCTCCCAGTTCGCCCAGTTCATTTGGGCGAACTGGTAGCGGCAGGAGGCTCTGCCCACCCACCCAGACATCATCAAAAACGCTCGTGTACTGAATTAAAGCAAGTGCCCGTGCCCACGTGCTACTGATAGCGAACTGGTAGCGGCGGGATTTGAAACCCCACTAGTGCCAGAATGGGTATAAAAACTCAGGCACTCTCAGCAGCTCTTCCCTTTTGTTCTCTTCACCCGAGACCTTCAAGCCATGTGATCCTGCCCACCATTAATAAAACCATCTTTCTAAGCAGCCGCCATGTTTCCATCGGGGGTGGATTCTATTTAACTTTACTACCGGTTCGCCTCGTGCCCGCGTGGGCGCGCTTGCTCTCCTAGCGTGCTCTTCCACGCATGCGCAGAAGCTTCTGTGCATGCATGTTTCACTTTTGATGAGATTCGGGTCAGTGGGCGGAGCCTCCTGCCGGTTTTACTACCGGTTCTATAGAACCGGTCCGAACCGGGGGCAACCTACCACTGGTTTCCACCCGTGTCTTTCTTCCCCAACTTGGAACTGAACCCAGATGGACATTTAATAATAATAATAATAACAACAACAATAACAACAGAGTTGGAAGGGACCTTGGAGGCCTTCTAGTCCAACCCCCTGCCCAGGCAGGAAACCCTACACCAACTCAGACAAATGGTTATCCAACATTTTCTTAAAATTTCCAGTGTTGGAGCATTCGCACTTTCTGGAGGCAAGTCGTTCCACTGATTCATTGTTCCAACTGTCAGGAAATTTCTCCTTAGTTCTAAGTCGCTCCTCTCCTTGATTAGTTTCCACCCGTTGCTTCTTGTTGGGTGGAAATTTCTTCCAACACGTTTATTTTTTCAGCTGTTCACGCCTGGACAAATACGGCTGATTTTGCACCGGATTTAAGCAAAAGACACCAGGCCGTGGTGCGGCGTCTCCCCCAAAATTGGATCTCTAAGAATTGGTGTGTGTGTCTGTTTTAATCTGCGTTTCTAAGACATCACACCGGCTCCCCTGCTGGAAGGGAGAATAATTGTCGTTTTGGAGCCGGCGTAGGAAACACAAACCGTGCATTGTCTTTACAAGTTCACAGGCCAGCTACGGAGGAGAGTTGCTAATTCCCATTTTCCGTGGGAACGGAGAGTAAAAAGAGGAGCAGGCTAGGAGGCTGCCAAGGAGAAGCACGGCTTGGCCTCTTATTGTGTTAAACTGGCAATGGTGGCTTTTTTTTTTAAACTTGCTTTTATTCAGATTTATTTATCCAAGGCCAGAGGCCCCCCCCCACCCAACCTCCATCTCTCTCCAGCCCCTCTTCTGCGCTTACATAATGCATGCCAATTCAGCAGAGAGATCACTGCCAAGGTGGGTGCGTGGGGAGGGGTATTTTTAAAACGCCAAGCAAGCAGGTTGTTTTTTTCCTCCTGGCATGGATAGATGCCTCCCCTGAAAATGTTCCCTCTCTTTTAAAAAAAAAACTGCGCTGAGAAGGACACAAGGACAATCTGTCTGCCTTCAAAATTATGAGCCTCGGCCAGCGTTTCTTTAAAAACTCCGTAATACCCTAGATTTAAAACCAGAAATATTTCCGTTGGGTACTGTACCAGAAAAATATAATAAAGGCACTATGTATTGACTACGTGTCTTAACAGCAGCCAGGATTGTATTTGCACAACATTGGAAAGGTGTGGCGATCCATACAGAAGAGAAGATAATAATAATAATTTTTTAAAAATACTAGAACGCGCAGAAAGGGATAGATGAACACTTGAAATTAAAGAGAAGGAAGATACGGAATATTTCGAAATATGGGATTTGTTTTTAATCAGTGGTTAACTAATAGAAAAAGAAATTAGAACATTTCAAATGATAAGAGAAGGATTAATTTTACTATGAGGGCTTACTACGATATGTTTATTATATGAATAAGTATTAATAATTAATCAGAATTATTATGTTGAGAAAATGAACGTTATTACTATGTTATCAATGCTCAAATTGATTGTAACCATAGGACACACTGTTCATATAGATATTGAAACCATTGCTCTTTCCTTATATAAAGGTAAAGGTAAAGGTTCCCCTCGCACATACGTGCTGGTTGTTCCTGACTCTAGGGGGCAGTGCTCATCTCCGTTTCAAAGCCGAAGAGCCAGCGCTGTCCGAAGACGTCTCCGTGGTCATGTGGCCGGCATGACTCAACGCCAAAGGCGCACGGGACGCTGTTCCCTTCCCACCAAAGGTGGTCCCGTATTTTTCTACTTGCATTTTTTTAAGTGCTTTCGAACTGCTAGGTTGGCAGAAACTGGGACAAGTCACGGGAGCTCACCCCGTTACACAGCAGCACTAGGGATTCGAACCGCTGAACTACCGACCTTTCGATCGACAAGCTCCGCGTCTTAGCCACTGAGCCATCATGTCCCTTTCTTTATATAGCAAAAATGAAAAAAATTATTTGAAAAAAAGAAAAGAAAAGAAAAACTCCCTAAGTTCTTAAAAGCAAAATCATTTCGTGGATTTTAAAACATGCGTGCAAAACAATGCCACCCTTAATTAACGCCTGCAGAAGCTGTAAATGCCCCAACACTGGAAATTTTTAAGAAGATGTTGAATAACCATCTGTCTGAAATGGTGTAGGGTTTCCTGCCTGGGCAGGGGGTTGGACTAGAAGGCCTCCAAGGTCCCTTCCAACTCTGTTGTTGTTGTTGTTGTTGTTGTTATTAATTCGTTAAACACAAATACAAAACCAGTGCATGTTTGTTTATTTAAAAAAAGATGTTGTTTTCACTTTTTTCAATTTTTAAAATACATACATTCCATCTTTCCTTAAGCAGTGTGTTGTCTGGTTACAACTATCTCTGTGCAACATTCCTTCAACCCTTGCAACATCATTCACATTAATATTGCTTCTCTAAACTTAAAAGTACAATGCATTAAACAATTAAACATTTATAAAATTCTTCGTTTTCTTAATATCTTCTAATGATAGTACAATAACAACACTGAACATAATTATTCCCATCTTACGTCTAACAATTGTCATCTTATTTATATCTCTCATCTTCACGTATTTCCTGCTCTTCTTTAGTCTTCTTTATTTCCAAATTCCATTTTTTTATTCTCTTAGGAAATCTTTTATTAATGCTGATGCCTTGGAGGCTTTTCATATTGTGTTACTTTGGCCTGCTTCAAAAATAAAACATTCTGCAAACGTGTCGGTTTTAAATTCACCGATAGTAAATGGCGATAAATATATAAGACGTTGGGAAGAAAAATGATTTGGGGGTCTTCGTTGAGAAGTGGGGTCCTGAGCAGAGGTGGTACTTCAGCCGGTTCAGACCGGTTCGCCCGAACTAGTAGCAGAAATCGTGGGTTGATTTGCTCACCTGCCCCGACTGTATGCCATCCTATTTAGGCATGTTTTTGAGGCCGGGCGCATGCGCAGAAGGTGTGTGTGTGAGCAATGCGTATGCACAGAAGCCTGGGCGCAGGTATGTGCTCGAACTGGGCGCAGGCGGGCAGGGCGAACCGGTAGTACCATTATGTGAAACCCACCGCTAGTCCTGAGCGCAAAACGTTTAGGAATTTTCCTAATATTTTTTTCTAAAGGTGAAGATAGCATTTTTTCAGCCTTGGCCACTTCAAGACCGGTGGACTTCAACTCCCAGAATTCCCCAGCCAGCCATGGCTGGCTGGGGAATTCTGGGAGTTGAAGTCCACCGGTCTTAAAGTGACCAAAGTTAAACAAACGATATAAAATCTTTAGATTATATGCAAAGACCGCACTTTAAAGACACTCACTTCAGCACCTGAAGGACGCCTGGGGGCAAAGAGGTAGGACGGACCACGCCTTCGCCGCTGAGTGTGCCCAGATGAACCTGCGGATAGTAGACAGCGCGGAAGGCCAACCTTGAGGACTGCAACCTTGTCTTGATCACTTCCAAAGGGCAGGTGAAGATGGCCCCCACTGTCCCTCCGCATCTGCAACATTCGACGTACCGAAAAAGGAAAGAAAGAAAAAAAATTCCAACGTTAGGGGTGGGGGGAAAAAAAAAAGAGAGAGAAGAAATCCCAACAGGACCTTTGTTGTGTCTGCGCCGGCCCCCCCCCCAGAGCCGGGCCTCCTGCCAGAAAGTGACTTGGAAAGTGAGGGGGAAGGGCCGTCAGGACTTACCTCGGGAGCACTGGCTTCCCTGGCTCAGCTCCAGGAGCCAGAGGCAGGCCAGGTGGAAGAGATAACGAGGCCTCCGTCCCCTGACTCTTCCCCCCCCAGGCCACGCCTCCAGACCCAGCTGATGGCAATCAGGCCTGGCTGGACCCTAGTTTTCGTAGGCAGGAGAGGTGGGAACAACAGAAGCAGGGGTGGGGCTGGCCTAGGAAGTGCTGAGTCATGGAGCCACACCCCACAGGATATAAAGGCAGCAAGAACTGCTGTGTCTCTTCGTAGCAGGCAAATCAACTGCTTAACTTTGAAGTTTGTTCCTGAGTGATTCATCGGCGTCGAGGGAGATAACAGAGACACTTGGCAGACGCTCGCTAGTTTGCTGCCAGAGCTGATAGTGCCGGCTAATTAAGCCATCACTTGGACGGAGGCGAAGGGGGGGGGGGGACAGAACAACAGGATTACCCCTGTAAAGTTCATATAGGGACTTTAAGCTTTTTCAATTTCCAGAGAATAAGACCCCGAAGTACCACTTTAAACGCCGCATCCAGTTATGGTCACCGCATTACAAAAAAAAAAAAGATATCGAGACTTTGGAAAAAGTGCAAAGAAGAGCAACTAAGATGATTAAAGGCCTGGAGGCTAAAACCTACGAAGAACAGGAGCTGCAGGGATCGGGGTTTGGCTAGTCTAGAGAAAAGAAGGACTGGAGGGGGAAATGACAGCAGTCTTGCGGTATTTGGAGGGGCTGCCACAAAGAAGAACGGATCAACTTATTCCACAAAGCACCAGGTAGGCCGGACAAGAAACAACGGATGGAAATTAATCAAGGACAGAAGCAACCTGGAATGGAGGAGAAAAACTTCCTAACAGTGAGGACAATTACTCAGTGCCTCCAGAAGTCGTGGGTGCTCCATTGCTGAAGGTTTTTAAGAAGAGACTGGACAGGCACCAGTGGCGGGTTTCAAATTTTTTTTACTACTGGTTCTGTGGGTATGGTTTGGTGGGCGTGGCATGGCTTGGTGGGTGTGGCTTGGTGGGTGTGGCATGAGAAGGATACTGCAAAATCCCCATTCCCTCCCCACTCCAGGGGAAGGGTATTATAAAATAAAATCCATTCACTCCCCACTCCCGGGGAAGGATACTACAAAATCCCCATTCCCACCCCACTCCAGGGAAGGGTACTGTAAAATCCCCATTCCCACCCCACTCCAGGGAAGGGTACTGTGAAATCCCCATTCCCTCCCCACTCCAGGGGAAGGATACTGCAAAATCCCCAGTCCCACCCCACTCCAGGGGAAGGATACTGCAAAATCCCCATTCCCTCCCGACTCCAGGGGAAGGATACTGCAAAATCCCCATTTCCTCCCACTCCAGGGAAAGGATACTGCAAAATCCCCATTCCCTCCCGACTCCAGGGGAAGGATACTGCAAAATCCCCACTCCCTCCCCAATCCAGAGGAAGGATACTGCAAAATCCGCATTTCCTCCCACTCCAGGGAAAGGATACTGCAAAATCCCCATTCCCTCCCGACTCCAGGGGAAGGATACTGCAAAATCCGCATTTCCTCCCACTCCAGGGAAAGGATACTGCAAAATCCCCATTCCCTCCCGACTCAGGGAAGGATATTGCAAAATCTCCATTCCTCCCCAATCCAGAGGAAGGATACTGCAAAATCCGCATTTCCTCCCACTCCAGGGAAAGGATACTGCAAAATCCCCATTCCCTCCCGACTCCAGGGGAAGGATACTGCAAAATCCGCATTTCCTCCCACTCCAGGGAAAGGATACTGCAAAATCCCCATTCCCTCCCGACTCCAGGGGAAGGATACTGCAAAATCCGCATTCCCTCCCCAATCCAGAGGAAGGATACTGCAAAATCCCCATTTCCTCCTACTCCAGGGAAAGGATACTGCAAAATCCCCATTCCCTCCCGATTCCAGGGGAAGGATACTGCAAAATCCCCATTCCCACCCCACTCCGGGGGGAAGGGTATTGCAAAATCTCCGTTCACTCCCTACTCCAGGGGAAGGATATTGCAAAATCTCCATTCCTTCCGCACTCCAGGGGAAGGATACTACAAAATCTCCATTCCCTCCCTGTTCCAGGGGAAAGTTACTGCAAAATCCCCATTTCCTCCCGATCAATCAGGATTCCGGAGGCAGAGAATAGATGGGGGGAGACGGGGCCAGTCAGAATTTTTACTGCCGGTTCTCCAAACTACTCAAAATTTCCACTACCGGCTCTCCGGAACTGGTCAGAACCTGCTGAAACCCACCTCTGACAACCCACCTGCCTGAAATGGTATAGGGTCTCCTGCTTGAGCAGGGGGTAGGACTAGAAGACCTCCAGGGTCCCTTCCAGCTCTATTCTGATAGATTGATTGAAACTTGAGGGTGCGCAGATGAACAGCTTCAAAATGGAAATGTCCATTTCCCGGCGGCGGGGGGGGGGGGACAAGAAAACATTCCTGCTGCCTTTAGCACCCCCAAAGAGACCACTGAGGGTCATGTGAAAATCAGGCAGGAAAAAAACAACCTAAAGGCACTGGAAATGGGAGCTGCGGTTTTCCAGAAAAAAAACAAAACACTTTTGCTGCATTGCATTTCCGGGCTGCCCAGAGAAGCGCATTCTCTGCAACGCTGCAGGGTTTTCTGAGGTCATTCAAGAAACGGAGAAAGGACTACAAGCAGTGCTGGTATCAGCCGGTTCGTGCTGGTTCGAACCGGTTCGGCCGAACCGGTAGTGGCAATCTGCCACCCGCCCCGGCGTCCGATTTAGCCACATTTTCTAAGCCACGCGTGCGAGCAAAGCACATGTGCAGAAGGCGCCTGTGTGAGTGAAGCGAGCATGCGCTGCTCCCAGCCCTCAGTTTCCCCCCCTCTGCAAACCAGCTAACGGGAGACCCCAAAATGTTCTCGTTCAAATTTGCGACCTCCAGGCTTGTACGGTGGCTGGATGTTACGCTAACATTACGGGCTCAAAAGAGGTCTCCCATCATTTTTAGCCTCTCTGCCGCAAGCAGCATCTACCGTGCGTTGAAGATAGCTTGCGCCTGTCCAAGGAGGCTCCACCGGGAGGCGCCGCGAGAATTGGGTGCAGTCCGTGCTCCGGCCTTCCGTGAATTCGTTCATTTCACAAATCAGACCACAAATCGTGCGAAATCAGGGGGAACGTCTCAAACCAAGGAAAAGAGAAGTAAAAAAAAATAAAAAATAAAACTCGGCGCCGTTGGGAAAATAACCCGGGAGCCTTCCTAAAAAAATAATGCTAAAGGTTAACCAGGCGCTGTCTCGCGTAGTACTCTGAGGGCAAATATTTTCATTGGCACGGCCCTGCCTTGCACGCCGTTGCAAATCCAATCGCTGGTCTCTTTAAACAGAGTCGGAAATATCAGCAAAATCTAAAGTGGGCTGAAGCCGTATTGGCTAGCGATCTGAACTGCTTGCGATTGCCTTGAGGACGGAGGCATTAAAGCGGAGACTCCTCCCCTATTAAGTTTATCGTGCCTGAAGCCAGATTAGGCTAACGATTGGGAGTGATTGCAGCTGGCTTGAGAGGGAGACATCAGAGCAAAGATTTCTCTCTTTTTTAATTCATCGCGCCTGAAGCTGAATTTGGCTAGAAGAGCCTGCAGCTGGCTTGTGGAGTCAATCATTGGAGCGCGATTGTTCGACTCACAAGTATACTTCCCATATTTCCGATGGTCTTAGGCGACCCCTGGCAAATCGTCATTCGACCCCCAATGGGGTCCCGACCCACAGGTTGAGAACCGCTGGACTAGAGGATCTCTGATGTCCCTTCCAGCTTTGGGATTTTATGTTCCTACGCGTGGAACAGCCTAATCAAGCGACTCTCCTGCCCTCCTACAACCTTTCGTTTTCCCCAACGGACCCTCTGCTCTTCCGAGCACGTTCAACCACGTGCTGCACCATTAATAGCAGCCTGCTCAGGCAGGATCAGTTGCCAGACGGGTCACGAAATCACTTCGCGGGCGGGCAAAGGAGCCATTCCCAGGCCTTGAGGGACAGCTCATCGCACGTGATTCTCCTCCTCCCTCCTGCTCCAGAGCGGGTTTTATCCCGCTGCATTGAGAGCGCTTTTCGCACTCGGTGGCCCCCACTCCCCCAGGGCCTGCGTCCTCCCAGAAATTGAGCTGTTGCAGCGCAAGGAAGGCATTCTGACATTCTGCAGGGTTTTGTTTCTTGCAAAGGTTGGTTGGGATGCTTCCCGTTGCAAAATGAGGATTAGGGAGAGTTAGAAGGTGGTGATGGGGGGGGAAAAGGAATGTAATTCTGTCGCATCTCAGGATCGAATCCACACGTAACACCCCACACGCCCTCATTTCTCGGATCCAATCGATCGGCTGCAGATTGGAAACCAAAACTTTGCACTTTCAGCTTTTCGGAAACGGCTCGCGAAGGCCCGCTTGGAGACACCGGGGTTAACACTCCGGGGAAACAGCTCACAGGCGAAGTGTGCCGATCGCATCAGGGGTGATGTGGCCGGCAACTGACCTTTCCTTTCCCTACGCCTCGATTTTTTCAAGGAAGCTTCAGTCAATTCGAAATCTCAACAGGTTGGACGACAGGTTTTTCATTTTTTCAGCCCGAGGTTTCTTGCTAAAATGTTCTTTCTGCGCCAACTCAGTAAGCGCAAACTGCCCAAGGAGCTGCTGATCCAGTTCTACAGAGGAATTATTGAGTCTGTCATTTGCACCTCTATAACTGTCTGGTTCGGTTCTGCAACCCAACAAGAAAAACACAGACTTCAGAGGATAATTAGAACTGCAGAAAAAATAATTGCTACCAACTTGCCTTCCATTGAGGGCCTGTATACTGCACGAATCAAGAAGAGGGCCGTGAAAATATTTGCAAATCCCTCGCATCCTGGACATAAACTGTTTCAACTCCTACCCTCAAAACGACGCTATAGAGCACTGCACACCAGAACAACTAGACACAAGGGCAGTTTTTTCCTGAAGGCCATCACTCTGCTAAACAAATAATTCCCTCAACACTGTCAGACTATTTACTGAATCTGCACTACTATTAATCGTTTCATAGTTCCCATCACCAATCTCTTTCCACTTATGACTGTATGACTATAACTTGTTGCTGGCAATCCTTATGATTTATATTGATATATTGATCATCAATTGTGTTGTAAATGTTGTACCTTGATGAACGTATCTTTTCTTTTATGTACACTGAGAGCATATGCACCAAGACAAATTCCTTGTGTGTCCAATCACACTTGGCCAATAAAAATTCTATTCTATTCTATTCTAAAATGTAAAACAAAAAAACAAAAAAAACGCAGCACAATTGGCTGTTTCCTTGCATTGCTCCGTTGAGCTTCCACGTTCCGAAGCAGCCTACCTGTGAATAACGGCTGGGAGAAGCTGTGGCGGGTGACATGCTCGCAGCCCACTGCACAGGTAGTCCTCGACTTAAAACAGTTCGTTTAGTGACCACTCAAAGTCACAACGGCACTGAAAAAAAAGTGACTTACGATCGTTTTTCACACTTACGACCGTTGCACAATGTAAGCCGCCCTGAGTCTTCGGAGAAGGGCGGGATATAAATGTAAATAAATAAATAAATAAATAAATAAATAAGTTGCGGCGTCCCCTGGGTCACGTGACTGTCGGACAGGCAAAGTCAGTGGGGAATCCCGATTCACTTAACAACCAGGCGACGAACCTAACGTCCGCACTGATGCACTTAATAAGCATGCCAAGAAAATTCGTAAAATGGGGGCAAAACTCCCTGAACGCAGGTCTCACTTAGCCACAGAAACTGTTGGGCTGCACTGAGGTCGCAAATCGAGGACTACCTGAAAAGACTTAATCTCCAAGCTCCCTTGTCTATCAAAACGATGTGCAGAATCTTTTCAAACCGGTGGGGAAGCTATGGCCACTTTTACGACCTGCGGACTTCAACTCCCAGAATTCCCCAGTCATGGCTGTCTCGGGAATTCTGGGAGTTGAAGTGCACAGGCCGTTAAAGAGCCCGGAGTTGTCCGACCCTAATTTTGCAAATTAACCAGCAGTTTAAAAAAATAAAATGCAACCCTTCACTGCCTGAATGGATTAGAATTTCTAGGTTCTAACATATCTCACGATCTAAAATGGACAGCTAACATCAAAAACGTCATCAAAAAAGCACAACCAAGAATGTTCTTCCTGCGCCAACTTAGGAAGCTCAAACTGCCCAAGGAGCTGCTGATCCAGTTCTACAGAGGAATGATTGAGTCTGTCATCTGCACCTCCAGAACTGTCTGGTTCGGTTCTGCAACCCAACAAGACAGACACAGACTTCAGAGGATCATTAGAACTGCAGAAAAAAAACAATGGCTACCAACCTGCCTTCCATTGAGGACCTGCATACTGCACGAGTCAAAAAGAGGGCTGGGAAAATATCTACAGACCCCTCGCATCCTGGACATAAACTGTTTCAACTCCTATCCTCAAAACGACGCTACAAAGCACTGTACACCATAACACTAGACACAAGGTCAGTTTTTTCCCTAATGCCATCACTCTGCTAAACAAACAATTCCCTCAACACTGTCAAACTATTACTAAATCTGCACTACTATTAATCTTCTCATCGTTTCCATCACCCATCTCCTCCCACTTATGACTGTATGACTGTAACTTTGCTGCTTGTATCCTTACGATTTATACTGATATTGTTTCCTGATTGTTTATTTGTACCCTATGACTAACATTAAGTGTTGTCCCTTATGATTCTTGATGAACGTATCTTTTCTTTTATGTACACTGAGAGCCTATGCACCAGAGACAAATTCCTTGTGTGTCCAATCACACTTGGCCAATAAAAAATTCTATTCTATTCTATTCTATTCTATTCTATTCTATTCTATTCTATTCTATTCTATTCTATTCTATTCTATTCTATTAATGTTTAAGCCGTACCAAGCAAGCCCTGCTCTGAAACAAGATTTGCGTTTCAGTGCCAACTGGGGAAAAAAAAAACCAACCTGAAATTTTAAAAGAAAAATCTGAGGTTAAATTCCCTATCGTTATGCCTCATTATAAAATCCTTCCTGCCCAAAGTAATTATTTTCAAATCCAATCATAGGCTGGGACATCACTGCCATTTCCAGTTGGACCAATGCAAGCTTGCCAGATTGCACGAAACCCGTGTCAGGGTTGACCAACGCTGCAGAGGTGTCGGGATTACACATCCCATCATCCCCCGCCCCGCTGGCGATTTAACAGCTGCAGCAAGAGAAATATTTCTGCTTGCGTGCGATGGATTGTCTGGCGCAAGGAAGAACTGGTTAGCTCTACTGCTCAAAGCAACAGAGATATAATTTAATTTAGATTAACGAAGTTCAAAGGGACCTGGTAGGTCATCCAGTCCAACCCCCCACCCAAGCAGGAGACCCTATACCATTTCTGACCGATGGCAGTCCAGTCTCTTCTTGAAAGCCTCCAGGGATGAAGCTCTCACAACTTCCGAAGACAACTTCTGTTCCATGGGTGGATTGTTCTCACTGTCAGAAAATTCCTCCTTATTTCTAGGTTGAATCTCTCTTTGATCTGCTCGTTCCAGATAAATGTTCTCCCACGGAAATACAGTTGGCGGAGCACAACTTTCTACAAAATCACAACCTCGCACTTCCCACAAGTCTGAAGTCAGCGCAGGGCATCCTTCCTGATAATTCTGCATTTATGTCAGCCAGAAAATGTTTTGCTTTAGCGCACCAATTGTCTGCGGGGTATCGCTGGAAAAATCCCATGGGCTTCATCGCTTAGATACCTTTTTTAAAAAGGGAAGCTGCTGGCTGTTACTGAAGAAATTTAATTTTTATCGTGCCATCGGCTTTCTAAGAAAGAAAACAACCGCACCACAAAGAAACCCTTATTTTACAAAGTTGGCACGCCATTAATTCCAGCAAAGCTTTTACCCAAAAAAAAAAGAGCCGTTGCAAAATAGAAACGGACCCTTTCCGCATAACCGACATTACTTGCCTCCAGCGACAGTTATCCCCAAAGGGCAGACAGAAGATCAGAATCACAAAAGGAAGAAAAAGAGAGAGAGAGACAGAGAGAGAGAGAGAGAGATCCTGCCAGTGAGCCAAGCGACATTGCAGAAAAACCATTCTGACAACTTTTAAGTTGCCCTATTTTGAGAGGCAGGGGAAATCGCCAAACACAAGTCGAGTTTCAAGGATTTGGCAAAGGAAATGAAAGCGAGGAAGCATTTCCTGTTGCTTCAGAGAACAATGGAATATGTCGCCAAGAAATTGGCACGCTTAAACGCTGGAAAAAGCCATGTTCTTCTCCCCCAACCACGAGTCACCGAAGAGTCGTGAGCTCACAAACTCTGGTTTGTTTTAAGCACACGTGTGGCATGAGGACAGTCTCAAAGCTACGCTAAACAATACAGATTAGCCCCGAGCTTAAAAACTATCCTACCTGTCAATAGGAGTTGAAATACTAAAAAGGGCAAGAGATGATGGATAGACGCAGAATATATCTTAATATGGGATTTGTGTTATTAAAGACTAGAAAATAGAGCTAGAACCTAAAAGTTGGGAAGATGTTACTATGTGTACTGATATACGATAGAAGAATAGAATAGAATAGAATAGAATAGAATAGAATAGAATAGAATAGAATTTTTATTGGCCAAGTGTGATTGGACACACAAGGAATTTGTCTTGGTGCATAGGCTCTCAGTGTACATAAAAGAAAATAGAATAGAATAGAATAGAATAGAATAGAATTTTTATTGGCCAAGTGTGATTGGACACACAAGGAATTGTCTTGGTGCATATGCTCTCAGTGTACATTAATTGTACTATATATTGAAGCTATTATAGTTAATACGTATAAGTAGATGTTAGAAGTTAAGACTACTATTATGGATGTTTAAAAAGTAAAAAATAAGGGATGATGGATAGATACATTATACTTCTTAATATGGGAATTGTTGCATTAGTTATCATTAAGTATTGTACTTTATGATTCTTTTTTCCAACGAGTTTTTACTAATTTTTTAATCTCCCCCCTAAACACATACATAGTTTATGAACAGGGTATTGGCCATATCATATCTTATGCAGTTTAACATATCCAAATACATTTTACTTTATTACAATTTCTGCCAAAGTATTCTTTTCCCGTATTTTGATCGTGTCTTAATATTTTTATTGTTTTATATGTATTTTAAATTGGCCATATTTGATAGGTTTTTTAATTACTGTTTTATTTGGCTTTTGTGGTTTTATTTGTGGTTTTATTTGGCTGTGAACCGCCCTGAGTCCTTCGGAAGAAGGGCGGTATAAAAATTTAATAAAATAAAATAAATAAAATAAATATTTCCATGCTCATTTATGTAAATCACATCTTCCTTCGCCCTCCAGTTCTAATTTCTCCATTTTTACTCATATTTATTCTCTTTTATTGTTTTTTAGCTATTTCAATTTTTATCCTGATATATATTGAAACATATTCGGGGTTGTCTTTCTTCCATTTCATCTTTTCCATTTTATAGCAATCTTTCTTCTACTTCTCCTTCCTCTCCCTCCCTTCTTTTATCCTTCCTACTTTCTCCTCTCCTCTCCTACTCCTTCTCAACTTCCCCTTCCTTTCTCCCCCTCCTCCATTCTTCCTCCCTATCTAACCTTCTCTCCTACTCTTGTTTCTCCTCCCTTTCTCACTCTCCTCTTCCCTTTCTTCTTTCTCCCTCCCTCCTTCCTGTACCTTATGATTCTCGACGAATGTATCTTGTCTTTTTATGTACACTGAGAGCTTATGCACCAAAGACGAATTCCTTGTGTGTCCAATCACACTTGGCCAATAAATAATTCTAATTCTAATCTAATTAGGGGCTAGTAATAAAGAGACAGAAAGTAGAAATTGGAAAAACACTATTTTGTACCCTGCTGCAAAATATAGCTAAAGTTAAAGGTTCCCCTTGCACATACGTGCTAGTTGTTCCCGACTCTAGGAGGCGGTGCTCATCTCCGTTTCAAAGCCGAAGAGCCAGCGCTGTCCGAAGACGTCTCCGTGGTCATGTGGCCGGCATGACTCAACGCCAAAGGCGCACGGAACGCTGTTCCCTTCCCACCAAAGGTGGTCCCTATTTTTTCTACTTGCATTTTTACGTGCTTTCGAAACTGCTAGGTTGGCAGAAGCTGGGACAAGTAACGGGAGCTCACCCCGTTACACGGCAGCACTAGGGATTCGAACCGCCGAGCTGCCGACCTTTCGATCGACAAGCTCAACGTCCTAGCCCGAGCCACCGCGTCTCCGCTGCAAAATATAACACATTATAATTACAGTATATATATATATATATGTAAATCTGAGAAGCTGGAAGGATATTAATATGTATATTTAAATTAATACTAGCACTGTCACCAAGATTCTGTATAGAGTAAATTGACCCAGACAACGTACTGTTCGCTAAACATATGGAAGGAAAAAAAAATAAAATTAAATTAAAAATAAAAAAAACTATCCTAGCTGGACTTCCAAACGTCAAGCCCTTAAGTTCAACCTCCAGTTAAAAGCCGCTTTGCTGCCACTGAAGTCAACCGATTGGAACAAGATTTACTTCCAGTTGATCTTGCTTGATTAAGAGATCCAACTCGTCATTCAGCGGCCGTTCAGAACACCCTGCAGTCTTTCGGCCCCATTATACTTTCAAAAACACAATTGCTCAAGCCAATTTGGAGGGAACACGGGGAAGAGTTGACCTTAGCAAGTACTCTTTTTACGCAGCCGCGTGGGACAAAACACAGCAGGGACACAATCCCTTGTTAGGACATTGTGTTTCCGAAAGGAAAGGAGAAATGCAATAACCAGGAGTTGGTTTGCGTGTGTGTGTGTGTGTGTGTGTGTGTGTGTGTGTGTGTAGGTGGGTGTGGAACCATTGCTAATTGAGCCAGGGAAAAAAAAAAAAAAGACGCAATCTTAGAAGGCCAAGAAACAGTGTGACACAATCAGAAGGACTTGCTCTTCCAAGTTTGCAATTTACAAAGAGCCAAAGTGCAAACTTGGCTGAGGGGTTTGCAAATAATAATAATAACAACAACAACAACAGCAAACAACAACACCACAACACACCAGATATCACAGTTGTGGAAAACCGAAATGTACAATTTATTGACATGGCGGTACCAGGAGATGCCAGAGTTGAAGAAAAAGAACTGGGGAAAAAAAATCATAAAATATCGCGACCTGGCCATCGAAACTACACGGTTATGGATGAAACAGTGATACCCATGGTCATCGGGGCACTTGGTACCCTGTCCAAGAATTTTATAAGATATATAATATAACAACAGAGTTGGAAGGGACCTTGGAGGCCTTCTAGTCCAACCCCCTGCCCAGGCAGGAAACCCTACACCATCTCAGTCAGATGGTTATCCAGCATTTTCTTAAAAATTTCCAGATACATCAACAAACTGCAGCTTCCTGCAATAACACCAGCAGAATTGGAAAAAACTGCGCTATTCGGAACATCGTACATCTTAAGAAGGTACTTGGTTGATACCTAGGATGCTGGCAGCAACCCGTATCAACCATCAGCACCAGTCAATGGTATTTGTGATGCCTTTTTGAATGTTCAGTTGACTGAGTTTCATTTTTAATGAATAAAGATAATAATAGTAATAATAATAATAATCTTCATCATATATTTTAAGAAGGTACTTGGCTGATACCTAGGACGCTGGCAGCAACCCGTATCAACCATCAGCACCAGTCAATGGTATTGGTGATGCGTTTTTGAATGTTCAGTTGACTGAGTTTCATGTTTAACAAATAAAATAAATAATAACAATAATAATAAACAACTAGACTCATAAAGTTTCTTGCTTCATCTATAAGGAAGGACCGCTGGCTCTGAAAATCAGACGATGACGATGATAATTATTGTCGTTAATCTTCAATTTGATTCACAGTCTGGGACTGGTAAAAACCTAGACCCTATAGAGCACTTGGGCTTTTGAGTGCATGCGCTAAAATAAGCCTCCCCCTCCCCAGAAAATAAGCCCCCCCCCCCAAAAAAATATTTAAAGGCAGAGCTGGAAATCAGGTAAGACGGCAAGAGGAGCGCCCCAAAATAATAAGACCTCCTCAAAAATAAGACCAAGCACTTATTTCGGGATTCAAAAAAATAGAAGACAAGGTCTTATTTTCGGGGAAACACGTAGTAGTAGTAGTAGTAGTTAGTACTAGTAGTAATAGTAGAGTAGTCCATGACATGATTTTCTTCTGATGAAACCAAGGGGGAAAAGTTTAGAAAAGCCAGATTCTGGATGGGGAAAAAAACTTCGTCAAAACTCCCCTTTTCTCCCCCCCCCCCAGGAGTATTTTAGCAACAGGGAGGGTGAGAAATTAATCAACACCAGCTACATTCAGGGATTAAACCAGGAGTCTGCACTGGTGCCCAGAGACACCAAAGTGGATAACAAAGATAGCAACGCCCTCCCGAAATACACATTAATCTTTTAAGAAGCCTTTCCCCCTACATCTGCAGATTCCATAATCTGAGGGTTTCGTAACCTGATTATCATAGTAATTTCATAACGATCTTCCGTTTAAGGAAGTGTCGGTGAATTGGATAAGGACCAGCACTTATTTGATTGATATTTGTTCACCATCGCTTTTTAAGGACTCAAAAATTTCTGATTTTTTGACGAGAACAACCGTAAACACTACCTATATAAGCATGACATGCCACAGGCGGAACAATCTCCTGCCTCTAATTATAACTTATAACTCTAATTATATACACCCAGGGGGAGGGCCTTCTCTGTGGGGGCACCAACCCACTGGAACACGCTACCACCAGGTATCCGTCAACTCCCTGATCTTCGGACCTTTCGACGCGAGCTGAAAACATTTCTGTTTCACCGTGCAGGACTGGCCTAGTGGGGTTTTAATAAGGGGTTTTATTGGTTTTAAGTTCTTCAATCAGCTCTAAATTTTCCTTTGTATTAATTGATTTTACTTTGACTGTAAACCGCCCTGAGTCCTTTGGGAGAAGGGCAGTATAGAAATCGAAACAATAATAATAATAATAATAACTTGCCTGCTGAATCAGTTACTTCACCCCACAGACAAAACAGTGGGTCATTTCGTCAAGCCGTCGCCTTTCGCACAACTTCCTTGATTTTAAAAGGGTGGTTTCCCCCCCCCCCCCCCGTACTTTCGTTTGTTGTTTCAGGGTGTGTTGCGTTATGATGCAAAGCGGAGAAAATCTTTCTCGGAAGGAAAGAAGGATACCACGGGGCGATATCTATCGGCTTCCGAACGCCCTAAGGGCACCTAAGGGATCTGATGCAACGGGTGATCAACTAGGTCGGAGGCAATCTGGAGATGAGAACACGTTGGAGAGGAGCGGGGTGGTAGTGGCCCAGCAAAAGGATTGGCCCTGCAACCACCACCACCCCACTCTCTCCTAGGGCTTTTTTTCTGACAGCTAAAGGTAGACTGCTACTGTCCATGGGAGATCAGCGTATAAAGTGTGCGCATGGGGTGAACAAATGAGAAAGAAGACTCCCCAGGGAAGGAGGAGGACAAAAACCAGAAAATTAGGGAAGTAGGAGAAGGAGAAGGAGAAGGTGGAAATTCTCAATGAAAGTGGGGGAGGAAAGGAGGCGGTGGCTCAGTGGCTAAGACACTGAGCTTGCCGATCAAGAAAGGTCGGGCGGTTCGCATCCCTAGTACAAGGCGGGGTGACACCCAGCAGGTGCTGACAGGTTCTGGAGAACCGGTAGCGGAAATTTTGAGCAGTTCGGAGAACCGGCAAATGCCACCCGCTGGCTGGCCTCAGGAATGGGGTGGGAATGGAGATTTTGCAACATCCTTCCCCCAGGAGTGGGGAGGGAATGGGGATTTTGCAATATCCTTCTCCCAGGAGCGGGGTGGGAATGGGGATTTTGCAAGATCCTTCTCCCAGGAGTGGGGTGGGAATGGGGATTTTGCAGTATCATGCCCCACCAAGCCCTACCACGCCCACACCAAGCGACATCCACAGAACCGGTAGTTAAAAAGAATTTGGATTTCACCACTGGGTCAAGGCCGCCTTGCGTGTGAGCAAGGGGGGGTTGGACTAGGTGACCTCCCAGGGTCCCTTCCCAACTCATTGCTACTGTTACTGAATGAAGAAAAGAAGTGGGGGGGGGAGAAAGGGAGGAGACAAAAAGAGAGGGAGAGAAGGGATGAATGGGGAAGGGGAGAAAAATGATGAATGGGGGGGCGTGGGAACGGAGGGGAGAAAATTTATGAATGGGGGCGTGGGAAGGGGAGGAAAGCATGAATGGGGCAGAGGAGGGAGGCGGCGCGGGACTCACCCCCCGGCGAACAGATGAAGCAGCGTGCTCTTCTCCGCCGAGACCCCGGCCATTGCCCGCCGCCCGCCCCAAGCCGGCCTCGGTCCTTCCCGGCGCTGCTGCGGCTGCTGCGCTACGAACTGCCGAAACTCCCGAACGCCCGGCCGAAGGACCGCCTGGCTCGCTACTGCGCCTGCGCCGTTGTGTCACGCGATGCCGGCGCCGGGCTCCACGTGCGGCGCGAGCCAACCACGAGGCCGGCGGAGGCGCGAGAGGGGAGAGCGATGACGCGAAGGGGTGCCGAGGGACGCGATTGGCCGGCTCGGGGGGGGGGCGGGAAAGGCGGAGGAAGGGCGGGGTGAGGCGAGGACGAGAGCCGGGATGATGACGCAACAGAGGCGGTGGGAGGGGTGGGGAGAGACGCCGGCCGGCGTCACAAAGGAAAGGGGCGGGGCTTCGCGCAGGGGGGCGGGCCGGTTTGTTTGTTTCTTTATGAATGGGAACAGCGTGGGAAGGGGCGGACCCGATGGGGAGTTCCCGTATTGAATGAAGATTCGTGCGCCCCCCAAAAAATTAATTAATTAATTTAAAAAAGTTGGAATCGCAGCTCACCACTTGGTCCCCTTTCCCAGGGATGTGGGACGGCGAGTCTCCCTCCCTCTCTCCCTCTCTCTCTCCTCCCTCTCCCTTTCTCTCTCTCTCTCTCCCTCTCTCTTTCTCTCCATCTCTCCCTCACTCTCCTCCCTCCTGCTCTTTCTCCCCCTCCTCTCCCCTCTTTCTTTCCCCTTCTCTTTCCCTTCCCTACCTCTCCCTCCCTCTCTCCTCCTTCCTCCTTCTCTCTCTCCTCTCCCTCTCCCCATCCCTCTTCCTCTCTCCTCCTCCTCTCTCTCCTCCTCCATCTCTCCCTTTCTGTCTCTCCATCTATTTCTCTCTCCTCTCCTCCTTCCCTCTCCTCCTTCCCTCTCCCTCCTCCTCCTCTCTCCTCTCCCCATCCCTCTCCTCTTTCTCCTCCTCCTCTCTCTCCTCCATCTCTCCCTTTCTGTCTCTCCATCTATTTCTCTCTCTCCCTCCCCTTTCCCCTCTCCTCCTTCCCTCCTTCTCTCTCTCCTCTCCCTCTCCCCATCCCTCTTCCTCTCTCCTCCTCCTCTCTCCTCCCTCCATCTCTCCCTTTCTGTCTCTCCATCTATTTCTCTCTCCCTCCCCTTTCCCCTCTCCTCCTTCCCTCTCCCTCTCCTCCTCCTCTCCCTCTCCCCATCCCTCTCCTCTTTCTCCTCCTCCTCTCTCCTCCCTCCATCTCTCCCTTTCTGTCTCTCCATCTATTTCTCTCTCCCTCCCCTTTCCCCTCTCCTCCTTCCTCTCCCTCCTCCTCCTCTCTCCCTCTCCCCATCCCCTCTCCCTCCTCCCTCCCCCTCCCCTCCTTTCTCTCCCTCTCCCCCTCCCCCTCTCCTCCCTCCCTCTCTCTCCTCCTCCCTCTCTCTCCTCCCTCCATCTTTTTCTTTCTGTCTCTCCATCTATTTCTCTGTCTCTCCCTTTCCCTTCTCTCCTCCCTCCCTCTCTCTCTCTCCCTTCTCTCCTCCCTCCCTCTCTCTCTCTCTCCCTCCACTCCTTCTCTCTCTCCCTTTCCCCCTCCCCTGCCCCTCTTCCTCACTCCCTCTCCTCCTCTCCCTCCCTCTCTCTCCCAAATTTGGGGAATTCTGGGAGCTGAAGTCCACCCTTCTTCAAGTTTGCCAGAGTGGACCAACACTGGCTTTACAAGGTGACTCAGCCACAGTTAATAGTCCCTAAATGCTACAATCTCTCTTTAAAACATTATATATATATAAAAAAGACAGAACATTGTGGGAAGCCATCCTTGCAACACACCCTTGTGCCTAGAGGCGCATTTCCCCAGGAAAGAGGAACACAGGATGTTGGTGTCACATTGCAACGCAATCCAGAGAGTCCTTGCGGGAGGGGGGGGGCACCTTTGGCCGTGACGTTGGTCTGGCTCAAGACGCTTAGCCAAAGGAGAAGTGTGTGTGTGTGTCTTTGGGGAAGAAGCAGCTGTTGGTCACAGGATCCCTTGTAAGGAAAGTCAACTTGGAAGGAGAGAACAAACATTGGCCAAACTGTTGGCTTCTTCATAAACAAATTAGAAAAATGCATTTTTTAAAAAATTTTTTTAAAAAATCAAAGTTTCATAGTAAAAAAAAACAAAAAACACCACGAGCAACTCACAAGTAAGTTATTTATCCAGCCACTGCTGAGGTTGTATAATCTGTTAGTTATTTCCCTGGTTATTTTAATGCAAGGGTCTCCAACCTTGGCAACTTTAAGCCTGGTGGACTTCAACTCCCAGAATTCCCCACCAGGCTTAAAGTTGCCAAACTTGGAGACCCCTGTTTTAATGTCAGCCTTCCCATCTGTTCATAAGGATATTACAAAGATTGGATGAATTCGCTTCCCCAATTATGCCGTCCAACACGGTGCTGCGCTTCGGTGTTCCGACCCTGCATAAATACCATCTTTTAAAATTGCCACTTCTTCCACAAGTCCTCTAGAACGGAAGCATTTCCTAAACTTCTTTCTCTCCCTTTCCATTTTGAAAAATTTGGGTGCTCTCCTAAGGCAGGGGTCGGCAACCTTAAACACTCAAAGAGCCACAAAGGTCCTGACCGGAAGCCCCCCGTTCAATTCTGGAGCCAACCGGAAGTCCAGTTCCCCCATCATAGTCTCCTCCTAGCACAGTGTCCTTTTTCCTTTGTTGACCGGAAGTTGGTTCCCCCACCATAGAGTCTCCTAGCAAGTCATCCTTTTTCCTCTACCTGTCTTAACCGAAAGCCGTATCAATTGTGGAGCCGACTGGTGACAGGGAGCCACAGCAGAGGGATGAAAGAGCCACATGCGGCTCCAGAGCCACATGAGGCTCCAGAGCCACATGAGGCTCCAGAGCCACATGAGGCTCCAGAGCCACATGAGGCTCCAGAGCCACCGGTTGCTGACCCCTGTCCTAAGAAAGAGTGTTTCTTTCTAAGGCTTACATTTATCAGTATTTGCCGCATTAATTTTGTTTTTAAATGACTCAGTCGTTGCCACTTCTCACGACTGTTGAGGGGCGTTTTAATCTTAGATTATTTTTCAGTACAGGCTGGCTGATCATGGGTGACTTTGAGAGGTTCTGACTCTTTGAGTTGTGCCTAAAACAGGGAGCAAAACGAAGGCATCGGAGATCAGACGTCCAAAATGATCCTCGGCAAAATGCTGCATTAACGCGATATTGGTCAGTCTGGGTATATAACAAGCCTCTAGAAACCTGCTTGTTTCAGCTTTTCATACTGGGGTCTAGAGCTGAACGGAAGAAGTTCCTTGGATGAGAAGCAAAGCAAACAAAAAAGGGACAAACAAACAAAACAACAACAAAACAAGAAACAACAAAAAAATAACAATTTTGGGAAAATTGGGGCAACGGACAGCAGTCTTTTCAAACACATCCGTTTCCTCTTTTCAATCAACCATATTTATTCGATCGATGACCAGCAGAAGTGGGGTTAAAAAAAACCAAAACAGAGCGATGCAAATGAATAGAATAATTTCCTAACAGCTAGCAAAATAATTACTTCTCTGACCATTTCTAGTTAACCATAGTGGGCAGTTAAGAGAATAATAGCGTTGGAACGGGACCTTGAAGGTCTTCTAGTCTAACCCCCTGCTCAAGCAGGAGACTCTATATATACCATTTTATGCAAGTGACTGTCCAGTCTCTTCTTAAAAGCTTCCAGTGTTGGGAGCATTCACAACTTCTGCAGGCAAGTTGTTCCACTGATTAATTGTTCTAACTGTCAGGAAATTTCTCCTTAGTTCTAAGTTGCTTCTCTCCTTGGTTAGTTTCCACCCATTGCTTCTTGTCCTGCCCTGAGGGGCTTTGGAGAATAGCTTGACTCCCTCTTCTTTGGGGCAGCCCCTCAAATATTGCAACACTGCTATCTTGTCACCCCTGGTCCTTCTTTTCACTAAACTAGCCAAGCCCAGTTCCTGCAACCGTTCTTCATATGTTTTAGCCTCCAGTCCCCGAATCATCTTGGTTGCTCTTCTCTGCACTCAGTTCCTGCAGAAATTTGTAATCTTAAACACACAAAATTGTTTTGGTGGAAGAAATGTGTGTGTGTGTGTTTGTGTAGATATACTGTATACACCCTCTACATTTTTATTAAGCTACTGCCAGACTGCCAGATCAATATGGAAAGTAGCAAATTTTTCAAGTGTCATTCAATAGAAATTCATGAAAACTCTCTGCTTGGCAGGCGGAAATCTTGGCTATTATTTCAAAAAAAGTTCATTATTTTAGCCCTAAGGAAAGCTCTGCCTTTGTCTCCCGAATAGCTAAATTAAAACAAGCCATTCTCTAATCTAGCATTGGTGTTGGGCCAGCCAGAGGAATTTTAAACAACCGGCTCTGCATAATAAAAATATCTGAAATTCCCTAGCAATCGCTTCCTTAAATCCCTGTTTGTTCTCTCCCAAAAGCTTTGGCTGATAAGGTTCCCCAGCATATATATTGCAGACATTTGCAAGACAAGATTGCTTCATTCAAGTTCAACAGATTGCATTGTTGGTTTTTGGGAGTTCATCTGAATTTAGGTCAGATAAACTTGTTTGCAGACCCCGTTGAATCAAAGATCATGTGATAGTTTTGAAACTGGAGGCAAACATTCTTCGGGGCAGATGACTTAAAAACCTTCACCTTTGAGACTGTGGCATATTTCCACATCAAGAGCTTAAAAATAGTTTTGTGATGATGTCTAAGTCAGTGAAACAGACAGAATCTTTGGTGGGCGGAAAAAACAACAACCAGAATACTATCCTCTGAATACAACAAAATACCTTATGCCACCAGACTTGAAATCTTGGATTTAGAAAACTTAGAACTCCGCCGCCTTCGACAAGACCTGCGTTTAACTCATAGAATCATCTTTTATTATTATTATTTATTTGCATTTATATCCCACCCTTCTCCGAAGACTCAGGGCGGCTTACACTATGTCAAGCAATAATCTTCATCCATTTGTATATTATATACAAAGTCAACTTATTGCCCCCAACAATCTGGGTCCTCATTTTACCTACCTTATAAAGGATGGAAGGCTGAGTCAACCTTGGGCCTGGTGGGGCTTGAACCTGCAGTAATCGCAAGCAGCTGCTGTTAGTAACAGACTGTCTTAGCAGTCTGAGCCACTCAAGGACCCTTGATCTATTGCAATGTCCTTCCTGTTGAAGACTACTTCAGCTTCAATCACAACAATACAAGAGCAAACAATAGATTTAAACTTAATGTTAACCGCTCCAATCGATTGCAGAAAATATGACTTCTGTAACAGAGTTGTTAACGCTTGGAACACACTACCTGACTCTGTGGTCTCTTCTCAAAATCCCCAAAGCTTTAACCAAAAACTGTCTACTATTGACCTCACCCCATTCCTAAGAAGTCTGTAAGGGGCATGCATAAGAGCACAAACGTGCCTACCGTTCCTGTCCTATTGTTTTCTATCATTATATCCAATTAATATAGTTATGACATACTTATATATATGCTTATATATTATATGGTTACTTTCATGCGTATATACTGTTGTGACAAAATCAATAAATAAATAAAATAGAATTTGAATTCCGGCGATGTTTCAAGACATTAAGATTCCCAGATCCTCGGGGCGTGTTTGAAGCTGATTGATTGCCAAAATCAATAATAGTAAAGGTGACCAACTTTTTTACAATGAGAAGGAGGACACACACGTGAAAATATTTGCAGATCCCTCGCATCCTGGACATAAACTGTTTCAACTCCTACCCTCAAAACGACGCTATAGAGCACTGCACACCAGAACAACTAGACACAAGAACAGTTTTTTCCCGAAGGCCATCACTCTGCTAAACAAATAATTCCCTCAACACTGTCAGACTATTTACTGAATCTGCACTACTATTAATCTTCTCATAGTTCCCATCACCAATCTCTTTCCACTTATGACTGTATGACTATAACTTGTTGCTGGCAATCCTTATGATTTATATTGATATATTGATCATCAATTGTGTTGTAAATGTTGTACCTTGATGAACGTATCTTTTCTTTTATGTACACTGAGAGCATATGCACCAAGACAAATTCCTTGTGTGTCCAATCACACTTGGCCAATAAAAAAATTCTATTCTATTCTATTCTATATAAGGGCCTCTGGTGGCTCAACAGACTAAGCAGTCTGTTATTAACACAGCTGCTTGCAATTACTCCAAGTTCAAGTCCCACCAGGCCCAAGGTTGACTCAGCCTTCCATCCTTTATAAGGTAGGTAAAATGAGGACCCAGATTGTTGGGGGCAATAAAAGTTGACTTTGTATATAATATACAAATGGATCAAGACTATTGCTTAACACAATATAAGCCACCCTGAGTCTTCGGAGAAGGGCGGGATATAAATTCAAATTTTAAAAAAAAACAAATAAAATGAGGGGGAAAAAATATGGTAAATAAAAGAAACATTTTATTCATTGCAACAACAATATAGAATACACTATAATATGATAAGTGCATAATAAAAAACATTTGTAACACTAACATTTTATACTGTAATTATGCTTACATGCCTATTAAGAATAGAATAGAATTTTATTGGCCAAGTGTGATTGGACACACAAGGAATTTGTCTTGGTGCATATGCTCTCAGTGTACATAAAAGAAAAGATACGTTCATCAAGGTACAACATTTACAACACATTGTTATTTAAAGGAGTACTTTTCCATTGAATGAATACTTTTTGTCAATGCATCATCTTCCAACAATATATCGGAAATATCTGAACAAGAAATAGCCTTCATGTTGAATTTTACAGCAAGCGCTGCAGCTGGAGTATCAACATTCAATCTTGATTTCTCATTTTTCCAAAAACCGTTAGCAATTAATTATTAAAACTGAAACAATAACATAAGTGAGTAAACTTGTAAATAAAATTATACATATTTGGAAATTATGAAATTGATAATGAATTAATAAAACGCGAATTGTTGTGCTCACCTGTGTACGGTTGAATATTCACTAAGAAAGAAGTGAGTCTAATGTGTGTGTGTGCGTGTGTGACATGTCGTGTTTCGGTAAGAAGTAAACAAAGCCACTTGCGCACAGCGCACTGTTGCATGTGGCACACTTTCTCACAGCAATTCTCCTGTGTGGAGCGCATGCGTCTCATAATCTCGCCGCACTGTACCGAGACCTGACGAATTGTCAGGTCAAATACAAATACGTCACATCACACGCAACGGATCGGATCGGCATCGATCGAATACGGAGGTTTACAGATTAGTCTTCAAATATCGAAAAGGAGGACATTGTTGTGGTCCGCCAGCAGCCTACGGAGCTGGCAACAGAGTCGGACAGCGATGAGGCTGAGGTGAGGCCAGGGCCATCGGGAAGTGAGGTGCGGACTCCAGAGCCTCCAGAGGCTGACAGTATTGAGGCAGAGGAACAGGAGGAGCCTGTTCCTAATGCACGCGTGAGAAGAGCTGCCGGAAGGCAAGCAAAAAGGACAACTCAGGAGTAAGGCCAAGAGATGATTGGCCCCTCCCATAAGGCTTAAAATAGACCAGCAACGGCATTTGGGCTTTGCTGGAAAACAACGTTGGTAGCTTCGTCTTCTGCTTCATCTACGTCTTTGTTTTTGTGGCTTCTGGACTTTTTCCAGGAAGGGCCTTTGGCAGTTTGCCTAATTGGACTAAGGTTTGTGAGATAACTGAGGAATTTGTGTTGGGAGGCATTTGTTTTACTTTGAGTTGAACGACGCTGGGAATGAAGTAATTCCCAGCTGTTCGAATAAAGTTTGTTTTTCCACGGACTGAGTTTATTACTACCTACTTGGGCCTTGGTCACAACAGACTTGTAGGACGACACTTTTCGAGAGAGGACAGAACTTACAAAAGAAGGACTGTCCTCCCTAAAGGAGGACGATCGGTCACCTTAACATTATGATTCTCAGATGCTCAGGGCGTGTTTTAAGCTGATCGATTGCCAAAATCAATAACAGCAACAAAACTTCTCCTAAGCGTTGTTCAAATGTGGAGAATAAATCACACAGCGCCGTCCAAATATCCATTCCGTTCCCGTCCCAGTGGCCAATACCAAAGGAAAACCACATTTTCACCACTGACTTTTGGATTACAGGCTTCGCTCACCGAAATGTGGCTTCCCAGGCCTTCTCTGCCAAATAATTATTTAATCCACAGCATATTTCCTGCAAGAGGGAGAACTGGTTTCTCCGCTCCGGAAAGCCTGCGAAATAAATACTCATTTAACAAATGGGAGAAGGGAAATGGGATCTGTACTAACACACGACTTGCGTGTCAAGAGGCAAAGGGGAACTCTGAGAAAGCGAAGAGGGCAGTGAAGAAAATAGACCCCCACCCAACAAAATGGCCTCTGCCTTATTTTATTACGTACTAAGACGCTAGTCCTCATGATCCTGAATTTTAAAAGGCTGGCTCTAATTACCTGCAGGATTCACAGGTAGCTTTGCTAGTCAGCACCCACCCTCCTAGAAAAATGAAATATTTTTGAGGAATTTTTTTTTTTTAAAAAGGCAGAATATTATATTTTCCTAAAGGAGAAATGGAAGAAACATGCTTTTAAAAGACAGAAAACAGACTCAATCTCCCTGCCTCTCCAAATTAGAAATGCAGATTTGGTAATCCATTCAAGAGAGGATTAAAAAGCCCAAGGTAGCCAGTATCTAAGATTTAATTACATTTGTTAAACAATGGATTTCAAACAATTCCAAATCCAAGGAAGTCAGCAACTTTGCTGCCCTTTGGGAGACAGACTAATTAAAATCAAATAACCAAATACACAAAACAAACCTCTAAGTGACAAAATGCCAGAGGGGGGGAAAAGGTGTAGAAATATCTATGTTACAGTACTGACCAAACCAGTTGGTCAGCTGATCCAGGACTACTGGTGGTTCTTGTTCATCATTAAACCTTCTTTCCAATCAGTCTCCCTGTTTCCCAGTGTCTTTCTCCCAGTTTGGAACTGAACCAGATGGATATTTCTTTCTAGATTAACAGATTAACAGAGTTGGAAGGGATTTTGTAGGTCATCTAGCCCAACCCTCGCCCGAGCAGGAGACCCCACACCGTTGCTGACAAGTGGCAATCCGGTCTCTTCTTGAAAGCTTCCAGAGATGAAGCTCTCACAACTTCTGAATAACAGAATAATAACAGAGTTGGAAGGGACCTTGGAGGTCTTCTAGTCCAACCCCCTTGCTTAGGCAGGAAACCCTACAGCACTTCAGACAAATGGTTTATCCAACCTCTTCTTAAAAACTTCCAATGTTGGAGCATTCACAACTTCTGGAGGCAAGTTGTTCCACGGATTAATTGTTCTCGCTGTCAGGAAATTCCTCCTTAGTTCCAAAGTTGCTTCTCTCCTTGATGAGTTTCCACCCCATTGCTTCTTGTCCTTCTTGTCCGTTAGGTTGCAGGGGTTTATGTAAATCTATTTTTCTGTATTGCACCCGCAAAATTTTGTGCAAATAATTAAAGGCCAAACATATTGACTGTGGGACACTTTAGGATTGTCCATTGTCCTGTTGCAGGCTTTAAGGAACTAAGAAGGAGAAATGCAATTTTTCCAGCTCTTCCACAAAGCATGCTAAAAAGGCACATAGATTGACTCATCTGGAATTATTTGTGAAACACAGAGGATAAATAAATAAACTAAGGTTGGCCCCTTTTGGCGAAGCTAAGCAGGATGAGACCTCTGGATGTGTTCCATGGAAACAAAACAAAAAAAAAAAAAAACGCCACAAATTCCCAGAGCTTGTAAACTAGAGTGGGAAGTTGAAATCTCATCCCGGAATCTTTGAGCCTCTCCAGTCAATAAACATCTAAAATAAGTAAGATAAATCAGTCGTTGTAATACCTGTAGCTTCCACCAGAGGGCGGATAAGGCTTAAGAAAATAAAAACCTCCATCCCCCGAATTTAAAAATTAAAGGAAACTTTATTAGGTTAGGTACCAATGTTTTTACACCCTTGTGAAACTGGTGCAAATTTCTCTTTGACAACGCCAGGTCACTACGCAGGTTCAGAAACACACCAGGGAGTTGGCTGAAAGGTTTCACAAATGTAAACCTCAGAAAGAGAAGAGTTAATTTTCTCATCGTTCCCATCAACCATCTCTTTCCACTTATGACTGTATGACTGTAACTTTGTTGCTTGTATTCTTATGATTTATATTTATATTGACTGTTCCTGATTGCTTATTTGTACCCTATGATTATCATTAAGTGTTGTATCATTAAGTGTTAAATTGTACCCTATGACCATCATTTGTGTTGTAAATGTTGTACCTTGATGAAGGTATCTTTTCTTTTATGTACACTGAGAGCATATGCACCAAGACAAATTCCTTGTGTGTCCAATCACACTTGGCCAATAAAAATTCTATTCTATTCTATTCTATTCTATTCTATTCTATTCTATTCTATTCTATTCTATTCTATTCTATTCTATTCTTTTTCTTATAGACAGACAGGGGTGGGATTCAGCCGGTTCGCGCGAACCGGATGTTAATTTACATCGGGTTTGCCAAACTGGTAGCTTGCAAAAACTGGCTGCCCCCGCCCCACCGCAGCCCGCCCCTCCCAAGAGTCTCCACGCGGCCCATTTTGGATGCCAGGTAAGGGCAGTGCCTGTGCAAAGGCTCTGGGAGGGTGAAAAACAGGCCTCCCAGAAATTCCAGAAGTCTGGAAACGAGCCCGTTTCCGGCCTCCAGAGAGCTTCTGGAGCCTCAGGGAAAGCCTCTGGAGCCTGGGGAGAACGAAAATGCCACCAACCCGTCGTGCAAGAGGCTGAGTAGGCCACGCCCACCGTGGCCACGCCCACCCAGCAACCAGACTGAGAACCGGTTGTTAAAATTTTTGAATCCCACCCCTATATACAGATAAGATATTTTAGAGGTGGGGAGGAATCTAAAGCTAATATCTGGGCCCCATCGGGACCGAATCTCTTCCTTGGTTGCATGCTTCTGTTCCGGCAATATCTGGCTTTTTCTTTCTTTTTCTTTTTTTCAAAATTAGCAATATTTTTAATATTGTTTCAGGATTTGAACCCATCACTTTGGATCGACCGTCGGCCCCTTTGCTCCTACACTTACCTAATGAATTTTCTCTCCGCTAGCTATCAGCTCTGGGTTTCCAACCAATAATCCTCAGCAAAAGCGAAAATATTGACTACGGGAATTGATTTTTCCCTCATGTGGCAGCTGTTAAGATGGACAGAATCAATGCGAAAATCAAAATCAAGGGTTTTTTGTTTGTTTGTTTGTTTTGGTCACTTTATATTACTGAATTAATCACCGAGCCCAACTATTTTGTTTTTCCAAAAACAACGGGCTAATTTTATGCAATTTGCCTGGTGGGGGGAGGGGGGAAACCCTCTGCAGAAGATTTTAATTCAGTTTCTTCAACTGTTTCTTTTTCTTAAAAAAAATAAAAACAAAAAACAAAACAAAAACCAGGGCAGCTAATTTTTCCTTTTCTGCTAAAGCCTTCGACTTCCATCAAGTTGCTCACCAAATAAACAAAGCAACCAATGAAAAGTATGAATCAATTTTCCGGGAATTGATTGTGGGGAAGTTTGCTCCTCGCAATGTAATTCTTTTTCTTTCTTTCTTTCTTTCTTTCTTTCTTTCTTTCTTTCTTTCTTTCTTTCTTTCTTTCTTTCTTTCTTTCTTTCTTTCTTCCTTCCTTCCTTCCTTCCTTCCTTCCTTCCTTCCTTCTTCCTCCCTCCCTCCCTCCCTCCCTCCCTCCCTCCCTCCCTCCCTCCCTCCCTCCCTCCCTCCCTCCTTTCTTTCTTTCTTTCTTTCTTTCTTTCTTTCTTTCTTTCTTTCTTTCTTTCTTTCTTTTTTGCTCCAAGTTATTTTGTATTTCACACCCACACATGTTCAGGAGAGACTGCACTGATTTTTTGAATAAATCCTGCAAAGATCAGCCATCCTTAAAAAGCAAAGGAAAAGCCATCTGTTTCAAGAAAACAAGTCAAACAACAAGCATAAATTTAAAAAAGCAGCAATTTCTAAGTTTTTTTTCCCCCCAAAGCAAACCGCACAATGCAAACCAGGCTTATATTTGAATGCAAGGGAAGAGGGAAAAAAACACACCAGCTATAAAATTCACTCAGCGCAATGAAGGCTTTGTGCCTCTAAACTTTGGTTTTTTAAAAAAAAAAAAAACGACTCAGGGCGAACATATCCTGCAAACACTTCCAGATTGAATCCTAAACCAGGGGTCTCCAACCTTGGAAACTTTAAGACTTGTGGACTTTAACTCCCAGAATCCCTCAGCCAGCAAAGCTGGCTGAGGAATTCTGGGAGTTGAAGTCCACAAGTCTTAAAGTTACTAAGGTTGGAGACCCCTGTCCTCAACTCTTAAATGAATATATTTAATAATCAGATTAACTGTCCAGTTTATACATCACAACAGGTTTTGCTAACTGCATCAGTAGGTGGTATTCCCCCGGTTTGAACCGGTTCAGGCGAACCGGCGTAATGCCGTCTTATTTAGCCACATTTGTGAGGGCGGGTGTGTGCGCAGAAGGCACGCGGGCAGCAAACCGGTGGTCGGAATATGTAAAACCCACCGCTGAACCATGCCTCGGTTTATTTATTTATTTATTTTATTTATTAATTAAATTTTTATACCGCCCTTCTCCCGAAGGACTCAGGGCGGTTCACAGCCAAATAAAACCACAATGAATAAACACAGAATAAAATCAATAATTAAAAAACTTATTAAACATGGCTCCAAATTAAAATACATTTAAAACGATACAACCCACTTTAAAATTTAAAACCGAATGATAAAACTTCTAAAAATTCTATGCCAGTCCTGCGTGAATAAATAAATACGTCTTCAGCGTTTCAGGATGGCACGTGTCGCCCGTTGAACCTCTCATCCGACGCTCCTCCAAGTTTCCTAAATGAATTCAAATTCTCCCTAAAAGTCAGGAAACTTCCTCGCCTGGCGGCTAAAACAGGCTCGGGGGTTTTCTAAAAGCTGCCATTCAACTCCCACACGGTAGATTCACACACACCCGAGGGGGGGGGTTTTAAAAATACCCCCAGTTGCGTCTAGACTGTGGATAAACTGCACCTTTGACACCAGGAAGCTAAAAATAAAAGAATTGTGTTCCACGTCTGGACGGAAAGTGATTGGGCAGGAATGAGACAGAGGGACCCTTTTCAGCTTCAGGGCCAAAAGAAATCCTTCGGGGGGGGGGCCCCCGCGCCTCCATTTTTGGGGTGGGGGGGTTCCTCTTTTCAATGCCCCATTGAGCAAGCTGTCTCGCTGTCTGGCTGCATCAAAGCGAGATTTCATTCCATGTTTTTTCTTTTTTTTCAATGTCAGAACGAGCGACCCTGCCTTCTCTGAAAACACCACGTGTTTCCTTCGGTTGCATCAAACGTTGCACCCCTTTAATTATTATTATTATTATTTATTATATTTGTATACCGCCCTTCTCCCGAAGGACTCAGGGCGGTTCACAGCCAGTAAAAACACAATACATACAATACAAATTAAAAACTATATAAAAAACTGATTCGATTAACGGCCTAAAAAATTTTTTAAATACAATTTAAAACCCCGTTTAAAACCCCGATTAAAACCCTGAAATTAAAACTATGATTCAAGCTAGTCCTGCATGTCGAAACAACAGCGTCTTCAGCTCGCGGCGGAAGGTCCGGAGGTCGGGGAGCTGACGAAGCCCCGGAGGCAGCTCATTCCAGAGGGCGGGAGCCCCCACAGAGAAGGCCCTCCCCTTAATTAATCAATTAATTAATTCCTTGATTGCATGCAGGATCATGAACGTATCCGGGCTACACCCAAAGGGTTCAAGAGGCAACTGGACTTTCTGGTTTGTCCACGAAGGCGTTTCGCTTCTCATCCGAGAGGCTTCTTCGGCTCTGACTGGACGTCGGCGGCGAACGGAAGGATTTATAACTCCTTGCAGACAGCTGGTCCTTTGTATTCTCTTCAGAGGCCACGTGGAGGTTTGTCTGTGTCCTCAGAGTCAACCGTATTGGTGCAAATGGGTGTGTAACACCGGAAAGGACTATAGCAGCGGTCACCAACTGGTGGTCCGTGGACCATTGGTGGTCCGTGAGAAAATTTTGGTGGTCCACAGAAAAATCATTTGCATTTTTTGATATTGCACTAAATCGGGGGTCCTCAAACTACGGCCCCTGGGCTGGATACGTGCAATGAACGTTTGTGTTGCTGCAGAGAGTCTCCCCCTTTCAGGGTCTCTTTGTGTGGGTCGGAGGGGGGCAGAAATTCAGACTTGGGGTCTACTTCGGTCTCCTGGTGCAGGGCTTTGGGCAAAGGCTGGAGGGAAGTGCCGCTGATGGCGTAGAGCCAGAGGGCCTCGTTCCAGTGGGGCTGCATCATGGCCTGGAACTGGCTGACCATCTCAGCCCGCTGAGCCTCCCGGCGCCGGTACCTGGCCTTGCACTCCGCAGGTCTTCCCTCTGCTTGGAAAGCCTATGCTCCTAGTCCTCAGTGAGGTGCTTCTGCTGAGTTTCCTTCTCAGCCAGATTTGAACTGAGCTGTTTGGCCAACTCTTTTTCATGGTGGCTGCTTAGCTCCAATAACTCCTTCCTGTTGGAACCCTAAGGAGCCTGGGCGGGGAGGCGAGGAGTGACTGGCAGGGGAGGGGTGAGTAGAGGCCGATGAGGCACCCCTGGATGTGAGTTACATCGAGTTGACCACACCCACCCAGCCACATGACCACCTAGCCACGGCCACCCAGCTGGTCATTAGGCAGATCATTATTAGTGGTCCATGGGATTTAAAATTATGAATTTAGTGGTCCCCGAGATCCGAAAGGTTGGGGGACCCCTGCTCTGGAGAGAGATGATGTCGTAGCCTTTCACGTCTGTTGAGAGACGATCTGTTCAATTTCGACATAGATGGTCTCTTTAACCCCACTTTCCAAGAAGTTCCAAGAAGGCTCCACGCCCATTACACTTGGCCAATAAAATTCTATTCTATTCTATTCTATTCTATTCTATTCTATTCTATTCTATTCTATTCTATTCTATTCTAAACCTCCAGGTGGCCTCAACGACCCTCTAAAAAGGACGCAAATAACCATCTGTCTGCAAGGAGCATCAATCCTTCCGTTCCCCACCATCCAAGTCAGAGCTGAAGAAGCTTCTTGGATGAGAAGCAAAATGTCTTCAAAGAAAAACCAAGAAAGTCCAAAGAAACAGCCTCCTTTGGGACAACCAGACCTGGAGGACTGAGAATCTCTACTGGCTTTTAAGCTATACAATTTGGGATGAAACCCAAATTGGAATGGTGTGGGAGTAGTAATGGATTTCCAGATTGGGGAAAAAAAATTGCAGATTACAGGAACCATTTGCACCACTCAGGTGACCCTGAGGACACAGATAAACCTCCAAGTGGCCTCAATGACCCTCTAAAAAGGATGCAAATGACCATCTGTCTGCAAGGAGTATCAATCCTTCCCTTCCCCACCATCCAAGTCAGAGCTGAAGAAGCTTCTTGGATGAGAAGCGAAAACGTCTTCAAAAATAAAAACAAAAATAAAATAAAAACCCAAAGGAAGTCCAGCAGTCTCTTGCAAAAAAGAACTTTTGGGGCAGACTTGTAGATGACTTGTGAATCTCCCTAGATATTTTCCACAGCCTTTGTTTATTTCCTTGTTACCCTGTTTCCCCCAAAATAAGACCCAACCGGAAAATAAGCCCTAGCCTGATTTTTCAGGATCCTCGTGATACAAGCCCTACCCCAAAAAATAAGCCCCAGTTAAGATTGTTAGCCAGATGGAGGCATTTAATACTGTATTTCTCTGAAAATAAGACCCAACTGGAAAATGAGGCCTAACATGATTTTTCAGGGTGCTCGTAATATAAACCCTACCCCCAAAATAAGCCCCGGTTAAGATCGTCAGCAGATGGAGACATTTAGTACTTCATTTCCTCCCAAAATAAGATCCAACTGGAAAATAAGCCCTAATTTTTGCTTTTGGAGCAAAAATTAATATAAGACCCGGTCTTATTTTCAGGGGAACACGTTAGAAAAAAAGCCAGAGGGCGGGGGAAGGACAAAATAAATTATAAAGGAAAACCGGATCCAGCTGCGGGATGCCAAAACCTGTGAAGGTTTTCCCACAGGTGCGGAATCGCGTTGACCCGATCTGAACGTCCAAAATCGGGTCTCCGTTTTGGGCAGAAGCCCCATGATGTGTATATAAGGCACGAAGAGGTCTTTCTGCAGCTGGAGGGGGCTTTATTCTTAGAAAGAGAAGCCACCCGACTCCAGACGCAAGCAGCCTTATTTAGTCTAGAGATTTTCGGAGGAAGTATCCCTTAGCACAGGAAAAATCCTTGGAATGTCTCCCTTGCTGTGTCTTTTCGTACCATCCGCAGCCCTCCAATGTGTGTGTGTGTGTGTGTGTGTGTGTGTGTGTGTGTGTGTGTGTGTGATTTTGGAGCCTTCTCCTCCGCGAGAGGCAGAGAAGGGAAGGACAAACATTATTATTTTTTTTAAACACAATACTCCTGCGGGTCTCCATCAATAGTGGGTTTCACTTATCTTCACTACCGGTTCGGAACTGTGAGCACACCCGCGCTCATGTTTGCTTCGCTCACGCCCGGCGCTTCAGAAGGACTGGGCGGGGCCTCCCACCACCACCGCAGCTGCTACTGGTTCGGTAGAATAGGGAACAGAATAGAATAGAGTAGAGTAGGATAGTGTAGAATAGAATTGGGAATATAATACAGTAGTGTAGTGTAGAGTAGAGTAAAGTAAAGTAGAGTAGAGTAAAGTAGAGTAGAGTAGGATAGTCTAGAGTAGAATAGGGAATAGAGTAGAGTAGAGTAGAGTAGAGTAGAGTAGAGTAGAGTAGAGTAGAGTAGAATAGAATAGAATAGAATAGAATAGAATAGAATAGAATAGAATAGAATAGAATAGAATAGAGTAGAGTAGAGTAGAGTAGGATAGTGTAGAGTGGAATAGGGAATATAATAGAGTAGAGTAGAGTAGAGTAGAGTAGAGTAAAGTAGAATAGAATAGAGTAGAGTAGAGTAGAGTAGAATAGAATAGAATAGAATAGAATAGAATAGAATAGAATAGAATAGAATAGAATAGAATAGAATAGAATAGGGAATATAATATAATAGAGTAGAGTAGAGTAGAGTAGAGTAGAGTAGGATAGTGTAGAGTAGAATAGGGAATATAATAGAGTAGAGTAGAGTAGAGTAGAGTAGAGTAGAGTAGAGTAGAGTAGAGTAGAGTAGAGTAGAGTAGAGTAGAGTAGAGTAGAATAGAGTAGAGTAGAATAGAATAGAATAGGGAATATAATAGAGTAGAGTAGAGTAGAGTAGAGTAGAGTAGAGTAGAGTAGAGTAGAGTAGAGTAGAGTAGAGTAGAGTAGAATAGGGAATATAATATAATAGAGTAGAGTAGAGTAGAGTAGGGTAGAGTAGAATAGAATAGTTGGAAGGGACCTTGGAGGTCTTCTACTCCAACCCCCTGTTTAGGCAGGAAACCCTACACCATTTCAGACAAATCGTTAGTTTGCAGTTGCTTAAATGGTTAATATTAGATTAGATTAGAATTATTAGAATTTTTTATCGCCCAGGTGTGATTGGACATAAAAGGAATTTGTCTTCAGTGCATAAGCTCCAAGTAGAGCAAAAAAGCTATACGTGATAAACCATCGGATAAAATATTGGCAGCCGATCGGCCTCTCCCTCCAACCTGGTCTCTTCCAGTCCTTCTGAAATATAAAAGCTGGATGCAAACAGGAGTATCAGAAGGAGTGGGGTAAAACTGAGACCTGGGTTGGTCTTGGTAGTTGCTGACCAGGAGGTTTAAAAGGAGCCTGGGTAGCTGAGAACGGAGGTGCTGTTTTAAGCAGACCGGAGCTCCCTTATTTCAAAGCGATAAACAGGGCGAATGGCTGAACCCCACCTTGCCCAGACCTGTCTCAGTTTGTCTGCTGTTGCTCCATCTTCAAGATACAATTTTGAACCACAACGCAAATGTCTTGCAACAATCCACGTTCGTGGTCCAAGCCCTCCTTCCTCGTTTAAAAAGTCAGCTAGGCTGACTTTTATACTTTTATACTTTTATAAACTTTTTTGTTTATGCATCAGATGGAGGGGGGAAAGCTGAGGGTCGCAAAACGAAAAGCAGGATAAAATATTCTCGCTCAATTTTTTTCTGGGGCCGATATATATATATATATTTCCGTTCGTGCCCGTGCTGAGTTCTAGATTGCGTCAGTCCTCGCAAACTGACTTAACCGACGAGAGCTATGAAGAAAGAAAATAAGGAGGGGAGGAAGGGGTGGGACGCCCTCCTGGAGCCAGAAAAGAAGATTAAAAAAACCCGGCTTGCTTAAAGCAGCGACTTTGCATTTAAATTGATTTGTTGCGAAAGTTGACTTGAGGGTGTCTGAAAGGATGGAAATCCTTCCGTTCTACTTCCATTCAACTTCAAGCTGAAGAGCAAGACAAGTCGTCCTCAACTTACAACTGTTTATTTCTTGAACGACCGTTGGAAGTGACAGCAACAGTTTTGGTCGCCACAATATTAAAAAACAAAAACAAAACATTGAGACTCTGGAAAGTGTGCAAAGAAGAGCAATGAAGATAATTAGGAATCAGGAGGTTTAAGCATATGAAGAACGGTGGCAGGAATGAAGTATATCTAATCCAAGGGTGGGCTGCTGGGGGTTCGCAGGGGTTCGGGAGAACCTCTAGCTAAGATTCTGTGCAGTTCGGAGAACCCACAAATCCCACTTCTGGCTGGTCCCACCCCTCCCGCCCCACCCCTCCCAGGAATCCCCACGTGGCCCTTGGAAGCAGGTAAGTGCAGGGTGTGTGTGGAGGCTCAGGGAGGGTGAAAAATGGGCCTACCGGAAGTTCGGAGCCTGAGGAGGCCATTTTTGCCCTCCCGGAGGCTCGAGAAAGGCCTCCGGAGCCCAGGGTGGGCAAACCCCCCCCCCCACACACTGTGGTGCAAGAGGCTGACTAAGCTACGCCCATCATGGCCACGCCCACTCAGCAACCGGGCAGAGAACCCCTTGCAAAAAATTTTGAAGCCCACCCCTGATCTAACCTAGTGAAAGAAAAGGACTTAAGAGAGACATGATAACAGTATTTCAGTATTTGAGGCAGAGGTGGTATTCAGCCGGTTCTGGCGAACTGGTAGCGGAAATTTTGAGTAGTTCGGAGAACCGGTCGTAAAAATTCTGATTCTGAAAATTCTGAAAAATTCTGAAAAATTCCGCCCCCATCTATTCTTTGCCTCCTGCGTCCCAGCTGACCGGGAGGAAATGGGGATTTTGCAGTATCCTTCCCCTGGAGTGGGGTGGGAATGGAGATTCTACAGTATCCTTCCCCTGCCGCACCCACCAAGCCTTGCCACACTCACCAAGCCAGAACCGGTAGTAACATTTTTTGAATCCCACCACTGATTTGAGGGGCTGCCACAAAGAAGAGGAGGTCACTAGAGAAAACCCCTGGGCATGTGCAGAGTGTAGAGGGGTTGTTGTTTTTTTGCCTTCACCAAGTCTTCGCCACTCACTCGAATCGACCTCAGCCGGGTTAAATAATAAAACAACATTGATTACGATCACTGCTTCTGAGATCGTTCTCCGCGCTGCCTTTTGAGATACCCGTCCCATTCGAAGCCACGATAGATAAGTCTAAATAAATACTATTTAAAATGAAATGAAAACCACTGTGAAATTGCTCCCCACCGGGGCAGCCGATGATGGTACCCAGCCTCCCCTGTTTTGCAAGCTGGGGTGAGGTGGGGAGCCAACCGCCCAACTCCAAGAAGCTGTGCAGGCTGGTTGAGCGCATAAACAGCGTGTCCTGCCTTGCCCTGGCCAAAAAATAATAATAATAATAAATGGCTGACTTTTTTTTCCCCGGTCTGGTTTAGACGCCGCCGGCCGCGTCACTCCACAATAAAAAGGGAACTATAAATAGGTAGTCGGTGTCAGCGAGACCTTTTTCAATTCAATGGGTGGCCTGCTGCCAAACTTGTCTCATCAGAAGCCGAGACAGGGGTCTCTCGTCCAGGCATCCACACCACCATCACTGCCGCCGGCCACCCGCCCCTCCCTGAAAAATACTGCTTGAGTTGAAAGGACTCTTATTGTCCTTTCAACCCGAGAAACGGATCTGATTTAATCCTAAGACTTTTGCAGGAATTGGGTTTGTCCGGCGATGGGCTTCAAAAATTTTAGCAAGGGGTTCTCAGCCCGGTTGCTGGGTGGGCGTGGCCTAGTTGGTCTCCCGCACCATGGTGGGGGGGGGCATTTTTGCCCTTACCGGTTTCTGGAGGCTTTCCTTGAGCCTTCGGGAGGACAAAAACAGCCTCCCCAGGCTCTGGAGGCCCTCTGGAGGCCAGAAACGGGTCCAAACTTCTAGTAGGCCCATTTTTTGCTCTCCCTAAGCCTCTGCTCGCACCCTGCACTTACCTGCATCCAAAACGGGCCGCATGGGGATTCCTGGGAGGGGTGAGGCAGGGTGGGCGGGGCTGGCCAGGAGTGGGATTTGGGGATTCTCTGAACTGCACAGAATCTTAGCTAGAGGTTTCTACTACCTGTTTGGGTGAACCGGTCTGAACCAGTTCAGGCATACCGGTCTGAAACGGTTCGGGCATATTGGTCTGAACCGGATCGGGCAAACCGGTCTGAACCACCTGAATACCACCTCTGATCTTAAGGTGGATGATTGGCAACGCATAAACCCAAATTTTTTGTCAAAGGGGTTCAGCCCCCACGCGGAGCTCTAAAGAGACCATTGTCTGGCATAACTCCGTCTGCTTGAAGCTTAGCTTGAAGAGCATCGGATGCAGAAGTTGCATTTTCTGGCGGAGCGCGACTCCGCAACCCATCAGCTGAACTTGGGGCCTTTTGTGGCTTCCTTGATTTCAAACCTCACTGCGCATGACCCACCTCGGTGTGCTAGCCAGGGCAGGAAACCCAGTTTCACCATCCACTACCGAGGAAATCAAAAGCCGGCACTGAGACTCAGCTGTGAAGCTTGCGGTGGGTTAGTCACTCCGTTTGTGTCTGTCCGTCTCTCTGTCTGTCTGGGATGAGATGTACGAGAAGGAAGCAACAGCTGGAAACAGTTCCTGGAAACCGTCGGTGGCCCTGCGGCATGTGAGCCGAACAGCTGTTGAAAAATGCAGCTTTAAGAACAGGCAGTCTGCAGAGAGAACGCCAAAGGTCCAAGTCTGGGCTTTTCCTAGTTAATTGTTAACGTTCCTTAGTCTGTTGCCAAACTTTGTCAAAACAAGCTTATTATTATTATTTACTTTATTCATTAAACATGAAACTCAGTCAACTGAACTTTTTTTGTGTGTGTGTGTGTGCGAAATTCAGGAAGAGAACGCCCAATGAATATAAGACTTCCAGATTTCCAGACCGGATTTTTCATTTCAGCGAGAAAGTTAGCACGCCAAGGGAAAACACAGGGAGAAATATCCCTCCCTTCTCCGAACATATGGGAAGGGGAACAACCTACGTTGCCTCTCCCATCTTGTAGAAGGACTGGCAGAGCCAGGGGGAGGCGTCAAATGAGGGACCAGTCTAGAATCCTGACACAAAAGAAATAAATTCAACTGTCAGTTTTGGAAGGCAATTTTCTTTTTGCTTCTTAACTGCCACATATTTTAGCTGGGGAAGTTGGGAGGGGGTTGTTGTTGGAGCGGTAGAAAGTCAGTCATAACAACATTCCGTATTCAAGGACTTTTGCCTGCCTCTGATGTAGACTGCCTGAAGACTGTATCCAGTTGAGTGTGAAGAGTTGATTGGACAATGTGATGAACTTGTGGGTGTGGGGCAAGGCTGTGGACTGTCAGCTGGGTGTGGAAAATCTGGAAGCTTTCAAATTCGGGTTTTCCCAGCTGTGCCAACATGACATCTCTAATAAATTGGAACTTTGAGGAACCTCAAGCCTCAGAGCTTTATTTCGTTGGGGGTGTTCCTTGGAACCCTGACATCAACTTTGTGACTGCTCTTCAGCCTTGACTCTGACCATGTGCTGACCACAAGTTGAGAAGATTCTGTGCATGAACTTTTAGCAATGAATCAGTTAAATGGAACCTACCTGGTCTTTCGCTCCCAACGCCTCTTCTCCGACTGGTCGAAATCTGTTGGTTAAACCACCACCATCCCCTAAGAAGAGTTATCTTAACCTGCCTCCTTGATTTTGTTGTGACCCAGATCCAAGTAGGTAGCAACAAACTCAGTACATGATAAAATAAACTTTATTCGAACAGCTGGGAATTACTTCATTCCCAGCGTCGTTCAACTCAAAGTAAAACAAATGCCTCCCAACACAAATTCCTCAGTTATCTCACAAACCTTGGTCCAATTAGGCAAACTGCCAAAGGTCCTTCCTGACAAACGTCCAGAAGCCACATAAATAAAGATGTAGATGAAGCAGAAGACGCAGCTACCAACATTGTTTTCCGGCAAAGCTCAAATGCTGTTGCTGGTCTGTTTTAAGCCTTATGGGAGGGGCCAATCATCTCTTGGCCCTACTCCCGAGTCGTCCTCTTTGCTTGAGCTACTCTTGCCTTCTGGCAGCTCTTCTCATGCGTGCATTAGGAACAGGCTCCTCCTGTTCCTCTGCCTCACTACTATCAGTCTCTGGAGGCTCTGGAGTCCACACCTTAATTCCCAATGGCCCTGGCCTCACCTCAGCCTCATCGCTGTCCGACTCCGTTGCCAGTTCCGTAGGTTGCTGATGGATCACAACAGATTTCAGCTAGGAGACTCCTGTTCCAGCATGACTGTTGAAACTCTTCCCAACTCCCTTCAGCCCAGTTGGCGCATCAGGAACCCAGCACAATCTTGGGGAAAAGGCCATTATAAGAGGATCCAGGCTAATTTTTGCCAACAGCAAGCTCAGTCCTTCCAGGATCTTTCCATAGCAGGAGACCCGTCCAAGAAGTAGCATTGTCGGCTGGCCAGAACCTGTTCCTTCAAGCCTGCTTTCTGAATCCTGGAGGATATCTCCACCAGCTTCCAACATCGGAAGGGTGGAGCGCCTTCTAAGCCAAGAAGCTGAACACACAGAGTTGGCGGAGGTTATTTTGGACGGTGGAGAAGATGGGCTGGGAGCAGGAAGACATCAGACCTGGGCTTGTTAGTAATAGCTAACTAATACTACTAGTAAATAACTAACTAATACTAATACTCCACTAGCGCAGCGGAGTCGGACAGCGATGAAGCTGAGGAAGAACATGGGCCAGTCCTGGAGGCTGGGGAAGGCCCAGAAGAGGACTATGCATCGGAAGCAGAGATGGGGCCAGGGCCATTGTGGAGTGATGTGCGGACTCCAGAGCCTCCAGAGACTGATAGTAGTGAGGCAGAGGAACAGGAGGAGCCTGTTCCTAATGCATACATGAGAAGAGCTGCCAGAAGGCAAGAGCAGCTCAAGCAAAGAGGACGACTCAGGAGTAGGGCCAAGAGATGGTTGGCCCCTTCCATAAGGCTTAAAAGACCAGCAACGGCCTTTGGGCTCTTTATCGGAAAACAACGTTGATAGACTTGCTCCTTGTCTTGCTGCATTTATTTCTTGCCGGCGTCTTCTGCTTTTGAACTTTTGCCAAGAAAAGCCTTTGGCAGTTTGCCTAATTAAGACCAAGGTCAGTGATGAGATGAAGAATTGTGTTATGAAAAATTTGCTTTGATTTAGTTTGGACGACGCTGAGAGTTCTAATAAAGTCGGTTTGTTTTTGAACTGATTGCGTTTAATACTACCTACTTGGGCCTGGGTCACAAGAAGACCTATCTTCTTCTTCTACTTGTGGACGGAAGCCACCAAGCGCCTTCTGCGATGTTGATTGCAAGAGGACGAAGATATGGGAACTTCATGGGCCAAAGACCTACCCTGGAGAGGAAGTAGGTGAGCAGAAGTTGGAAAGCGGTGAAGAAAGAGACAAACCCCAGAAAAAACTCCAAACATTGAAGGTCTGTAGAGATTCTCAAGTCATCCAGGTCATGGTTGTCCCAAAGGTGCTTTTTCAGGAGGCAACTGGACTTCCTTGTTTTTCTTTGGAGACGTTTCGCTTCTCATCCAAGAAGCTTCTTCAGCTCTGACAGTGTTATGTCCCACTCCCCACTTCACAGAGCAAACGCAAAGACGCGTGTCTCCCAGTCTTTTTATTTGCTACAGACCTGATTTTCTTCAGTTGAACTGCCAAGTTCTGAGTCCGTTATCTCGTGTCCAAGATCCGTTGCCAAAACTCACTGACAAAGTCCTTTAACCCTCCAACAACCGAGCTGCAGTGCACCCTTGGTAGCTTTTTTGTCCGTCACAAGGGCAAAAATGGCAGCTCCACCCGCTTTTATACCCTGTGGGGTGTGGCTCAGTGACTCAGCAATCTCTGAGCCTGCCACACCTTGTCCTCTGCTGCGCACGCTTATCTTTACGTCGCTGCCTCGAATCAATCCAGGGTTGATCGTCAGCAGCTGGGACTTGAGGCGTTGCCAGGGAGGAGGAGGAGGGTGCGGGAGAGGGAGGCCTTGTCAGCTCCTCCTCCTGGCCTGCAGCTGGAACTTGGGGTGGTGCCAGCGAGGAGGGTCCTGGCGAGGGAGGCTTTGCTGGCTCCTCTCCCTCACTTTCCGAGTCACTCTCCTCCATGGGAACAGGCTCGAGGGCCAGAGTCACAACAGACAGGATAGTGGAGAATTGATGGAAGGATTTATATTCCTTGCAGACAGCTGGTCATTTGCATCTTTTTTAGAGGGTCCTTGAAGCACTTGGATGTTGTGACCCTGAGTGTTGTGACTCCAGCCCCCGAACCTGGCTCCATGCCCAAAAGTGACTCCGAGAGTGAGGGGGAAGGGCCGGTAAGGCTTACCTCGGGAGCACCGATTCCTTTGGCTCGGCTCCAGGAGCCAGAACCAGACCAGTCGGAGGACGTAATGAGGCCGCCATCCCCTGATTCCTCCCTTCCCCAGGCTACGCCTTCAGACCCAGCTGATAATAATAATAATCAAGCTTGGCTTCATAGAGAGACGCGTCATCAAAAGGATATATAAGGAGCTTTGGGACTGCTCTCACTCCACGGGAAGCAAAAGTTTAGCTGAACCATTTCAAAAAGTGCTGAAAGTCTTGCTACGTGAGTCATTTGTTTGAACTTTGGCAGGCAGCTGCGATTTCTCTACCAGGACTGATAAGAGCCGTGAATCCACTGGCCGAAGGCCAGCTCGTGGCTCTGAAGTGGGGAAGGAGACAGAACAGTGAGATAGACCTCCAAGTGGCCTCAACGACCCTCTAAAAGGATGCCAACGACCCGCTCGCTGGAAGGAGTATCAATCCTTCCATTCCCCACCATCCAAGTCAGAGCTGAAGAAGCTTCTTGGATGAGAAGCGAAATGCCTTCAAAGGAAAAAAAAGTCTGGGGAAAAGAAAACACCTTTGGGACAAAACACGGAAGGAATTGGGGGAACCTCTCAAATCTCAGGTGAGACAAGGTAGCAATGAAAACAACTTCTCTTATTTTCATCCATTCAACCAGCGGTGTAATGTGAAGCGGTGTTTTGCCGGTTCGCTGGCTGCGCATGCGCCCTGCATGCCAAATGTACGCTATAGAATAGAATAGAATAGATTTTTTATTGGCCAAGTCTGATTGGACACACAAGGAATTTGTCTTGGTGCATTCGCTCTCAGTGTACATAAAAGAAAAGATACCTTCATCAAGGTACAACTATGCAGTGCACACCACATGCAAGGGGCGCGTGGGCAGTGCAACGCCAAAAGGAGGCATGGGGTAAGTAGAACAGCGCGCGGGGTGTGTGTGTGTGTGTGTGTGTGTGGGATCAGCTGTGGCGCGCAATCTTTTTTTAAAAAAAACTTTTAAAAGCGTTTTTTTTACAACCCATTCAGCCGAATAGGTAGTTAAAAAAAAAAAAGGCTTTTAAAAGTAAAATAAAAAGGCTCTGACGATCGCACGGCTCAGCGGTGATCGAAAGAGCCTTTTTAAAAAAAAACCTTTTAAAAGCATTTTTTGCAACCTCTTCCCACCATTCGGGCGGGAAAAGCGAGCGAGCCGGGAAGAAGCGGCAAGCGGGCAAGCGGGTGACTGAGCGATTGGGTGGGGCAGGGATTTGTGCTGCCGTTTCTCCAAACCACTCGCCGCCATCGCTACCGGATCGGATGATCCGGTCCGAACCGGGAGTATTTCACCCCTGCATGCAACAAACTGTTGGATCCTGGCTACGAGGGCCAATTGTGACCAAGGGCCAAGGGCAGACTGGTGTCTGTGGATGCTAGGTGCCGACCCCACGGGATCAACATTTTACCCCATCAGAGGACAAAATCTTTTAGAAATATTCTTAAAGCACAGCGAAATCCCCTGACGTCTGACAAGCCTTATCCCTCTGCCTTGGGAGGATACATCTTAATTACTTTCACACTTGTATGTGATGGTGTTCATATATATATATTTTTTCCAGGCTAAAAAAAAAAAAGAGAATTGCAAGCCAAACAGTTCCAGTGAGTTGGAAATAGCTTCGCTTAACAGAATTTCCGTCCAAGGACACTCGGGCCTGATGGTAACAACAGCGCCAGTTTTCCCGTCGAGGCAGTTTTTCGGTTGCTAAGCGAGGAGAAACACAAACACACTAGCTCATACGGGGCACGGTCGAAATCTGAACGTCTCTCCCCTTTTCTTTCCTCCCAAGAAATCAAATCGCCTTAACAGAACAGTTCGTTTTTGAACGTTTTGTTACCGGCCAGGGGTTTCTCTGCGTCCAAGCGTCAATTTAAATGCCCGTGAAGTTGTGTGTGTGTGTGTGAAAAGAGATTTTGTGAGATTTCTTTCCTTGATGGGGATCATGATTAGCAAGACAGATACAGACTAACAGAGGTGGAAGGGACCTTGCAGGTCATCTAGTCCAAAGCAGGAGACCCTTCCCTGTTTCTGACCAATGGCAGTCCAACCTCTTCTTGAAGACCTCCAGGGATGAAGCTCTCACAACTTCCGAAGGCAACTTCTGTTCCATGGGTTGATTGTTCTCACTGTCAGAAAATTTCTCCTTATTTCTAGGTTGAATCCCTCCTTGATCAGTTTCCATCCATTATTCCTTGTCTGGTGCTTTGGAAAATAGCTTGACCCCCTCGTCTCTGTGGCAGCCCCTCAAATATTGGAAGGCTGCTATCCTGTCTCCCGTGGTCCTTCTCTTCACTAGACCAGCCATGCCCAGTTCCTGCAACCGTTCATTGTATGTTTTAGCCTCCAGTCCCCTCATCATCCTGGTTGCTCTTCTCTGCACTCTTTCCAGAATCTCAACATTTTTTTTTTAAATAGTGTGGCGACCAAAACTCAGTGCAATATTCCACGTGTGGTCTTACTAAGACAAAAATTGTGGGATCCATTCTCTCTTAAGCCTGCAGGTGTCAGGTGTGGAAAATCCTTTATTTGGTGTTTATTCCTTTAAGAAAAGACAGGTGGACAGCCAGCTATCTAAAATGGTTTGGGGTCTCCTGCTTGAGCAGTGGGTTGGGCTAGATGACCTCCATGGTCCCTTCCAACACTGTTACTATTATAATCAATGAAACCTCCGAGGTCCCTTCCAGCTCTGTTCTGATTGTTGCAAGCAGAATTTACCAACCCACAACTAAATTCCAAATCAAATAGGATAGCCGTAGATAATAAAAGCAGGATATAGATAATCCTCAGTTTACGATGACTGTTTAGTGACCGTTCTAAATGTCTGACGCAGCAATGAGGACCCAGATTGTTGGGGGCCATAGGCTGACTCTGTAAACCGCTTAGAGAGGGCTGTTGTTGTGACCCAGGTTCCTGGACCCGGACTCCTGGACTCGGATGATTCAGAAAGTGAGGGAGAAGACCTGGCCAGCCCTGCTTCTCTTGAGCCCTTTCCCTCCCTGGCACCCACTCAAAGGGATGGGGAGGGGCCGGCACAGCCTGATTCCATGGAGCCTCCTTCTGATTTGGCAACGCCCCAAGAACAGTTTTGGAGCGATGCAAGGTCACGTAGACGTAATCGCCGTGCGCAGCAGCGGAAGAGTTGGGACAAAGCCAAGTCATAATTGTCATGCAGTGACATCTGCAGAGACTATAAATAGGAGGCGGGACTTCCTGGTTTTTTGTCTTGGACAAAGTAATGAGTTGGCGCGAGCTAATGAATTGGTGCGAGCTAACTATTTCAATGGAGGGAAGAATATATTCGTGAGTAATTCTGGCCTTATCTATAATTTCCTCGTTATCTCCAGAAACTTGGCAGGCCCGTGGGTAGACGTGGCCAGGACATGTATCTATGTAAATAAAAGGAAAAAAGGAAGGCCTCTGACGGACTCTTTGCTGGGAGTATTGGGGGAAGGGAAACAGAACATTTTGTCCAAGATCTGACTAAAACATCTTCCACCAAAGATGGATAAGCAGCAGGTACAGCAGCAGTTAGAGCAGCTACACGCGGCTAATCAACAGCTCCAGCAGCAAGTGGCTCACTTGGCAGGCCAACTTGCTGCCAGGAATGTGCCTGCAGCCCCCCATCCTCCCACCTCCTCCTCGTCGCAAGTGCCCGATAACCGTGCCGGATAAGTTTTCTGGGCAGCCTGAGATGTTCCCGACCTTCTTGGGACAGTGCCAGCTCTACATGGCTATGAGGCCAGAGGATTTCCCAGACGACCGGGCTAAGGTGGCCTTCGTGATTAACCTTCTTTCCGGCTCGGCTGCTCGATGGGCCACGCCTCTTGCTCCAGGACAGCCCCTGCTGGCGGACCAACAGCGTTTTGGCAGCACCTGCGCACCATGTATGAGGACCCGTTCGAATGCTGGCGGCAACCAGGCGCCTTAAGGAACTCAGTCAAGGGAAACGCCCCTGCAGGAGTACATCGCGAATTTCGTCTTTTGTGCCAGGACTCTGACTGGAATGATGCAGCGCTGGTGGGCCAGCGTTCAGGAGGGACTCTCAGAGGAATTGCAAGGCGAGCTGGCCAGCGTGGGCGCGCGGACCCTCGACAACTTGGTGCCCTTTGTCTCCGCCTCGATGCCCGTCTGCAACGGCGACCGTCCCGTCGCACCCCGGGACCCGCCGTCGACATCTGCACCCCACTTCCTGCACCACCAGCACCCAGGGTCGCCCACGTTTTGTAACCGCTGCGGAAGAGCCCATGGAGTTGGGAGCGCCAGATCTCGCCTGACAGCCCAGGAGCGGAACCGAGGCGCCAAGGGGATTGTGCCTGTACTGTGGGAGCCCGGCCGCCGCGCTTCTTGCCCCAGAAAGCGAAGTGGGGCACGACGCCGTCCCCGAATCACAGCGTGACCAATCGGAAGCGGAGCAGGCCCGACCTGGGAAACCCTAGGTCGGGCACGTACTAAGCCCCCACTGGACGCTATGGAAGTAGACTCTGGGCCCCTCGGCATCTGATTCTGGACACACGGATATGGTTGGGGAACCAGTCGGACGGGCTCCAGGCGCATGCGCTGGTGGACTCAGGGCCACAACAAACTTTATGGACCAGGCCTTTGTGACCCAGTTTGCGGTCCCGTGGTTCCGGTGGACCCTCCGATGCGGGTAGAGACAATTGATGGGCGAGAACTGGTGTCCGCCCCATTAAATTCGCCACCCAGCCTTTGCGCCTGGCTATTGGGGACCATGAGGAGGCGATCCAGTTTTATGTCACGGCGGACCTTCATTTTCCTTGGTCCTTGGGATGGCCTGGCTTCGGACCCACGATCCTCAGGTGGCCTGGTCGCGAACGCCATCTCTTTCCCGAGTCTGCAGTGCGTCGATCACATCCGCCACACCTGTGCCGGCCAGAACGTCCCCACCGCTGCCATCACCTTGCCTCCTGAGCTGACGGACTTCGCCCGGCGTGTTCAGCGAGAAGGAGGCGGACCGACTACCCGCATCGGCCCTACGATTGCCCGTGGACCTTCTGCCCAACGCACCACTGCCTGTGGGACGCCTGTATTCCATGTCGGAGCCCGAGTTGGCCGCCTCAGGGACTTCCTGGACAAAAACCTGGCCCGAGGGTTCATCCGCCTTCAAAGTCCCTCTCGGCCCCGGTCCTCTTTGTGAAGAAGAAGACAGGGACTTGCGCCTATGCTGTGATTACCGCCGGCTAAACGCCATTACGGTGCGGAATCGCTACCCCTGCCGCTCATCCCGGAGCTACTGGAAAGGTTGCGGAGGCCACGATCTTCACCAAGCTCGATCTCCGGGGCCTACAACCTGGTGCGGATACGAGAAGGAGGCGAATGGAAGACGGCATTCGCACCGATACGGACACTACGAATACACTGTCATGCCATTTGGGTTGACCAATGCTCCCGCCGTTTTCAGCACTTCATGAACGACGTGTTCCGAGACATGTTGGATCGGTTCGTGGTTATCTACCTCGACGACATCCTGATTTACTCCGGTCCAGGAAAGCCACCGACACGTCAGTCTGGTTCTGCAACGCTATGGAGCAACAACTCAATGCGAAGCTGGAGAAATCGTCTTCTTCCGGACTTCCATAGAATTCCTCGGCATATCATCTCGCCCGAGGGCATAGCCATGGACCCATGTAAAGTAGAAGCTTTGTGTAGCTGGGAAGCCCTCGTCGGGTGAAGGATGTTCAGCGCCTACTGGGCCGCCAACTACTACCGGACCTTCATCCGGGCTTCGCCACACTGACAGCTCCACTTACCCAGCTCCTCAGGAAGAAGGTTGCATTCGGTGGGGTCCCCGCAGCAAGAAGCATTCACAGCCCTCAAGAAAGCCTTCGTCACGGAACCCGTCCTGAGGCATCCCGACCCGCCCGGCCTTTTGTGGTGGAAACGGACGCGTCAATGTGGCTCTGGGAGCGGTGCTGCTACAGGCTCCGACGAATGGTGGCACACTTTTCCCTGCGCTTACTACTCCGGAAACTCAACCTTCCGAGCGCAACTACACTATCTGGGAAAAGAGTTGCTGGCTATCAAGGCTGCATTCGAGGCTTGGCGACACCATCTGGAGGGCCCGACATCAGGTGGAGGTCCGAACGGACCATCGGAATCTCGAGCACCTCACCACAGCTCGGAAGTTAAACCAGCGGCAGATCCGGTGGTCGTTGTTTTGCCCGGTTCAACTTCCGCGTGACCTACATTCCCAGCGGTCACAACCGGAGGGCGGATGCCCTGTCCGCAAGCCAGAGTACCTCTGCGCCAAGGACCCCTTCCTCCACGGACAGTGCTGCCGGCAGAAGCCTTGGCCGCAGCACGGGAGCCAGTGGACTTGCGGGCCCAGGTGCGAGGCGCAGCGCCAGGACGCCTGGTCGCAGCAAAGGAGGCGGAGGTGGGCCCCACGTCTCCTTGGACCTTGGAGGAGGACTTACTCAAGTTTGGGCGATTATATGTACCCACAGGACCACTCCGAGCCCTCGTCATGACCCAGTGCCACGACAACCCTGCAGCAGGACATTTTGGGTTCTTCAAGACCCTCCACCTGGTGACACGGACCTTTTGGTGGCCCCGAGTGCGGCATGATATACATGCCTACGTGACATCCTGCGTACCGTGCCGGCAAGCCAAGACCGCCACGGGGGCCCCTCCCGGGCTCCTCCAGCCCTTGCCGACACCCGACAGACCCTGGGGGGCGATCTCTATGGATTTCCTGACAGACCTGCCGCCGTCCTCTGGGTTCACCACGGTGCTGGTGGTGGTGGACATGCTCACCAAGATGGCACACTTCATCCCATGCCGCGGACTGCCCACAGCCGCAAAACGCCCGCCTCTTCCTGCAGCACATCTTCCGCCTCCATGGTCTACCGGACAGGGTGGTTTCGGACCGTGGAGTTCAGTTCACAGCCCGCTTCTGGAAGAGCCTGATGGCCGCGTTGGAGGTGCAGGTATGTCTGTCGTCATCGCACCATCCGGAGACCGACGGGGGTACAGAGAAGGTCATCGGTATACTGGAACAGTATCTCCGTTGCTTCATCAACCAGCAACAGGACAACTGGGCGACTACCTGTCCCTGGCGGAGTTTGCTTTTAACAACTCTCAGCACACCTCTACTCAGATGACCCGTTCTTTGCCAATGTGGGGTACCATCCGGCTCTTCCTCTGGCACCACCGGACTCTCCTGTTCCCGAAACGCAGACCTTCCTGACGGAATTGCATGCGGTCCAACAGTTGGTACGTCAGCAGCTGAATCGGGCAAAGGAGGATTACAAACGGTCCGCCGACCGCTCCCGACGGGCAACGCCCCCGCTGGCAGTTGGAGACCGGGTGTGGCTCTCCACCAAACACCTCCCGTCCGACCGCCCGGTAAAGAAGTTGGACCACCGATTCATCGGCCCGTTCCCTGTCGAGGCAGTCATCAACCCGGTAGCCTACCGACTGACCCTGCCACGATCCATGCGGATCCACCCCGTTTTTCACCGGTCCCTTCTGGTTCCTGAGGCCACACCGAGTCCCCTTCGGTGCCCAACAGCACCGTCACTGTCGCCGAGGGCGGATCGGAGGAATCTGAAGTCCACAGCGTCTGAGACTCCCGCTGGCTGAAGGGTCGTTTCCAATATTTGATCGCGTGGAAGGGATACGGGACTGATTTCTCCTGGGTAGATGCCTCCGGCGTTCATGCCCTGACCTGGTGCAGGCCTTCCATGAGCAGAACCCAGCCCGACCGCATCCCGATCGTCAGCCCGGGGAAGGGCCCTGCGGTGAGGATAGTGTTGTGACCCAGGTTCCTGGACCCAGACTCCTGGACTCGGATGATTCAGAAAGTGAGGAGAAGACCTGGCCAGCCCTGCTTCTCTTGAGCCCTTTCCTCCCTGGCACCCACTCAAAGGGATGGGAGGGCCGGCACAGCCTGATTCCATGGAGCCTCCTTCTGATTTGGCAACGCCCAAGAACAGTTTTGGAGCGATGCAAGGTCACGAAGGCTTGATCGGCGTGCAGCAGCGGAAGAGTTGGGACAAAGCCAAGTCATAATTGTCATGCAGTGACATCTGCAGAGACTATAAATAGGAGGCGGGACTTCCTGGTTTTTTGTCTTGGACAAAGTAATGAGTTGGCGCGAGCTAATGAATTGGCGCGAGCTAACTATTTCAATGGAGGAAAGAATATATTCGTGAGTAATTCTGGCCTTATCTATAATTTCCTCGTTATCTCCAGAAACTTGGCAGGCCCGTGGGTAGACGTGGCCAGGACATGTATCTATGTAAATAAAAGGGGGAAAAAAAAGGAAGGCCTCTGACGGACTCTTTGCTGGGAGTATTGGGGGAAGGGAAACAGAACAGCTGTAAAGCACTATGAAGCGGTATGTAAGTCTAAGTGCTATTATTTTCCTTCCTTCCTTCCTTCCTTCCCTCCTTCCCAGTGGTTAGAATACGGTATTGCCGGCTAACTCTGCCCACTGCCAACAGTTCGATCCCAAACCAGCTCAAGGTTGACTCAGCCTTCCATCCTTCCAAAGTCAATAAAATGAGGACCCAGATTGTTGCGGGATGAAGCAGTATATAAGTGCTATTCCTATTCCCACGGTCATGTGATCCGAATTCAGACGCTTGGCAACTGGTTCATATTTATGACGGTCGTAGAGTCCTGGAGTCACATGCGATCCCCTTTTTGCGACCTTCACACAAGCAAAGTCGATGGGGAAGCTAGATTCAACGACCGTGTGACTCATTTAACTTAACAAGCGTGGCAAGGGATGTCGTTAAAAATGGGTGGGGGACCCCAAAACTCTCTTCACCGATGTCTCGCTTAGCAGCAGAAATTCTGGGCTCCGTTGTGGTCATAAGTTGAGGACTAGCTGTGAATTAGAAAAAAAGGGAAATCAAACAAATAGCAGAGGGCTATTATCTCACTCAGCCCTTTTTTTTTTTTTTCCCGGCTCGGATCAAAGATAACCAGAAGCAAAAAATAAGAAACATTAAAAAAAAAAAATTGGCTCGCAGACACGAGAATTTTGCTCACTTCCATGAAGTAACTCTTTTTTTCTTTCTTTCTAATTTTGTCTACGAAAAAAGTCGGGCACGGAGCAGGAAAATATCCAGGTTTGCTGAACAAAGGAGGTTAAAGATCAGACAGAAAGAGAAACGTCCCAGACTATTGTTCGAAGTGAGATCCGAGCGGTTCTCCAACGCCAGGTGTGACAGCTTCCTGCCTAGCCAAGCCTCATCCTGTCATTCGGTCAAATCCAGACAAGGAGCCCCGCGTGTGTCTTTCTCATGCTGCTAATACAAAACAAGGAGAAATCCAGGGGAGGGCTGCTGAGGGTTCGGGAAAACCTCTAGCTAAGATTCAGTGCAGTTCGGACAACCCCCAAATCCCACTCCTGGCTGGTCCCGTCCACCCCTCCCCTCCCAGGAGTCCCCATGTGGCCTGTTTTGGAAGTGCAGAACATGTGCGGAGGCTCGGGGAGGGCGAAAAATGGGCCTACTGGAAATGGGCCCGTTTCCGGCCTCCAGAGGGCCTCTGGAGCCTGGGGAGGCCGTTTTCGCCCTCCCGGAGGCCCAAGAAAAGCCTCTGGAGCCCGGGAGGCCGTTTTCGCCCTCCCGGAGGCCCAAGAAAAGCCTCTGGAGCCTGGGGAGGGCAAATGATCCAGGTAGTTGACTAGGCCATGCTCACTGTGGCCACGTCCACCCAGCAACCGGGCAGAGAACCCCTTGCTAAAATTTTTGAAGCCCACCCTTTGAAGAAATCTTGGAGACATGAGAGCAGTCTTCCAATATTTGAGGGGGTCCAGCTATTTTCCAAACCACCCGAAGGCCAGACAAGGAACAACCGGATGGAAACCGTTCAAGGAGAGATTCAACCTGGAAATAAGGAGGGATTTCCTGACAGCGAGAACTATCAACCCGTGGAACGGTAGTTGCCTTTGGAAGTTGTGGGAGCTTCATCCCTGGAGGCTTTCAAGAAGAGACTGGACGGCCATCTGTCAGGAATGGTGTAGGGTCTCCTGCTTGGGCTGGGGGGGTTGGACTAGATGACCTGCAAGGTCCCTTCGGACTCTGTTAATCTGTAACCTGTAATCTCGTTTTTGCAAACCCCGGAAGACAGAAAGGGGCCGAAAAACATTAGGAGATACCTGTCCCGAACCTCATTTTTCTCTAGGGTGCCTATATACAGGTAGTCCTCGACTTACAACAGTTCAGTGACCGAAGTTACAACAGCACTGAAAAAAGTGATCTAGGGCTATTTTTCACACTTATGACTGTTGCAGACTCCCCATGGTCACGCGATTTACATTCGGTAGCTTGGCAACCGACTCATATATTGCAGTGTCCTGGGTGTGTGTTTGTCACATGATCCCTTTCTGTGACCTTCTGACTAGATTAGACTAGACTAGACTAGACTAGACTAGACTAGACTAGAATAACAAGGTAAGGCAAGGCACAGCACGGCATGGCACGGCATGGCACAGCAAGGCAAGGCAAGGCAAGGCAAGGCAAGGCAAGGCAAGGCAAGGCAAGGCAAGGCAAGGCAAGGCAAGGCAAGGCAAGGCAAGGCAAGGCAAGGCAAGGCAAGGCAAAACAAAAAGTTTATTTTCTCTTCCCCCCTCGAATGCAGCCAATCTCTCTTTGCAAATTCCAGGCCCGCCTCAGAGACTCTGCCAGCTGTCTGATGACGGGATCATCCCTAAAAATACTCCTCTGGGTCTTTTATTTTTTTCCAGTCCCCTCTTTGCTTTTCATGAGTTGTGTTTTTGGCCGAGCGCCAGACGAAAGCCAAGCCCGTGGTGCACGTAATCCGGGAACCCACAAAAAAAGGAAAAAAATAAAATAAACACACACAGAAAAAACCCCGATGTCTGTTAATGATGAATCTCCCAGTCCCTGATAATCATGACGGGGAAGGTTTTATAACTTTATTTTTGGCGTGCATTCCTGAGCAATTAAAACAAAGAATAGGAAATAACACTTGGGCCTTCTTTAGAGGCTTGGTTGCCGTTCTTCCTTAATTCGAAAGTTTTTCCCAGCTGGGCTGCCCGTTTTCCCAGAATTCCCCATCCAACAAATTTTTGCTAAGAATTCTGGGAGTTCCAAGCCGCCATGTTGAGACACCCTCAGCGGTAGGTTTCCAATATTCTTACTACCGGTTCACCACATGCACGCCTTCTGCGCATGCGCCCGGTCTCGAAAACGTGCCTAAATAGGACGGCATAGAACCGGGGCGGGCCCACCTGCGATCTCTGCTACCGGTTTTCTCGAACCGGTCCAAACCGACTAAATACCACGTCTGGACGCCCTCCTGTTTGAGAAAAGCAGAAAAGCAGACCCATAGGCAATATTCAATATTCGATAGTCCTCGATTTACAACCATTCATATAGTGGCTGCGCGAAGTTACAACAAGCACTGAAAAGGGTGACTTACGATCGTCACTCACCCTTACGACCGTCGCTGCGTTGCTGCGTCCTCATTGCACAAAATCAGGTGCAGCTCTCTTTAAGAACCGTTTAGCTTAGCAATGGACATTTAATGACGGCAGGGATTCGCTTAAGAGCGGTCGCAAGGAAGGTCGTAAGATGGGGCAAATCTCGATTAATAACCGCGGAAATATTTGGCTCGCTTGTGGTCGTATGTCAGGGACTCCCAGTAGCTGTTTTTCCTTCTCCACACTGCAAACCAAGACAACCATGGGATGCAATCGTTGTGAATCCGATCCCCGAAAGAGCTTTCCTGGGAATAAACAGCGCTAAAAATAAAATCCAGTTCTGGATTCTACTCTGATCAGCAACCTACAACTTTCCTAGCGAGCGGGGTTATCTCACACTTCTTAGGAAGCGCTGGCCTTTTTCTATTTTTAAAAGCAAAGTGGCTGGAATCTCTTTCTGAAAACGCATCGAGAAGGCACGTCTTCGCTGGAAAGCGGCGGTCCGTTTGTTCCCACGGGGAAAACTCTCTGGATCGGTTGAGAGCTCGCCGGCACGTCGAGTAAACTCCGCCATCGGCCGCAATCCGAAATAAAATAATAATAATCATTTTAAAAGGGTGGGAAAAACATTGCACGCTGTTCTCCGGGATATTAGATGTCAAGAGTTCGCTTAAAGTCAACCAGTGTGGTTTGGAGCTAATGAGAACAATTCAACCCAGAAAAAAAGTGTGGGACCCAAATACCGCTTTTCCCAAAAGCTGGGGTTTCCCCCTGGAAAATTGTGGGAAAAGTGACTTACGATCGTCGTTCGCCGTCGCTCAAATTTTGATCACATGAGCAATGAGGATGCAGCGACGGTCGTAAGGGCGAGTGACGGTCGTTAAGTCACTTTTCCCATCCCAGGAGGGAAAATATCAATGCATGTCAGACTTGGGATTCGCACCCGGCACATTGCCGTAATAACCCTGTATTTGCTCTGAACACGAAGCCAAGGATTTGGCATGCCTAAAAAACAGGTAGTCCTCGAGTTATGACCACAATTGAGCCCCAAACATGTGCGGTTAAGTAAAATGTTTGTTAAGTGAATTTCGCCCCCTTTTTATGACATTTCCTGCCACATTTCTTATTTCTAAATATTGTTTTACTTTGTCTTCTGAAATTGTCTCCTGATCATATAGTTTTCCGTAAATGTTTTGAATCACTTTTTTTTAATCGTCATTTTGATGGTGAAGAGTTCCTTCACCATCCATTAATTGGTGAATCAATTTCCTTCCTTTCTCCTTTTTCAATTTATATGCCAAACAGCTTCGTAGTTTATCTGCATTTTTTTTCTCTTCCTGCCACATTTCTTAAGTGAATCACCGCAGTGCAGTGGTGAAATCCTTCGTGGATCGCCACCAGTTCACTGTGCGCACATGCACAGTGCGCGCCAAACACGGGCTTCGCGCGGAAAAAGAAGACTTTACTAGGTACGTAGAATAGCGAGGCGGGGGGGAACAGCTGTGCCGCATGATTCAGCTTCGCTAGAAAGCAGGATTTCCTGCTTTCTAGAGAATATAAACCGTGTGGCACAGCTGATGGTCAGAAATACTGGTTTGGACGAACTGCTAGCTTTTTTTTACTACCGGTTCGATCAAACTGGTAGTTTTTATCACTACCGATTTGCCCGAACCGGAGCGAACTGGTAGCATTTCACCCCTGCCTTAGTGGTTAAATTAGTCAACATGGTTGTTAAGTAAATCTGGTTTTCCCCGTCGACTTTGCTTGTCAGAAGGTCGCCAAAGGGGATCACATGATCCCCCCCGCTCCAGGGGACATGGCGACCGTTGTCTGAATTCGGTCCTTGCAGGAGGACGTGTCAAACCGCCAGCGTGCTGGTTAAGAACGGTACAAACTGCCCTTATTTAATCTCAACCTCGTCTCCGGATCCTTGCAAGCTTCAGATTGTTTGCCCGGGATAAATATTGAATGTGCTTTGGGGCCAAAGCAAACAAATCCTATCAGAATTGAAAGATCAGCTCATGTGTGAACCAATATTGGCTTTTGGAGATGGCCGGTGGGGGGCGGTGGGGGGCAGGTTGAAGTCTATAATCAATTCAGACCAATCGGACGCCGCAACTCCCAGTTTTGATAACTGAGACATGCTTTAACAGCCCCAACATGTTGCCGATTGGAAAGGGTGCAGAGAAGAGCGACAAAGGCGATTAGGGGACTGGAGGCTAAAACATATGAAGAACAGTTGCTGGAACTGGCGATGAAAAGAAGGACTAGGTGCAGTGGTGGGATTTAGTTGGTTCTATCCGGTTCGGGCAAACCGGTAGCAGAGACTGCGGTAGGCCACGCCCACCCGCCCAGACATAATGCCGTCCTATTTCACGATGTTTTAGAGGCTGTGCGCATGCGCGGAAGGCACACGCAAGAGCATGTGAGGACGGCAGAACATGTGTGGAAGGTACTCGCTCTCACCTCCGACTAGCTGATATAATAGCAGTATTCCAGTATTTGGGGGGGCTGCCCCAAAGAAGGAGTCAAGCTTTTCTCCAAAGCACCTGAAAGCAGGACAAGAAGCAATGGGTGGAAACTAACCAAGGAGAGAAGCAACCTAGAACTAAGGAGAAATTTCCTGACAGTTAGAACAAATTAATCAGTGGGACAACTTGCCTCCAGAAGTTGTCTTTGCTCCATCATTGGAGGTTTATAAGAAGAGACTGGACTGCCATTTGTCTGAGATGGCATAGAGTCTCCTCCTTGTGCAAGGGGTTGGACTAGAAAACCTCCGAGATCCCTTCCAGCTCTGTTGTTCCAATTGCAAAAGGTCTTGTTAACCCGCAAATGCCTTTGATTTTCCCATCTGTCTCACCTGGGCTGATCTCAAAGCACCGAAACCTGGGATGGGACGCCACTCGGAAAGCCAAAGAACAGCACGTTGTATTTTATTGCCCGACAAACAATGCCAATGTCTCTAAAACATCCCAGCAGGCATACTTAACTCAACGGTTAAGTATGCCTTAACTCAACAGTTAAGTATGCCACGGCAATGGAAGAGGCCAGCTGCAAGCAACTCCTTGAATGGGAGACCACGAAGTGATCTACAACCCCATATTTATAACGTTTTCCTGCAGGGACAAATATCTAGAGGTGGTGGTGGGGGAAAACCCACCACCTTTTAAGAGTTTTCCTTTCCCTATTTCTCACCCAATTTCCATGCTGTTGAGTTGGAGAAAAATCACACACACACACACACCCTCCTCTCTCTCTCTGTGCCCTTGGATGCGCAACAAAATTCAAGATTTTTGCAACTCCAGGATTCTTTCTCCAGGAGGAATTCCTCCTCCCGTCTCTTTGCAGAAATGGAAAGTGTGTGTGTGTGTTTGTGAAATGTGGATCTTGAGTTCCTCGAGAGCCGCCAATGTAATTTTTTTTGGAGGGTGTGGGGGGCACTCCGGCGATGTTGCAAGCTTGCATAAAACCATCACACACTTCCCCTATACCCAGGGCCAAGCTAACACACAACAGTTGTTGGCAAGCTTAGTGCCTCCCTACATTCCCCCGGTTGGGGGTGTGCGTGTGAGTTGCCATGGTTTTGTACATAAACACACACCGGAGGTAAAGCTGAATACTTCATTTTTGCTGGCTGTCCTACATGTTTGGGTGTCTGGAAGGGAAGACCGATAAAATATTCGCTCTCCCCCCCCAGCTGAAATTATTTTTCCCCGGGCCTTTGACAGCCCCTGAACGCAAAGCACATTCCATCAATGGTTAGAAAGGAAAAGGCCTTCTATGGACAGCCTAGCGGCTGCTTCGTAAGCTACCCCCCCCCACAAGTTCATCTCTGCTCCAAGAATCCCCCTCCCCTTTTAATGGATACCACTATTGCAAATATCGAAGGAGGAGGGAGAGGGGGAAAAAAGGGGGGGGGAAAGAGAGAAAAAGACCCTTAAGTAATAATTTTATTTTATTTTTTTTAAAAAAAGCGGTTCCATAGAAACCGAGCAAAATATTTTTTTGCAACCTGGAGGGGGATTTGCAAGGACCGAGCCTCTCGGGCGCCTCTCAATTTTTCTTGCAAAAACGTTTAAAATAACAAAAACACCACACACACACACACACACACACACACACACACACAAAAAGTCCGTTTCTTCTCCAGTTCACCCACTTCCTCATTTGTGGGGGGACTTGAAACCGGGTTGGCCCCGTTGCTTAACAAGGATTGCAGAAGACGCTCCGAGGTGAGCGAGTTTGCTCGGCCGCCAACCGTTTTTTTTCGTTTTGTTTTGCAAGCCGCAGTGAATACGCTAAACCAGGTTAGAGCTCGGCCTGGTGGGAGAAACAGCCAGACAGACCCTAGTTTCCTTCACTGGTCAGTCTGAACATCCTTTGTCCCGTGAAGTACAGGTCGACTTACGACCGCGATGGAGTTCAAAAACTTCGGTGTTAAGTCAGACCTTTGTTCGGTGAGTTTTGCCCCATTTTGTGACCCTTTTTCCCCCCCCAGTTGTTAAGTGAATCGCTGCAGGCGTTACGTTACTAACACGGTCGTTAAGTAAATCTGGCTTCCCCGTTGGATTTTGCTGGTCAGGGGGTCGCAAAAGAGGACCACGGGGACGTTGCGAGCCTCATAACCAGAAGTGGGATTCAGCCGGTTTGCCCGAACTGGTAGCGGAAATCGCAAGTCAGAGCTATGACTCAGATGTCAAACCTATGAATTTTGATCACCTGACCGATGGTGGTGTGAAAAATGAATCGTAACTTGAAACGTGATAGCTCAGGCTGTTAGAAGCCTGTTATTAGAACACAGCAGCCTGCAATTACTGCAGGTTCAAGCCCGGCCCGAGGTTGACTCAGCCTTCCATCCTTTATAAGGTAGGTAAAATGAGGACCCAGATTGTTGGGGGGGCAATAAGTTGACTTTGTAAATATACAAATAGAATGAGACTATTGCCTTATACACTGTAAGCCGCCCTGAGTCTTCGGAGAAGGGCGGGGTATAAATGTAAATTTAAAAAAAAAACGGTCCCTAAATTAACTGTTGTAAAGTCGAGGACTACCTGCAGAAACAATCCAACCTCGGCATGGAACTGTCAGCTTTAAACAAACTTCCATCTCTCTTTTTTTTTTTCTTTCTTTCTCCAAGTGTTGCAATTCATATTTTCATCCTTTAGTCCAGGGGGTCTCCAACCTTGACAACTTTTAAGGCTTGTGGACTTCAACTCCCAGAATTCCTCAGCCAGCAAAGCAAAGCTGGCTGAGGAATTCTGGGAGTTGAAGTCCACGAGCCTTAAAGTTGCCAAGCTTGGAGACCCCTTTCTTTAGTCATTGGAAACAGCCCCCTCCCTCCCCATCTTCCAGCAATCCAGCACCCGAGAGAATATATTTCATTTTATTTTATTTTTTTGGGGAACGGAAAATGTGTCACTCAAAGATTCATAAACCGTTGGCGAGATTGACAGCCACAGATGCGTAACTATTAATTTTTTTTTTATTTTCGTTCTCTTTTGCTTTCAACGGGGTCCTAATCATCTACAATCCACAAAAGGAAAGGGGGGGGGGGAAACCAGTGAGAGGTTTTAAAAAAAAATTGTACAAGCCAGACACACCAACGATGTGCACCGAAGGAAGGAAGGGAGGAAGGAAGGGGAAATGAAATATTCAAGATAATAAAGCAAAAAAGGAAAGACACCACCTACGTGCCTGAATTTTGGTGTGAGTGGGAAACGGGGACGAAAGACAATTTAAAAACGCTTGGCTCTGCACACATTAAAATCCTTTTATGTGCAATTTTTAAAGTGTTCCGCTCGAAAAGAGTTTTGGTTTTATTCTTCCATTTAAAAAAATAATAATAATAATAATAAGAGACAAGCACAAAGATCGCCTCCCCCAAAAAAGTAACTTTGGCACCAAGTTGTGTGCTTAAAACAAAAAAAATAACATAAAACAAAACAAAAAAACCTGCCAACCTATTTATCTCTTCTTCATTTAAAACAAACTAACTACGATTTCTTTACAGCAGCATGACTTAAAAACATCGACAACAAAAATCAATCCAGCGTTTTTTACATTCAAAACAATGCAAAATGTATATACATACACACACACACGTACACACAATATATCTATATATTAACATTTCCCCCTCCGAATAGAGAAGCCCTCTGTACCAACATACATCAAACAAAAATAACACATCTGGTTAGATCGATTGGGTGGGAGGGACAAAAAAAGAAAAAGAAAAACCAATTTTTTTTTCTTTTCCCTACCTGCATTTAAGGTTAATAAAATATGTGCAAATCAAATCCCTTGGAAGGCAGTATAGAAAATAAAGGGTTTTTTTTTCCTTCTCCCTGCTGGTTGGATCAAGGATCTTTGCTAGTCTAGATCAGGGGTCTCCAACCTTGGCAACTTTAAGACTTGTGGACTTCAACTCTTAGAATTCTGGGAGTTGAAGTCCACAAGTCTTAAAGTTGACAAGGTTGGAGACCCCTGGTCTAGATTATCACATTTGTGGGGGGGGAGCACCCAGGAAGTAGAAGAAGGGGTTTAGGATTGAGTTCCCGCCCCCCTCCCGGCAACCAACTCAAGAACTGGATTCTGGGGTCAGCCAACTGAATTTGAGCCTGACTAAGTGGGCTTTTAATCCGATCGCAAATAAGCTTAACCATCTTGCCTACAATTGAAAGACCCTCTTCCCCCATTGGGAGGTCTGAGGTTTCTGGCACCCCAAATTCCTAGCCAGCTGCGTGGAGGTGAGGGGGTGGTGTAATCCGCGTGGTGCCCATTCCTCCATCCCATGGCAAAAGGACGAATGAAGAAAAATTAATTCTTTCATGCTACGGGGCCGGATTAGGGCATCCCTCCCCTCCCAGCCCTCCAACCCTCAAATGATCGTTACACCACCCACCACCCCCCAATTTTTCATTTCAAGTATTTTCTCCAGCAAAAAAGACGGGGAGGTGAGTTATGCACCAGTGAGGCCCGGGCGATTTGGTGGGCACCAAGGCACGGTGGTGAAGGCAGGGGAAAAATACGTATTCCAGCGATGGCTGGCTTCTTCCTCAAGGCCAACCAATCCAATCCAATCCATTCCTTTCCCGCATCCAGAAGTTGGGCCCCATTGGACGATGCTTGCACTCGTGCCGTCTCCCAACACCGGCAACCCACGGAGGCGTCCCCCCTGCTCAACAAAACTCCACAGGACGGGCCCACCTTTTCGCGGTTGACGGACGAGCGGGAAATTCAAACGTGGACGCAAGAAACTGGAATCTTTCCTGGAAAAAAATCCCGCGGGAAGATGCGATCTTGGAAAAGGAGCTTTTCCGCCTGCGGCGTGGCCCAGATGTCTTTCAAAAGACGCAAGGAAGGACGACACCCCCACCTTGTTCCCCCAAGATTTTGACTTAATAAATCCAATACAATTCATTCCTAGCTGGAGTCTGTCCTTCCGGTGTTCCAAGAGGGGTCATTGGTAAAGAAGGTAATTTTTGAGAGATTTGGGTAAAGGCAGCGTCGAGATCTCGCTCAGCCGGTTCTTGCCCAAAGCGAGGCGCACCGAACGCCGGCACAGGTCCATCAGCGGTAAAGGTTCGGCTAAAAGGGAAACAGATCCAAAATTAGCACCGTTTACAGACCTGAAACGAAGAACAGTCCAAATTCAACCAGCGATTTGACGTGCACAGGACACGTCGAGCTCTTTCAGCGAGCCCAGCTCTATCCTGGATGTAATAAAAACGGACAAGGTGGCGCAAAAACGCCTTTGCTCGTTTAAGATGGCGATAGATCGCAGAGGCCCAATTCTTCATTTAAACTTGCTGGAGGGAGACTTGGCTCCGATCTAAGCCCACGTTTTCTCAATCTCAGCACCTTTTAAGATGTCTGGACTTCCACCCCCAGAATCCCCCCAGCCGGCACGCAGAATTCTGGGAGCGGAAGTCCTCACATCTTGGAAAGGGAATTCTGGGAATTGACGTCCACGCGTTTTTAAAGGTGCTGCGGTTGAGGAACGCTGACATTCGTTAGCACGACGTCAAATTGCCAATGGAGAAGAGTCCCTTTTGGGAAAGGCCTATATATATATATTTTTATTCAGTTACCCCAAATCCCTCGTTTGCTAGACCCAGAAAACTTCTAGGTGGCCACAGAAGAAATCGGTCACACACACACCCCCTTGGGCGTCTCCTCCCAATTCCCCGACTTTCAAAGCGAGCTAAGATGATATATATATATATGGAGAGAGAGAGAGAGAGAGAGATGAAGTAAGCTCTCTCTGGCAAGTAAAGTTTTGTCTACGAGACCGCGTTGGAAATTTAGCGGAGTCAAACAAAACACCACTGCATGGTAGCGGAGGCCAATTTTGACCTGCCCGTTCCTGAGAAAAATTTCATCCTGTTGACTAAGTTTGCCTCACTCATCCCACTTAAAAGCAGCACCTGCAAGAAAACGTCACGAATATTCGGCAATTAAACCTTTTTTCTTTCTTTCTTTGCAGTGACTGATATCTCCCAGCTGCCGTTTCCTCCTCAGGCTGTTTTTTTCCACAGTTGGCTGCCAACGCCGAAAGCCTCCATCAAACGCCACCACGACGGCTAAGCGGCATGGGAGAACACCGGGTGCGCACATTTTCGCGGGTCTCACAATCGGCCACCCAACGCACAACGCCCCCCCCCGCCCGCGGACGGCAAGCAGGGCCGAAAACCGTACCGCCTAACCTCCCGGATTCCGAAGTTCTGGATTAAGGGATTGGGGAAAAAACTCTTAATCGTTCATATTTCCCTTAACTTTTCTGCCTGAAATTCCGTCGTCGTTTGGAAATCGTCGTTTTAACGACCACAAACGGAGCTGCAAAAAGTTTGCTTGATGTGCTAAGCGAGGCAGTGGTTGAGTTTTTGCTGAATTCTGTAACTTTTTGCGCCAGGCTTAAGGGAATCGTGCGGCCATTAAGCGAATCCGGCTTTGCTTTCTTGTCAGTAGCCGGACTGCAAATATTGATTGTAACAGAGTTGGAAGGGACCTTGGTGGTCATCTAGTCCAGCCCCCTGCTCATGCAAGAGACCTATACTAGGGATTCGAACCGCCGACCTTTCTGATTGACAAGCTCAGCGTCTTAGCCACTGAGCCACCTGTCTTAAATACAGGCCAGTGGCCAAGGTGCCTAAATCACGTGACCGCGGGGAAATGCTGCAATGGTCATTAAGTGAGAAAAACGGTCCAGGTTACTTTTTTTTCAGTGCCGCTGTAGCTTTGAACGGTCACTAAACGAATGTCTGCAAGTCGAGACGATCGGTTTGCTCAGGAGCCGATCTGAATATGAGAGTTACCAGCGCCAAACGGGGGATTCCTATTTTATAAAATGAGGACGCGGACAACTGGTCCAAGCTTGAGACTGAACCCCCCAAGAGGGGAAAACCAAGTTACTAGATCTCAAGGCGAGTCGGAAGAAAACCGATCCTGGCATTTGCCCCAGTTCAGCAGGCGGTTCTGAATTACCAGGAAATGCAATGTGACCAGGGACGGTAGTCATTTACCCTTTGCTATTGGTTTGCAAATGTGGGCGCGCAGGGCCTTCCGTGCATGCGCAGAATGTCAAAAACAGGACGTTATTATATCCGGGCAGGTGAGCGGAGCCTCCTACCGGTTTGCTCGAACCGGATAGAATCAGCTGTATACCAGCACTAAGTGCTACCTTACCAATCAATCAATCAACCAAACAACAGCATTATTATGGTTGCGTCTGCATAACTTCCTTCCATCGATCAATCAATCAATTCCTTGATTGCCTTTTAAAAACCGGCCAATTCCTTGGTTTGCGCCTTTAAAAGGCAAACCGATTAAACCCCTAAATAACTATACGATATATGCTTATATTTTATTTATTTTATTTATTTATTTTATTTTGTCACAACAATATATGTAGGTATCATACAAAAAGATTATATAGTAAATAAACACATATATGGGTAAATATAAGGAGGTATAAGCATATATATAGAAAGAAGAAAAGAAAAACAATAGGACAGGAACGGTAGGCACGTTTGTGCGCTTATGTACGCCCCTTATGGTCCTCTTAGGAATGGGGTGAGGTCCATAGTAGAAAGTTTTTGGATAAAACTTTTAGGATTATGGGAAGAGACCACAGAGTCAGGTAAAGTATTCCAAGCACTGATGATTCTGTTACAGAAGTCATATTTTCTGCAATCTAGATTAAAGCGGTTGACATTAAGTTTAAATCTATTAGTTGCTCTAGTATTATTGCAATTAAAGCTGAAGTAGTCTTTAACAGGAAGGACATTACAATAGATGATTCTGTGAGTTAAGCTTAGGTCTTGTCGAAGGCGACGGAGTTCCAAGTTTTCTAAGCCTAGGATTTCAAGTCTGGTGGGATAGGGTATTTTATTGTTTTCAGAGGAATGGAGAACTCTTCTTGTAAAATATTTCTGGACACTTTCAATTATATTGATGTCAGAGATGTGGTGAGGGTTCCAAACAGGCGAGCTGTATTCTAGAATTGGTCTAGCAAATGTTTCATATGCTCTGGTTAGTAGTGTGGTGTTTTTGGAAAAGAAGCTACGCAAAATTAGGTTTACAACTCTTAGAGCTTACAACTCTTAGAGCTATATATTGTATAGTTACTTCATGCTTGTGCTTATATATACTGTTGTGACAAATAAAATAAAGTAATAAATAAAAAAAACCCCGAAATTTAAGGACCAATTCCTTGATTTGCCTTTTAAGAAATTGGCCTTGCAAAAGCTCGCAGTGTTGTGGAAGCAAACCCCAAGGTACAACCCCACCCCCCACCCCAAATTCTCCTTGTGCCCCCTTTCTTTTTCCTCCTATCCAGGATTTGGACAAAACCCCAAGGCTTCTGCCCGAAAAAAACAAACAAACCACCAAACCCATTTGCAAAGGATAATCAAACCCACTTGGAGGTTGGCTAAGCCAGCCAAAACACACACACACACACACACACCCCAAGACCAACCAAGATTGTGCCACCCACCAGGAATCAGAGGAGAGACATGGAGACACACACACAAAACAGCCAGATCCTGGTGAATTATGACTCAGCAACTGGTCTTAAAACTCTTTTGTCATTAATGGGAATTTAACTGTCTGCTTCCAGATAAGCCAACACTGGCTGCCTCCGTTTTTTTTTTTAAAAAACCCACAGATGGTAGGATTTTAGAAAAAAGCCGATTTCTTTGTTTACCTTCTTCTCGGTAAAATTGGCTTCTCTTCTCTCGTGAAAATGGGGAGCCCCGGTCTGCAAGGAACACCACCACCCCCTCCCCAAAAGCAGCAAGAAAATCAAGCCAGCATCGAATTCCCACATAGTCTGTGAGTTTCAGCCGATAAAAGGTGAGCTTCAAGGAGCAAATTAGGTAGAAATTAGCAGAGAATGTTGTGGGGTTTCCCTGGAATTCAGCACACAAGGTGCCCATCGCAGAATGGGAGACGGGCGGCGAGCCAATCCAATCAATAAATAAAAGATGGTTGAAAGAGAGTGCATCTAGCCCTTGACTTACGACCGTTCGTTTAGAGACCGTTTGAAGTGACTTATGACTGTTTTCCCGTTTTGCATCGGGGCAGCATTCCCGCAAGTCACGTGATCAAAACTCAAGAGGCGTGGCAACTGGCGTGTACTTATGACGGTTGCAAGACGGTTGACCGCCGCCCCGCGATCACAGTCAAGTCAATGGGGAAGCCAGATTCCCTTAGCAATCCCGTTCCTCACTTAACAACCGGGGCGAGAAGGGTCAAAGCTCAATAACTGCCTTGCACAGCAACTGAAATTTTGCGCTCAAATGTGGTTGTTACTCGTCGCAGGGAACGAAGAACTCATGCAGAGAAGCAACAGACAACAGGCTGGGAAGTGGCTCAGGTTGCTAATGCAGTCTGTTATTAACACACAGCTGCCTGCAATTACAATTACTGCAGGCTCGAATCCCACCAGGCCCAAGGTTGACTCAGCCTTCCATCCTTTATAAGGTAGGTAAAATGAGGACCCAGATTGTTGGGGGGGGCAATAAGTTGACTTTGTATATAAATACACAAATAGGATGAGACTATTGCCTTACACAATGTAAGCCGCCCTGAGTCTTCGGAGAAGGGCGGGATATAAATTCAAATAAAATAAAAAATTTTTAAAAAAAACCTCCTTTGGGAGAGAAATAGGTTAAATGAAAAAAATAATGCATGGATTTTTAATCATCCCCAACAGCAAGGGCCAAGTCTGAAGGACGTTCCTAAGAATTCCTACTGGGTATGTCTAGTTTAATAAAAAGGACTAAGGGTGACATGATAGCAGTCTTCCAATATCTCAGGGGCTGCCCCAAAAAAGAGGGAGTCAAGCTATTCTCCAAAGCCCCTGAAGGCAGGACAAGAAGCAATGGGTGGAAACTAATCAAGGAGAGAAGCAACCTAGAAACTAAGGAGAAATTTCCTGACTGTGAGAACAATTAATAAGTGGAACGACTTGCCTGCAGAAGTTGCGAATGCTCCAACACTGGGAGTTTTTAAGACGATCTTGGGTAACTATTTGTCTGAAGTGGTGTAGGGTTTCTTGCCTAAGCAGGGGGTGGGGGTTGGACTAGAAGACCTCTAAGGTCCCTTCCGACTCTGTTATTCTATTCCTATTATTCCTATTCCATTAAGGTGGGCCACCGAAGCAAATGAAAAATAAAGGGAGACTTACGGTCAAGGCCGTTCAAGTATCGCATCTGGATTTCACAGTGGCCCCACACGGCGCTTACCACGGGGTACAGCTTCTTCCCTTTCAGCCCCCGAAAGGCCACTCCCATGTACTGTCCGTCCACGATGAAGCTGAGGGTACCGTCGTCCATGTCCAGTACCACCAAGAACGAATCCGGAACGATAAAGGTCTCGTCCGTCTCCAGAAACGCCGGATAAGTCTTGCTGGCCTGGTTTTTCCCGTCGTGGTAGAGCCGGTTGCGCCCCAAATCCCAGCCCCAGGATTCGACGTTGTTCCCGATGAGGGTGGTGTAGCCCACCGAGTGCAAGGGGGCTTCGGCCGTGGCCACGCCCACCACGGCGTGGGTCCCCCGCTGCCTCATGGCCCAGGTGATCTGCCACACGTGGAGCCCGCGGGTGTAGCCGACTTTGCCCCGGATGGCGTCGGTACTCTGGGCTACCGGATGCCGATGAAAAGCCAACTTGTTGTCCTCTTTCACGAAGACGTTGAGCGAGCGGTCATCGTTGTTCCACGAATGGAGCAGCTGGACGTCATAGGAGACGGCCGGCATATCCAGCAGTAGGTCGAGCCGAGCCGGCTTGTTGTAATCCAGCCCTTGGAGCTCCTGCTTCAGCGGCCGGCACACCGGATCTCGCATGTCCATCGTTTTGAAACCCCCTGTCACTTTTTGCCCCATGGTTCAAGGCCCGCCGCACGGCGACGGGCATCCGGCGGGTCAGCCCGCTGCTCCGAGACTTCGTGCGGCCGTCAACAGCACCTAATCGGATGGAAAAGAAAACAAGGGGCGAGTTAAACATTAAAACAGGTGGCTTTGCGAGGGCAGCGGTTTGCGGGCGGCGGAACCTCTGGGGACAGCGACAAAGACAGATGTTTACCACCACCACCACCAGCGATTCTGGGATGAAAAGGAGAAGACGACAGGCCTTAACGGAACAGAACATCTGGCTCCGGCATCTATTGGAAGCCTCCAGAAGTTCTGAGCTGAATGCCTTTCGCGCCACGTTCCGAAGTTCCACGCTCCGCGTTCGTCAACGCTGGGGAGAGGAAGGGGGAAAAGAGAGATTGCTCTGGACTAAGAGCCCCATCATCCCCTTCCAGGAGGACGGAGAAGTATGGCTTTCAACTGGGGAGGGTGTGTGTGCGCGACATCTGAACCGAAGGACTTCCCCTCCCACGATTCCCACGAGTTCGCCTGGAGGTGACGGTTCCATCTCCCCCACGCTATCGTGAGAGGTTTTGGTTTCCCTTGATGTAGACACCTCCTGGCCTGCAACCGAGATGCACTCTGCACATGCTTCAAGTACCTCCCTCTGGGAAGCAGAGGTATTTTAGATCTTTCTCCCGACAAGAAACAAGCATCTACTTCTACCACTTTATAAAGCCTTGGTAAGGTGAAACTTGAAATCCTGCATCCAGTTTTGGTCACCATATTATAAAAAAAGATGTGGAGACTCTAGAAAGGGTGCAGAGAAGAGCAACTAAGGTGATTAGGAGACTGGAGGCTAAACCATATGAAGAACAGTTGCAGGAACTGGGTACGTCCAGTTTAATGAAAATAAGGACTAGGGGAGACATGATAGCAGTGTTCCAATATCTCAGGGGTTGCCCCAAAGAAGAGGGAGTCAGACTGTTCACCAAAGCACCTGAGGGTAGAACAAGAAGCAATGGATGGAAACTAATCAAGGAAAGAAACTTAGAAATAAGGAGAAATTTCCTGATAGTTAGAACAATTAATCAGTGGAACAACTTGCCTCCAGAAGTCGTGGGTGCTTCATCATTGGAGGATTTAAAAAAAAAAAAGATTGAACAACCATTTGTCAGAGATTGTATGGGGTTTCCTACTTGAGCAGGGGGGGCTGGACTACAGGACCTCCAAGGTCCCTTTCCAACTCTTTGTTCTTCAACCCAATCCCTTTCTTGCTTCCCAAATCGTGGTCAACTCACATTCTTGGTTCTTCCCACTGCCACAAAACGATCCCATCGCCAATCCCAAAGATCGAGGGATCATCGAGCAAAGATCCAAGTTTGGGGTGGACAAACGGGGTGGGGGGAAATCGGCCAGCCCCTTTTTAAAAAAATGGCAACGGTGCAAAGCCGCTTTCTAAGAAACATGTTTTTAAAAGACGAACTGCCCCACTGAAGTCCTGCCAGCCGCAGACTGGTTAGTCATGGAAAGGAAAGGGGGGGGCCCAAAAAAAAAAAAGAGAAGAGAAAAAAACGAGGGTGTGAACCAGGTTGTGCGTTAAGGCTTACACAACACACACAGATGTGTGTATATAAAAACCTAAGACTGGAAAATGTGCAAATGTGCGTGGGAGCAAACGGACAATGGGTAATTTAATCTCACGCAAGGGCATATTAAATATAAATATTTTGGCATCACACATTTTCCCCCCCTTCGTTTTAGTTTGCAACTTTTTAAAAGGGCAGGATTGGATTAATCTACCCAGCATGCGAGATGCACCAGTGGTGAATTTCAGGTATTCTTACCACTGGTTCGCCATGCGCACACGCCTTGCACGCGTACACCCAGCCTTCTGCACATGTGCTTGGTTCGCGCCTTCCATGCATGCGCACAGCCTTGAAAACGTAGCTAAATAGGAAGGCATTACAGTCGCCGCTACCAGTTCGCCTCAACGAACCGGCTGAATCCACCTCCGAGATGCACCCTTTAAATAATAATAATTAATCGTACAAGACATAGGATGGATTGGATGATGATAATACAGGTAATCCTTGACTTATAACGGTTCATTTAGCGACCATTCAGAGTTACAGCAGCCCTGGAAAAAAATGAGTTATGACCCCTTTTCTCACTTAAGACCGTTGCGGCCTTTCCCGTGGTCACATGATCCAAAAAAAAAAAAAAAAAACACCTTGGCAATTGACTTCATTATTGATGACAGTTGCAATGTCCCAGAGTCACGTGACCTCCTTCTACGACCAACGGGGAAGCTTGGATGCAACTTAACAACCATGTTATTAAGTTAACCACTGTGGTTGCTTTGTTTAACCACTGCGCCAATAAAGGTCGTAAAACGGGGTATTGCCCGTCCTGCTTTCTACCGTTACCAAATGGACTTGTACGGACCCGAACTCGGTACTCCGACTCATCAAATGGCCACCCCCCGCAACCAAGAGAGACAAGCAGCGCCCCCTCCATCCGCCAGCCCTCCGTTCTAAAAGCGGTTGCGCAATCCCTTTTCTCAGCTACACCCTACAAACCAAACCTAAAAGTTTACTTCTGCTTTCCTCGAGACCGTTCCCCGTAGCGGTTTTAATGAGTAAATCACGGTTAGCGGAAAAACATGGTTTGTGTGCGAAAATTCACGAAGGAAACTCTCACCCCTCCCGCTGAAATGATGTCCAAGGTCTCTTTTAACTCCCCCACCCCCCCCAGTATAAATATAATATCATATACAGTCAGGGGTGGGCTTCAAAAATTTTAGCAAGGGGTTCTCTGCCTGGTTGCTGGGTGGGCGTGGCCATGTGGTTGTGGCCTAGTCGGCCTCCTGCACCATGGCGGTGGGACGTGTGTTTTTGCCCTTCCCGGACTCCGGAGGCTTTCCTCGAGTCTTCGGAAGGGTGAAAACAGCCTCCCCAGGCTCTGGAGGCCCGCTGGAGGTGGGAAACACGCCCGTTTTCGGCCTTCCTGAACTTCCGGTGGGCCCGTTTTTCGCCCCTACCGAGCTTCCGCGTGCACCCTGCACTTACCTGCATCCAAAACGGGCCACGTGGGGATTCCTGGGAGAGGCAGGGCTGGGTGAGCGGGGCCATCCAGGAGTGGGGTTTCGGGGTTCTCCGAACTGTACAGAATCTTAGCTAGAGGTCCTCCCGAAACCCCTGCGAACCCCCAGAAAGCCCACCTCTGTATACGGTCGCCTTTTCAAGGAGGCCTTTTGGAGTGAGAACGCGTGAGCAACCCGACGTCAAAACCCCGAAAACTAAGTCGCGCAGAAGCAAACTTTCTTTTTCAAAGTCCCAAGAAAGAGGAATTTCATCTTTTCTACTCTAGTTGAAGAAAGACAAATTTCGGGGCAGCCCAGTTCAAATGTTCAGCCCCCACACCCAGTTCCCTGCATCTCAAAAGATTACACCGAATTTTTTTGCTGCCATTTTTGCCCCCCCGAAAGACAAGCTTTCTACATGCAGGGAATGTGGGGCTGACGACACGCAAGAAACGCTGCGGGCCGAGACAAAATCTGGCAGAGGAAGGAAAAAACGCCACTGATTCTTCCTCTATTTAGAACAAGCTGTTCTTTAAAAAGAAAAAAGAGACCAAAACGGGTCAGGAAAAACTGCCCTGGGTTTATTACATAACTGACCGTTTTGCAAGCTGCGTTTCCGCTAAACGGAGATGCCCGAGTTGTTGATTCGGAGGGAAAAGATATGCAATTCCCCCTTGATGCTGGCTTGTCCCATAACCTGGTTTCCTCAGTAGCTAGCTTGAACGAAGCAAGGTTTAGGAACTGGCTCTCGGCGCCCGCCGCGATATCCGAGCCTTGCCCTTAAAATATTCTCGGTTTAAAACCTCAGTCACTGCAAATCCCACCATCACCAGCATTCACCAGTAGCTGTGGCTTGGTGAACCCCGAGCTCTGTTCCTCATTCTTGTGGCGGGGAGTTCCACAGGCCCAACCACGCAGGCTGGGTTTTCGGTGGCTGGGAAAAAGCCAAAGCAGGAGAGGTTTAATGGCCTTTGAATCACAGTGACTCACGGACTGGCGATTTAATTCCCCCGTGCAAAACTTTGAGAAGAGGCTTCAGGTCTCGTTCTCACACTCCGAGGTGCCTAAGCCGCTTCCTCCCCAGCCGTAAAAACAGATCCAAATGATTATAACAGGCCAGCAAAACAAACAAACCCCGATAATCAATGTTTTTAGGATGAATTGGCAATACCTGCCTCAAAAAAGTGGGGGGGGGATTTGGAGGAAAAAAAACCACCCGCAAGACCAAACCAGCTTTGAAACAGGTACTATGTTTTCCCCAAAATAAAGACCGGGTCTTATATTAATTTTTGCTCCAAAAGACGCATTAGGGCTTATTTTCTGGTTAGGTCTTATTTTGGGGGAAATACGGTACTAAATGCATCCAATCTGGTTGACAATCTTATCTGAGGCTTATCTTGCGGGTTGGGTCTTATTTTCCGGGAAGCGGGGTAAGTCCTCGACTTACGACCACAACGGAGCCCAACCTCTGTTGTCGCTACGCGAAGACAGTCGTCCGAGTGAATATTGAAAGGTGTTACTACTTGAAGAACGGCGGTGATTCGCTTAACGGCAGGAAAAGTCGTAAGAGGGAGCAAAACTCACTTAACAAATTTCTCACTAGCAACATATACCTGTTGCGCTCAATTGTGGTGACAAGTTGAGACCGACGTATATTTTTAACAGATATATATGTCAGGTGAACGGCCCTTATATATGTCAGCGCCCGCCTTTACTTTTGCTAATTTATGTCCAAATATTGTCATTTTTCATTCTTTGCATCCACGTCTCCCTTTCCCTCCTTAAAGTTCAGGCACATCAGCTTCCTGACTGCGCAGCCAGGACATCATCACTGGCCAGATGTGGCACTACAACTCCCAGGAGACCCTGCCAGCAGCAAAGAATGCTGGGAAACGTAGGCCAGACATTTCTAAGGCCACCAAGCCCTTCCCGTCTTTTCAAATTTCAGATAAATCTCTCTGCTAACGTTAACTTTTCCCAAATGGATCAATTTGCAAAGGAAAAGAGTTACACCCCCATGTTTCTAATCCCATGGTATAACCAGCACCCCAAAACCAGCTTTTAAAAATCGAGGGGAAATAATTGACTAAGAAATAGACCAAGAAGTTCCCCAGTTACAAAGAGGAAAACATAATCCTCGGCTGGCTAGGGAATTCTGGGAGTTGAAGTCCAGGCCTCTTCAAATTGCAAAATTGAGAAACACAGCTTAAATTGGCTGGCTAGGGGATTCTGGGATTTGAAGTCCAGGTCTCTCCAAATTGCAAAATGGAGAAACACGGATTAAATCAGCTGGCTAGGGAATTCTGGGAGTTGAAGTCCAGGCCTCTCCAAATTGCAAAATTGAGAAACATGGCTTAAATTGGCTGGCTAGGGGATTCTGGGATTTGAAGTCCAGGCCTCTCCAAATTGCAAAATTGAGAAACACGGCTTAAATTGGCTGGCTAGGGAATTCTGGGAGTTGAAGTTCAGGTCTCTCCAAATTGCAAAATGGAGAAACATGGATTAAATTGTCTGGCTAGGGAATTCTGGGAGTTGAAGTCCAGGCCTCTCCAAATTGCAAAATGGAGAAACATGGATTAAATTGTCTGGCTAGGGAATTCTGGGAGTTGAAGTCCAGGCCTCTCCAAATTGCAAAATGGAGAAACATGGATTAAATCGGCTGGCTAGGGAATTCTGGGAGTTGAAGTCCAGGCCTCTTCAAATTGCAGAGTTGAGAACACGGCTTAAATCGGCTGGCTAGGGAATTCTGGGAGTTGAAGTCCAGGCCTCTCCAAATTGCAAAATGGAGAAACACGGATTAAATCAGCTGGCTAGGGAATTCTGGGAGTTGAAGTCCAGGCCTCTCCAAATTGCAAAATTGAGAAACACGGCTTAAATTGGCTGGCTAGGGAATTCTGGGAGTTGAAGTTCAGGTCTCTCCAAATTGCAAAATGGAGAAACATGGATTAAATTGTCTGGCTAGGGAATTCTGGGAGTTGAAGTCCAGGCCTCTCCAAATTGCAAAATGGAGAAACATGGATTAAATCGGCTGGCTAGGGAATTCTGGGAGTTGAAGTCCAGGTTTAAAACTAGAAATATTGAGCAGGATAATGTCCTAATATTACCTCTCATTCCCCATTTTTTCATTATGCAGCAATGTAGTTGACCTCCTTAGATAATTAATGGGATGCTAGTCCCGTATTAGGGCTCAACTCCTAAACACATGGATTGCCATCAATAATTATTCTTTCTAATATCTGCTTCTCAAGCCTGCCCATTCCCACACATGCACCTTCTCGTGGCTGGGCTCGCTCACCGACATCCGGGAAGTTGTGGGAAACTATGGCCCGCTATCCGCTTGCCAAGCCGCCACAAATAAGTGTGTGAAGGCCACAGTAACGCCAATCATTTGCCTATCAATGCTCTGCAGCCCACTGCATCCCTTAAACCATATTCCAAGGATAGGCGTGGATAAAACCTGATTTGGCAGGGGACGATGGGCAATGTGTTGTTTTCTTGTCTGGGCCCAAGGTGGAGGGCTTTCCTGAATAAGGTTGTGAAAATTCTATGCATGTAGCTAGTCCTGGTTTAGCAGCTGCCTTGTTTAGTGCGTGCGCGAACAACCCGCCCACCGCCCACGTTTTCCCCAAAAATAAGACCCGGTCTCATATTTTTGGGGGTGACAAAATAAGCAGGAGGGCTTATTTTTGGGGTAGGGCTTAATTTTGGGGAAACACGGTAGATAGTTAAAGGTTCCCCTCGCACATACGTGCTGGTCGTTCCCGACTCTAGGGGGCGGTGCTCATCTCCGTTTCAAAGCCGAAGAGCCAGCGCTGTCCGAAGACGTCTCCGTGGTCACGTGGCCGGCATGACTCAATGCGCCAAAGGCGCACGGAACGCTGTTCCCTTCCCACCAAAGGTGGTCCCTATTTTTTATACTTGCATTTTTTACCTGCTTTCGAACTGCTAGGTTGGCAGAAGATGGGACAAATCATGGGAGCTCACCCTGTTTTTGCGGCACTAGGGATTCGAACCGCTGAACTGCCGACCTTTCGATCCACAAGCTCCGCGTCTTACCCACTGAGCCACCGGGTCCCTTCTGGTGTGTATGTAATAGTTTGTTACACAAACACACATATATAGAGAGAGATTCTTTCAATACAGTAAAATATACGTAAGAGAACAAGAAAGACGGTATATAAAATAAACATATATTTATGTGTTCTGCTCTCTTTTGTAGAGAATATTTTCCCTCCATCTTCTTTGCTCTTTTTAAATCTCCAAGTCATCATTTCAATCTACCCTTTTCTTTCAACGTAAACCATCCCCCCACTCTTTTAAACTCAAAGCTGAACCCTTGTGGCACCTTAACCACAAGAGTTGTGTTACATAACTAGAAAAATAAAAGGTGTTTGCACATCAGAAGCAATCCTTAACCCGTTTAGTAGCATTTTTAGAAAGGCACCGGTTATATCACCCCCGCTAACAAGAGTTGGCAAAAAAGGCAGATAAACTTCCTAGATTTGAGGTTTCCTACATATCAAGTTAAGAAAAGAAAGAAAGAAAAAAAAAAAGGATGCAGGAGAAAATTTGGACTTAAATCAAATGCATCTCAGTCTTCCAACACTCCAAGCAACGATTTGGGGATGAAACGGGATAGAAGCATCACGGTTTAATTTCCACCTGCATCAAACCCGAGTTCGGGCTTTCGATCTGAGCAAGCCAACTCTGTGGGCACAGTTGCGTACTCCTAAGTGTTCAAATGTTAACCATTGAAAGCAAATGCCTCTCCTGTCCGGCTATGTAGGTCAAAATGAAGTTTCTAGTCCTCAGTATGTCTCTTATGGAATGCCCCAATCCAACACCATCCCTCCCACTCCCGAGTGTTTAAGGTATCACTGCCTTCTAACAAACTGCCAAAACACTTGGAAGTTGTGTGGATGAGAACAAGTGTCTCTTGAGATATTTTACACTTTCCCACAGAGATAGTATGCAGCCGGTTCGCACGAACCGGTAGCGGAAATCACAGGTGGGTCTGCCCACGCGCCCCGGCTCTATTTAGGCATGTTTTTGAAGCCAGGTTGCATGCGCAGAAGGCAGACGGCAGGTGTGCGCACGAACCGGGCGCGCGAAGCGACTGGCAAACCGGTAGTAACAAAATGTGAACGTACTACTGCTTTCTCAGGCATTTCAAAAACAAATGGATGCAAATTTTTAAGCGGGATAGACTACTCCGGGAGAAGGAGGGTTGTCATCCCAACAGTCAATTGAAAATACTCTCTTTTTTTTGCTCGTTTTTGGAAACAACCAATACCGATACTTGTCTCCATTTGTCTCATTTGTCCAGCACCTGAAAGCAGAGAACGAGAAGCAATGGATGGAAACTAAAGTAAGGAGAGAACCAACTAGAAATAAGAAGAAATTTCCTGACAGTGAGAACAATTAACCATTGGAACTACCTGCCTCCAGAAATTGTGGGTGCTCCATCACCGAAAGCTTTTAAGAAGAGATTGGACAACCATTTATCCAGAATGGTATATGGTTTCCTGCTTGAGAAGGGGGTTGGTCTAGCGGACCTTCAAGGCGCCTTTAAATTCTATTATCCTGTAAACATTTCTATAATTTATTCCCTGCTTCTTACTGTAAATGTTGCACTTCAAGCCCAGGATGTCTTTGTGTGATGCTCAAAAGTGGGGGTCGCGGGAGAAACCATCATCTCCATCGTTTATTTTGTTTTTCAACCAAAGTGGCTAGTCCTCAGTGACAGCAAAGGGAAGAGTTTTTGCAAAAAATAATAATAAATAAATCTGGAGGAACTTCCTCCGGCAAAGCCTCATTCACAAGAAAAAGAGGAAGCGGAAAACTGTTAAGGAAAATGCAACCCTCTAGATTCTTAACCAGGGTTGTTTATTTTGTTTGAAATCATGGCTCAAGTTCATCTTTTAAACATTTGGCCAAAACAGACGCCCTGCCAACGTGCCTAGGAAATTTCTGCCTCCCATTAGATAACAACCTTATGTTAATCGAGTGTTTCTCAACCCAGTGGTTTCCAGATTCCTACATTCCTGTTTATATATCCTGGCTTATTCATAATCTAAACTAAAGGAATGGAATCCCGATTTGATTTTCAAGGGAAGAATCAGACTGCTCTGCATGCAAAATTAATTCAGAGACGGACTATAAACTCAAACTGTTGTTGGAAAATACACAGCATTGCGTTCAGCAGAGGGAAGGCTCAGTGTGGCTAAAAGCTTTCCACAAATCTAGGTTTTATCCCAGTTTAATGGTTATCCTTCTCCCATCCCACCGAGAGTCACAATTTTACCCTCAACCACGTTTAGCTAGCAAAAACAAAGAGTCACCTAACAAAAACTCCCAGCATCCTTTATGCTTTCTAGGCATGCTGGGAAGTGTAGTCCAGCAACATCTGGCTAATGTCGGATTTCATACTTGCTTCTTCGTTGCCCCACTCTGGCTGCAAAACCACCATTCCTAGGTTTTGCTCCTTTTTAAAAAAAATTTATTTGCATTTATATCCTGCCCTTCTCCGAAGACTCAGGGCGGCTTGCACTATGTTAGCGATAGTCTTCATCCTATTTGTATATTTATATACAAAGTCAACTTATTGCCCCCAACAATCTGGGTCCTCATTTTACCTACCTTATAAAGGATGGAAGGCTGAGTCAACCTTGGGCCTGGTGGGACTAGAACCTGCAGTAATTGCAGGCAGCTGCTGTTAATAACAGACTGCATTAGCAGTCTGAGCCACAGAGGCCCTCACATTCAGGCTCGGTTACCGCATTCACACATTCCCGTTGAAATCAGGTTGGTTATGAAAAAGGCTGGGCCTTCCCAGCTAAATGGAAATATTTGATTTTTTTTTAGCTTCCTTTGTGGCAGGTGACCAACATCTGTTTGGAGAAAAGGGCCTGGAGCACGGTACAAATTATCCAACAAAACTTCCGGCTGCCAGACAGGAGTTTGAAACCCCAAACTATGCCAAGCTATGCCACCTCCCAAAGCAAAAATGAAAAAAGAAGAAAACAAGCGCTCACGTGCTACAAAAAAATAAATACATTGCATAACTATGTTTTGATGTTGTACCGCAACTTTAACAGCAAACAGTTGAGAAGCTAAGAAGACAATAGAATTGGGAAAGGAAGGAAACTACCTCTGAAATAGCCAAATTAAATCAAGATCAATACTGGGGATTTAGTGAATTGGCTTGGAGGGAACACTCTTTCTCACCCTCCCCACCCCATCCTCCCAAATTTCAATTTTTAAAAATGAGTTCCTGCTGAAATTCCGCCGGGTTGAACCTCAAAGGGCCCTGCATTATTAGTCCACCAAAATTAAAAATATCCAATTCTTCCAAGGAAAGTTTGCAACCAGGACAAACCTTGTCATAAAACATCCTGTGGGTTGCCAGATTGCAAGATGTCCCTTTAAAAAATAAAAATAAAAACGGCAGTTGACTAACTTTAACAAAAATCAGGATGCCTGGCTTAAAAGTCGCACCAACTGGCAAATGACGGCCAGGTTTCCTAACCCTGGCAACTCGGAGGGGTGTGTGGACTACAACTCCCAGAATAAAAATAAGACAATAAAATAGCATTGTTCCAATATTTTTTGTAACTTTTTGTTGCTATCAGTAAGGGTTAAATTGCAACCTACGACCATCATTTGTGTTGTAAATGTTATACCTTTGATGAAGGTACTTTTTATTTTTCTTTTATGTGCACTGAGAGCATATGCACCAAAACAAATTCCTTGTGTGTCCAATCACACTTGGCCAATAAATTCTATTCTATTCTATTTAGAATAGAATATTTTGCTGGCTGGATGCTAAACCACAGGTGAAAATTCCCTTAAGTCAGACAGAATAGAATAGAATAGAATAGAATAGAATAGAATAGAATAGAATAGAATAGAATAGAATAGAATAGAATAACAGAGTTGGAAGGGACCTTGGAGGTCTTCTAGTCCAACCCCCTGCTTAGGCAGGAAACCCTACACCACTTCAGACAAATGGTTATCAAACCTCTTCTTAAAAACTTCCAGTGTTTTTAATTCCCAGGGGAATCCTGGGAGTTGTAGTTCACATGACTCCGAGTTGCCAACAGTAACAGAGTTGGAAGGGACCTTGAAGGTCATCTAGTCCAACCCCCTTGCTCAACGCAGGAGACCTGCACCAGGGATTCGAACTGCCGAACTGCTGACTTTTCTGATTGACAAGCTCAGGGTCTTAGCCTCTGAGCCAGTTTGGAAACCTGGCATTACGGTGTCTACCCAATGCAATTTAGGCCCCAAAACATGCATATATATTTTTTGCTTTACTTTTCAAATTGTATAATTACACCGGTATTATTTGTGATTTTCTAGACTTGTTCATTGCAAAAATCCTCCTTCTCCTCCTCCTCCATCCATTGCAATTACCCCCTTGGTTCCCCAAAATGCAGACCCCAGAAGAGAACCTAGAAAAGTCCCCCTAAACTAGGGTATTGTCCACCCCAAACCAGAATGTGGTCCACACACCATTTGCCAATCAGGATTTGCAGGATATTTTCTCGGCCGTTCCTCTTGCAACAAACTTCGCGTTTTAATCCATGTTTCGGTTCTAAGAGGAGAACATCCAGAACCTGACTGGCCACATTCCAACTGCCCTGGTGCTGCAGGACTCCAACCCCCATCATTCCCTGGCATCCAACGTGCTCAGCTTCCCTCCCTTAGTTCTGCAGCACACAAGGATCAACTTCCAAAACAGGGAACTGAGCAGGGACTCATAGAGAGAGGTGACTCCCCACAACCTTACACTGTTTGACCCTCCAGAGAATGTGACTGCAACCAATCGTGGCTTGTTTAGCTGTCTTTGTAAAACCATGGCTTAGCCTGCAGCGGGAACTAACTTAATTCAGAGTTTCTTGCGGACAAACCACTTGTGGTTCCTGACCTACTAAAATATTTCTTCTTGGCTGTGCTATGAAGAGGGCAGTTTTTCCAGCTGTAGGAAACTTGTAGTAGAGGAGGGTCCTGCTGGCTGGGGATGATGGAAATTGTAGTAAACAAGGGGATCCAGCAAAAAGACAGGCATGTAAGTTTAATAACTCAAAAGGAAAAACCACTTGTGCCATCATATATATATGAAATTAGAAATATTACGCAATCAAATGCAAGCTTTAAAACAGAAGTCGGGTTCGGTCAGCACAGAAAACCATTGTTTATTCTGAACAATGTTCAGTTAGTTTTAAACCCCTTCCCCCCAAGTTTTCTGAATAAGCCACGATCAGTGGGGCCCACCCATCACGCCAAGCCACAGCTTCTTTTCAACCACCATTTGACCAAGAAGCCGGGACAGATTCACCCAGTTTTTAATCATGGTTTGCTAAATAAACCATAATGTGTAAAGCTCCCAAATTAGCAAGAAGCTCACAAGACCTCCCCATTTCAGATACAGCGTTGTTTGTTAACTTTGCATTATGAAAACGAAAAGTACACCGCGGCCTACCTTACAGGGTTGTTGTACCGGACACAGCAAGCTGCTATAAACCAGCCGGTCCCGCCATGACAAACATGGGTGAGGCTGTTTTAAACTGCCGGGCTGCTACTTCCTATCTTAGTCACCGATATACTATGCAGCTCTGGAAAAGCTAATTATTAGCAGTCGTATCTTAAAGGGGTATCGGCTCTTATTTCAAACATTCTAACCCCTAGGTTTTTTTCAAGATTTTTTTTTTTAAAAAAAGGTTTTAATAGCTTTGAAAAGGCAGCAGGTCAGAGATTCCAAATTTTAGGCTTAAAAAAGAAAATATTCCTTTTTTTCCCCTTTTATTCGCAGGGGCTGCTGAACCTAAAGTCCAGAACACCCCCCCCCCACCCCCACCCCCACAAAAATAGGGTCCCGAAGACAGGCATTAAGATAATGTAATGCAAACCAAGAAGCAAGGTGATTACAAACAAGAAACAATGCCATTACTCCCTTAGCAGGGGACTCAATCAGAGGTACAACAACATGCAAGTTTCAAAACTCCCTCCTTCCCTAATAATGCAAATGAGTTTTTTACTCAAGGATTTTTGGTTATTTTCAAAAACATGGCCCTAAAAATGCGGATTTAGCTCTTTATCCCCCTCCCCGCTCTTTTAAACGCTTCCGAGTCGTCCCCCGCCCCCAGCAGCTTTTTTATTTTTTGGGGGGGGGCAGAATTTTTTTCAAATTGCTGCATCCCCCCCCCCGCCCCCCCCCAAAAAACCCCTCTCCAAGAGTGGATTCACACAAGCCACAAACCCAAGTCAAAGAGAACAACCATGGGGGCAAAAACTTGGCTTTCCTTTTTTTTTTTTTAAATTAGAGCCCCACCTTTATTCCTCCTCCGGCTTGGTGTGTGTGTGTGTGTGTGTGTGTGTCAACACAACGGTTGTGTGGAGCCTGGATGGGGGTTAATTTTGTAAGCCCGTCAGACTCACAACAACAGACTGTGCAAGGGTGGGGAGGAGCCTTCAAACTTTTCGAAGGTGAAAGCCAGAAAGATGCACAATTCAAAGCTGGAGGGGGAAAGGTCGGCCTGTGGGGAGAGGGCTTCTGCCCCATTTCCCCCCCAAAACCTGGATATCCATCTCTCTATCTATCTCTATCTCTCTCTCTGTATCTATCTATATCTCTATCTATCTATCTATCTATCTCTATCTCTCTACATCTATCTATTTCTATCTATCTATCTATCTATCTATCTCTCTCTCTCTCTACATCTCTCTCTCTCCATCTCTCTCTCTCTCTCTCTCTCTCTATATATATATATATCTGTCTATATCTCTCTCTCTCTACATCTCTCTCTATATCTATCTATCTATCTATCTATCTCTCTACATCTCTCTCTCTACATCTATCTATTTCTATCTATCTCTATCTATCTATCTATCTATCTATCTATCTAATCTATCTCTCTACATCTCTCTCTATCTATATCTCTCTCTACATCTCTCTCTACCTCTCTATATCTATCTATCTATCTATCTCTGTCTATATCTCTCTCTCTCTATCTATCTATCTATCTATCTATCTATCTATCTATCTATCTATCTATCTATCTATCTATCTATCTATCTATCTACATCTCTCTCTCTATATATATATATCTCTACATCTCTCTCTACCTCTCTATATCTATCTATCTATCTCTGTATATCTCTCTCTACATCTCTCTCTATATCTATCTATCTATCTATCTCTCTGTCTCTCTACATCTCTCTATATCTGTCTGTTTGTCTATCTATCTATCTCTATCTCTCTACATCTCTCTCTCTATATATATATATCTACCTCTCTCTCTCCATATCTCTCTCTCTGTATCATTATCTCTCTACCTCTCTCTATATATCTATCTGTCTGTCTGTCTGTCTATCTCTGTATATATATCTATATCTATATCTATATCTATCTATCTGTCTATCTATCTATATCTACATCTCTCTCTCTAGGTTTGGGGGGGAAACGGGGCAGAAGCCCCCTCCCTACAGACCTACCTTGCAGGGCTGGCCAAACAGGCGTCGTCGGGCCCTCCACCCACCCCACCCCACCCAAAAAAACAAAAACAAAAAAACCAAACCTGGGGAGCGTCCTTCGCAATAACGCGAGTTTGCGCTCTGGAGGCAAAACCCGGCAGAAGCCAAGCGCGCAAACTTAAAAAAGTCGCGATCCAAAGCCGGCCGAAGAGCTCCAGGGTGGGAGAAGAGAGCTCGCGAATTGGGAATTCACTACCTTCGTCCTCCCCCCCCCTCGGGAGCGCCCCTTCCCCAATTGCACCCACTCACTCAATCCGGATCCGAGGTTGCAAAATGTTGCAAAAGGTTGCAAAGCGAAGCGGAGTTTTTTTTTTTTTTTGCACACCTTCGCCGGGCTGCAACGCCGACCACCATAACCTCCCTTTTCCTCCTCTCCGGCCGGCTTAAAGATCCGCCTCGGGGGCGATCAGCTGCAGCCGCGGCTGGCAAAAGACGAGCCCTTTTTTTTTGCTTGAAACTCGCGTCGGGCTTGACCCGGGTCGTGAGAAACCGGGGCAGGCGGGCAGCCGCAGCAGAATCGACCCGGCGGCTCGCCCGCAGGCCGGAGTCCGCCGCGGGGGCGCCGAAAACGCTCTAATAGCGAGCGCGTCGCCATCACATGAGCCGCCAACCCGCCCAGCTCGGGCTCCGCTCCTCCTTCTTAAGGGCGACCGGCTGAATAGGGGGAAGGAGGAGGACGGAAGGGTGGGGAGGGGGGACCTTGGAGGTCATCCAGTCCAACCCCAGCCCTCCCAAAGCCTCCAGGGATGGAGCACCTGCAACTTCTGGAGGCGAACTGTTCAAGCAAACCATCGGAATAAGAGTTGGGAGGGGACTTTAGAGGTCATCCAGTCCAACCCCTTGCTTAAGCAGGAGACCCTGCCTGTACCATTTCTTTCCAGGCTCTTCTTATAAAAGCCTCCACGGATGGAGCACCTGCAACCTCTGGAGGCGAGCTGTTCAATCAAACCATCAGAAAATAGAGTTGGGAGGGGACCTTAGAGGTCATCCAGTCCACCCCCACCCACCAAGCAGGGGAGACCCTGTACCATCTCTATCCAGGCTATAAAAGCCTCCAGGGATGGAGCACCTGCAACTTCTGGAGGCGAGCTGTTCAAGCAAACCATCGGAGTAAGAGTTGGGAGGGGACCTTAGAGGTCATCCAGTCCAACCCCTTGCTTAAGCAGGAGACCCTGCCTGTAACATTTCTGTCCAGGCTCTTCTTATAAAAGCCTCCAGGGATGGAGCACTGCAACCTCTAGAGGCGACCTGTTCAATCAAACCATCAGAATATAGAGTTGGGAGGGGACCTTAGAGGTCATCCAGTCCAACCCCCCCCCAAGCGGGGGAGACCCTGTGCCATTTCTATCCAGGCTCTTCTTGAAAGCCTCCAGGGATGGAGCACTGCAACCTCTGGAGGCGACCTGTTCAATCAAACCATCAGAAAATAGAGTTGGGAGGGGATCTTAGAGGTCATCCAGTCCACCCCCCATCCCCAAGCAGGGGAGACCCTGTACCATCTCTATCCAGGCTATAAAAGCCTCCAGGGATGGAGCACCTGCAACTTCTGGAGACCAGCTGTTCAATCAAACCATCAGAGTAAGAGTTGGGAGGGGACCTTAGAGGTCATCCAGTCCACCCCCCACGCCCAAGCAGGGGAGACCCTGTACCATTTCTATCCAGGCTCTTCTTGAAAGCTTCCAGTGATGGAGCACCTGCAATTTCTGCAGATGAGCTGTTCAATCGAACCATCAGAAAATAAGAGCTGGAGGGGACCTTAGAGGTCATCTATTCCAACCCCTTGCTTAAGCAGGAGACACTGTACCATTTCTATCCAGGCTCTTCCTATAAAAGCCTCCAGGGATGGAGCACCCACAACTTCTGGAGACCAGCTGTTCAATGAAACCATCAGGGGACCTTGGAGGTCATCCAGTCCAACCCCTTGCTTAAGCAGGAGACCCTGCCTGTACCATTTCTGTCCAGGCTCTTCTTATAAAAGCCTCCAGTGATGGAGCATTCCCAATTTCTAGAGGCAAGCTGTTCCACTGGTTAATTGTCCTCACCGTTAAGTTAATTCCTCCTTAATTCCCGGTTGCTTCTCTCCTTGATTTAGTTTCCACCCATTGCTTCTTGTCCTGCCTTCCGGTGCTTTGGAAAATAGCTCCTCTCTGTGGCAGCCCCTCAAATATTCAGAACCCGGCTATCATGTCTCCCCTTAATCCTTCTTTTCCTTAAAACTAGACACGCCCAATTCCTTTGAAATACTAGAAAATATTTGTAGCTCGCAGTTTTTAAGAGTTTGGCAGAGGGTTTGCCCTTCAAGCTTGTTTCAATGTAGTTTCTGAACGTTTCATTACCAGACTAGCTAACGTCATCAGTATGGTTGTCTTGTCCTGTTCTCCTTAGCTTATAAATGCCTTGGGTGCCAATGCTGTCAGCTGGTCGGTTGTACGTTTGGCGCTATTATTTAAATCAGACCCAATTCCTGCAACCGTGCTTCATAGGTTTTAGCATATATGTCAACGGGCCGCCGGCGAGATCGGGACGGCATGAGGAGGCAGGGCGGCCCCCTTTATTCATGGGGGGGTATGCCTCAACTTACAACAATCCTTCTCCTGGAGTGGGGAGGGAATGGAGATTTTGCAGTATCCTTCCCCTGGAGTGGGGAGGGAATGGAGATTTTGCAATAGCCTTCCCCCTGGAGTGGGAGGGAATGGAGATTTTGCAGTGTCCTTCTCCTGGAGTGGGGAAGGAATGGGGATTTTGCAGTATCCTTCCCCTGGAGTGGGGAGGGAATGGAGATTTGCAGTATCCTTCCCCTGGAGTGGGAAGGGACAACTTACAACTTACAAGTGACCGTTCAAATAAGGGGCATGACTGTTTTTCACACTTGTGACCGTGGTCATTTGACCAAAATTTGGACCTTGGCCGATAACTCATATTTACCATGACCCCGGATCGTGTGATCTCCTTTTGTGACCTTATGAGCAAAGTCCGTGGGGGGAAAACCAGCAGAGGTGGGCGTCAGCAGGTTCTGACCGGTTCTGGAGAACCGATAGCAGAAATTCTGAGTAGTTCGGAGAACTGGTAGTAAAAATTCTGACTGGTCCTGCCCCCACAACTATTCTCTGCCTCCCGAGTCCTAGCTGATCGGGAGGAAATGGGGATTTTGCAGTATCCTTCCCCCTGGAGTGGGGAGGGAATGGAGATTTTGCAGTATCCTTCCCCCTGGAGTGGGGAGGGAATGGGGATTTTGCAGTATCCTTCCCCCTGGAGTGGGGAGGGAATGGGGATTTTGCAGTATCCTTCCCCCTGGAGTGGGGAGGGAATGGAGATTTTGCAGTATCCTTCCCTTGGAGTGGGGAGGGAATGGAGATTTTGCAGTATCCTTCCCCTGGAGTGGGGAGGGAATGGAGATTTTGCAGTATCCTTCCCTTGGAGTGGGGAGGGAATGGAGATTTTGCAATAGCCTTCCCCCTGGAGTGGGAGGGAATGGGGATTTTGCAGTATCCTTCCCCTGGAGTGGGGAGGGAATGGAGATTTTGCAGTATCCTTCTCCTGGAGTGGGGAGGGAATGGAGATTTTGCAGTATCCTTCCCCTGGAGTGGGGAGGGAATGGAGATTTTGCAATAGCCTTCCCCCTGGAGTGGGAGGGAATGGAGATTTTGCAGTGTCCTTCTCCTGGAGTGGGGAAGGAATGGGGATTTTGCAGTATCCTTCCCCTGCCATGCCCACCAAGCCACATTCACAGAACCGGTAGTAAAAATTTTTGAAACCCACCACTGGAAACTTAACTTGTTCACTTAACAACCGTGTTAACTAATTTAACCGCTGCGGTGATTCACTTAACAACCGTGGCAAGAAATGTCGTAAAAACGGGCCCAAATCCACTTAACGAACGTTTGACTTAACAACCGTGGCAAGGAAGGTCGTAAAAATGGGCCAAAATTCACTTTAACAAATGTTTCGTTTAGCGGCAGAAATTTTGGGCTCCGTTGTGGTCGTAAGTTGAGGATTATCTGCAAAGACTGAGCTGAATTTTGGCTTGTCCGGAGTTTTTCTGCAGCCGAAACGAAAATGTGTTTGACTCCACTGGAGTCAAATAAACATCCCACAAATGTTGCCAGCTTTCCTTTCATCTTCCCCCAAGGAAAAATGAAGGAAAAAATTAAATTTAGACTATTAATTTAAATTGGGAAGTTTTTGGGTTTGGAAGATAACAAGATTCCTATTAATAAGAACCAGTAACTCTTTAACACTTCCGGCTTCTCAAAAACAGATTTAAATAGTTCGCTGAGCCCTATAAAACAAAAACAAAACTCTTTTTTTCGCCTCTGGAAAAAAAAAATATATATATATAGGAAATATTAAGGGCAGACGTGAACGGACCTGGCTTGCATGTTCCCAAGAACTTAAATGGGGGAGCTTTTAAGTTTCTAGTCCTGAGTGAACTGATTGAGGAAGGAAACATGGCATTTTTTAAAAAATAGCCCTCGATATAAACACTATTAAACTCGGGAATTACTTCTCTGTGGCCTTAATACCTTGGGGGGGGGGAATGCTTGCATTCCACAGTTATCCCGCACACCAGCCCTGCGAGGTAGGGCCCGAAGAACACTTTAGCAAAACCTCCAATTGGGGAGGATAGCGGCTATTCAAATGAATGTGTTACCTAGATTTTTGTTTCTGTTCCAGATGATACCAATAATCAAGAAAGATAAAAATCCGGAGGAATGGCAGATTGGGATTAATAAATTTATATGGCAAGGTAAAAAGGCGAGGGCTAAAAATGAAAATAATTCAGGACTCACGGGAAAGAGGAGGCCTAAAAATGCCTAAATTTTAAACTATATTATGAAGCAGTAGCCCTTTCAGTAATAAGCAAAACCTCCGGGCTGCTCTCTTTAGCAAAACCTCCATGGTCCAAAGCAGTCTATCTGCCCATACGAAAGCAACGGGAATTCCAGCGTACACCGACGGCAAGGAAGTAAGAAGATATATTATGCCCATTTTATGGATGGCGAATTAATTAATAGGGTAAGGCTGTCATGTCAGGGTAGCTGCGTCCACCATCGATTAGCCAACTTTTTCCCCCCATGTCAAGAGATTTGTCTCTTTCTTTCCCTTCGGCACAAATGAGTTTGTTCCTCCTTATCTCCCAGCAGCTGTGCGTTCAGGACTGTTGTGTACCACTCAAAGTTTGTTGTTTTCTTGGCTGGCCGACACCAAGCGCACTAACAAAAGGCTCTTTTGTGACGGATGGATGATGCCACCGACAGCTGCCAATCTGACGCGAGGAAACAGCGTTGTTGTTTTTTTTTTGCCTGACCTTCTTAAGTCATTTTCTGAAAACAGACTTCGCATTTTCGCCCCCTCCCCTTACACAGGCTGGGTTGTGTGTGTGTGTGTCAAAACTACACAACCGCCCACGCAACACGCCACTGGTTTTGCATACACTGGAGACACAACAGCTGGGCTGCTTTAAAGTGAAACACCATTCACATTCCTGGGTTAGTTGGAACCAAAGCTACACCCCCCCACACACAACAGAGCCTCCTTGGCTACAGGCAGTCTAGCCCAAGCCCAAGCCCAACAGCAAAGCCAGCGAATGCAAGAGAGCAAATGATTTATTACAATTTTCTTTTACAAAAAATTTTTTTTTTCTTAAAGAAAAAGATTATTTCAGGCGTATAAATACCGAACATCGATCCTTTTGGACAAAAACAGGAAGATTTCAGTTTAAAAATATCAGTAGTATTGAAAATGGCAAGTGGAAAATCTCCGTTTAAATCAAGAGTGTTGTTTTTTTTTTTCCCCAAACACTGCCACTTTAAGGGGTGCAGACCTCAACTCCCAGAATTCCCCAGGCTGGCTTGGGAACTCTGGGAGTTGAAGTCCACACCCCTAAAAGCGGCCGTGTTTGAACACACTTTAGCAGGAAATAGCTCTTTAAGGCACTTTCTTATTATTGCAATAATTCCATCAAACATTGATCATCTGCAGTTTAAATTCAGAAAAAGCAAACATGGTTTGTCCCAGTTTTTTAAATGCTAGCATAGGCTTCTGCAACTGGCTGCCCTCATGGGTTTGAAGAATTACAGTCCCTAACACCCCCACCTGGTCACTGTTTTCTGTTTCTCTCTCTTTTTTTTTTTTGCAAAAGTTTTATCCTGAAAAATAAAAATGCTAAAAATTAGGAAAGGGCACCACCTGGTGGTAAAATTACATTTCTCTATCCCCCCCCCACACTTACCCCAAATCAGTTTTAGCAACTGTTTTGACACCAAATCAAAACCAGATTGCAAGATAAATCTCTGACCTAGAGCAGGATTGTGCCGATTTGAATCGGAGGAGTGCCAGCAAAACTTTGTTTGCTTAGAGGTGCAATTTTCTGAACTCGGCCCAAACTTCTACAGGCCAAAACCAACCTGCCTTTTTTCCATACCCAAAAGGAGCAAAAATCTCAGAACCCATATCGGTCCACACCGGAACATCGATATACCTGCTTAATTTTATCCCAAAACTGAATTTTCTTGCAGACTGTATATTTTTTACCTGGGATTGAACTCTGCGAGGTAGTTTGTTTTAAATAACTCCCGAAGGGGGAAACTTGAGGCACACAGCAAATTTGTTCCTTGATCAGGAAATTAGAAAAGAACTGAAATTTTTTTTTTCGTACCTCTCCCACTTGAAAAGTTCCAGAGGCCAATCATAGCCGGTGGAACTCTTCGCCACAAGGTGCGGTAATGAATGCCATCTCTGATGGCTCAATTAACAAGAATTAGATAAATTAATTAAAGGGAGGAGGAAGCGGCCATCAAGCAAGCTGCACGTTGTTTCAATGAAGCTTACATAGGCTCCACAAACCACGGCTACTGACAAACAGGGAATTAAGCCACTTCCTGGGTGGGGAGAGAAAAACTGGCTGGCTGTTATTAAGACAATTTAATGAGAAGAAAAACAGCCTAGCCTGAGGTGATCCTTGAAGTTTTTTTTTTTTTAAATGGCGTTTTTTTTCCTTCCCTCAATTCATCCCTCAGACGATTTTCACACCGCACATACACTGAAGGATTTCTGCTGAGAAACGCCAGGTTGAGGGGCGGGGAAGGGGGGGGCGACCCACAGCTTCAGGAGGATCACCCCATTAAAGATTCATAGTCGATGTACCAGGAGACCTGGCCATTTTGGGGCTTCACGCCCGATATCGGCCATTTCTGGGGCTCGTTCCCCGCTCGACTGACAATAGAGACAGTCTCGTGTTTGCTTTTCCCCATCACTAAGACAGACACCTGTCTGGCCTTGTTGATAAGAGACAGAGTGACTGTCATGCGCTGGTGAGGTTTCGTGGGGCTCTCGGCGAAGATGACGTCCTTATCCGCTTCCAGGCTGGCTGAGGATGGGAAGAGAGAGGCCGTGTGCCCGTCGGTGCCCATTCCCAGGATAACCAGATCGAAGCTGGAGTTGGCTACCAGGGCCCCGATCTCGTTGGCGTACAGCTCCGGCCCTCGGTCTTCTTCCACGCAAAGTCTCCGGTTCAGATGTACTGGCATCGGATGGATGTTGAAATAAGGAATCCGGATATATTGGAGTAAGTGCTGGTGCAAGTGGCCGAAATTCGATTCCAGGTCGGCGAGCGGGACGCAGCGCTCGTCCACCATCCATAAGTGAGTCTGCTTCCACGGGAAGCCGTAACGATGCCTGCTGAGCTGCCTGAACAAGGCCAAGGGGCTCGAGCCGCCGGAAAGCGCCAAGTGGAATTCTCCGCGCCTCCGGATGGCGTCGAGCGCCGCGGTTTCTATGTCGGACGCCAGACGGCCAATGAGGTCGTCTGCCCAGGCGGTAACCAACCGGCTTCCTCGAAAGGTGGAAAGTAGGGTCTGGAATTTGTCGGCGGTGTGTTTATCCTCGGGATCGATCACCTCCAGCGTCTCTCTTGCTATGAAAGCCGCTTCCTTGCCGACCATCTCGAAATCCAACAGGTGCCCGTTTTCTGGGCCTCCAGGATACAGGCGGGGCGATTCGCGGCTCAGCTGATCCAGCAACGGGGACCAAAACGCCCACGAAGCCAGCAGATTCTCCGTGGTGATAAAGGATTCTTTTTTCCCATGGTAGATCGCGGACAGCAGGAAGGAATAAGCGTCCCGCTGGGCTGCGGGGACATAGACGTGATAATCGGATAGACTTTGTCCCCAAAGGCGCAGCTGCGGGTGATCCTGGAACTCTTTCCAGGCGCCGCGGGGCATGGCTGGCTTAAAGAGGTTGCGGCTGACTAGGATCGCGGGCGAGCTCAGCTCTCCGTGCACAATGGAGAAGATGATCTGTTTCGGCTTGCAGTGGCTGCGTTCGGCCTCCCAGGCGCTCTCGGTCTGGATGCAGTGCGCCTGGTTTTTGAACAGGATGCGGACGTAGCTGGCCCGTTCGTCGAGGACTTTGCCGGACATCAGGACGAACGGTACCCCTTCCCAACGTAGATTGTCCACATGAACCAGCACCCCTAAAATGATAGAGAATGGGCGGCTACTGACCCATAGACGCACGCCTTCCCCGCCAAGGCAGGGAAGACCAGGTGCGCGGGAGTTATAGATTAGCCTCAAAGATTAAAAACGCAGCTGATGAATCGCACCATAATTTTTCAAGGCGGAAATAACCATTCTGCTCAATTGACTCAAGCTCTCCAAACGGGGGTTAACTACAAGCCCCATCATCCCCAACCAACAAATCCATTCTCTGCCTATCAAGGGCTGTACTTATGTCTCTATAGACCCATGAATAGGGGAAATCTAACTTTTTATGTTTATTTTTTTTTGGTCCAGATTCCCAAATCATACAACTGCACCCGGATTTTCATCCTAGCAAATAAATAACCATTTAAACTGTTCTGAAGATTGCCGTTCCTTTTATTTTTTTCTTCCTCTTCCTTCGGCAGTCCAAAATCCTTCAAGAAAAGTGAGGGTTTTTTTTTTTTTTGGGTAACAATTCAACCTTGGAAAGGAGTCAAAATACATTGCTCCTATGCAGACGATGTTGAGTTCATAAATACTCATATGGTGTTGCCATAAGGCCTGGAAAGAGAGTCAAATTCAAATTCCTATTTGTCTCCATCCATCCTTAAGCCAGGACGCTCTGTGGGCAATTGGCGGCCTGATTAGGAGCTCAGCACCTACCTTATAAGGTTGTTGTGATGCTCGAGGAAATTCTGGGCCTTGTTAACTTCTGCATGATGCATAAGCGCTCCATGGCTTAGGACCGGGCTACTTACGGGACCGTCTACTGCCGGCCTCTATCTCCCAGCGTCCGGTGCGTTCCCACAGAGAGGGACTCCTCAGGGTGCCGTCAGCCAAACAATGTCGACTGGCGGCCCCCAGGGGGAGGGCCTTCTCTGTGGGGGCTCCTACCCTGTGGAACGAGCTTCCCCCCGGGCTTCGACAACTACCTGACCTCGGGACCTTTCGCCGCGAACTTAAAACTTATTTATTCTTTTTGGCTGGACTGGCTTGTTATTTTAAATTCTAAATTTTAAATTTTAATTGTGGGTTTTAAATTCTGTAATTTTTATGGGGTGTAAGGTTATTTTAAATTTTTTGGCTAATTTGAATCAGTTTTTTAAGGGTTGTTTTAATTATGGTGTATGTTTCTGTTTGTATTTTATTTGCCTGTTCACCGCCCTGAGTCCTTATATTATTATTATTATTATTATTATTATTATTATCATCATCATCATCATCATCATTATTATTATTATTATTATTATTATTATTATTATTATTATTATAAACTTGGTTTTCCCCCCCTCCTGCTGGCATTCTCAAAATAAGAGGAAGGTGACACCTCCCCCCCACGCTCTGCCTTGGGTGTCAAGATTTACCTGCAAACGTCGGCGTCGTGGTGAAATAGTCCTGCCCCTTCTGAAGCTCCTCCCTCACGTGGGCGCCGTACGCCTCGTACTGGCCAATCACGGCGCTGGTTTTTTCCAAGCTTCGCAAGCAAGAGAAAACGCCAAGTTTCCTCCGGAGGACTTCTTCCGAGTTGGTGAGGTTAGCCGGCAGCTCCATGGCGAGAGACATCAGGATTTCGGTGAGATGGTTCTGGTGGATGTCGCGAAGGACCCCGTACTGTTCGTAAAACTCCGTGCGATCTGGGCGAAGAAGGAACAGCAGCCCATGAGACGCCTCCCTGAGCCAAAATGACGTCGAGATGAATCGGTGATCGATTCATCTGCAGCGTTAAAAGCTTCCCGCGCTTAGGCGGCCGTTGGCAAAATTATTCGACCCGCTTAAGCAGGCGAGGAAATGTTATTCACCCCCCACCCCCCCGGCTGTCTTCCCAGATGGTACTTTGGCCTTTGCATCAGAAGTGGTATTTAGCCGGTTCGTACCGGTTCGTGAGAATGCTCGGATGTAATGCCGTCCTATTTAGCCACATTTGTGAGGCCGGGCACGTGCGCAGAAGGCATGCGTGCCAGCAAAGCCCATGTGCGGAAGGCCGGGCGCATGTACGGATGGCGGGCACGCATGCAAAACGAGCGTACGCATGGTGAACTGGTGGTAAGAATATTGGAAGCCCACCGCTGCTCTGCCACCCTAGTGTGGGATCACCTAGTGGCCTCCTGTTCAAAGGACTACAGTACCTGGGCCTGTTCCTACTTAGCCTTTGGGAACCCCAAAGGTCGTCTAGCTCAGTAAAGACTGAGAAACGAGTCAGGGGAGTTAAGACTCTGCTGGTGCTGCAGTATCCTTCAAAAAAGGAAGAGAAAATAACTTTTGGTCAGATTGCTTCGTACTGCACCAGGAAGAGTAAAGGTGAGACTTTTTTTGCTCAACCAGTTTTTCCAACTCAAAAGAGAAGGAAAAACATTTAAGGGCCGTACTGCACGCAAACGCACGGCCCATTTTCTTTTCCTGTCCTGTCCTTCAACAAACGAGTTCTCGCACGAGCAAAACCGGTGTGCAACGCACCAAGAATTTCCTCCTTGTTCCTCAGCCAGGGGAAAAAAAAAAACACCTGGAATTTGCCAAGCTAAAAATGATTATTTTAGGAAACGGACGATTGTCACTTTTAATAACATAATGCGCTGCTGGCACCATGCGCAGCCCAGGCGCATTTCTGAGGCTGCAGAAAAAAAAAGGAAGTTAACTTCAGGTGAGTGATGGGGGCTGGGTGTGGGAACACAGCGGCGTTGTGAGTTTTACCCACAACAGTGACTTTCCGAGGTTTCTCAAGGTATCTCCCCGCGGACGACTATCCGTGTGCAAAACGAAGGCGCTTTTATCATTCAGCCGCGGCCCTTCCTGTGTAATTAAGGTTAAGTCACTAGTCCTCATGGTTTTTAATAAAGGGCTGATTTCCACAATTACACAGGAAATCCTCTCACGGACTCAGCCCGCTGGAATTCCATTTGATCGTGGAAAGCAACCAGCGTGCATAAAATAAAGAACACGGGACTGTTTTTGCAGCTCTTGTCGCCGGGGAGTTTTTTTGGGGCTGCTAAGAAAGATTATCCCCCGATTGAGAGAGAGAGAGAGAGAGGAAAAAAAAGTTTCATGAATTGCTGACCTGAACTGGAGATACTTAACTTAAATGGGAAAAAAAAGAAGAAAGAAATTAAGTTGAAAACTTAAGGGAACTTCAGAGTGGAAAGCCCAGGAAGGAAAAAAAATAAATAAATTGGAAATCAGGATTGCTTGTGGAGAATTCGTTTACATTAATAATAAAATCGTAAGTCTACCTCTCCCTGATTCTCCCTCCCTACCCAAATCGACGCTGACGTACTTTTGACATCCACCGTCTCTTTCAGAACAATTTCCACGCGTTCCACGTGATGGCGGTTCCAGAGTGGGTCCAATTTTTCTCGGTTTTGGTTCCGGAAGGGTAAAATGTGAGCCACCGCCTTTAAGAGGAGGAGAAGAAGGGGGAAAAATTTGTAGGGACTTCCATTTTTGGGGAGGAAATAAAAACATGCCGGAGGGCCCCTCTGTCTTTCAGGGCTGTGATGGTGAACCTATGCCAGAGGTGGTATGCAGGACCCTCTCTGTGAGCACATGTACCGTCACCAGCTGGTCTTTACTGATGCCGGAGCCCCGAAAAACAGCCTGAAAATGGCCTGAAAAACAGCCAAAAAACAGGCACGTGCACGCCAGCCAGCTGCTCCTCAGATTTCCGGTTCTCCGGCGCACGCTAAAACCAACTAGCTGGCGTGCATGCGCTTGCCGGAAACCCAAACACCAGCTGGCTGGCACGCATATGTGTGTCGGCAGCTGGTCTTTGGGTTTCCAATGCTCTGGCATGCACACGCATTCCAGTTTGGGCATTCGCTGCCTAAAAGTTTCGCCATCACGGTTCTAGGGGGTCTTGCCAACGAATTGTGCCACAGTTCTAAAAGACCCAGCACCGATCAATTTCGCGATTCAATTAAATCGAAGAGCTAATCCAATCCCCAATTAAATCAAAGATTTAATCATATCAGAGCCCCAAATTGTGGATTAAAAGTAAAGGTTCCCCTCGCACATACGTGCTAGTCGTTCCCGACTCTAGGGGGCGGCGCTCATCTCTGTTTCAAAGCCGAAGAGCCAGCGCTGTCCGAAGACGTCTCCATGGTCATGTGGCCGGCATGACTCAACGCTAAAGGCGCACGGAACGCCGTTCCCTTCCCACCAAAGGCGGTCCCTATTTTTCTACTTGCATTTTTTATGTGCTTTCGAACTGCTAGGTTGGCAGAAGCTGGGACAAGTCATGGGAGCTCACCCCGTTACACGGCAGCACTAGGGATTCGAACCGCTGAACTGCCAAACTTTCCATCGACAAGCTCAGTGACTTAGCCCCTGAGCCACCGCATGCCTTTTAATTGTGGATTAGGCCTTTATAATAAAAGTTGGTTCAACCCTGGCTGTTGCGCATGAAATTTGGGAAGCAAAAGTTAGCAGAGTGTTTTCCTAATTCCCCCATCAGAAATATACCTAATTGGATCCTGATTAATTAGGAGCTCCATTCAAACATTCGGGAAGCTAAGTTTCTCCATCAGGGGTAGTCCTCGACTTACGACCGCAATCTGTCGCTAAGCAATATGTTACTCAAACAAGTTTTCTCCCCATTTTACCACCTTCCTTGCCATGGTTCTTAAGTGAGTCACCGCCGTTGTTCAGTTAGCAACCCGGCTTCCCCACTGACTTGCTCGTCAGAAGGTCGCAAAAGAGGATCGCGTGACCCCGGGACGCTGCGACCGTCGTAAATACGAGTCAGTGGCCAAGCGCCCAAATTTTGATCGCGTGACCACAGGGATGCGGCTGACGGTCGTTAAGTGTGAAAGACGGGTCATAGATATGAGTTAGTTGCCAAGCATCTGAATTTGGGTCACATGATCACCGGAAATGTAACTGAAAAATGGTCCTCCTAAATGCACTCTGCACGTACTCAGAGGCCCAGCTTTCTTTAGATTTCTACAGCAGTGGAAATCTCAATTTGTGGCCCCTCCTGAAAGCCAAATTACCCAATTTCTAGGCAAGATCTTGCTCTGTCAAAACCTACAGCCGTGATGGTGAACCTATGACATGCGTGCCACAGATGGTACACGGAGCCCTCTGCGGACACGCCTGCTGTCACCCCAGCCCAGATCCCCTGCACATGTAGGTGTGCCTCCCGCGGGCCAGCTGGTCTTTGGGTCTCTGCTGTGCATGCGCAGGGGGTGCGGCTAATGGGGGGGGCCCTGTGCGCACGCACAGGGGAGCAGGGCGCATGCACGGGGAGGTGCAGGTTGGTGCAGGAGGTTCTCCAGACCCAAAACAAGGGGTGTGGGGGTGTGGTTGGGCTTGGAAAGCCACCTGCAGCAACCTGGAAGCCAAAATAGGACACGGGGGGGCAGGGCGCATGTGTGTGGGGTGTTCACATTGCATTTTGGGGGTTCTGGCACGCACACGGCACCAAAAAAGTTAACCATCACTGCCCTACAGTAATATCCTTCCATCCCCATCTGCAGGGGTGGGTTTCAAAACCCGCCGCTACCGGTTTTCCCGAACCGGTGTGAACTGGTAGCAACTCACCACTTCCAGTCTGCTAAGATTCCTTGCCTTGCAGAACAACGGATCCTTCTCAAACCGGGGTGGGGGGTCGGGTTTAGAAGGGGGGGAAAACTGGGTGGAGGGGAAAGAGGAGTGAAAATTGCACGCTTCACTGCCAGCTTATCAAATTAAAAGCCTCGTGCGGGGAAATTTTGGGATTTTTGGCAGCCAAGCAGAGGTGGGAGGCTGAGACGAGGGGAAAAAAAAAACACCTTACTCAACAAAACTGAAGCGACAACCTTGGATTCCTGGCAGGACGGTTTGGTTTCCCGATTGGTCTTTTGACACACTCACTCCCTGACACACTCTCCCGCACACAACTGCAGTGGGTTAGCTCGCAAGCGTGGGGAGATAACCTCCAATTAAATAAACGAACCACCCTCATTTTTCGACTCCCGAGGTCAAAAAAAGACATTGGCCATTTGTCTGGAATGGTATAGGGTTTCCCGCTCGAGCAGGGGGATGGGCTAGAAGACCTCCAAGGCTCCCATCATGGCTTGGGACCAGGCTATCTGAGGGACCTTCTCTTGCCGATCCCATCCACCCAAGCCACCAGAGCGTGGAGGCAAGGAATATTGTCGGTCCCATCCCCTAAGGATGTATATCTGGCGGGACCCAGAAGAAGGGCCTTCTCTGTGGTGGCTCCCTCCCTCTGGAACATCATCCCTGCAGAAACTACACCAGGGGTGTCAAACTCGATTGCATCGAGGGCCGCATCGGAGTTGCGTTTGACTTCGGAGAGGGGCTGGGGGGGAGTAGCCAGCTCGACGTCATTCATGTCGGGGGCACCTCTGGTTCCCCGGGCGGGCCTGGGGGGGGGGATCCTCCTGCAGCCCTTTGCCAGCGAAAATGGAGCTAGGGAGGGCCGCGTGTGGCCCACCCGAGCTCCGTTTTCGCTGGCTATGCCGCCGCGGGCCGGTCCTTCGCTATTTCCAGAGGGGGCCCCGCAGGCCAGATCTAAGCACCCCGCGGATTGGATCCAGCCCGCGAGCCTTGAGTTTGACACCCCTGAATTAGGAAGGCCCTGAAGACGTGATTCGGCCAGTGGGCCTGGGGAACTCAGAGCCCATTAAACAGCTGGTATGAGTGTGTGTTGTCGCCGGGTGGGGAGTTATTATTTTATTATTATTATTTCTTTTATATTGTGTTTTTATTTCCTGTAAGCCGCCTTGAGCGAGCAGGCAGCAATCTAAATTGTCCAAATAAATAAATACCCATTGAAACCTCTTAACCACCCTACAAGGTCCTCTGGTTGGGGATGATGGGCACTGAACTCCCAACACCTCTAGAGATCTCGGCCAGAGTCACTCCGCTTAAAAAGTGACAACACAGCCGCTGAGTTCCCTGCCAATCAAACCAGGATCCCTCCTCTCTTCCATCCAGATGGGGTTGCTCCCGGTTCGGTCTGGTTCTTGCGAACCGGCAGTAAAAGCGGTGGGAGGCTCCACCCACCCGCCCGGACGTCATCAAAAACAATCTGCGCATGCGCAGAAGCCTCCCGCGCGCTCCCGTTGCGAACCGATGGTAAAGGTAAGTAGAACCCACCCCTGGTCCAGATGTTGTGGTAGATAATTCAAACCCTGTTAAGAATCTCCCCACCTGCTTCCCTAGGTAATGATCCACCCGGTAAATTTCCTCTTCGCGGAAGACGGCGGCGAGCTCCTCTGCCAGTTGTTGAGCAGACAACAAATCGTGGCCGAAAGGTTTCTCCAGCACCACGCGCAACCAGGCGCCGGAAGGCGGCCTACAGCTGCTGTTAATATGCCGGGCAATTTCGGCATAGGCGAACGGCGGCACGGACAGGTAAAAGATACGGCCGGTTTCCACAAGTTCCTCCTGAGCAAGGCTGGTTTTAATGCCCCGGTTGAGGCTGGCGTAGTCTTCCTCTCCTTTGAGTTGGTGGTACTCCGTTAATTTCAAGAACTGGTCCTTTAGCACCGCGCATCTATTGGGGGCCACCTCCGGCGAGCAGGCCAGGCTTTTCAAGGGACCAAACATCAGCTTTCTCCCCACGTCGGGGTCCTTCTGACCGGCCCCATAGAAAGTGAACGTGTGCCCGTTCGACACTTCGTCGACGTAAAGCTGGAACAAGCTTTGCCACAGGTATTTCTTGGCCAAATCTCCCGTGGCGCCTAGAAGGACGACCGAAACGTGGCCGCGGGATTCCCTGGATTCGGTGGGGAAAATCCCCCACAGCAAAATGACGGCGAGGGTCTCTTTAAAAAACATCTTGAAAGCGGTGGTCCGGCTGGAAAGAAAGGGAGGAATGGAACGTGAGGTCTTTTTTCAAAAGTCAGGAACAAAAAAAATAGAATTTGCGTCTTTGGTCCGTAAGGCTTTGGACTGTTTCAATATCAACTTTGTACCCTGTGAGGCAACTCTATGATTTCACATCGTTGCTCACTGCACTCACAAACTTTTTTAGGAATGGACAAAGCAGGATTATCACTGCTTCGCTGCTTATATTACCTTTCTTTAAACCAGAGGTCTCCAATCTTGGCAACTTTAAGCCTGGCGGACTTCAACTCTCAGAATTCCCCAGCCAACTTTGCTCCACAAGTCTTAAAGTTGCCAAGGTTGGAGACCTCTGGTTTAAACCCTTTAATTTTATTTTTTAAAATTTGCATACGGGCTGGACTACCAACCTAGCAGTTTTGAAAGCACGTAAAAATGCAAGTAGAAAAATAGGGACCACCTTCGGTGGGAAGGGAACAGTGTTCAGTGAGCCTTTGGCGTTGAGTCATGCTGGCCACATGACCACGGAGACGTCTTCGGACAGCGCTGGCTCTTCAGCTTTGAAACGGAGATGAGCATCGCCCCCTAAAGTCGGGAACGAGTAGCACGTATGTGCGAGGGGAACCTTTACCTTTACCTTTTAGTCCTCGACTTACGATCACAACGGAGCCCCAAATTTCTGTCGCTAAACGCGGCAGTTAAGCGAACTTTGCCTCATTTTAAAACCTTGCCACAATGGTTAAGTAAACCAATGCAGTCGTTCACTTAGTGACCGCTGGTTGTTAAGTGAATCTGGCTTCCCCATTCACTCGGCTGGTCAGAAGGTCGCGAAAAGGGGATCCCGTGACCCTGGGACACTGCAACCGTCTTAAATATGAGTCGGTTGCCGAGCGTCTGGATTTTGATCACGTGACCATGCCGATGCGGCAACGGTTGTTAAGTGTAAAAGTGTCCTAAGTGACTTTTTTCAGTGCCGTTGTAACTTTGGTCACTAAATGAACTGCTGTTAAGTCGAGGACTACAGGTAGACAATGGCATAGATCAGCGGTTGGTTTCCAATATGGTTACCACCGGTTCGCCGCATGCTTGCTTTGCATGTGCATTTTCAGGGCTTGCGCTTTGCTCACTCGTGCGCCTTCTGTACATGCGCCCTGTCTCGAAAACATGCCTAAATAGGACAGCCTAGAGCTGGGGCTGGTGGGCCGTCCCACCCATGATTTCCACTACCGGTTCGCCCAAACCAGTACGAACCGGCTGAAGCCCAGCCATCTCTTACTAGCTAAGGTCCAAACTTCCTTTGTTACTTATCCGGGAGCTTGTCAACACCTCTACTGAGGTTCAATCCAAATCTCTCCTTCTTGTAATTCAGTAGTAGTCAACCTGATCCCTACCGCCCACTAGTGGGCGTTCCAGCTTTCATGGTGGGCGATAGGGGTTTTGTCCGATACTGAAGCACTTTCCTCTTTTTTTAAAATTTAATTGACTTTTTAAAAAAATTTCATAGCGTTATTTAAAAACATTTTCATTAGGTTTTCATAAAATTCCCCGTGACAATTTAAATTTCTGAAAATATTTGCATCGCCCGCGCTTAAGTTTAGTTCATGTTACCTAAGTGAAACTAAATGGCGCTATAGTGCGGGCGCAAACAAAAGAGCCTCGTCCCAGGATAGCTCGCGCATCTCCCCTCACACCACCCAGCTGTAACAGACAAGCAGAGCTGGTAGCTGGCGCCCCTCCCCAAACCCAATCCACGATGCGCGAGAGACATGGGCAGACGACGATACATGGCGCATTACTGTGGAACCGGTGGGCGGTTAGAAAATTTTACTACTAACAGAGATACAAAAGTGGAAGGTAGGTATAAAAAGATTGACTACCCCGCTGTAATTGTATATTATATCCATTTTGAATTTACGTAAAGGGCAGGTTTATTAGCCTTACTGGCAATTAATACTTCCTTGTTTGACAAGTTGGTTTTACACAGCGAGGATCAAATGCTTTCAACACTCCAACCGTCCAACAGTTAGTCAAACAAAAAAAAACCGTAGATTAAAAAAATAAATTGGCATTTCCTGGTGCAGAAGCCACCCCCTCAGACGGCCAAGAAAAGAAATAGATTAAATAGCAGTTTAAGAGAGTCCAGTCACACCCTCGCTGGTCTGGTCTGGGTTCACACAACACGTTTAACTCAGATCAGTAAGAAACTCACTGGCTACATGTGGAAAAGAGGCTTAGTTAGATTAGGGGTGTTTAATTCCCAGTCGGGAGATTGGTACCGGGCCGTGGAACCAGGCTGCACAAGCATCAGGCAACGGTGTGAGCCCACCGAAACTCCCGTTTGTGCAAAAGCGCAACAAAACCATCCACTCCGCCAATGCTGGTGCTCGGGAGCCAGCAAGACTGGGGAGCGCTGAGTTAGATAGCTAAATTGACCCTTCGTTTAGGGTTGTTGGAAATCATGCATATCTAATCCCTGTTTGGTTCTGTTCACTGGCTGACCCAGGAATGGGTTTATTTTGAACACATTAAAAAAAAAAAAAGTTGTGTGAAACCAGCCCATCTTTGCAACTCGGATGCTCTGGGGTTTTTTTTCTTTTCTGATTTCAGTTGCTTAATGTGCAGAAAAGTGACTCACTCTCTCTCTCACACACACACATACTGAAACTTCAGTGCAAAAGGCAGTTTTTAAATCCTATGTCTAATGGCAAAATTGGTGCCCCACCCTTTGGCTGGCTCGGTCTAAAACTATATATAAATAGAATATCTGTATCTATATCTATCTATCTATCTATCTATCTATCTATCTATCTATCTATCTATCTATCTATCTATCATCTATCTATCTATCTATCTATCTATCTATCTATCTATCTATCTATCTATCTATCATCTATGTTATGTTATGTTATGTTATATCATATCAGTGGAACAACTTGCCTCCTTAAAAATACTGGAAATTTTTAAGAAGTGATTGGTGAACCATTTGTCTGAAGTGGTGTAGGGTTTCCTGCCTAAGCAGGGGGTTGGACTAGAAGACCTCCAAGGTCCCTTCCAACTCTGTTATTCTAACTGATGATATGATATATGAGTTGTATGTATATACCATTTCCCCCAAAATAAGACCCAACTGGAAAATAAGCCCTCGCATGATTTTTTCAGGATGCTCGTAATATAAGCCCTACCCCCAAAATAAGCCCCAGTTAAGATTGTCAGCCAGATGGATGTATTTAGTACCGTATTTCTCTGAAAATAAGACTCAACTGGAAAATAAGGCCTAGCATGATTTTTTCAGGATGCTCGTAATATAAGCCCTACCCCTAAAATAAGCCCCAGTTAAGATTGTCAGCCAGATGGATGTATTTAGTACCGTATTTCCCCAAAAATAAGTCCTAACCAGAAAATAAGCCCTAATCCGTCTTTTGGTGCAAAAAATTAATATAAGACATGGTCTTTTTTTTTTTTTTATAATTTGCATTTATATTCCGCCCTTCTCCGAAGACTCGGGGCGGCTTACACTATGTCAAGCAATAGTCTTCATCCATTTGTATATTATATACAAAGTCAACTTATTGCCCCCAACAATCTGGGTCCTCATTTTCAGGGAAACACGGTATAATGGAATATAAAACTCTCCCCCTCTCTCTGTCTCTCTCTCTCTTTATTTATATACATACATACATATACATATATATATGTATATGTATATAGTATATATTATTTTAGACTGAGCCAGCAAAAGAGTTGAAGACACTTTGCCATTAGACATGGGGTTTAAAAACTGCCTTTTTGCGCTGAAGGTTGAGAGTGACAGTTGCCAAAGGGTCACCACAAAATAAATAAATAAATAAACACAGCCTTGTTTTGGCACGGAACCCCGCTTTCACCACAATTCATCATCCCACAATATTGGAGAAGGGAGTTGGCTTAGCAGACTGCAGCATACACCTTCAACAAACTCTGCAAACTCGGCTGCCCTGAAGCATCTTCTGGCTGGAACCAGAAGGTGATTTTGGAAGTCTGGGAAAAAAAAAAAAATCCGGTGGCTTTTTTTTTTTTTTTTTGGCTGAAACTGGAAATTTCCAGCTTGAGCAGAAAAACCAGTTTATTCGGTCTTGCCCAAGGTCCCATCCTGGAGACAGCCACTTTTCTGCTGATGTTCAAATAAATCCAGCAGGATGTGCCAAGAGGATGGCTGGATTAATTGCTGACATATTAAACGGAACACACAAGGTGTGTTTGCACATCCAGGTTTCTGACAGAAACCAGCATACACAAATTCCCCCCCCACCCCATTTTTATTATTATTCTTTTATTCATTCAACATGAAACTCGGTCAACTGAACATTTAAAAATGTATCATAAATACCACTGACTGGCGCTAATGGTTGATACAGGTTGCTGCCAGCATGTTAGGTATCAGCCAAGTATTTTCTTAGAATTATTATTATTATTATCTCTTTTATTCATTCAACATGAAACTCAGTTGTTATATTATATTATATTATATTATATTATATTATATTATATTATATTATATTATTATATTATATTATATTATATTATATTATATTATATTATATTAGAATAGAATAGAATAGAATAGAATAGAATAGAATAGAATAGAATTTTTATTGGCCAAGTGTGATTGGACACACAAGGAATTTGTCTTGGTGCATATGCTCTCAGTGTACATAAAAGAAAAGATACGTTCATCTATTCTATTCTATTCTATATTATAGATGGCACTGAATATAATACAGTGGTGTTTAATCTCAGGAAAATCAACAAGGAATCCAGATTATTCTATATCAAGTTACATCAAGCATTTCCAACTCTGTTGTTATATCAGTCAACTGAACATTTAAAAATGCATCACAAATACCATTGACCTGTGCTAATGGCTGATACAGGTTGCTGCCTATGCATATTATTATTATTATTATTATTATTATTGTTGTTGTTGTTGTTGTTGTTATCATCATCATCATCATCATCATCATCATCATCATTATTTACTTCATTAAATATGAAACTCAGTCAACTGAAAATTCAAAAATGCATTATTATTCTTATTATTAATCTTTATTCATTGAACATGAAACTCAGTCAACTGAAAGTTCAAAAATGCATTATTATTCTTATTATTAATCTTTATTCATTGAACATGAAACTCAGTCAACTGAAAGTTCAAAAAGCCATCACAAATACCATTGACTGGTGTTAATGGTTGATGCAGGTTGCTGCCAGCATCCTAGGTATCAATAATAATAATAATAATAATAATTATTGTTGTTGTTGTTGTTGTTGTTGTTGTTGTTGTTGTTGTTGTTGTTGTTATTATTATTATTATTATTATTATTATTATTATTATTATTATTATTTACACAAAATGACAGTATACACAGCAAACCAGATAACTATGCTGGATTTCCTATCACAGATCACTAGTCGAACACTTCCCAAGCGTTTAGGACTGCCTGATGTATCGGCGGATTAGGCGAGCGGATCCCAGTAAGGTGGCCTTCTGCAGCTGACTATTATTATTATTATTATTATTATTATTATTATTATTATTATTATTATTATTATTATTATTATTATTATTATTAGTGGAATTCCTAGATTTGGGGAAGAAATTAAACTGTTTAAAAGGACAAATTTAGTGTCAAAGAACAGAATTTTTTATTGGCCAAGTGTGATTCTATTCTAGTGTCAAAAGTGGGGGATGTTGGGGGGTGCATGTACAATGCCAGGAAAGGGGTGTGTGTGTGTGTGTGTGTGTCAGATCGTGGATTATCCAGGCTTCCCCAGTCCAGGAGAGGGGGCACCCAAATGTGGGGGCAAACCTGGAAGAAAAGCGGGTGGGGGCACCCAACCTAAATCTATACCGCCCTGTCCACCCATCCTACCCTCCTCCCCTTCTCCCCTTTTTTGTTTTGTTTTTTCCCTCCAGCGGGCGCCTTTTTGCAAAAGGGGGAAAAAATGCACGCTCAGGTTTCATTTTTTGCAATGCAAAACCGGTGTAGAAGGCCCCCCCCCACCCCACATCCCTCCTTCTCCCCCCTCCCGCCACCCCCACTCCTGCCTTTTTTTTTTTTTTTTGCTGTCGGCCCACGCGGGAAAAGACCCACTCACCTCCCCCTCCCACGGGCGGCGTTGGAGAAGCCCAAAGGCGGAATCCGGGAAACGGGAGACGGGCGCCAACGCGGAGAATTTCCTCCCTCGCCTCCTCTCGGCCGGCCAGCTCCGCCTCTTCTTCCCAATGGCGAGGAGGAGGGAGGGGGGAACAAAAAGCTTACGGTTCGCGTCGAGCCGGAGCGGCCGATGGCGAAGCGGGCGGGCGGGAGGAAGCGAGTCTTCCTGGTTGGTCCTATTTTATTCTTATTTTCGCATCCCGTTTGTATTTTATTTCAGCGGCAACAAAGTATAAACTTTGGGCCCAACGTGAAAGTTCTCCGCGCGTTTGCGTAGCAGTTCCCTTCTCTGCTTTCCCAACCAGGTATGGAGTCCCATCATCCACCAATGCATGGGGTAAGGGAATCCAATCCTGGGTAATTGGATTAGAATAGAATAGAATAAAATAGAATAGAATTTTTTATTGGCCAAGTGTGATTGGACACACAAGGAATTTGTCTTGGTGCATATGCTCTCAGTGTACATAAAAGAAAAGATAAGAATAATTATAAGAATATAATCTATATAGGAATATAGGTGATCTGAGGAGATTATGGGGAGCGCCTTCCAGTTGGTGGGAGAGGCCCTTAACTAAGTTTCCAATCAGCTAAATTTTATTTATTAAATCAAATATTACAACTCCGTCGACTTCGACATGACCTGTGTTTAACGCACAAAATCATCTATTGCAATATCCTTCCTGTAAATGACTACTTCAGCTTCAATCGCAATATTACAAGAGCAAAAAATAGATTCAAGCTTAATGTCAACCGCTTCAAACTTGACTGCAAAAAATACGACTTCTGCAACAGAGTTGTTAATGCTTGGAACTCATTACCTGACTCCATGGTCTCTACTCAAAATCCCAAAATCTTCAACCAAAAACTGTCTACTATTGACCTCACCCCATTCCTAAAAGGACTATAAGGGGCGTGCATAAGAGCACAAAAATGCCTACCGTTCCTGTCCTATTGTTCCCTTTATTATATCAAATTAATATAGCTGATGCATATTCTTTATTATATATATATAATAAATAGAGATAAATAGAGATAGAAAAACGCCCACACAGCATGAACAAACGAGATGATACCTCCCGCCTACCAGCCATTTGGAAACCTGCCCTTATTGACAAACGTGTCCCTAACACGAGGAATGACACCAGACCCACACTCACGAGGTCCACACAGGATGTCACCACCACACATCCACCCAGAAAGCACACCCAAACCCACACTGATCAGGAAGCACGACCAAGGACCAGAAGCCAGACCGCAGCTGCAACATTAGCCACTTCAAACCCCTCCAATCCATACATGCAGCAGACTGACACCCACTACGAAGATGTAGCACGACCACGAGCACGAAGCCAAACAGCAGCAGTGCAGCTCACCAGCTCAAATCCCCCTGCAGCACAGATTAGACTGAGCACAACCAAGCCCCCACCAACACAGGACACACCCCCAGCCTATCAGAGCACAGAAAAACCCATCCAATCAGAGCACAGCCAAGCTCCCACCCAATCAGTTCAAACCCCACTAGCAGTTAAAAGGAAGAAACAGCTGCGATCACACATTGCTCCCAGAAGCACGAAGCTGAAGCCTGAAGATGACGAATGAGACTTCGTCGAAACGTCGCCAAGACACTTCCAATTTTACACGGAGAAAACCCGAACAACCAAAGACCTATATACACACACACGTGAAAACCACAGAATACACATATATATATATATATATATATATATATATATATATATATATATATATATATATATATATATATATATATATATATATATTCTTCATGATATGTTTTTTTTTACTTATGACAATGTTTGTGTATACTGTTGTGACAAAATGAAATTTAAAAAAAAAGTGTTCTTTATATCTTTCCTTCTGATACTATTTCTCCAAGAAGCGTTTAGCAGCAGCTCCGAGGACCTGGTATAACTAGCTGCATTCACGTTTGCTACTTAAACAACTCTACCCTCATTGTGGTCTAGTGCATTGCTAAGTACAGCCCGGTGGGCGTCAAATCATCGCTTATGGCCAGACACATACAACAAACCAAGCTAAGCCCCTGTAACTTAACCCTACGGGGAATAAGTGGACCGTGCTAGAGGTACGATTCCCAGGTCTACCTTTAAGGAACGTTGTGTGAACAAACATGAAATGGAGCGTTCAGATTAATTTCTCCTTTATTTGGGGGAGAAAAGGGGATTCTTTGCAGGACAAGCTGGGCTTCAGTCCCAACTGGGATTGATTTAACCGCCTTTAATTGAACAAGCCGCAATGCATTGGCTTCCCTAAGAAGTTATATTCCTGCTTAAACCGTGGCTTGCCGGCCACAACAGCCAAGCTTTGTGCAGGGCATTATGTAAACCCTCAATACATCATGGTTTGCGGCCAAAGGACAACCTTGCATTCTTAGCCCTGCATTTCTCTATCCTTCTTAGGAACCGCGAAAGCCGCCGTTTGACCTCCAAAGCCTCTTTGGCAATGAGCCAGTGAGTCTACAAGCTTCCTCCCCCCCCCAACCCCCCACAACCAGTCTGCAGCAGACTGCAGTGAACTGCGCAGCCAGCTAACATGTCCAAAACTGCATTTCTCTGCAGCTCAGAAATGCTGCAGTTCAGTCAGGATGGTTAAAAAAAATAATAATAATAATAGTAAAAATGAATTAAATATGTCCTTCTCGCCTCCTTCAGTTTCTAGATGGGGTTAAGGCACCACAAACGCACTCTGGTTGTGCGGAAGTCACCGTCGCACCATCGGACAACAGCTGCCTATCCCTGGTCCATGGAAAGGGGCCAATAGGTGGGTATTAAAATGCCAGGTCCAGGCTAAAAGATGTGGTTGACTGTGAGATTATAACCATCTAATCTAGCGAAAAGAAGGACTTGGGGTGACACGATAGCAGCGTTCCGATATTTAAGGGGCTGCCCCAAAGAGGGGTGTGTGTGTGTCAAGCTATTCTCCAAAGCACCTGAGGGCAGGACAAGAAGCAATGGGTGGAAACTGATCAACTTAGAACGAAGGAGAAATTTCCTGACCGTGAGAACAATTGACCCGTGGAACAACTTGCCTCCAGAAGTTGTGAATGCTCCAACACTGGATGTTTTTAAGAAGAGATTGGATAACCATTTGTCTGAAGTGGTGTAGGGTTTCCTGCCTAAGCAGGGGGTTGGACTAGAAGACCTCCAAGGTCCCCTCCAGCTCTTATTATTCTGTTATTATTATCCATCATTTGTCTGAAGTGGTGCAGGGTCTCCTGCTTGAGCAAGGGGTTGGAGTAGAAGACCTCCAAGGCAGGGATGAATTCCAGCAGGTTCTGACAGGTTCTGGAGAACCGGTAGCGGAAATTTTGAGCAGTTCGGAGAACCGGCAAATACCACCTCTGGCTGGCCCCAGAGTGGGGTGGGGATGGAGATTTTAGAATATCCTCCCCCCAGGAGTGGGGAGGGAATGGGGATTTTGCAGTATCCTTTCCCTGGAGTGGGGTGGGAATGGGGATTTTGCAGTATCCTTCCCCCAGGAGTGGGGAGGGAATGGGGATTTTGCAGTATCCTTCCCCCAGGAGTGGGAGGAATGGGATTTTGCAGTATCCTTCCCCAGGAGTGGGGAGGAATGGGATTTTGCAGTATCCTTCCCCAGGAGTGGGGAGGAATGGGGATTTTGCAGTATCCTTCCCTGGGTGGGGAGGAATGGGGATTTTGCAGTATCCTTCCCTGGAGTGGGAGGAATGGGATTTTGCAGTATCCTTCCCCAGGAGTGGGAGGAATGGGGATTTTGCAGTAACCTTTCCTGGAGTGGGAGGAATGGGATTTTGCAGTATCCTTCCCCAGGAGTGGGGAGGAATGGGATTTTGCAGTAACCTTTCCTGGAGTGGGAGGAATGGGGATTTTGCAGTATCCTTCCCCAGGAGTGGGAGGAATGGGGATTTTGCAGTATCCTTCCCCAGGAGTGGGAGGAATGGGGATTTTGCAGTATCCTTCCCCAGGAGTGGGAGGAATGGGATTTTGCAGTATCCTTCCCCAGGAGTGGGGAGGAATGGGGATTTTGCAGTATCCTTCCCTGGAGTGGGAGGAATGGGATTTTGCAGTATCCTTCCCCAGGAGTGGGAGGAATGGGATTTTGCAGTATCCTTCCCTGGAGTGGGAGGAATGGGATTTTGCAGTATCCTTCCCCCAGGAGTGGGGAGGGAATGGGGATTTTGCAGTAACCTTTCCCTGGAGTGGGGAGGGAATGGGGATTTTGCAGTATCCTTCCCCTGGAGTGGGAAGGTAATGGGGATTTTGCAGTATCCTTCCCCTGCCACGCCCACAGAACCGGTAGTAAAAAAAAATCGGATTTCACCACTGCTCCAAATTCCCTTTCCAACTCTTATTATTCTGCTGTTTCTGTTATTTTCTGTCTTATTGTCTGGGCTGGCAAGAATCATAGCAAGAATCAGGATCGCCAATTCATTCAAATTAAATTAATACGTTAATTAGGTGTTAAATTATTTGATCGTGGTTCCTTTGGGCCACCCGAGAGACTTTTAAAACCCTTTTCATAAAAGATCTCCAGGTGGCCTTCTCGGATTCTTCAGCCGGTTCCGCCTTTGGAACGTTTATTCCTTGAGGTCTTTTGGGTCTGTTGTACATAGTGCAACAGTGTGGTATCACAATACTTTGTGATGTGCTTCCCAGCCTCCGTTTGCCCCCTGTCTCAAGGTCAGGGGTCTCCAACCTTGGCCACTTTAAGACTCGTGGACTTCAACTCCCAAGAGTTCCTCAGCCAGCAAAGCTCTGGGAACTGAAGTCCACAAGTCTTAAAGTGACCAAGGTTGGGGACCCCTGCTCAAAATTACAACGCAACCCTTGGTGTATTTGCTGGGAAACGGCACCGTTCAACCAGCTTGGATTTCGCCACGCCCGTCTTCTCGGCCCAATGAGTCAATGACAAATATTCTTTTCAAGATTGGCCTTTCAGTTCTTCTAGACCTGGGATGTCAAATTCAAGGCCCGGGGCCTGGATCCGGCCCGCAGGGTACTTAGATATGGCCCCCCGGAGCTATCCTGGAAACAGCAAAGGACTGACCTGCAATGCGTCTGCCAGCAAAAATGGAATTTTCGCTGGCAAAGGATTTGAAGGAGGGCGTGGCAGCCGAAAACTGAGCTCCGGGGTCCATTTTTGCGGGCAGAGCGCTCAAGCCACCGCGGTTGCCCCCAACACAAGTGACGTCGAACTGGCCACGCCTGGCCACGTCCATCCGAGGTCGAACACAACCCTGATGCGGCCCTCAATGAAGTCGAGTTTGACACCCCTGTTCTAGGCCCACTTAAGTTGCCTACAAGAGAAGAATAACAGGGTTGGAAGGGAACCTTAGAGGTCTTCTAGTCCAGTGGTCACCAACCAGTAGGAGTCTCTGGAGGCTGGGGACAGCAAAAAAAAGTCACTTCCTGTCCAACTGGAAGTTCGTAAACGGGTCGTTTCTGGCCTCCGGGGGCGTGGGAAAGGCAGTTTTTGCCCTCCCCAGACTCATAGAGAGGCTCTGGAGCCAGGTGAGAGAGAAAAACAGGCCTACCAGGCCATCGTATGCCAGGAGGAAGTCACGCGCGCATGCGCAGGGGCGGGGTTCATAGAATTATGGGTGTAGGCATGCGCGCGCGTGACACACACACACACCCCCGCCGTCCCCTCCTGGCACGCGATGGCAAAAAGTTTAGCCATCACTGGTATATAGGTTCTCCTGCTTGAGTAGGGGGCTGGACTAGAAGACCTCCAAGGTCCCTTCCAGCTCTATTCTATTCTAAAGGGTTGCCCAATCTCTTGTTGTACCTTGATGAAGGTATCTTTTCTTTTATGTACACTGAGAGCCTATGCACCAAGACAAATTCCTGGTGTGTCCAATCACACTTGGCCAATAAAAAATTCTTTTGTTGTTAGTTGCGAAGTCGTGTCCGACCCATCGAGACCCCATGGACAACATTCCTCCAGGCCTTCCTGTCCTCTACCATCCTATGGAGTCCATTGAAGCTCAGGCCGACTGCTTCAGTGACTCCACCTAGCCACCTCTACCGTCCCCTTCTTTATTTTATTTATTTTTATTTATTTATTTTGTCACAACATCATACAAAAAGATTATATAGTATATACACATATAAACATATATAGGAAGAAGAAAAGAAAAACAATAGGACAGGAACGGTAGGCACGTTTGTGCGCTTATGCACGCCCCTTATGGTCCTCTTAGGAATGGGGTGAGGTCAATAGTAGAAAGTTTTTGGTTAAAGCTTTTAGGGTTATGGGAAGAGACCACAGAGTCAGGTAAAGTATTCCAAGCACTGATGATTCTGTTGCAGAAGTCATATTTTCTGCAATCTATCTTTCCCAGCATTCGGCTCTTCTCCAGTGAGTCCTTCTTTCTCATTAGGTGGCCAAAGTATTTCAGTTTCATCTTCAGGATCTGGCCTTCTAAAAAAAAATTAATAAATAAATAATTTATAATTTTTTTTAAAAAAAATTAAAAAATAAATCTTCTAAAGATCTAAAAAATTCTATTCTATCCTATTCTGAAAAAGGAAGGAAGGAAGGAGCGCTACCCTGCACGGGGAACGTAAAGATTTTGGAGCAGAGTCTGCGCAATCCCACTTTTAACCTTGTTGGACAGGTGGATGCGCGCCCGATCCTTTGCAGCCCTCTGCAGCTGCAGGATTCTTGGCATTCACTGGAAGCAATTATTCCTCCCCCCCTCCCTCTCCAAAAATAGAGGGTTTTTTTTTTTAATCTATTTAATGCCTCCCTCCCTCTTCCTCCTCCTCCTCTTTTTTTTTTTTTCCTCTTTCTTTCCCATTCTCCTCCGATCTTCCTCAGTTGGCTATCAATCACCCTAAGGAATCCTTTTCTTAGTTCAGTCTCCCGGGAACTTCTGTTAGAGCACCGGTTAGAGAGAAGACAAGCCGTGTCCCAACAGAGGAAGCAGGTAATCGATGGGCGATGGGACGGAGATGGGGGTTGGTTGAGCAGGCTTGCGGGACATCCTTGTTTCGTGCCCGGAAAAACTTGTCCAGGCCGGGCCAGTCGGGTTAGACCTGGCGTGTCCCCCCCCCCCGGTCCCTCGCCTCAAATTATATATCTCCCTTTTTAGATGATTCCTTCTCATTTTCAAGAGTGTCTCATACACACCCACCAACTCATCGTTGGGCTCTGAATTACTTCACAAACACCCCCCACCTCTCTCTTTTTTTTTTTGTTTGAAGGCCAACTTTTGCTTTCCAGGGGCTGACCTTGAGGGTCGGGCTTTGCGGGCAGGAGACCCCCGTTCCCCCTCCCCACTTTCTCTCGGATTTTCTGGGTCAGAGAGGGAGGTAGTGCTTGCTTGCACGCCGGGGGGGGGGGGGCTGGCTTTGAAGGAATCCCCTACCACCAGCACCTCCCACAGCATCGGTGGAGGGGTGGGGGGGAGAAAGGGGGTAATTGTGGCTCCGCTTTGCTGATTCTCTCCAACCCCCCCCCCCCCGATTTTTGATGCAGTCTCGCTGCAGAGGGGAAAGAGAAGCTGCAGAGCTCTTACACACTCACTCACTCACACACACACACACACACACACACACACACACACACACACACACCTCCCCCCCCCACACACACCATTGCTGCAGAATGCATGACCAAGGTTGGGAGAGGGAGGGAGAGAGAGAGAGAAAGAGAGAAAGAAAGAAAAAAAGAAAGGAAGGAAGGAAGGAAGGAAGGAGGGAGGGAGGGAGGAAGAAAATATTCCTATTTTCTATATTTGATCCTTCCTATCTTTTGCCCTGCTTTGCACGCCTGGCTGGGCTGAATGATGGGAAAGCAGCCCATTTATTCTTACTTTGTTTTCTCTCCCTCCTTTTTTTATCCTCTTTTATTTTATTCATTTTTTGATTTCTGGGTCTTTTGCAGTTTTTGAGAAAAACCAACAGTTGCAAAGTCAGGCGTCTGAAGATCGTTGCGGGGGTGGTGGTGGTGGTTTCAGGACTGGGGAGGTGGAGAAGTGGCATCTAGGGGTGGGGAGGTTTGGGGAGGGTTCTTTCTAGGACTTTTAATGGGAGGGGATGAGGAGCTGGGGGGGGATTATGGGAGATGTAGTCTGCAGGTGAGCCCAGCAGGAGGAAGAGTGGCGCACCAGAAATATGAGAGAGGGCGGGGGGGGGGGGAGATAGGATGGGCCTTCTGAGCTTTTGGGTCTGGGCTGGTAGCTGAATGGCTTTAAAAGGGGATAAGTGTGCCAATAGAGTCTTACGTAGAGCCTCCTTATTCCGAGGCAGTCTACCAGGATGCTCCGATGTGCAGGATTAAAGAGAAAAGCGAATCCCCCTGCTTGGGATGGGTTGTTTTTTGTGTGTGTGTGTGTGGGGGGTTATATGTGGCTCTGCAAATATTCCCTCCCCACACACACACTTCTGCCGCCCCATTCCGTGACTCACTTCAAATCAGCGAGTTTTTCCCTTCCCTCCATTTTTTTACACACGCACCCCACTCCGTTCTCATCATCTTACACATTTTAGTGGAAAAGGTCTGGGCCCTTTTTTCCCCCTCTATTTCTCCGCTTTTCTAACCTTCTCAAAAAATCCCAAATTTTTTTTTTTCAATTTTTCAATTTTCACATTTTTTTTCAATTTTCAATTTCCAAAAAAAAAAAAAAAATCTCAATTTTTTTTTTAAAGAAGCCCCCTCTTATTACCCAACCGCTTTTCTTTCTTCCTCTCTCCATTCCTGGATTCCTGCGCGACGTCCTTCCCCCAAACCACGGTTCTTCAGCAAGCCACCATTCGGGCTCAGGCTAAGCCGTGACCCCCCCCTACTAATTTCCCCCACCACAGGAATGGCGGGACCCTTTTGCCTTAAACTGGCCAGAAATCCCTAGGACCGATGCCAACGTTGCAACTTAGGCCTTGCCTCTTTTAAACCATGTTTGGGGGGGGGGCTGAATTAAGCCCCAATGGGGGGAGGGAGGAGGGCTCTTGTGTGCTTAGCCAGGCCACCCTGCGCAAACTGGGATACGTGCCACGGTGTCGCCTGCAAACCTGACTCAGGTATCTTACCAGTTCCGTTCCCCGAAGGTCAAATCCTTCGGTTGGGAAGGCAGGAAGACCCCTTGTGCGTTTCTCCATTGCCCTCTGCAAAGAACCATCTGAGACCGACAACCACAACCACCACAAGGACACAATTAAATGCAGGCCATTGGGAAGGCTGGGATCTCTGCTTGGCCGGACACAAGAAAAAGCAGATTTTACGTGTTTGTTTGTTTGTTTTAAAAAAAAATGCATCAAAGCACCAAAAGGAGAATGAAAAAACAACAACAACAACAACAACACAAAACTCCCAATGGTTTCTAGAAAAGGAAAGCGGGGCGAATCCTTACAGATCCTCCGTCCCCTCCTCACGCCAGCTGCAATTCGCTCAAGGAGTGTTTGGACACAAAGTGTGGCTTTTCACCCACGCTGGACGTTAAGTGTGCAATTTTTGTTTCCCGTGGACGGATTTGCGGCCCGTCTCAATTTGCAACCAGCCCCCTTCCTCTCCCCCCCAACCCACTTTTCAAGGTGAAGGTGTTTTGGATTTGGATTTTACTGCAGTTGTCTGACCCCCCCCCCACTTCACTGCCCCTACCCCCACGCCCCCGGCATTGTCTCCTGGGTTTGGAGATCCATTTTCCCTTCCCCTCCCCTGGAATCGTTTGGGATCCAGCCCTTCTGGGTTTCTCGGCCACCGCGTTTATTCTAAGGGATCAATTTTTTTTTTCTCACCCTGTGCCCCCCTTCATAACTCAGTGAGCAGGCCTGCGCATCCATGCTTGCAACAAAGCGGGGTTTATTTTTTAAAAAAATAAAAATAAAAGCATTTCTCGTGCCCGTGGACATTAGGTGGACTGGAGGGGTGATTCGGGATAGGAAATTGAGTTTTTAAATTAAATCAACTATGAAGGTGGTGGTTGTTTTTTAACCTGGTCTTTGCAGGTTCTTTCTCGCTCTCTCTCTCCCTCTCCCTCCCTCTCTCCAACCTTCCATCTCTCTCTGTATCTCTCTCCCTCCCTCCCTCTTTCTCTCCCTTCCTCTTTCCCTCCTCCTTCCTTCCTCCTCCCTCCTTCCATCTCTCTCTCCCTCCCTCCCTCTTTCTCCCGTCTCTCCCTACTTTTTCCTCTCCCTCTCTCTCCCTCCCTCTTCTCTGTCTCTCCCTCCCCTTTCTCCCTCTCCTCCCTCCTTCCTCCTCCCTCCTTCCATCTCTCTCTCTCTCTCGCCTCCCTCCTCTATCTCTCTGTCTCTCCTCCTCTCTCTTCCTCTCCTCTTCCCTCCCTTTTCTGTCTCTCCCTCCTTCTCCCTCTCTCCCTCTCCCTCCCCTTCCTCCTTCCCTCCCTCCTTCCTTCCATCTCTCTGTCTCTCCCTCCCTCCCTCTATCTCTCTGTCTCTCCTCCTCTATCTCTCTGTCTCTCCTCCTCTATCTCTGTCTCTCCTCCCTCTTCCTCTCCTCTTTCCTCCTCTTCTGTCTCTCCTCCTTCTCCTCTCTCCCTCCTTCCTCCTTCCCTCCCTCCCTCCTTCCATCTCTCTCTCCTCCTCCTCTATCTCTGTCTCTCCTCCTCTCTTCCTCTCCTCTTTCCCTCCCCTCTCTCTCTCTCTCTCTCCTCTCCTCTCCCTCTCCCTTCCCTTCCTCCTTCCTCCCTCTTCCTCTCCCCCAACCCACTTTTCAAGGTGAAGGTGTTTTGGATTTGGATTTTACTGCAGTTGTCTGACCCCCCCCCCACTTCACTGCCCCTACCCCCACGCCCCCGGCATTGTCTCCTGGGTTTGGAGATCCATTTTCCCTTCCCCTCCCCTGGAATCGTTTGGGATCCAGCCCTTCTGGGTTTCTCGGCCACCGCGTTTATTCTAAGGGATCAATTTTTTTTTTCTCACCCCGTGCCCCCCTTCATAACTCAGTGAGCAGGCCTGCGCATCCATGCTTGCAACAAAGCGGGGTTTATTTTTTTAAAAAATAAAAATAAAAGCATTTCTCGTGCCGTGGACATTAGGTGGACTGGAGGGGTGATTCGGGATAGGAAATTGAGTTTTTAAATTAAATCAACTATGAAGGTGGTGGTTGTTTTTTAACCTGGTCTTTGCAGGTTCTTTCTCGCTCTCTCTCTCCCTCTCCCTCCCTCTCTCCAACCTTCCATCTCTCTCTGTATCTCTCTCCCTCCCTCCCTCTTTCTCTCCCTTCCTCTTTCCCTCCCTCCTTCCTTCCTCCCTCCCTCCTTCCATCTCTCTCTCCCCCTCCCTCCCTCTTTCTCCCCGTCTCTCCCTACTTTTTTCCTCTCCCTTTCTCCCTCCCTCTTCTCTGTCTCTCCCTCCCCTTTCTCCCTCTCCTCCTCCTTCCTCCCTCCTCCTTCCATCTCTCTCTCTCGCCTCCCTCCTCTATCTCTGTCTCTCCTCCCTCTCTCCTCTCCTCTTTCCCTCCCTTTTCTGTCTCTCCTCCTTCTCCCTCTCTCCTCTCCCTCCTCCTTCCCTCCCTCCTTCCTTCCATCTCTGTCTCTCCTCCTCCTCTATCTCTCTCTCTCTCTCCTCCTCTATCTCTCTGTCTCTCCTCCTCTATCTCTCTGTCTCTCCCTCCCTCTCTCTTCCTCTCCCTCTTTCCCTCCCTCTTCTGTCTCTCCTCCTTCTCCTCTCTCCTCCTCCTCCTTCCTCCTTCCTCCTCCCTCCTTCCATCTCTCTCTCTCCTCCTCCCTCTCTCTCTGTCTCTCCTCCTCTATCTCTGTCTCTCCTCCTCTATCTCTCTGTCTCTCCTCCTCTCTTCCTCTCCTCTTTCCTCCTCTTCTGTCTCTCCTCCTTCTCCTCTCTCCTCTCCCTCCTTCCTCCTTCCTCCTCCCTCCTTCCATCTCTCTCTCTCCCTCCCTCCTCTATCTCTGTCTCTCCTCCTCTCTCTTCCTCTCCTCTTTCCCTCCTCTTCTGTCTCTCCTCCTCCCTCTCTCCTCTCCCTTCCCTTCCTCCTTCCCTCCCCTCTCCCCTCTCTTTTTTTTACATGCATCTCCTCAGACTGAGAAGATCAATAGACAGCGATCTGGCTCTCTCAAGGCTGCACATCACTAAATTGTGGTTTGCTGAATAAACCACAGCTCGCTAGCTTTGCTTGTAAAGAGTCCTTGGATTTATACCGCCTTCCATATCCGGCTATGGTTTCTTGCCGTATTTCTCAAACTTGGCCACGTTAAAAGGCAGGTGGACTTCAACTCCCAGAATTCCAGGCTGCGGCTGGGGACTTCTGGGAGTTGAAGTCCACCTGTCTTAAAATTGCCCCGTTTGAGATAGATTGATTGATTTCCTGCTGGGCGCGCGGCTTTTAATTCTCGCATAGTGTTATAGGGTGTGCAATCTGTGGAAGCAGATTGTATAAACTGTATATTATATGTACATATAAGGTGCATACACACGTGTAATATACACGTGTGTATATTATATGAACATACTAGGATTTTCTGCAAGACAGTATCTCAGCATTCCAGTATTGGAGGGGCGTCCACTTATTCTCCAAAGCACCAGAAACGCAAGACAAGAAACGATGGATGGAAACTCATCAAAGAGAGAAGCAACTTGAAATTAAGGAGAAACTTCCTAACGGGGAGGACAAGGAACCAGTGGAACAGCTTGCCACCAGAAGCGGTGGATGCTTCATCGCTGGAAGGTTTTTAAGAAGAGACTGGACAGCCACTTGTCTGCAATGCTATAGGCTCTCCTGCTTGAGCAGGGGGGCTGGACTAGAAGACCTCTGAGGTCCCTCCCAGCTCTATTCTGATCGATTGAATTTTCACCACCTCGGCTACGTTTTCTCCAGCTCTGCCCTAAACATCCAGGTAGAATACAGTTAGTCCTCGACTTCTGCCCGTTTAGTGATGGCTTGAATGGCATTGGAAAGAACTTGGTTTGCAACCGCTCCTTGGACTTATAACAGGGGTAGTAGCGTCCTCACGATCACGTGATCCAAATTTAGGCGCTTGGCAACCCAACACATGGGGTTGCAACATCCAGAGATCCCTCGATCCTTGTCTGCAACCTTCCCGGAGGGTTTCCGACAAGCAAAGTCAATGGGGGGTGGAAAACCAGATTTGTTTAACAACCGTGGGAGTCATTGTGGTTTAGGTCAGCGGTCACCAACCGGTGGTCCGTGGACCACTGGGGGTCCGCAAGAACATTTTAGTGGTCCGCAGAAAAATCATTTGCATTTTTAATATTGCACTAAATCGGGCGTCCTCAAACTACGGCCCCTGGGCCGGATACGTGCAATGAACGTTTGTGTTGGGGTGGGGACAGAAATTCCGACTCGGGGGTCTGCTTCAGCCTCCTGGTGTGGGGCTTTGGGCGAAGGCTGGAGGGAAGCGCCGCTGGTGGCGAAGAGCCTGGAACCGGCTGACCATCTCAGCCCACTGAGCCTCCAGGGCAGGGGTACCTGGCCTTGCACTCCCGCAGGTCTTCCCTCTGCTTTGAAAGCCTATGCTCCTAGTCCTCAGTGAGGTGCTCCTGCTGAGCCTCCTTTTCAGATCCAATTTGAACTGAGCGGTTTTGCCAGCTCTTTCTCGTGGTGGCTGCTTAGCTCCAACAGCTGCTTCCTGTTGGGGGCCTTAAAGAGCCCTAGCGGGCAGGCGAGGAGTTGGCCACGCCCACCCAGTCACATGACTACCTAGCCACGCCCACCCAGCCGGTCTTTAGGCAGATCGTATTAGTGGTCCGCGGGATTTAAAATTATGAATTTAGTGGTCCCTGAGGTCCGAAAGGTTGGGGACCCCTGGTTTAGGTGGCAAAACTCAGCTTACGAACCTCCTCGCTTAGCAGCGGGCATTCTGTTCCCAGCTGCGGTCATAAGTCGAGGACTACCTATCAAACGGATGGATTGGCCTAATAAGAGACGAAGGCCATTTCTTTCTTGGCTCGCTCCAGCTCGTCCTCGAGTTACGACCAGAATGGAGCCCAAGGTTTGATGTTGCGGAGTGCAACCTTTCTTAAGTTGAGTTTCTGCTCCGTTTTACGACGTTTCGGGCCGCCGTCGTTAAAAAGGCCAATCATTGTGTTCGTTCATTTGGTCCCCCCGTGGTCAGACGGTTGCAAAAAGGGGAATCACAAGACCCCCGGGGACGCTGCAGCCGTCGTAACTATGAACCCAACTTGGCAAGCATTCGAATTTTGATCACGTGACCCTGGAGACATGGCAAACGGTCATTAAGTGTGACAAACAGTCCCTTTTTTCAAAGTCCTGTTGTAACTTTGAACGGTCCCTAAATGAACTGTTGTAAGTCGAAGACTATCTCCCCCCTCCCCACCCCACCTGGTCATGCCTTTGTGTTATTGTGTTGCATAGTTTGTGAGGGCCTTTGAAACAGAAGCTGTTGCAATTGATTGTCGCTCTTCTCCACGTATTTCAACCCCAGGTCTCAAAAACTTCCAATCAGAGTAGAGCTGGAAGGGACCTCAGAGATCTTCTAGTCCAACCCCCTGCTCAAGCAGGAGACCCGATACCACTTCAGACAAGTGGCTGCCCAGTCTCTTCTTAAAAAAAAAAAAAAAAACTCCAGTGTTGGAGCGCCCACGACTTCTGGTGGCAAGCTGTTCCACTGGTTAATTGTTCCGACTGTCAAGTTGACTTCCTCGCAGGGCTAACCTTTTCAGAATAACAGAATATTCAGAATAACTTAGAACTGCTTAGCGGTCTCTCACCCAGCCTCCTCATCTTCAGAGCTGGAAGGGACCTCGGAGGTCTTCTAGTCCAACCCACTACTCCAGCAGGAGACGCGATACCGTTTCAAACCAGTCTCTTCTTTTAAAAAAAAAACCAACAACCCTCCAGCGATGGAGCAGCCACAAACTTTTGTGTTGTCGTTTCATAACGCTTTTTCAGGGTGACGAGATTCAGCCGCGCCAGAGTTTTAAGGGACAAAACCGCGCAGGGCCGCCTGGGGAGGGAGTCACGTCCTTTGCAGCCCAGGTGCTGCATTTGCAGCTATCGAAACACCTGGATCTCTTCCCCTGCTGCTCTCCAGCCAGGAGAACAGGGGGGAAAAAAACACCAAAAAACCCCCACCGCATCTTGCTGAGTGCTGCTCTTCCCAAAATTTGCTGATTTCTTCCCGCAGTGATGGGATCGAGGCAAATGCAGTTTCTTTCTTCTTTGGGTCTAGTTAGGGGTCTAGTTAGGGGGCTGGGTTTGTGACTCCCAGTAAATCATGGCTTCAGGCTGGCTTAGGAATTTTAAATTTCGAGAGACAAGTAAAATAACCCCCAAAGCTGGCTTGCCGTTCTTGACATGAGGCGAGTTTGAGACAAAACTTGTTCATAGATTTGGGGGGCAGTTCTCAAATCTCCAAAAGGCTACGTTTCTCTTTCTCTCTTTCCCCCCCTCCCTCCTTTCCATTCTTCGGAAGTTTTGGAATGCAATTCCCATGCTCCCCAGCCCCTGGGAGGATGAGCAACTGGCATCTGGCAGAATTATTTCTGAAGTCTCCTTTTAATGCCCCCCGCCTAAAACCCAGATCCTGCAGGATCCGGCAACCAGGCGACGCTGTGATTTTGCATGAACCAATTGATAGGGGCCTCTGGTGGCTCAGCGGACTAAGTCCGTCTCTTATTAACACAGCTGCTTGCAATTACTGCAAGTTCAAGTCCCACCAGGCCCAAGGTTGACTCAACCTTCCATCCTTTATAAGGTAGGTAAAATGAGGACCCAGATTGTTGGGGGGGGCAATTAAGTTGACTTTGTATATAATATACAAATGGATGAAGATTATTGCTTGACATAGTGTAAGCCGCCCTGAGTCTTCGGAGAAGGGCGGGATATAAATTCAAATTTAAAAAAAAATGCAAGAAAAACAAAGGCAGAATAACAGAAGAGTGGGAAGGGACCTCGGAGGTCTTCTAATCCAACCCCCTGCTCAAGCAGGAGACCCCGATACCTTTGAAACAGAAGCTGTTGCAATTGATTGTCGCTGTTCTCCACGTATTTCGATTGCGGGTCTCAAAAGTTTCCAATCAGGGTAGAGCTGGAAGGGACCTCGGAGGTCTTCTTGTCCAACCCCCTGCACAAGCAGGAGACCCCGAGACCACTTCAGACATGTGGCTGCCCAGTCTCTTCTTAAAAAAAACAAAAACCTTCCAGTGTTGGAGCGCCCACAACTTCTGGTGGCAAGGTGTTCCACTGGTTAATTGTTCTAACATTGTCAAGTTGACCTCCTCGCAGGGCTAACCTTTTCCGAAGAAATAGAATAGCGTAGAACTGCACTGGATAAATGCAAGAAAAGCGAAGGCGGAATAACAGAAGAGTGGGAAGGGACCTTGGAGGTCTTCTAGTCCAACCCCCCCTGCTTCCTGCAGGAATCCCTGTACCGTTTCAGACAAACGGTTCTCCAATCTCTTTTGACTACTGGAGACGAGCCATTCCACTAATTAATTGTTCTAACTGTCAGGAAATTTCTTAAGCCAGGGCTTCGAAGAGAGCTGAGACGTTTAGCTCAATCGGTCCCCGGCAGCCAATCTCGGATGCCAGAAGCGTCCGATGGGTCTCTTGGCAAGCTTGGCCAAATTTTGCCAAGCTTGCCAGCCCCCCCCCCATGTCAAAGGGGTCCTGTTTGTCCTCTCTGGGCATTGTTTTTGCTGCATTGGTGCCCTTCTTCTAAGGGCTGGCAGGACAGCCTGCTGGCAAAGCCATCATCCAGGACATGGTTGCCCGAGAAGCAAAACACAGCGCAATCCCGCATAAATACAAGGGTTTCGGATCTATCCAAGCCCGTGTGGGATGTTCATGTGTAGATTGGGAAGCCCGGCCCCACCCCAACCCTCCAGCTGCAGAGACGTCGTTGTGACGTGGTTTGTGCAGAGCAGGGACGCAACGACACGTTTGTGTCTCTCCTTAAGGCATTACAGCAATAGCAATAGCGTTTAGACTTATATACCGCTTCACGGTGCCTTACAGCTAGAGGCGTGATTCACATAATTTACCTACCGGTTCGCCCAGCACCGAAAATGTGAGCACCGTCTTCCATGCCTGCGCTTTGCTCACATGTGTGGCTAAGGGAGGAAGGAAGGAAGGAAGGAAGGAAGGAAGGAAGGAAGGAAGGAAGGAAGGAAGGAAGGAAGGAAGGAAGGAAGGAATAACAATAGCACTTAGACTTATATACCGCTTCACAGTGCTTTTACAGCCCCTCTCTAAGCGGTTTAGAGTCCGGCCCCCAACAATCTGGGTCCTCATTTGACCCACCTCGGAAGGACGGAAGGCTGAGTCAACCTTGAGCTGGTCAGGATCGAACTCCTGGCAGTCAGAAGAGTACACTGTATACTGTATTAATACATAATGATAATAATAATACAGATATACTACTGGGAGGGAGGGAGGGAGGGAGGAAGGAAAGAAAGGAAGGAAGGAAGGAAGGAAGGAAGGAAGGAAGGAAGGAAGGAAGGAAGGGGAATAACAATAGCACTGAGACTTATATACTGCTTCACAGAGTTTTACAGCCCTCTCCTTTAAGCGGTTTACAGAGTCAGCCTATTGTCCCCAACAATCTGGGTCCTCATTTTACCGACCTCGGAAAGAAGGTGGTTTCTTGGTCTGGAGGAACAAACACCGATTGCCAACATAGATCCCTGAGCGCTGACACTCCCCCCCCCTCCCCAAAAAAAATTCCCGGTGGCTGGATTTGTAAGATAGACTGCCACGGTTCTGAGAAGCTCTCTTCTGCGCTCTGATCCATAGCTAGGCCTTGCTTCTCCTAATTGGGGTTCTTGAAAGCAGGCAATGACATTTTACGTTTGGATCTGAATTCTTATTTTTTTCATCGCGCAGAGTTTTTGGGCGCCGTCGTGCTAGAGGCTGTCAATCAAATCGGCTCAAATCTTTATGACGAGCAAAATGATGGTGGTGTAATAAAGGCAATGAGGAAGGCCAACATCATAGCTTACTTAAAAGAAAATGAGGCTCAGAATTGGTTTTGAAGTCAGACGCTGGCAGGGAAATCAACGGCTGGAATTAAGTTCATTTATTCATTTGATTATTGGTTATTGGAGTGGTGCGGTCCGGCGGCCTAGAGGTGGAGCTCTCACCTCACAATCGGGAGGCTGTGAGTTCGATCCTAGGTAGAGGCAGATATTTCTCTCTGTCGGCAGTATCTGCTGAGCAAAACTCCGCATTGGCGACAGGGAAAGGCATCCGGCCATTAAAACGTTCTGCTAGTTCCATTAAGTTGCCTGGATTCTACCCCGCCAAGGGATTATGAGGTCGTTAAATGAAGATGAGGATTTATTTGAGTCTTGATTGTGATTTATTGCTATCATAATTGGAGGGGGGAAATCTTTGCTACTTATCAAAGGAATTCTGGCGCTCTAAAAAGATTTTTCTGTTTGGGGTCATTGAGGGTCAAGATCTGAGATCAAGCAGCCAGCCTCACTCGCTAGTACTCAGTCCACTACGCTAACATTTAATAAATGTCTCGCTTAGAGAGACATTGTGGTCGTATGTCGAGGGCTATCTGTACACAGAGTGAGATTAAACTTCAATCAATTGATATCAAAATCCCCCCGCCCCAATATTTGTCAGTGAAATCTATCCTCAACTTTTTTTGTGATGGGATTTTTTTTTTTTCATTTATTTAATTTTTTTAAAATTTTCTTTTGAGGAAAAATTTCCCCAAGCTTGGCTTCTGGGGACCACAAAGACAATCATCCCTACAAATGTTAAAAGGTTTAGGAATTGCAGGAGAGCAAAGCCAGAGGACGCCAAAGTGAAAAAGGTTGAAAACTTTTTTAATGAATTGGTGACCTGCCGAAGGAAGGCATGATGGTTGTCATCCATCTACATGGCCAGAGAGATGGGAATTGTAGTCCGGCAGCATTCAGAACATTGTGAGTTGTCTTAAGTATTTTCTTCAGTGCTTAGCTTAATTCAAAGCTGAAAAATCAATTCTCTTTTTCTTCTGATTGTTTCAGATTTCTGCTGCTATTTCTAGAACCTCAATTTTGTCAATTTTATACATTCCCTGATCCCATTTTTCTGTTTTTCGTGCCTTCAGCTGATTGGGGAAAAAAACTAGGAGGTTTTCTTCCTCTTTTTAAACAGGCTTATATTCATTTTTCCTCTTGCGCCTTTCTCCACCACCTTTGCAAATGCACCCGTTTAATTCTATATTTCAAACACGAAACCTAAGTGTGAAATTGCTATTAATCTTATCAAACATTTTACAAGCCAGAAGCATTAATTGTGTGCACCCAAATATTAATCCATCTTACGCAGCTTTATTCCCTTCTTCCCGTTTTGCAAAAAGCCCTTTCTTTCTCTTTTCCTCTATCTAGTCGTCTCATCTAATCCCGATATTTCACTGATATTGACTAAGCGCACGAAGATCTAATTTAAAGCGGCAAGATTTGGCTAATTAAGGAGTTTGTCGTTTCCCAAGCTGCCTTTCTAAAGAGGTTTGCAAATTTCAGCTCCAATTAGTCTTGGATATGAGAGAAGCGGCTGGAGGTGAACAGCAAGCACCCCAGCGGCTTGAAAAATTCTAATTTTGAGGGGCGAGGTTACGTTGATCTATTCGTTGTGCAGTTTTAACAGAATAACAGAGTTGGAAGGGACCTTGGAGGTCTTCTAGTCCAACCCCCTGCTCAGCCAGTAAACCCTATACCATTTCAGACAAATGATGGTCCAATCTCTTCTTAAAAATCTCCAGGGCTGGAGCAATTCGCAACTTCTGGAGGCAAGTTACAAAAGTTACTTACTCAGCCTCTGGAGGCTCTGGAGTCCGCACCTCACTCCCCGATGGCCCTGGCCCCACCTCAGCCTCATCATTACTGTCCGACTCCGTTGCCAGCTCCGCAGGCTGCTGGCCGACCGCAACATATACGTGACAGCTTGATGAGGTGAAGGGCCTTTGGTGGCTCAGACTGGTAAGACAGTCTGTTATTAACAGCAGCTGCTTGCAATTACTGCAGGTTCAAGTCCCACCAGGCCCCAGGTTGACTCAGCCTTCCATCCTTTATAAGGTAGGTAAAATGAGGACCCAGATTGTTGGGGGCAATAAAAGTTGACTTTGTATATAATATACAAATGGATGAAGACTATTGCTTGACATAGTGTAAGCCGCCCGAGTCTTCGGAGAAGGGCGGGATATAAATGCAAATAATAAAAAAAAAAAAGATTTGTGCTGTTGTGAATGTGTAAAAAGGCTTGCTTTAGTTCCGCTGAAAAAGAAAAAGAAAGTAGAACAGCGAGGGAAGGAGGAACAGCTGTGCCGCACAATTTAGCTTCGCTAGAAAGCAGGATTTCCTGCTTTCGAGCGAAGCTAAACCGCGCGGCACAGCTGATTGTCAGAAATACCGGTTCACATTTATTTATTTTTATGATGAATAAAAATGAACCAGTAGCTTTTTTTTTTTAACTACCGGTTCGTCCGAACCGGTAGTTTTTTATCACTACCGGTTCTCATGAACCGGAGCAAACCTGTAGCATTTCACCCCTGGTCCTGCTCCATGGGTCACAAGTCAAGGAATACCAGTGAATTCTTTGGTTTCTGTAGTATGTGAACCTTAGTGGTGATCATGGCTTGTTTGACACCTTGTGTCTTAATTCAACCACGGTTTAGCGCGATATGTAAACCCGCAGAGGGAAGAGAAGAATCTATGGGGCTTTCTTTACCTCATAACTGATTTATCTGGGGAGGACGAGGCAAGGAGGGGTGTTCGGACGTTTCATGTCCAATTGGGGGCTCGAAACCGGTTTTCCTAATCTTAATTTCAGAGGCAAAGAGCCCAGTTTAAAGATGAGCTTGCGATCTTTTGAGGCGGCACCCTTGGGCAGGCAGTCCTCGACTTATAACCGTTCACTTAGTGACTGTTCAAAGTTACAATGCCGGTGGACAAAAAGTGACTTACGACCATGTTTCACACTTAACGACCGTTGCAGCATCCCCACGGCCAGGTGATCTAAATTCAGATCCTTGACCACCGGCTCGTACCTAACGACGGTCGCAGCATACCCGGGATTGCACAATTTAAATTCGGGTGCTTGACAACCGTTTCACACTTACGACGGTTATGGTGTCCCGGCCGGGGTCACGCGATTCCCCACCAAGCAAAGTCAATGGGGAATCCCGATTCACTGAACAAACCGGGTGACTCATTTTAAAACTGCTGCGATTCACTTAACAAATCTCCCCCCCCCCCAAAAAAAAAGTTGTAAAATGAGCCAAAACTCACCGAACAAATTTCTCACCAAACAACATAAATTTTCTCACCGGCTCAAATTTCTCACTGGACAACTACCTGTACTCTATAATATTCTCCTTTATTCTGGGCAGACGGGCGTGTAACAGCAACAGAGTTGGAAAGGACCTTGGAGGTCATCTAGTCCAACCCCCTGCTCACGCAGGGGACCCGTACTAGAGATTCGAGCCACCGAACCACCGACCTTTCTGATACGACCAGCTCGGTGTCTTAGCCACTGAGCCACCTCCTCAGGCAGACTCGATGTGTGCGTCTGAAGCAGTCGTGCTGACAAGCCACCATCTAAATCAGGATCGATGGTAGTTTGTTGGTTTAAACTCTTTCCGCGGCGTTTTCCGGCTCCGACAGCAGCGTTTTCCCCCTATCCAACAGCAGATAGAAGGAAAACCATTTTTTTTTTTAAAAAAAAATAGCCATTGGAGATGTTAATATGATGTTAATGACGGTAGCGTCCTTATCACCCAAAGCTTTATAGTTTGGTTTGGTTTTAAGCCAATCCCTCAAAAAGGTGGTTCAGCAGGAATCAGAGGGGATCCCCCCTTTCCTCACCCAAGCCAGGGCCCATGCGCAGGTAAAGTCCTCGTTTTACGCCGCTGGGACCCAACAGTCTCCCCTCCCCAAGGAAGATGCTTCTAGGGGACCACAGAAGGGATCGAACTATATGCAGGGACACAGGAGTTTTCCTCCCCGGCGACCTTGAGGGTGCCTGCGCGGTTCCCCCCCCTCCCTCCTGATTGCTCCTTTCTCTCTCTCTCTCTCTCCTCCCCTCCCCTTCTTTTTTCTTCCTCCTTTCCAGACTGACCTTCCTGGAGTAAGCTGCCTGCCCCTTTAAGATCCTCCTGCACATCTTGATGTGCAAAAAAAATCCTGCAGCACCGGTTTTACACGGCTGCGGCACTATTGGAAGTGTGCTGAGCGGAGCAGTTTGCGTGGACAATGTCATTCGCTCCGGCAAGCGGAATATTGCAGCAAGTTTCGGCGCTCGGCTTAGAAGGCGACCAGCTTCTCCCTTCTTTCTGCCCTAAGAGGTAAGTGACTTTTGCATTTTCTCCTTCTTCGTTTCCTTTTCCATTTTTGGGAAGGGGTTGTGATTAATTCTGCTTTCATCCTCTCTTCAGCCAGAGGAAGACACACAGAGAGAGAGAGAGAGAGAGAGGGTGGGGGAGAAAAGCAGGCATCCAATTCAACCTCTTTTTGGGGGTCACTCTTAATGCCGCCCCCCTCACTCGCTAGACCCGATTCTAATTTCATCCTCCACCTTATAACAGCCTCCCCCCGCATCCTGCCCCGTCTCCCCCCCTCCTCATTTTTTTGCAGTTTCTCCCCCCCCCCCCACAAACGTTGCCTTCTCTCTCTTCCGGGAGACTCAAGGGAGAAGCGGTGGAAGTGGGGGGGGGAGGAGGAGCCCTTTCTTTCGGCAGGGTGCCGAGTTCGAAAGCTGCGGAGAATCCAAGGAGACTGGCCGAAGTTGCATCAGGACTCCGATTTCTCTCGTGAGTACATTTGCTTTGGGAATGGAAGCACTGTGGGATGGCCGGGGAATGGGAAAGGTTTTGATCTCTTCTTGGAAGAGCTAGCTAGAGCTAGCTAGATGATAGATACAGATAGATAGATAGATAGATAGATAGATAGATAGATAGATAGGTAGGTAGGTAGGTAGGTAGGTAGGTAGGTAGGTAGGTAGGTAGGTAGGTAGGTAGGTAGGTAGGTAGATAGATAGATAGATAGATAGATAGATAGATAGATAGATAGATAGATAGATAGATAGATAGATAGATAGATAGATAGATAGATTTCCATTTTCCAGATGAGAAGGACGCAGGAAGGAACTGGTAGAAGGACTTTCTTTCTCTCTTGGCACAGGGCATTGTGGTGTGTGACTCCAGACTCCAAAGTCAAAAGAGAGACTTTTAAATAATACTGCAGGGGAAAATTAGTGCCAAGTTACATCCTGACCCACCGAAATAGGATTCCCATTCGCCTTTTCATTTCATTTCATTTCATTTATTACATTTCTATACCGCCCTTCTCCCGAAGGACTCAGGGGCGGTTCACAGCCAATAAAACAGTATTTATAAACAAACTTAAAATACAGTATAAAAATTTTTCTCTCTTTTCCTTTTTCTTTCCCCCCAAGAGACCTGCCTGTTTTTTTTTTTCCCCAGCCTTTCCATCCCTTCAAAGGGAGGGAACCTCCATTAAGCTTTGAAAACCCAGGTCATGCCGGAAATGGATTTTTCAGGCGCTCGAGTAAAAGTTGCCCATCTCGGAGGCTCCGAACTTCGACTCCGCTGCTTGGGAGGGGGATGAGTCGGCAAGGCCGCGATGAGACCTAGCCCCTTGACTTCGCTGCTTTAAATTCCCCTTGGCCTTGAGTGAGAAAGGCCCCTTCCAAAGGTTGGGCGTTCGGAGGGGAACCCCTATCGGAGAAACGCGGCCCCGCCGAAGGAACGGCTTCGAAGCTGTTTTCTAAAAAACTGCATCGCTCGTGCAGTTTTTAAGGGGTTTTCGCAACCTGGCTGGCACATTTGGCAATTCCAGCCTCTTATTCCGAAATCTTCGGATGATTAAAAATGGGAGGGGACAATTATAGGGATGTGGGGAAGGGCTCTTGATTGCTGGTTAATGGTCCCTGGAGGGAAATGACAAATCTTTTTTGCGTTCAGATTTTGCGAGGATTTATAAAGCGCCCAGCCACGGATGGATGAACTGAAGGGTCTCAAAACTGAATAACGGCTGCCTGATTTTTTGGGGGGACGGGACTTGTGATGTCATCGCTGCAGCCTGTCCCACGCTTCAAACGAAGGATGCCTTCCCAAATTATTTCCAAAACCAACATAGTTTGTCCCCTTTTATCAACCTAGGCCAGACCTATTTCTTATCTTTAAATACACCAAGGATTCAGTCTGGACCCTCTTCCTCTTTTCGGTGGTGTCGCTGGATTTTTTTTCTTCTTCTAAGGTAGACTGCCACTAAACCACTAAATGCTTGTATTGTTCTTTTGCTGGCCTTTATCAAGGCATCTGGCTTTTCCCCCAGGCCTTTTCTAACAGATTAGCATTCAAACTCCTTCCAATTGTGCCTTACCTTAAAACATGCCTTCTATCTATCTATCTATCTATCTATCTATCTATCTATCTATCTATCTATCTATCTATCTATCTATCTATCTATCATCTATCGTATCTATTGTATGTATGTATGTATGTATGTATCTAACTATCTATCCTATCGTATCTATCGTATCTATCTATCTATCTATCTATCTATCTATCTATCTATCTATCTATCTATCTATCTATCTATCTATCATCTATCGTATCTATTGTATGTATGTATGTATGTATGTATGTATCTAACTATCTATCCTATCGTATCTATCGTATCTATCTATCTATCTATCTATCTATCTATCTATCTATCTATCTATCTATCTATCTATCTAATCTATCTATTGTATCTTTCTATCTATCTGTCTAATCTATCTATCTATTGTATCTATCTTATCTATCTATCTATCTATCTATCTATCTATCTATCTATCTATCTATCTATCTATCTATCTATCTACCTACCTACCTACCTACCTACCTACCTATCATATCTCTCTCTGTCTGTCTGCCTATCTATCTATCTATCTATCTATCTATCTATCTATCTATCTATCTATCTATCATTGTCTTTTAACGACCTCATAATCTCTTGCAGAATGGGATCTGGGCAACTGAATGGAGCTAACAGAGTATTTAATGGCCGGATGTCCTTCCTGTCACCAATGCGGAGTTTTGTTCAGCATATATATATTCTCATTGTGCCCAGAGAGAGAGAAAATATATGCCTCTATCTAGGATCTATCTATATCATCTATCTATCTATCTATCTATCTATCTATCTATCTATCTATCTATCTATCTATCTATCTATCTATCTATCTATCTATCTATCTATCTATCTATCTACCTACCTACCTACCTACCTACCTAGCTAGCTAGCTAGCTACCTAGCTAACTATCATTTATGTATAGCTCCCTGCAACTGCTAGTAATCTCTACCACAAGAGACTCAGCTGAAAGACCTGCATTCTTTCTAAAAAGAAGGGGAAAAAAAACTTTTATTGTGTTTTCCCCATAGTTGGTTCTCTTCCAATCTAGGTATATTCATTGCATTATTATCAGCATCCGCACGGACTTTCCAAATTCACTTCCCGCCCCCCCTCCCTTCCCGGCAATGTCCAGTGTCCGAGGTTGGTTTTCCGCAGGTCAGAAATCCAAAAAACCTGGTGCAGATACATCCCTTGGGGTGGCTCTGCGCTCCTTCCGATCCGCATTGCTCCATTTCACAGGCTGAGAAGCAAACCCGGTCACGGGTTCAAATTTCCACCAGCACAGAGGAATTTCTGATTTTTGGAGAGAGAGGGGGGGGGGAGGGAGGGAGGGAGGGAGGGAGGGAAGGGCTGCGTGCCTTTTCTTCCGCGCGCAGCTCTCGTTCCCCACCTTGTGGAAATCCGGCACAACGACCCTGCGGGGTAGATCACTTGCCTTTTCCTTTCCTTTCCGATCTTAGCTTTTCTCTCCGAAGAAGCGACTCGAAAACCGACGAGGTAAGAAGTTTGTCTGCAACCCACTGCAAAAGGACTTGTCTCTTCTTCTTTCTTTTTTTCTACTTTCTCAGGGGTGGCCAACTTAGCCGGGTTGTTGTTCCTGTGACGCCACTGCTGAATGGCTTAGCTTGTCCTGTGATCCTCATGTGGGGCTTGTTTTGCTCATCTGCAGCCTGGGAGAGGGAAGGTTTTTTTAAAAAAGAAAAAAAAGCTGATTTTGGTTGGACTAGTCTAGACTTGTTAAAGATCAGGCAGCCGCCCACAACCTCATCGCAACTCCTGTGTGACTCCAGTCCCTGGATGCATTTTCAGGATCCACCTTTTCCTTGAAAGTAAGTTTGCACTTTACAACTGTCAGTGTGCATTTGTGTGATTTTTGCGTTTGTGTGTGTGTGTGCAAGAGATCGAAAAGAGCAAATGGCAAACAGAAGCGTTCTTCCTTCGCAGAGGTGACCAAAGGGCAATGCAGCCATCTGTTAAATTTCGGGAACGGTTCTCAGATGCTCTCGGTTCAGGGTGCAAAGCCCTCCCTAAACCAGCTGGATTCCTCCCAAGCCCCATAATCCACCGACAGGATTATGGCAGCAAACCCAGTTCTGGGGCAAACGAGTCACGGTTTGCAAAAAAACTGACCCATTTGATGTAGAAGAAGAAGAAGAAGAAGGGGGAAAAATGGATTGATCTAATTAAGCGAGGCTTAATGAAGTTCCTAATAGGGACGTGGTGGCTCAGTGGCTTAAGACGCTGAGCTTGTCGATCAAAAGGTCGGCAGTTCAGCGGTTCGAATCCCTAGTGTCACATAACGGGGTGAGCTCCCGTGACTTGTCCCAGCTTCTGCCAACCTAGCAGTTTGAAAGCAGGTAAAAAAATGCAAGTAGAAAAAATAGGGACCACCTTTGGTGGGAAGGTGACAGCGTTCCGTGCGCCTTTGGCATTGAGTCATGCCGTCCACATGACCACGGAGATGTCTTCGGACAGCGCTGGCTCTTCGGCTTTGAAACGGAGAGGGGCACCGCCCCCTAGAGTCGGGAACGACTAGCACGTATGTGCGCGGGGAACCTTTAGCTTTAATGAAGTTGCTGGATGAGAGTTTGACATGGTGCCTTTCAACCCATTGCTCGTCCATGTCTTGTTTCAGTGACTCAAAGCTGGAAAAAAGTCTCTTGATTAAGTTAAGACTTCTGCATCGAATATATAATGGCTTTGGAATTAGTTGATAATTTAATCCCATCTTAATGTTTCTACTTCTTCTTGTTTCATCACCTGTCGGCTCCCTCCTTTCAGACATTCACTTTTGCACAGCTTTACCTAAAAAGAAAAAAAAAACGGATCTCAAAATGACGTACCGTATGTGCGGCCAGAATCTGAAAATCATATTTATTCATTTATTTTGGTGAGAACGTATTAGATAATATATACAAGCATGAATTGAATCCATAAAGTGAATACAATTCAAACGCAGCACGGGATTTAAAAGCAAAAGAGTTCGGTTGAGAGCTGCATTATGTGGGACCGATTGGGATAGTAGATTGTAGGGGTGGTGACACCAAAATATAATTTTAATCGTATTTTCTCTCAATCTTAAATGATTACATTTTATCCCAATTTTGTTTTAGACTGTATTTTATCCCAGTTTCGTTTTAGACTGCATTTTATTCCAATTTCATTTGAAATGGTATTTTATATCCAATTCCATTTGAAATGGCTTCTATCGAATTTTAGGAATATTTTGTTTCTGAAGTTCCGCACTTTGATATGGCTCAAGGGCTAATCAATACAATGAATGAATGAATGCACCTAAAAAAATAAATCCCAAACTACGCCGGTCGTACGGTTGTCGCGAATCCCTCCTCTAACCCACCCCAGCTTTCTCGCGATCTGGTGGATCCCTTTGGAACTTCGTCCCTTCCACGCTCTTCTAAGCCTTCGTGATGGGAAGCTGGCAACAATGCACTCAGGAACTCCTTTGCAAAGGTGACGAATGAATGCAGGGCTCTCCAACCTTGGCAACTTTAAAAGACTTCCGGACTTCAACTCCCAGAATTCTGGGAGTTAAAGTCCACAAGTCTTAACGTTGCCAAGGTTGAAGACCCCTGTCTTAGAGGAAGTGAGCCCAGAACAGGTTATCATGCAGCGATGCAGTATATTTGTTTTCTGAGGTTTTTGCGGATGTTTGTATGTAGGTCTTTGGTTATTCGGGTTTTCTCCCGCATAAAATTGGAGTGTCTTGGCGATGTTTCGTCATCTTCAGGCTGGCTTTAGAAGCTGTAAACACCAGCCTGAAGATGATGAATGAGACTTTGTCGAAATGTCACCAAGACACTTCCAATTTTACGCGGGAGAAAACCCGAACAACCAAAGACTTACATAGAAACACCCGTGAAAATCTCAGAAAAAACCCGAACAACCAAAGACCTACATATATATATATATATATATATATATATATATATATATATACATACATACATACATACATACTTATTGGAGCTGGCTCTGAAGCCTTTTTGCTGGGTACACGGGTGCAAAAGCTTAGGAATGACTCCATTAGTCAGCAGTCCCTTGTTCATGTTGCGTAATGCGTGTGTGTTTTTGTGGGTCTCTCACAGGCCAGTTCTCTTATTTGCTGTTGGTTTCTGACTGCCAGTGACTCATTCCTGAGTGTGTGTGTGTGTGTGTGTGTGTGTGTGTGTGTGTGTGTGTTTAGGGTGTGAGCTGCCCTTTGCTCACTCCCATTTATTTCTCTCCCTCTTAGCCTGTCCTGGGGAAATAATTTTGCTGAGAATGGACGCGGAGTGGGGTTTGGCTGGGAATTTAAACCCTCTTTCTCCCCAAAGTTTACTAAACTTCTAAAAGTGGGGGAAGGGGGAAATTCTAACGCTCCCTGCCTCGTTACCACATTAAAAAAGAATTCCCAGAATAAAATCGACCTGGAATTCACCCGTGTCAAACTCATTTACGTTTAAAGGCAGAAAAAGACGCCAGGCAAGATCGATTCAAAGGGACTAGCCGCTTGAAGATCTGTTTGGGTTTTCAGCTCGGGCTCTTTCCCCCCCCCCCACACCCCACTGCACTCATCCCCCCCCCCAAAAAAAGCCAAGCTGTGCATTCCTGCCCTCTCTGTGTTCAAACAAAGTGACCTGTGTGACATACGCATACAACACACCCGCTTGTCGCTCTTTCCAGTCCTGGAGGATCTGGGCAGGTGTGGCTGGAGTCAGCTCGCCCCAGTCGAAGGTTGGTCTTTGCTGTGCAGTATGTGTGTGCACGAGTGAGAGAGAGAGAGAAAGAGACAGAAAAACACACCCTGGGGTGACCACACTGGGTTAAAAGGCTACGTAGGGAGAGGCCCCACCCAGAGAGAGGAGGGTGCTCCTGTGCCAGGTCTGTGCCCGTAGCGGTGGGGCAAAACTGGTGTTTGTCCCGTTCTCCGAAGCAGAAGGAACAGGTAGACCCAACTGTCTGCTTTTTCTCCCTGCGTCTTGTTTTTCTTTTATTTCTCCGGTTCTTCCCTATTTTTTTTTTGGTCTCTTTCTGTTTTTCCCTTCCTTCCCCTTTTCTTTCTTTCTGAGTTCCTTTACTCTTTCCTCCCTGTCTCCTGCTCCTTCCTTCCTTCCTTCCTTCCTTCCTTCCTTCCTTCTCTTTCTTTCTTTTTTCTTTCTTTCTTTTTCTTTCTTTCTTTCCTTCCCGCCCTCTCCTCCCTCCCTCCTTCTTTCTTTGCTCCTCCCCTTCCTTCCTCCCTTTCTCCCTCCCTCTCCATTTTATCCCTCCCTCTCTCCATTTTATCCTTCCTCCTCCCTTTCTTCCTTCCTCCCTCCTCCCTGCTTCCTTCCTTCTTTCTTTCCTTCCTTCCTCCTCCTTCCTCCTTTCCCTCCCTCCCTCCCCATTTTCATCTCTCCTTCCTTCCTTCTCTCCCTTCCTGCTTCTTTCTTTCTTTCTTTCTTTCTTTTTTCTTTCTTTCTTTCTTTCTTTCTTTCTTTCTCTCTCTCTCTCTCCCTCTCTCTCTTTTTCTCCCTTTCTCTCTCTCCCCCCTCTCTCTTTCTCTCTTTCTCCCCCTCTCTCCCTCTTTCTTTCTTTCTTTCTTTCTTTCTTTCTTTCTTTCTTTCTTTCTTTCTTTCCTTCTTTCTTTCTTTCTCTTTCTCACTTTCTCTCTCTCTCTCTCTTTCTTTCTTTCTTCTGGGATAAAAAAAATTACATTCTTGATCTCTTCCAGTGTCAAGATATTCACTTTTTTGTAAACATTGTTGGTCTTGGGTTAAAGATGGCATTCACACAAAGGTTTTTGTGGGTTGGTTGTGTTACACTAAGGTACCCAACCTTTTTGTAAAAAAATAGCTTTTTGCCACTTGAGTTTGTTTATTGAGTATATTTGGATAGCTTTGTCCGGCTGGAAAAGTCATTGCCATTTCATTGCGTTGCAACTGAAGGTGTCAAAGGCCTATTTTTTTCTTCTTATCTTTTATTTATTTATTTATTGGCCTTGTTCCTGACAGCTGAGACATCGGTCTGACATTTGTCCCCTTTTACAATCAAAACAAATAAAGCTTGAGTATTAGTTCATACTTTTTTTTTGGGCCACACTGAGGACTAGAAACCTGATGGCTAGATGTGGGAGGTATTTTTTGGAGTTTTCTGGAGGGTTTTTTGTTTTTTTGAGGGCAAGGTTGAGGACTGGAAACCTGGCCCATATGCACCACTTTGTGTTCGGGTGTGATTTCCTTAAAGAAGAGTAAAATTTTCTTTTGTGCTCTCTTGAATGCAATAGCAGAGAAAATTAGTGTGATTTCTCCTATTTCAGAGAACTGTTTCATCACCGGCCGGCCTGCCTTAATTTCCTTCCTTCCTCCCTCCCTCCCTCCCTCCTTTTTTCCTTCCTTCCTTCCTCCCTTTCTTCCACAGTCTTTCTTTCTTCCACTGTCTTTTTTCTTTCTTTCCATCTGCCTTCCTTCCTTCCTTCCTTCCTTCCTTCCTTCCTTCCTTCCTTCCTTCCTTCCTTCCTTCCTTCCTTCCTTCCTTCCTTCCTTCCTTCCTTCCTTCCTTCCTCCTTCCTCCTAAGGCATTTCTGCTTTCCTGTCATATTTCTAATTCTTGCATGACTCAGGACAGCTTGTGATTATTCAGCCCCGATTTTTAGAAATCCTTTGATTTGAGCTTTCTGAAGGATTCCTGGGCAGATCCCTTCCAGGATCCAGCAAAAGGATCTGCCAGATGATAGCAAACAGCATCGCTTTTATTCTCACATTGCAGTAGTACAGGGATGTCCAGGGGCCTTCCAGGCATAGCTCAGCTGGGCTAGTGGACAGATGTGGCATTGTTGGAGGCCTAAGTCCAAAAAAAAAAAAAAGGATGCGTTTAAATCTGGCCCATCAGAATCAAGTTTCTAGTCCTGCATGACTTACTGATTTGTTGTGGTTGTTTTTTTCCTTGCCAGCTTTATTTTTATTTTATTTTTATTTTATTTTGTCACAGCAAACATTGACATAAAAACAACAACACATCATATAAACATATATATAGGCTAAAATATGTATAAAATATAAAATATAGGCTAAAATATGTATAAAATATAAAATATAGGCTAAAATATGTATATGTATGTATGTATGTATGTATGTATGTGTGTATATATATATACAAGCTCCCACCCAATCAGTTCAAACCCCCACTAGCAGTTAAAAGGAAGAAACAGCTGCGATCACACATTGCTCCCAGAAGCACGAAGCTGAAGCCTGAAGATGACGAATGAGACTTCGTCGAAACGTTGCCAAGACATTTCCAATTTTACACGGGAGAAAACCCGAACAACCAAAGACCTACATATATATATATATATATAAGCAAAAGTATTAATTTGATATAATGAAAGGGAACAATAGGGCAGGAACGGTAGGCACTTTTGTGCTCTTATGCACGCCCCTTATAGTCCTTTTAGGAATGGGGTGAAGTCAATAAGAGGACAGTTTTTGGTTGAAGATTTGGGGATTTTGAGAAGAGACCACAGAGTCAGGTAGTATGTTCCAAGCATTAACAACTCTGTTACAGAAGTCATATTTTCTGCAATCAAGATTGAAGCGGTTAACATTAAGTTTGAATCTATTGTTTGCTCTTGTATTATTGCGATTGAAGCTGAATTAGTCTTTAACAGGAAGGACATTGCAATAGATGATTTTGTGTGTTAAACACAGGTCTTGTCGGAGTCGGCGGAGTTCTAAGTTTTCTAATCCCAGGATTTCAAGTCTGGTGGTATAAGGTATTTTGTTGTTTACAGAGGAGCGGGAGAACTTTGTTGTTTTGAGCCACGTCTCTTGCCTTCTCTCCGCACAGGGGCTGCGTCGACGGAGGAAGAAAGGATGGGGAGGTGAGAAACGACAACCCCCGTGCGTGTTTCTTTGGCAGTGTCTTAGCTGGTTGTTGAATGTGATGGCTGAAGAAGCAATCAGCAAGCATACTGCTACAGAAATGCTACACGTTTGCCAGCCTGCCTGGAAAACAGCAGTTTTCTCCTAGACGTATAAGGAAGATGGATAATTTGTGGGAAAACAGGAAGGGGACAGCTGCGAAGGCCACAAGCTCTCGAAAAGTCCCAGATTTAAAGAGCAAAGGAATGGTTCTTGGTTTAGTTTTCCTTTTGTTTCCCTGGGTTTTCTAAAAATAAAAAAAAAAGAAAAGAAAAGAAAAAAGAAAAAGTGATAAACGGGTGTTGAACCCAGAGAATTCTGGTGTGAGGAAAACAACTATGTGAAAGCTAGAAATAGGGAAAATTTTGCACCATGCGCACAAGCGTTTGGGGGCGCTGGTGTATTTATGTTTTATTTTCCTCTATTTTATTCTCCTCTTATTTTTTAAGAGCGGTGAAGTGTTAAAGACCACTTTATAATGCCTTGGTAAGGCCAGACTTGGAATCCTGCATCCAGTTTTGGTTGCCACGATGTAAAAAAGATGTTGAGACTCTAGAAAGAGTGCAGAGAAGAGCAACCAAGATGATTAGGGGACTGGAGACTGAAACATATGAAGAACGGTTGCAGGAACTGGGTATGTCTAGTTTAATGAAAAGAAGGACCAGGGGAGACAGGATAGCAGTCTTCCAATCTCTCAGGAGCTGCCCCAAAGAAGAGGGAGTCAAATTATTTTCCAAAGCACCTGAGGGTAGAACAAGAAGCAACGGGTGGAAACTGATCAAGGAGAGAAGCAACTTAGAACTAAGGAGAAATTTCCTGACAGTTAGAACAATTAATCCATGGAACAACTTGCCTCCAGAAGTTGTGAATGCTCCAACACTGGAAGTTTTTAAGAAGAGATTGGATAACCGTTTGCCTGAAGTGGTGTAGGGTTTCCTGCCTAAGCAGGAGGTTGGACTAGAAGACCTCCAAGGTCCCTTCCAACTCTGTTATTCTATTCTATTCTATTCTATTCTATTCTATTCTATTCTATTCTATTCTATTCTATTCTATTCTATTCTATTCTTCCTCTTCCTTGTCTATTCCTCTTCCTCTTCTCTTCTCTTCTATCTCTTCCACGTCTATTCCTCTTTCTCTTCTCTTCTCTTCTCTTCTCTTCTCTTCTCTTCTCTTCTCTTCTCTTCTCTTCTATTCTATTCTATTCTATTCTATTCTATTCTATTCTGTCTGACTTAAGGGGATTTTTACCAGTGATTTAGCATCCAGCCAGCAAAAGCTTCATTGACTCAAAAATAAGCGGATCAGGTTGGGTGCCGAACTCTTAGGAGCAGAGAGAAGGGACAAAGTTGGTATCTTTAATCCAGTTTCCAAACGAAGGGCTATCAATTCATTCTCTTTGTACCTTATCCCAAGCCATAACAGAATGAACAAGAGTTGGAGGTTATTCTGTTGGGACCTTGGAGGTCTTCTAGTCCAACCCCCTGCTCAAGCAGAAGACCCTATACCAGAGGTCTGCAACCTTAAACACTCAAAGAGCCATGTAGACCCATTTCCCAAAGAAAAGAAAACACCGGGAGCCACAAAACCCTTCCCGTGCCTGACTATTTCTTGAGCGGCCACAAAACTAGCATACGTAGTTGAATTAAACATTCTGTTTGCTTCTGAAACTTTTCTTTGCTTGGATTTATCCATGGTTGGCCTACAGGGGGTTGAAAAGCTCTACAAATCGCGTGCTAGCGGGTATCACACATTGGTGGTTGTGATGCATATTTTGAGTGACGGAACCACAGCAGAGGGGTGAAAGAGCCACACGCGGCTCCAGAGCCACACGCGGCTCCAGAGCCACAGATTGCTGACCCTTGCCCTATACCATTCTTAAAAGCCTCCAATGATGAAGCGCCCACTACTTCTGGTGGCAAGCTGTTCCGCTGGTTAATTGTTCTCACGGTCAGGAAATTTCTCCTGTGTTGCTTCTCTCCTTGTTTTAGTTTCCATCCGTTGCTTCTTGTCCTGCCTTCCTGGTGTTTTGGAAAAATAGGTTGACCCCCTTCCTCTCTGCGACAGCCCCTCAAATATTATAACACCGCTATTCATGTCACCACCACCCCAACAATACGGTTGGATTACCATTCAAGTGTTGTATGAATGCAGTCTTTCTATAAACCGCTGTTTATTCAATAAAACACAGGGTTTTTTTAAAAATTAAAATAAAATAAAACCTTTAAATAAACCCGTTTAGCACCATGGGCAAATCAGGTTAGAAAAAGAGAAAAATCTGGAGTTTTGACCGAGAAATGCACCAATGTGTGTTTCTGTGACATTCACGCTCGGTTGAATAAAATGAAACGAATCCCACTTCATGCCTGTTTTTTTGGGAAAAGGCTGCACCTCAACGCTCCTTTATCTGCCCTGTCCAATTCACACTCCGTTGAGCGAACCAAACGTATCCTTGTCTTCTAATCGGGCTTGCGCTGAAGAAGCTGAGATTTAAAGCAGAATATTTCAAGCTTTATTGTGTGGCGAGGGCTGCTTTTCTGCATTCCAGCGGGACAGGATAAAAAAAATGAAATGAAATAAAATTTAAAAAAACGCCTTTATCGCTTTAGTGTGTTTATTTTTAAAAGGGTCCGATTCACTCTGACTTTGGAGGCCCGTTTCCTCAACCGCCACCCTAAAAAGTTGGGCCGTCTCTTTCCAAAAAAGGCCTCCAGGAAAAAAAAAATCCCATGACGAATCAATCCCAGGGCGTGCATTTTGGAGGTATACTGCCCTTTAACATGGAGGTTCTATTTAACTAAGCTTGTGATCTTCTTGAGCAAGCAGCCGGGTTACCTCCTAAGTCGGGATGGGTAACTATGGCAATTTTATGACCTGTGGACTTCAATTCCCAGAATTCCTGAGCAAGCTTGAATCAAGCCGGCTCAGGAATTCTGGGAATTGAAGTCCACAAGTCGTATAGTTGCTATACGTGTTCTTTGTGTTCTTTGCTCACATAAGAACAAAGCCAAAGCCTAAGCCTGAAGATGATGAGTGAGATCTCATTGAAACGTTGCCTAAATACTTCCAATCTTACATGGGAAAAGACCCGAACATACCAAAACCTGCATATATATACATATATATATAGGTCTTTATTGTTCTCACGAAAGTGGAAGTGTCTTAGTGACGTTTCGATGAAATCTCATTCGTCATCTTAAGGCTTCAGCCGTGCTTCTGGGAGCACGAAGCTGAAGCCTGAAGATGACGAATGAGACTTCGTCGAAACGTCGCCAAGACACTTCCAATTTTACGCGGGAGAAAACCCGAATAACCAAAGACCTACATACAAACACCCGCGAAAACCTCAGAAAACATATATATATATATACACACACACACACACATACACACACACACACACACAGAGTTTTACTTCCCTGGCTTAATTGGATCAACCGACTGTGGTTTGCTCAAACCAATTTTCCGACTTCGTGTGACGTGCTGAAGTGTAAACTAATATGCGAGATCCGAGATGTCGTGGAGGGACTAAGCAAGGGCTCCAGCTCTCATTGACTGTAAGGATGGCCTGCCTCTCAGGGATGTTGTGAAGATCCCCATAGCTAATGGCTCTTAATGTGTGCCACCACCACCCACTTCCAGGTTCCAAAGCTGGAAAAGCACAATATTTTTAAAGTTTGTAGGCTTATTTGCTTGTTTCCTTTTTCGTTTTTTAATTTCCAATTCGAGAAGTCCTGCTTTCAATATACGGAATATTCTCAGCAGTGGAACATCTGCTGGGGGTGACATCTAATTATTCAATCTGTCATCTGCACCTCTATAACTGGTTTGGTTCTGCAACAAGACAGACACAGACTTCAGAGGATAATTAGAACTGCAGAAAAAACCAATTGCTACCAACCTGTCTTCCATTGAGGACCTGTATACTGCACAAGTCAAAAAGGGGGCTGGGAAAATATTTACAGACCCCTCACATCCTGCACATAAACCGTTTCAACTCCTACCCTCAAAACGACGCTATAGAACACACTACACACCAGAACAACTAGACACAAGGGCAGTTTTTTCCCGAAGGCCATCACTCTGCTAAACAAATAATTCCTTCAACACTGTCAAACTATTACTAAATCTGCACTACTATTAATCTTCTCATCGTTCCCATCACCCACCGCCTCCCACTTTTGACTGTATGACATAACTTTGTTTGCTTGTATCCTTACGATTTTTATTGATATTGATTGGTTCCTGATTGCTTATTTGTACCCTATGACTGTCACTAAGTGTTGTACCTTAGAGTTCCTGTTGAACTTTTCTTTTATGTACTCCGAGAGCATACGCACCAAAGACAAATTCCTTGTGTGTCCAGTCACACTTGTCCAATAAAAAATAATTCTATTCTATTCTATTCTATTCTATTCTATGCTATTCTACTCTATTCTATTCTATTCTATTCATGACTAAAGTCAAACCAACGCTCAGAAGCCATATTCGTGCAAAATAATCCTTTTTGCCTTCTTAATCTGACTGTCCGGTTGTGTGGCTTTCTCTATAATTGGACAGGGACAACTCCCCTGACCCTGGCCAGTTTAATCGGTTTGCCTCCCACGACCCCCGCCCCCCAAAGTCTGGATACCCACTTGGATTGGCACCTGTCACTCTAGTCCATCCAACTCCCACCCCTCCGAGACAGCTTTAGAAAACGCCAGAGCAAGGACTCCTGCAGAGAATCAGCAAAGAACCTCCGCATGGGGGAAAGCTTTATTATTATTATTATTATTATTATTATTATTATTATTATTATTATTATTATTATTATTATTATTATTATTATATAATAAATATCTCTTTGAACGGCCCTTTGAAAGCCCCCCCCCCCCGCGCCCCCTTTGGCAAATCTCAGGAGTCCCCCTCGCCCTCTGTGCATGCTCAGGAGCCGCCGCCCTCCCCTTTTCCTGGGCAAGGCTTTGGTCCGGCGCCAGAGCGAAGGAGGAGCGGCCGAAGGAGGAGCCACGCCAGTCAACCGGGCTGGGGTGGGGTGTGTGACGGGCCATGGGGCGCCGCTGGGGCCTTCCCGGCCGGGTCTCCGAGGCTGCCTCCGCCCCATTGAACCCGGCGCCGCCCGCCCCTCGCCGGAGGGGAAGGGAGCCGCGCCCCGGAGCCTGTCTGGAGAGCAAAGGAGGAAGGTCGGCAGCCCGGCTTTTGCGCTCCGGAGATCCCCGCTTTCGTCCTTCGCTCGCCCCTTTCCCTTTCTTTCCCTTTTCCTTCCCCGTTCTCTTTCTTCTTTCTCTTTCTTTCTTCTTCCCCTCCTCCTTTCTTTCCCCTTTCTCTTTCCCCTTTCTTTTCCTTTCTCCTTCTCCTGTCTTTCTCCTTCCGCTTCCCCTTTCTTTCTTTCTTTCCCGTTTTCTTTCTCCTTTCTTTCCCGTTCTCTTTCTCCCTCCCCTTTCTTTCTCCTTTCTTTCCCGTTTTCTTTCCCCTTTCTTTCATTTTCTCTTTCTCCTTTTTCTTTCTCCTTCCCCTCCCCCTTTCTTTCTCCTTTCTTTCCCGTTTTCTTTTTCCTTTCTTTCCGTTCTCTTTCTCCTTCCCTTTCTTTCTCCTTTCTTTCCTGTTCTCTTTCTCCTTTCTTTCCCTTTCTTTCCTTTCTCCTTTCTTTCCCGTTCTCTTTCTCCTTTCTTCTCTTTCTTTCCGTTCTCTTTCTTCTTCTCCTTCCCTTCTTTCTTTCTTTCTTTCTTTCTTTCTTTCTTCTTCTTCTTTCTTTCTTTCTTTCTTTCTTTCCGTTTTCTTTCTCCTTCCCTTTCTTTCCGTTCTCTTTCTTCTCTTTCCCTTTCCTTCCCTCCCCAAGTCCTCCCCCCCTCCACGCCATGTTCCTGCGGGACCCCTCCGCCACTCCGGTCACCCCCTGGGAGCGCGGGGTGGTGCTCCTCTCCTGCGCCCTCTCGGTGCTGGGCTGCTGCCTTCTGCTGGGCACCCAGGCCCGCTGGCCCGAGCTCCGGACGCGGCCCCGCCAGCTGCTCTCCTGCCTCTCGGGAGCCGACCTGCTCTCCGCCGCCTCTTACGCTTACGGGGTGCTGAAGGACTTCGAGGCGTCGTCCTGGGACTGCGTGGCGCAGGGCGCCCTCTCCACCTTCGCCAACACCAGCTCCTTCTTCTGGACCATGGCCATCGCCTTGGACCTCTACTTCGCCATCGTCCGCGGCTCCAGCAGCGCCGGCTCGCTCTGCTTCTTTCACCTGGTGAGGTCGGTCTCTCTTTTACCTGGTTTTGGCGGTGGAGGTGGGGAAGGGCACCCACGCCTCTCTTCCATCTCCTTCAAAAGCCATCTCCATCTCCCCCAAAAGCAGGCTCGCAGAGGACTAGCGCCTTGCAACGCCTCTTGGTGTTAGAAACAAAAGGCCGGCCGGCCCAAAGAAAAGGCTGGGTATTTAACCATCCCCCCACCTCAAAAAAAAACACGCCAGGATGGGATCAACCAACAATTCACAATCATCTTTTTTTCTTTTTTTTTGAGCGCTCAGTTTTGTGGCTCGAAGAGGGACGCGGTGGCTCAGGGACTAGGATGCTGAGCTCGTGGATCAAAAGGTCTGGCAGTTTCAGCAGTTCGAATCCCTCGTGTGCTGCCGTGTAATTGGGGTGAGCTCCCGTCACTTGTCCCGGCTTCTGCCAACCTAGCAGTTCGAAAGCACTTAAAAAAAAAATGCAAGTAGAAAAAAATAGGGACCGCCTTTGGTGGGAAGGGAAGAGCGTTCTGTGCCCGTTGAGTCACGCCGGCCACATGACCATGGAGACGTCTTCGGACAGCGCTGGCTCTTCGGCTTTGAAACGGAGATGAGCAGCGCCCCCTAGAGTCGGGAACAACTAGCATGTATGTGTGAGGGGAACCTTTACTTTTACCTTTACCTTTCTGTGGCTTTATTTTTTTTTTAAAGTTTTGATTAATTTTATTACAACAAGACAACACAATGCAAACATAATATGTGTTTCCGTTTTACATATCAGTTTCATTCCACCTACTTTCTCCTTTATATATTCCCCTTTTCCCCTCTCTTTCATTGTCTTTGTCTTTATCGTCCCGTTATATCTAGTTTTATTTATTTACGATATTTTACACATTTGTCCTCTTCTCTTCTCCATCATTTATGTCCATTGAGTTTTCCTATTCTCTAACCAATCCTACCATTTGGATCATACTTAATAGTATTCTTTCTCTTCCTTTTCTTTTCTTTATTTATTTGATTTATCCATCTCCGCACGGTCCAGAATTTTCTTGATGATTTCTTCCTCTGTTGGTACCTTCTCATTTTTCCAAAACTGTGCGTAGACAATCCTTGCAGCCATGATTATGTGTCATATCAAATTCTCAATATCTTTACTGTAAGTTCTGGTTAATATCCCAAGTAAAAACATCTCTGGTTTCAAGTCCACATTATATCCACTTTTCTATCCAGTTTCTAATTCCAGACCAATATTTTTTTCACTTTAGGACCACCAGAGGTGGTAGTATGTTCCAGGCACTTTTTTTTTTGCATTTCCAGCAGTTTGATGAATTGTTAGGAAACATTTTAGCAAGCCCGTATTGGTGTCAAAGGCCATCTGTAAAACATTTTTAGCTTGTTTTCCTTGAATGCCGTTGATTGTGTAAGTTGAATATTTTATTGCCCGTAATTTCTCCCATTTCTCCAATTCTACATTATAGATTCATAATCATCTTTATTGGTGTGTGTTTTTTGTTGTTGTTTATTTTTAAACATCCTTCTCTTTCCAATTCCACAGGGGTTTTGACCTGTCTTGTAAAATGCAAACCCCCAGTCCCTGTCCCCCCCCTGTTCCCCCCACCACCACCAATTTTTAAAGAAGCGAAATGAGAAGTAGGAATTTTAATATGGGAGTTTTTCTAAAGTTGGGGGATTGCCAGTGTGGAGAATGAGAAAAAGGAAAAGGAAAACAAAGCCGAAATTGGAAATTCTCTTGTTTTATTTCGCCCATTGCAATTAGGATATTTGGGGTTATTTGAAGCGGTTATTTGATCCAAGGACTGTACAGTGCATGAGCATGGGGTTGGACTAGATGACCTCCAAGGTCCCTTCCAACTCTGTTACTCTTACTGACTATAATGTGTGGAAAGGCGAATGAACTTGGGTTTGTGCCAGCAGAGTTTGTCCCGTCCTCCCCACCTTAGCTTGAAAACAAATTGCGCCCCTCCGCTTTGCATCAAAAGTCTGCCTCTTGGTCCCCAGTTCCCATAAGCCACAGCCAGCCAAAGTCAGAGGCAAGGATGATGGAGCTGTGGTTTCCCAAATTCTGCCTTTCTGCTTTTCTCTGGGCGGTGAGCTTGGCGTGGCCCGGACAACAATTCATGGAGACATGAACCTGTTTTTCCAATCCAACAATGTTAATTTTAAAAAAAAGTCAATGAAACTTCTAAGGCACCCCAGAAAAACCGGTTTTTGCTTTCAAAGACCGTTCTATAGTCTTCCTTCTTTTTTTTTCCTTTCCTTTTCTTTCTTTCTTTCTTTCTTTCTTTCTTTCTTTCTTTCTTTCTTTCTTTCTTTCTTTCTTTCTTTCTTTTGCAAATTAATCATCAGATTTGGTGGAAAAGCAAAAAATGCGTCCTCCTTTCTCTTTCCTGGCGTCTTCTTAACACCCCTGCAAGGTAGGCTGAGCCGAGAAATGCCAAACGCTTCTAAGTTCTCCAGAGATATATCCCTGTCCGATGCTCCCATGTAACCATGTTTGTTCGAAAATACTTGTAGCAAGTTGGAGCAAAGGGAAGTTAAAAGTTGCATTTTTATATTTGGCAAACTGTGGTGAAAATAATAATAATAATACTTGTAGCAAGTTGGAGCAAAGGGAAGTTAAAAGCTGCATTTTTATATTTGGCAAACTGTGGTGAAAATAATAATAATAATAATAACAATAACAACAACAACAACAGCAACAACAGGTAACCCTCGAGTTATGACAAGTGAACCCAAAATTTCCGTTGCTAAGCGAAACAGTTGAGTTTTGCCCCATTATACGACCTTTCCTGCCACCGTTGTTAAGTGAATCACTGCAATTGTTAAATTAGTAGCAGGGTTGTTAAGTGAATCGGGATTCCCCATTGACTTTGCTTGTCAGAAGGTCGCAAAAGGGGATCGGGTGACCCCGGGACACTGCAACCGTCGTAAATATGAGTCGGTTGCCGTCTGAATTTTGATCATGCGACAAGGGGATCCTGCAACGGTCGTTAAGTGTGAAAAATGGTCGTAAGTCACTTTTTTAATTGGCGTAACTTTGAACAGTCGCTAAACTAAACGGTCATAAGCTGAGACTTACCTGTATACAGACGATCCCAAATCAGTCTCTTCTCCTTGGTGACTTCTATCCTATACAGATAGTCCCCAACTTACAACCGTTCATTTAGTGACCGAAGTTACAACAGCACTGGGAAAAAAAAGCGACTTACGACCATTTTTCACACTTATAACCGTTGCAGCGTCCTCAAGATCACGTGATCAAAATTCAGACGCTTGGCCACCGACTCGTATTTATGACGGTCGCAGCGTCCCAGGCTCACGTGATCCCCTTTGGCGACCTTCCAACAAGCCAAGCCAGATTCGCTTAACAACCGTGTTACCAACTGAACGACTGCATTGATTCACTTAACAACGGTGGCAGGAAAGGTCGTACAACTGGGGCAAAACTCACTTCGCCAATGTTTCACTTAGCAACGGAAATTTGGGGCTCCATTCTGGTCGCAAGTCACCTGTTCCTTGGGCGGATATGTGAATATATTTAAGACGCCCTGAAATGCATTTCTGGTGGTGCCATTGTAAATGAGTCGTGTTTGCACTTCAAAATGCTTCCATTGTAATATCAGGTGGCTTTGAGTTCCTCAGGCTGTAGAGATGCTTGACAAGAGAGTCTGGAGTGGTTGTGCAAACAAGAGAGACGTCTGACCTTTGCACCCGAGGCAGGGTTCACATTCTGTCACCACCGGTTCGCCAAAAACCGGGAATGTGAGCGCGTGCTGAATATACCAACTCTGCTTTGCACGCTTCCGAGAAAGAGTCTTGAGCAGGCGGGCGGAGGGGGTGCGTCTGCAACCGATTTTTCTTCAAAGGCTTCCCTGGCATGCGAATTGATTTTACGTTTAGCTGTCATCTTTTTTGCATCCTGATTCGGCGTTCGGGGCGGGTCACCTTCCACCAGCCGATTCCCCTTAAAGGCGAAATTAATGGGTGGGTGTGTGTTTTACTCCTTGACGTTTCTTAGGAAAGAACAGGGAGAGAGGGGAGTTTGAAGATATTTGGAGGCCCGATTCCCATCATCCCCCTCCCTTCCCCCACCCCCCACCCCCGTGTTGGCTGAGCCTGACTGGACTTGTGATCCCAAAGCTGGAGGAACGCTCAAGTGTTTGAGAATGGAAACATTCCAGGGGGGTAAATTCCAAGTTTGCGTTGATCCCGAAGCCTTGGTTTGAATGCATTTTATTATATTTTTGGGTGCAGTGTGATATATGACGAGGTGAGCAGAAGAATCTCAGATCCAGGCCTGTTAGATTTTCTTTGACCGATATTTCACTTGGAATCAAGCTGTCCTCCGAATTCCAGGCTATGGTGGTGCAGACAGCTAGCAATGTGTGGCTTTCCGGTGAAGGAGTCTGCTACCCGTTGCGTCTCTGCACGGTTATCTGTTCTTCCTCGGAACAGCTTACCAACAGCTTCCCGATGGAACAGAAGTTGCCTTCAGAAGTTGTGGGAGCTTCATCGCTGGAAGAAAGGATGAAGAGACTGGGCTGCCATGTGTCAGAAACGGTGTAGGGCCATGAGGGCGGACCTACGGCACACGTGTCAACAGGTGGCACGCAGACCCCTCTCTGTGGGCGTGCGCCCTGTCGCCAGCTGCTCTTCCAAGTTGCGGCGCGCGCCAGCCGAAGTGGCGAAACTGGAGCGCACGTGCCAGAACCCAAAAGAGATCGGCTGGCTAGTGTGCACTCACACCCGACCAGCTGTCTAGCGTGCATGTACACTGGAACCTGGTGGAGCAACTGGTTGCTGCGCGCAAGCACACTGGCCAGCTGCTCCCTTCCTGGGTCCGACCTCACATGCATGCGCTCCAGTTTCGGCAAGGTTAGCCATCACTGGTGTAGGGTCTCCTGCTTGGGCAGGGTGGGGGGGGGTTGGACTATTTATTTATTTATTTATTGTTTCCATTTCTATACCGCCCTTCTCCGAAAGGACTCAGGCCAAAGTAAAAACAATTAGTACAATTTTTAAAACCAGTTTAAAAGGAAAATTTAGAGTTGGTTGAGAACTTAAAACCAATAAAACCCATGATTAAAACCCCATTAGGCGAGTCCTGCACGATGAAACAGAAATGTTTTCAGCTCGCGTCGAAAGGTCCGAAGATCAGGGAGTTGGCGGATACCTGGTGGTAGCTTGTTCCAGAGGGTTTGGGTGCCCCCACAGAGAAGACTAGATGACCTCCAAGGTCCCGTCCAACTCTGTTATTATTCTGTTATTCAAAAGTTGTGGGAGCTTCATCCCTGGAAGCTTTCAAGAAGAGACCGGACTGCCATTTGTCAGAAATGGTGTGGGCAGGGGGGAGGGGGAGGGGTTGGATTAGATGACCTACGAGGTCCCTTCCGACTCTGTTAATCTGTAAAGACTTCCTGCCTGCCTAAACTCGTGGCCAGACCCAGAAACCAACAACAACAACAAAAAAAGAAACTACATTAAAGAACCAGGGGTCTTGGACTGCACCTCCCATCAATATGAGTCTGGCTTTGCTTGCTGGGCGGTGGAATCCCACCTCTGCAGTCTTAATTTGAGTTGGCTCTTTTTTTTTTTTTTAAAGTCATATTTGTTGTTGTGCAGAGCAAGCGGTTCAATGTTTCAGAAGTCCAAATTAATTCATGGAAGTTAGCCTCGTTGGCTATTCAGGGACTGCCTGGAAGAGGGATTATATTGCAAATAACCTACAAAAATCGCATTAGTGAAATGTCAGGCTCTTTGCTTGTGACTAGAGTGTATTTATAGCTCTGGGGGGGTATTTTACAACTGGAGCTAATTTTAGACAGCCACTTCAGTTGACAAAGAACTGAGGTGCTCTGATACACTGGTGGGTTAGTCGATCTGCCTCTCAGTTTATTCACATCTGGATTAAACTGGACAAGTGTCAGTCCGGATTGCAATTATAATCCAGTTCTGCAATCTGTTTTCACTGTTTTGAGTCCAGACAGTGAACGTTAGAAGTAGGGAGGAAAAAAATAGTCTGGGATTATGTGTTGTGACCTGCCGACGGCCTGCGGAGCTGGCAGCAGAGTCGGACAGTGAGGAGGTTAGGGAGGAACATGGGCCAAGTCCTGGAGTGTGGGGAAGGCTCGGACAAGGGCTCTGAGTCGGAGGCAGAGAGAGGGCCAGGGCCATCCGGTAGTCGTTTGCTGCCTCCAGAATCTGACATCAGCGAGGCAGAAGAACAGCGTGAGCCTGTTCCCAGTGTGCGCATGTGCAGAGCGGCCAGGAGACAGGAACAATTAAGAAAACAGGGTCGACTTGGGAGTAAGGCTTGGAGATGATTGGCCCCTATTTAGCCCACTTGTGAGGGTCTATTCTGCCCATTTTGATGGTGTTGTGGTCCTCCAGCAGCCTGTGGAGCTGGCAACCGAGTCAGACAGCGATGAGGCTGAGGTGAAGCCAGGGCCATTGGGGAGTGAGGTGCGGACTCCAGAGCCTCCAGAGACTGATAGTAGTGAGGCAGAGGAACAGGAGGAGCCTGTTCCTAATGCACGCATGAGAAGAGCTGCCAGAAGGCAAGAGCAGCTCAAGCAAAGAGGAAGACTAGGGAGTAGGGCCAAGAGTTGATTGGCCCCTCCCATAAGGCTTAAAACAGATCAGCAACGGCGTTTGGGCTTTGCCGGAAAACAACGTTGACAGCTTCGTCTTCTTGCATTTATTTTTGTATCGGTGACTTCTGAACGTTTGCCAAGAAAGGCCTTTGGCAGTTTGCCTAATTGGACCAAGGTTTGTGATAGGACTGAGGAATTCCTGTTGGGAGGAATTTGTTTTAATTTCGTTGAGCGACGCTGGGAATGAAGTCATTCTCAGCTGTTCGAATAAAGTTTGTTTGTTTCACGGACCGAGTTTCCTACTGCCTACTTGGGCCTGGTTCACAATAGATGGCTCCAAATCTTCCTTTCTTCCCCCCCCCCCTTTTCTCTCTCTCGCCCCTGTTTGCAGCTGGGGGATTCCTCTTGGCATCACCGCGGCTGCCGTGGCCTTGAAAAAAATTGGTTACGACGCGTCGGATGTCTCGGTTGGCTGGTGCTGGATTGACATCAATGCCGAAGATCGCCTTCTCTGGATGTTACTGGCCGGGAAATTGTGGGAAATCTTCGCTTACGTGACCTTGCCGTTTTTTTATATCCTGATCAAGAAACACATCAACCGAGCGGTGGGTTAACTCAGAATGTGATCAGCTTGGGGCGGGGGAGCTTATGCAGGCGTCCGTCGACTTACGACGGTTCCTTTAGCGACCGTGTCGAAGTTACAGCGGCACTGACAAAAGGGACTTCCGCAGGGGTGAAATGTGACATTTGTTACTACCGGTTCTGTGGATGTGGCTTGGTGGCTGGGTGAACGTGGCCAACTTTTTTTTTTTTTTTTTTACTTTTAAAAGCATTTTTTCTACAACCTTTTCGGCCGAAGAGGTTGTAAAAAAAATGCTTTTAAAAGCCCGCGATGATCAGGCAACTCAGCTGGGATCGCCAGAGGGAAAAAAAGCTTTTAAAGGGTTCTGGCGATCCCAGCTGAGTTGCCTGATCATCAGAACCTTTTAAAAGCAATTTTTTATATCTATCTATCTATCTATCTATCTATCTATCTATCTATCTATCTATCTATCTATCTATCTATCTATCTATCTATCATCTATTTATCATCTCTATCATCCCTCCCTCCTTTCCTTCCCTCCCTTCCTCCCATCCATCCATCCACCATCCCTGTCTGTCCATCCATCCATCCATCCATTTACCTACCTACCTACCTACCTACCTACCTACCTACCTACCTGTGTCAGTCTGTCTGTCTATCTATCAATCATCTATCTACTTACCTATCTATCTACCTATCTATCATCTATTTATCTACTTATCTATCTATCTATCTATCTATCTATCTATCTATCTATCTATCTATCATCTATTTATCATCTCTATCATCCCTCCCTCCTTTCCTTCCCTCCCTTCCTCCCATCCATCCATCCACCATCCCTGTCTGTCCATCCATCCATCCATCCATTTACCTACCTACCTACCTACCTACCTACCTACCTACCTACCTACCTACCTACCTACCTACCTACCTACCTACCTACCTACCTGTGTCAGTCTGTCTGTCTATCTATCAATCATCTATCTACTTACCTATCTATCTACCTATCTATCATCTATTTATCTACTTATCTATCTATCTATCTATCTATCTATCTATCTATCTATCTATCTATCTATCTATCTATCCATCCATCCATCCATCCATCCATCCATCCATCCATCCATCCATCCATCCATCCATCCATCCATCCATCCATCCATCCATCCATCCATCCATCCATCTATCTATCTATCTATCTATCTATCTATCTATCTATCTATCTATCTATCTACTTCACCTACCTACCTATCATCTATCTACTTACCTACCTACCTACCTATTATCTATCACCTTTTATTTATTTATTCAATTTATATAGCCTCCCCTCCCATCTAGTCAATGGGCAGTTTATCACATTTTAAAACGAAAAGCATAGAAACCTTCAAAATAATTATACATCTAATGGGGGGGGGGGGCTCCCTGTTTTCTTTCCCAGCATGCAGCCCTCTCTGAGTATCGGCCCATTTTGTCCAGGAACCGGTCTTCCCAACTGAGAGCAGCCTCCATAGCGGACAAGAAGCTGACCTTAATCCCAATTATTTTCATCTTTCTGCGTATCTGGAGCACCGTACGGTTTGTGCTGACCCTTTCCGGTTCCCCTGCAGACCAAAACTGGCTCCTGGTAATACTTCACGTGAGTTTCAAAAAAATAACCGAGTTTCAAAAAAAAAAATTACAGGTTTCCTGGATGTTATAGGATGTAGTGGTGGCGGTGGGGATAATGTGAACTTGGGCATGCAGCTGCCTCCAGATGTTTTAGAATAACAGAGTTGGAAGGGACCTTGGAGGTCTTCTAGTCCAACCCCCTGCTTAGGTTGGAAACCCTACACCACTTCAGACAAATGTTTATCCAACATCTTCTTAAAAGTGTTGGAGCATTTACAACTTCTGCAGGCAAGTTGTTCCACTGGTTAATTGTTCTAACTGTCAGGAAATTTCTCCTTAGTTCTAAGTTGCTTCTCTCCTTGATTAGTTTCCACCCATTGCTTCTTGTTCTACCCTTAGGTGCTTTGGAGAATAGTTTGACTCCCTCTTCTTTGTGGCAGCCCCTGAGATATTGGAAGACTGCTATCATGTCTCCCCTAGTCCTTTTTTTCCTTAAACTAGACATACCCAGTTCCTGCAACCGTTCTTCATATGTTTTAGCCTCCGGTCTCCTTTGTGCAGCAAAGGATTCTGGGAATTGAAGTCCACTCTGTTTAAAAGAGCTTTTATCTTCATTCCAGAAGCAAAATAAAAAAATAAATTAAAAAAAAAATCTCTCTCCTTTTCCCCACCAGGGAGTTGGGAACACGTTTCAAGGAGCTGCGAATTGCATCCTCTTCGTCTTTTGCACCCGAGTCGTCCGGAATAAGCTGTTTTCTTCCTTGTGCTGCTGGCGACAGTCGAACCCGGAGCCTCCCCCGTCGAGTTTGGAGACCAGCTTCCAGGCAGAGGCTCCCCTGGGCAAAGACTGGGAGCTGCAAGGCAGCAATAGCACAGGGGAAGACTTATCCAGCCCCTGAACGTTGGCTTGCGTCGTGATGGAAATCAGCTTTTTGCCTGGTGGGATTTTCATCGTGAGTGTTTTTAGCTTGCCCTAATTTTGCAAGGAGAGAGGAGAGAATGGAATGGAATGGAATGGAATGGAATGGAATGGAATGGAATGGAATAGAATAGAATAGAATAGAATAGAATAGAATAGAATAGAATAGAATAGAATAGAATAATTGGAATTGGAAATGAATAGAATAGAATAGAATAGAATAGAATAGAATAGAATAGAATAGAATAGAATAATTGGAATTGGAAATGAATAGAATAGAATAGAATAGAATAGAAAAGAAAAGAAAAGAAAAGAAAAGAAAAGAAAATATGGAACGTAATGTAATAGGATAGAATAGTTGAAAGGGACCTTGGAGGTCTTCTAGTCCAACCATTTGTCTGATGGTTGTCTTAGGCTTTCCTGCCTAAGCAGTTGGTTGGACTAGAAGACCTCAAACATCCCTTCCAACTCTGTTATTCTATTCTATTTCAGACAAATGATTGTCTAACATCTTCTTAAAAGCTTCCAGTGTTGGAGCATTCACAGCTTCTGGAGGCAAGTTGTTCCACTGGTTAATTGTTCCCACTGTCAGGAAATTTCTCCTTAGTTCTAAGCCGCTTCTCTCCTTGATTAGTTTCCACCCGTTGCTTCTTGTCCTACCTTCTGGTGCTTTGGAGAATAGCCTTGACTCCCTCTTCTTTGGGGCAGCCCCTGAGATACTGGGACGCTGCTATCGTGTCTCCCCTGGTCCTCCTTTTCATCAGACTCGTGTTATATGGTTTCTGATTTTTCTACTAAAACCTACCCTTTCCTTGTGTTCTTGTTCAGACAGAGAACAAAGATGCTGAGTGCCTACCGCAGATAATATTCATTCACCTGAGGAAGAAGAAGTAGAAGAAGAAGAAAACAAACAAACATAGATGTTTGGACTTTTTAAAAGACGCTATGAAGACATGATTTTTTAAAATTTATTAATTCGAGCTTTAAGAATAAAAGAGGAGAGCGTGTTGAATGAAATGTTAAGGAACAAGACTTCCTAGGTTTAACGAGGGAACGGAGCAGGGCTGGGCTGCCAGGGGTTCGCAGGGGTTCGGGAGAGACTCTAGCTAAGTTTCTGTGCAGTTCGGACAACCCCCCAAATCCCATTCTTGGCTGGCCCCGCTCACCCCTCCCCTCTTCTCCCAGGAGTCCCCACGTGGCCCGTTTTGGATGCAGGTAAGTGCAGGGCCCGCGTGGAGGCTAGGGGAGGGCAAAAAACGGGCCTGTTTCCGGCCTCCGGAGGGCCTCCAGAGCCTGGGGAGGCAGTTTTTGCCCTCCCAGAGGCTCAAAGAAAGCCTCCGGAGCTCAGGAGGGCAAAAAGTCTCTCCCCCCCAGTCATGGTGCAGGAGGCCGGCTAGGCCACGCCCACCATGGCCACGCCCACCCAGCAGCCAGGCAGATAACCCCTTGCTAAAATTTTTGAAGCCCATCCCTGGGGAAAGGAAAGCCGTGGCTGTCGATGCCCTATTTGGAAATCATAGAAGAAAGAGAGAGAAAAACTACAGGACCCATGATCCTCAACTAGCCTGATCTGGGATGGACGTTGGAGTCGAGCAATTGCCGGCAATTTTCTTCTTGAAACGATGCATCCGAGATGGATACTAGTGGGTGGTATATCGGTTCCTTCTGATTTTATTGCAACCCACCCAGGAAAGCGATTGGACTCGCACATGTCTGGTTCCAGTGGACACCCACAATTTTGGGAGATGGCACTTTGTTGGCCTTCGAATAAATGCTGCAATTTATTTTATTTTATTTTATTTTTTTTAAATTTTTTGAGCCAGGCTGATTTTTTTGGGTTCTTCTGTATACCTCACTTCCTTCTGTGTATTGGTGCGTTTCAAACATTGGTGCAACAAAACTCTTAAATGTACAGATCAAAGTTTAATTTTCCATCCGCCTCGTTGAAAGGGATGTGGCCGGGGGGGGGGGGCGGCTTTGAACAAAAGTGTTTTTTTTAAAATAAATAAATAAATAAACGAGCTTTGAATCTTTGCTTTAATTTCTGCAGTTCAATTTAGAGAAAATGACAAAGATTCTTCAAAAGTATATCTCAAGATATATGTTTGTGTGTGTATGTGAGAGAGTTTTTCACGAGTTTTTTCGTGTTCGGTTGTTTGCTAGGTTTTTAAAATCATTTTCACAACCTTCTTGTGTTGAAGTAACAATTTTTACTCGCCTCACTTGTGATTTCTCGGTTTGGGCTCCCATTCTGAGCTTCTGCATCGGAGACGAATCCCTTGTGTGTCTAAACACACTTGGCCAAATAAAGTATTCAATCCATTAATTTCACCCATTTCATGGGAAAACGGGGTGTTTCAATTCAGTCAATCATGAAAAACTGATCTTGGCGGACTGGGAAGAAAGTGCGGATAAATTGGCTTTTGAATCGGGATGGAAGACCACCAGGAGATCACCGGGTGCTGAGATACAGAGGAAAGTTGGGAAAAACTTTCTGCACCAAAAATGCTGGGAAAATTATGGGCAGACCCTAAAACTGGAAGACCCTAGATGTAAATTTATGCAAACTTCACTTAACAAAAGTCTACCTTAGCAACAGGAATTTCAACCATGGAAGGTGGAACTCCCTGCATGTAAATTTATGCAAAACGGCCGCCTAACTGTCATTCTGCTTTTCCCGGAATGTTCCCGCCTCTTTTCCCTGATTGGCTCTCGCTGCTGCTCCGGAATTTTTTCTCCTAAAGAAAAGGCAGTTGTGGCTTTTCTCCTTTTACTCCAAGACAGTAAGTTGGCCTTTTAAAAAAAACATTTCTAGCCGTAAAATCCAAAATCTGGTAGACTTTCCCTCCTCCAAACGGGTTGGCAGAGGAGCAGTGGCGGGTCAGGGCGGGATGGCAACAAATTTGGGGAATTTATTACAACAATTAGGAATTGGAACAGGAAGCTCTCAAGCCAACCCTCAAAAGAAAAGATGGGGAAAACCCTTTGCTTAGGTTTGTCTTTAATTTCCTCTTTGAGAAAAGCCGTCCATCTATGGAGCCTCCCTGATCAGCCGCAGTCTATCTTGGAACACTAGGGAGAACAGTCTGGCTGGATTCGGGGTGGAGGGAGAATGGTTTGTAAACATGGTGGAAGAATGAAGAAAGGGACAGATATTTTTTGCTTTGTTTCCCTCCCTCCGCCCCCGTTTTTACCTATCAGGGGTTTCCCCTTCATCTCCCCGGAAGGATGGAGTGCAAAAAGGAATCGGAACCCACAACCCGAAAGGATGTGAGTTTGGAGGGCTGTTTGAGTTGCGGTTTTATCTTGATCGGTGATTATTTCTGAGCTTCAGGCCAAGGCAGGGCAGAGAAAATTATAAAGAATTTCTGAAGAGGATCAGCTCTCAACTGTATTTATTCATTTATTTTAAAAAGTACAGTGCCTAAACCATCTTTGGAATCTTCTAAAGCTCAGCTGGTTTGCTTGTGGATGAGACACCACCAGGAGATGCGGGGGGGGGTCCAAACTAACTTGGGGGAAATCATTAAAGCACATGCAGAAGATTCGGCCTTCTTCCCATCCAGCCAGAAATGGAGAGGGGAGAAAGGAGAGGGGGAGGTTTAAGATGTGTTGTGGGTCTTGTGTTAGTTTTTGTCCTTTCCACTGAAGGAATTGTGTTGTTGTTTCTTCCCTCCTGCACCTTCTCATAGAAACTGACCCGCCCGCTCATTCTCTCAGTAGTGGGATCCAGTTTGGGGTTTTTCCAGTACGGATATACGTTCTTTCTTATCACCAATTCTGTTGTGGTAAGTGAGACCTGCTGGGTGTCGCTGGGTAGGTTCTTGGCATTGATTCACACAACCTGTTAGGGTTGCTGAGGTTGCTCTGTGTGGGCCCAGTGTCTTTCATGGCACACGGATCCTGGATTATCCCACCCCATCGGGTTTTCAAAATGGTATAGCCTGCCCTGTCCTCTCCCCTCCATTTCCCCCCCCCTTCATTTTTCCCCTTCCCCTTCCCCTCCCTCCCCTCCCTTGTCCATCTGCATTAAAAAGACAAATGCCACTCTTTTGAAAACAGCAAAGTCGACATGAACAGAGAGGACCACCAGTTTGAAAGAGGGGTCAAAGCAGGGATGAAATGCTACCGGTTCGGACCGGTTCAGGCGAACCGGTAGCAAAAAAATATAAAAATGCTACCGGTTCAGAACCGGTATTTCCGACGATCAGCTGGGCAAGGATCAGCTGTGACGCGCGGTTTATATTAGCTAGAGTAGTCGGATTTCCTGCTTTCTAGCTAATCTAAATTGCGCGGCACAGCGGATTCCGCCTCCCTTCGCTGTTCTACTTACCTTTGCAGACTTGGAAGGCTTCAAAATGTTCCTTTTTTAGCGCTGCGTGGGTGCACCTCAGGTGCGCATGTGCACATGAAGTGCGCGCTCAGTAGCTTTCTCACAGAACCAGTAGCAGACTTCAGAGGATTTCACCCCTGGGTCAAAGAGATCATCTATGTCAAAACTGAACAGCCGCCCATCAACAGAGGGGGAAGGATATGACATCATCTATCTCCAGTCTACAATATAGTCTTTTAAGCAGTTCTAAGAAGATACCCCACCCATTTGCACCACTCAGGACACAGATAAATCTCCAAGTGGCCTCAACGGCTTTGTAGAAGGATGCAAATGACCATCGGTCTGCAAGGAACCTAAATCCTTCTGTTCCCTACCATCCAGTCGGAGCTGAAGAAGCTTCTTGGATGGGAAGAGAAACGTCTTCAAAGAAAAAACAGAAAGTCCAGTGACTTCTTGAAAAAGCACCTTTGGAAAACGATGGTTTGTTTTCCTTCAAGAAAAAAACCCCAGTGTGGTTTTCCATCTGGTAGGTCTCCCCTGCCCACCATTATATATATACAAACGAGTCCCTAACACGAGGAATGACACCAGACCCACACTCACGAGGTCCACACAGGATGTCACCACCGCACATCCACCCAGAAAGCAGACCCAAACCCACACTGATCATGAAGCACGACCAAGGACCAGAAGCCAGACCGCAGCTGCAACATTAGCCATTTCAAACCCCTCCAATCCAAACATGCAGCAGACTGACACCCACTATGAAGATGTAGCATGACCACAAAGCCAAACAACAGCTATGCAGCTCACCAGCTCAAATCCCCCTGCAACACAGACTAAACTGAGCACAACCAAGCCCCCACCAACACAGGACACACCCCCAGCCAATCAGAGCACAAAAAACCTACCATCCAATCAGAGCACAGCCAAGCTCCCACCCAATCAGTTCAAACCCCCACTAGCAGTTAAAAGGAAGAAACAGCTGCGATCACACATTGCTCCCAGAAGCACGAAGCTGAAGCCTGAAGATGACGAATGAGACTTCGTCGAAACGTCGCCAAGACACTTCCAATTTTACACGGGAGAAAACCCGAACAACCAAAGACCTATATACAAACACCCGTGAAAACCTCAGAAAACATATATATATATATATATATATATATTTGTTTTCTGAGGTTTTCGCGGGTGTTTGTATGTAAGGACTCAGGGCGGTTTACAGCCAGATAAAAACACCAAACAAAATAAATACAGAATAAAATACAATTTAAAAAACTAATTCCATTTGGCCCATGTTAAAAATATGATTAAAAGAATAAAACCCACTCAAATTAAAACCAGATAAAATCAAAAACCCTATGCCAGACCTGCACGGATGAACAAATATGTCTTCAGCTATATTTCATCTCTGCTCCTGTTGTGACCCAGGCCCAAGTAGGTAGTAAGAAACTCAATCCGTGAAAAAAAAGCAAACAAACTTTATTCGAACAGTTGAGAATTACTTCATTCCCAGCGTCATTCAACTCAAATTAAAACAAATTCCTCCCAACACAAATTCCTCAGTTTTATTGCAAACCTTATTCCAATAAGGCAAACTGCCAAAGGCCTTTTCTTGGCAAACATTCAGAAGTCACAAAAATAAAGGCAAAATAGAGATGAAGTAGAAGACGAAGCAGAAGAAGCAGCTACCAAAGTTGTTTTCTGGCAAAGTTCAAACACCGGTGCTGGTCTGTTTTAAGACTTATGGGAGGGGCCAATCATCTCTTGGCCCTACTCCTGAGTTGTCCTTTTTGCTTGAGCTGCTCTTGCCTTCCGGCAGCTCTTCTCATGCTTGCATTAGGAATAGGCTCCTCCTGTTCCTCTGCCTCACTACTATCAGTCTCTGGAGGCTCTGGAGTCCGCACCTCACTTCCCGATGGCCCTGGCTTTCCTGATGGCCCTGGTCCGACTCCGTTGCCAGCTCTGTAGGCTGCTGACGGATCACAACAGCTCCAGATTCCTTCAGGACCTGGATTTTCCATAGGGACTGGGAGCTAGCTAGCCTACCTCGCAGGGATGTTAGGTGAGGTGGAGGGAGATGGAGGGAGGCGGCTGGGAAGGAAGTGCAACACAGTTGTGTATTCTTGATGTGGTTTTCCAATTTGCATTTTTAAGGTAAATATGCAGTTGCTGAATCTGCAGAAGGAAGGAATGGTGAAATACCCTGCGGTTTTCAAGTTCTTTCTATTACTCGTCATTTTTGTCCCCCTTGGAGGCCTTCTGGGGGTGCTTCTTTGGGGCTATCTGGCAGACAGATACGGCAGGTATAGTAGGCAGAATTTCTGAGCTGTGGACATACAATAAAGTACCAAATTTTGGGCGTTTCTGTTGGTGTTGATGCCATACGTTGGCATGTAAAGTCAAGTCCTTTCCTGTGTAACCACTTAGCTCCTAACACTCAGAGCACCAAATCAATTGATCCACTGAAAAGCAAAACAAAATTTAAATTAGCCAAGATTAACGGGGGCTTTGTTTAAATAAATATTCAATAAATGACAGAAAAACAGAGCTGGAAGGGACTAGAAGGCTTTGGAGGTCTTAATAATGACAATAACTGAGCTGGAAGGGGCCTTGGAGGTCGTCTAGTCCAGCAGTCACCAACCAGTGGTCCACGGACCACTGGTGGTCTGTGGAGAATTCTTTGTATTTTTGCCGGTGCGCCCTGGTGGAGGAGCTGTGGCGCAAGTGGGCCAAAGCAGCGATTGCGATGGCTGGAAGCTGTGGGAGCGAAGCACTACTTACACTTGCGCAGCATCAGCATTCCGCCTTGTTATATTTGCCAAGCCAGTGGCGCAAAGCAGCCCTCGTCTCCTGCTGCTTTGGACTCGGAGTGGTCAATGGTGACTGGTCCGGGGAGCAGCCTGATTTTGCTCTCTATTGCGGACGCCAGATCGGCCCGCTGCGGTGTGGGAAATTTTGGCTGGGCTCCTCAAGAGACGAGAGCTTGCAGGGGGCCGGTCTGGCATCCGCAATGGAGAGCAAAATCCAGCTGCTCCCCTGACCAGACGCCGTTTACAGCTCCGAGTCCCAAGCAGGAGGAGACAAGGGCTGCTTTGCTCCACCAGCTGGGCAAATATACTGAAGCGGAATGCTGATGCCACGCAAAATGAAATAGAGAAAAAGAGACAGAATGAAAGAGAAAGAATGAGAAAGAGAATGAGAGAGAGAGAGAGAGTGAGAGTGAGAGAGAATCAGAATGAGAGAGAATGAGAGACAGAGAAAGAGAATAAGAGCGAATGAGAGAGAATGAGAGAGAGAGAGAATAAGAGAGATAATAAGAGAGAGAGCACCACTTTCTTGGAAGAAGTGTGGGGAGGTGAAGGGGGATGTCTTGCATTAAGTATCAACCCCCCACCTCAATTTCACGAGGCTGGTGCAGCAGGCAGCGGTCCTTCCCAGTGTGCCTTGTTTCTACAGAGCACTCCGCCCTCTTCCCGCTTCTGCCCGCCTCCGCCTCCTTCTCCTCCTGGAGTCTCTGGGCTGCTTACTCAGCTGGAGGGAAAACTCAAAAGGCGCTCCACCACCTGGCTTGCCCGCCTCCCTGGGGATGTCACCCAGGGGTGTGTGTGCTCTCTTTGCAGCTCTTGCTCAAAACCACCTGGCTCTGAAAGGGATACATGGAGAACCAGAGAGAGAATCAGACAGTGAGAGGAAGTGAATGGAAGGTTACTGCAAAATCCCCATTTCCTCCCAATCAGCTGGGACTCTGCAGGCAGAGAATAGATGGGGGCAGGGCCAGTCAGAGGTGGTATTTACCGGTTCCCTGAACTACTCAAAATTTCCGCTACTGGTTCTCCAGAACTGGTCAGAACCTGCTGAAACCCACCTCTGCTCCCCAGGCAGGTGTTTCTGTGTTTTGCATAATCTCCTGCAATTCTAGGGAAAAAATTGCTCCTTTAAAAAAAGACAATCAAGATGCTGTTCATTGTTCAGGACTAAAAAAAATAATAATAATAACATTTTTGCGATTCCTGTTTCCTTGAATGTGTCTCTTTCTGTGTCTTTTCAGAAAATCCGCCCTCTTAATTAGCAACGGAATTAGTATTTTTTCAACGGCCATCTTGTGTTTTGATAAAATATTCCGGCGCTTTGAATTCAGCCTCTTTGCTCGGTTTTTTGTAGGAATAGCAACAGGTGAGTTCTCTGACCACTTTATTTTAATCCCCTCCAAATAAAAGGGCTGAACTCTTCCTTTGCATTAAATGTTCCTTAATGTAGGAATTTAGAATTGGGGAAGTAAAAGAGTAGGATTTGGGAGGGTGGAGGGTGGAATGACAGGGTGAAAGGAACCAAAGCTGTCAATCTGGAGCAGACCGGCTGATCGAGGATGGAGCCATGAGAGCAGAATGTGAAACTCCACCAAAGAGGTGCCAAACCTCAAAGCCGTTCTCAAAACATCTAGTCCGAATATCATTGGACATTGATGGACCAGCCAAGCAGGGAGGGCCAGGGAAGAGGGAACATTGCAGGCTTTGTGCAGGAATATTGCGATCCAGCTTTGCTTATGCTGTAACTGCTTGACTTCAGTAAAAGTAATCTTGTCACTTCAGAACTGGAATTGAGGGTCTTTCTTTCCTAAACGCTCCAGTCGGGAGAAGCCTGACAGTGGATTTCTTGGAGCTTAGGAATCAGGATGGTCCTTTGCAAATATTCTGAGCATAGAATATGCCGTCATTCTTTCTGTTAACAAGAAAACAAGGCACAGAATCCACCAGGAAGAAACCTCCATAATGAATGCGGAAATAATTTGGATGTAGAGAGAAACATACAAGAAGTCCTTTGACTTACAACAGTTTATTTACGGACTGTTCAAAGTTACAATGGCGTTGAAAAAAGTGACTTGTGACTATTTTCACATTTATGACAATCCCTATGCTTGCAAGATCAAAATTGGGATGCTGGGAATCTGACTCATATTTATGACGGTGACCCCCTCTTGCGACCTTCTGGCCAGCAAAATTAATGGGGAAGCCAGATTCACTTAACCACCCTGTGACTAACTTAACAAACAACAGAAATTTTGGGCTCAGTCATGGTCGTAAGTCAAGGAATGCCTGTAGCCACGTGCCAAGATTTCTGCAACCTAATTCTGTCTCCCCTCCAATAAATCTGGTTGAAGAAGACTCCGAGGAGTTTAGTCATAAGGAGACAGCAGTCAGATAAACCAGGGCCTCTTTGCACATGCTCTAATTTCTTGGCTCCGGGTTCAGCTTCAAGATATCTGCTCAAATCGGAGTGCAAGGCAAGGAACAAGTGAAGATAGCACAGGACAGCACAGCATTGTTATCACCCAGTGTCCCCTAAAGTTGGATACTGCAAATCTAAGGGCCACCGCACACCTAAATTCTGCACTCGCTAGAATGCAAGCTGTGACTGAAATGTAATTTTCAATTTATTCCACAGGAACTCTTAGTTACTCCGTCCCTCTCTACATCCTTGAAATCTCTTCCTTGAATCTGAGGGGAGCCTTGGTGACCACTTTGGCCTTCTTCTTTATCTGGGGGTACCTTCTGGTCCAAATCTTAACCAGCCCCCAGATCTGGGGAAACGAAGAAAGTAAGTATTTTCACCTCTGAAAACTTTAAGTCATGCTAAGCCAGGGAGGGTATCTTTCCATTGTCAAAAAGTCTCATTATATTATATAATATAATATAACAACAGAGTTGGAAGGGACCTTGGAGGCCTTCTAGTCCAACCCCCTGCCCACGCAGGAAACCCTACACCATCTCAGTCAGATCCAACATTTTCTTAAAAATTTCCAGTGTTGGAGCATTCACAACTTCTGCAGGCAAGTCGTTCCACTTATTAATTGTTCTAACTGTCAGGAAATTTCTCCTTAGTTCTAAGTTGCTTCTTTCCTTGATCAGTTTCCACCCATTGCTTCCTGTTCTACCCTCAGGTGCTTTGGAGAACAGCCCGACTCCCTCTTCTTTGTGGCAACCCCGAGATATTTGAACACTGCTATCATGTCTCCCCTAGTCCTTCTTTTTATTAAACTAGGCATACCCAGTTCCTGCAACCGTTCTTCATATGTTTTAGCCTCCAGTCCCCTAATCATCTTTGTTGCTGTTCTCTGCACTCTGCACACACATTATCAATTAACCATGTCCACCGCATATAAAGAAAATCAATATAAAATGTTTTATAGATGGCATATGCCACCTGAGAAACTGGCAAAAATGTTTAAAGATAAATCAGCTAAATGTTGGAAATGTCATCAGTTACCAGGATCTTATTATCATATATGGTGGACATATCTGGAAGCTAAAAACTATTGGGAAAAAAATAAAGAGTTGGTTAGAAGAAATGACCCAACAATATATTGATTCAAAACCGGAGTTGTTTTTATTGTGGATCCTACCAGAGAAAATTAGTAAAGAAAATATTTATTTGATTATGCATGTAATTACAGCAGCAAGAATTGTTTTTGCGCAAAAGCAGAGAAATTACCTCCAGAAGGAGAAATTATTAGAAAAATCTTAGGCTTAGTGCAGAAATGAACAGATTAACTTTGATGGTTAAAGAAAAAGAGGATTCAGAATATTTTAAGATGTGGGATAAATTTTATCATTGGTTAGAAGAAAGATATAGATGAGCAATGGATAATTATGTAGGAAAATGATAATAATGTATCTGTGGAAAAATGGTAATAGTTTAAATTGGAGTGAAGAAAGAAGAAACAACATAAAATGAAGCTAGGAAGAAAACACCGAGACGTCACACGGAAGGAATTACTGATGTTTTAAATGTATATTTGTCTATAAAATAATTCTTTTTTAAAAAATGCTATAAAATAAAAAAAATAAAAGAAAGTCCCAGTGCAAAAGAATGAAAGCAAGAGAAGAGGAAGTAGAAAGAACGGTTACTTCTAAAACATGCAGTAGGATCAGGAGCTTTCTAATGTTCTCCCTCCCTTCCTCTCTCTCTGCCATAGATTTTTCATTATTAGTGGCCGTTATAGCCATATTTGCTATAACTAGTAGTATATTATTGGTGCCTTGTCCGGAAAGTCCGAGGTTTCTGTACTTGCAGAAGAATGACGAAGAGAAAGCAAGAGAAGGTACGGCCACGCGAGTCTGTCTTTACGGCCTTATGAGTTGCTCGTCTGACTGTTCTGACCTAGGCTTCCTTAGAAAGTATACAGCACAATCTTAGTCCTGGCAAACCTCTTTTATTCATACGGCTGTGAATTATTGTCATTCCCAGGTTCTCAAGCAGTCTTTCAGGGGAGTGTTTACAAACACCCACCTTATCTCCCTTGGAATGCTGCCAGAGAACTAATTGCCACATGCAGGGCGAGGCCAAACTTAGCACAGAGTCAAACAGAGCTTTTCCAGAGCTTTTACCGACTAGATGAACTAATTGTTTTCTGCAAAAGCTCATGTCCCGTCTTTTATGTCTTATGGGAGGGGCCAATTATCTCCAAGCCTTACTTCCAAGTCGACCCTGTTTTCTTAATTGTTCCTGTCTCCTGGCAGCTCTGCGCATGCACTCACTGCTCCCACTGTTCTTCTGCCTTGCTGATGTCAGATTCCGGAGACTCCGGAGGCAGCAAAGAACTACCAGATGGCCCTGGCCCCCTCTCTGCCTCTGACACAGACCCCTCATCCGAGCCTTCCCCAGACTTCAGGATTGGCCTACATTCCTCCCCAACCTCCTCATTGTTTGAATCTGCTGCCAACTCTGCTGGCTGCTGGCGGGCCACAACATGGGCCACAGGGAGGATCAGGCCTGTAGCCCAGCTTCTGCCCTTCAGATATGCAAGGCTGGGAGGCTCCTTCCAAATGTAGCTCCTTTGTACATGTTCTTGCTTCCCCTTGTCTTCCTCCTCCTTTAGTTTTGAAGAAGCTGAGAGGGGAAGAAGACGTGGAGGAGGAGATGGAAGAACTTCGTCAGGAACACTTTGCCGAAAGCATCCAGAAAAAAATGACAGTGTGGAAACTTCTTCGCTTCCGCAGCCTCCGGTGGCATGTCATCACCGTCGCGATCTTGGTCTCTGGAAGTCGATTTATACAAACAAATGTGGTTAGTGACTTCCCCGAGCAATCTCACATATGATTTGCTTTTGCACAGTTCAAATTTGGAGTCTCTATCCTTCCCCAAAGTGTTGAATGCTGGCTCGTAGCCAGGAACAACGTTTCTGGATCCACCTCCAGACTCTTCCTGGGCTGCAGGAAAACAGAGGGGTGGAAAGGCAACTGTTACAGGTTACAAAAGGGCAAACTGTGATGGAATGTGGTCTGGATTCCCAGGAGGGGGGAGCTGCATTCCAGAGAAGCAAGAGACAATGCAGTTGAGATAGTTGCTGTTAGAGAAATAGGGTGAAGGCGGTTCCTCCTTAATAGTTCCCACAATCTAAGCTTTATGATGCAGTTGTCTGGTATAATTTGGCAAGATTCTGTCTGCAGGTGATAAATCTACTTAGAAGAATTTCAATAAAGGTTTTTGGAACCTGACCCAAGTTCTACATGTGCCTCCATCTGACCTCTTTTATCTTTGATTGCAGGTTTTAATTTTCGCAGAGCAGAGCTGTAAAACTTTAAAACTGTCTGCCAAAACTACGAGGCTCCTTCCATTAGCAGGAAGCGTGGTCATCCAGCTGATCCTTCTGACAACCGTAAGCCACATTAAATCCCTTGGTTACTGGCTCGTTTGTGTTCTCAGCTGCACCCACCGACTTAGGGTGATGTACCCCAAAGCAATACAACCGGCAATGACCAGTTGAGACTAGCAAAAACACGATAGCAAAAGCAAAGACCGGAATCATTTTAGCTTCGATGAAGAATTGTGGGCTCCATTGTTTGATGATCCATTGGTTTGTGTTCTTGGCTGTCCATGGTCTTTTCAGGAGTTTTTCTCCAACATCTCGAAGGATCGATCCTCTTTTGTTTTGCTTTTTTTTCTAGATCTGCACCATCGAGCCCTTTGGCCGGAGGTTTCTCCTTTTGAGTGGCCTTATGATTTGTATTATTTCAACTATTGTCCTAGTCTTCACTTTTCAGGTGGGTAACATTCCTGCTCTCTGCACCGGCCCCTCCTGTTAACCTGCCTGTGGTTTTTCTCACACAAAAACCTTCCCAAGCCAGTTAAAATCAATCTGGTGAATTTCATCCAGCTGGTCAATTTCAACAATCCATCAATTTCAACATTCCATCAGTTTCATCCAGTTGGTCAATTTCACCAATCCGTCAATTTCAGCCAGTTTGTCATTTGCACCAATCCGTCAATTTCATCAATCCATCAATTTGGTCCCATTTGTCAATTTAACCTATCCGTGAATTTCAGCCAGTTGGTCAATTTTACCAGTCCGTCAGTTTCACCAATCCATCAATTTCATCCAGTTGCTCGATTTCGAAGAGTTAATGCCAGTTTTCTCTACATGGGGTTCCAAAACCCTGTGGAAATTCAGTTGAAGAAATGAAGTTGGGGGCGGGGAGGTTTACTACTTTGATGGTCACCCCACAGGTGCTTCCTTCCTCTCCACAGAACGACAGCCCCGCGTTGGCCCTCCTCAGCATTGTTCTGATTTTCGTCTTCTTTGTGGGCTACATAATGGGACCAGGTTTGTGATTAGATGGGATACGGAGTCTTTGCAGGTGGAGAAAGACCAAAGGAAGTTTTTGTGGTTGTTGCTTTACAAAAAAAAAAAAATTACAAGGCCTGCCCTCTTCTCTCCATCCAGCTTCCATTCTCCCCGTAATTATCGGTGAATTGTTCCTCCAGTCATCCCGAGCGTCCGCGTATACGATTGCAGGATTCGTCAATTGGGGAATAAATTTTTGCTCAACTTTGCTGTTTCTTCTGACTGAGGTAAAGGACCCTGTAATCCCTTTGTAAGTTTAAAAAGTAAATAAACTATATTAAGAAAATGTTTTTTTAAAAACTCTGTGGGGATTTTTTTTTTTCAAGTATAGAAGTGACCTCCCCACGGAATTCTGTGTGACTTGTGGGCCGGCCAAGTTTGATCCCATTATTTCCTAATTTTTGTTTCTGTCTCTAGTCCTACCTTAAGACCTACTACTTGCTCATGTACTGGCCTTTGATGATCCTCGCCTTTATTTACATTTTCTGGGTACTCCCGGAAACAAGCGGCAAGACATTTCAAGAGATCCAGGAGAACATGGCGGCCTGCACCTTCAGAAAGTCAAGAAAAATAACCGCTGAATAGAAACGGGACATCTCTTTCTTTCCCCCGTTTTCAAAATTGATCTGGAATTAGAAAATGAAGTAAAACAAAAGATCTCTTCAAGGTGGTTGAATTTATTTGTACTTGTTTTTTTTTTTTATAAAAAAGTTTTATTTTTACGATCATGTCGAACAACTCATTCAATGTACAGTTATATACAATTAGTCGGACCTGCCCAGTCACCACCCCACTTTTTAACACTCTTCCCTCTTTTACCTTCTTTTACTTTCCAGACCTTCCTCTCCTTCTCTTATCTACATCCTCTCCTCCCTCCATCCTACACCTTCCTTCTCCCTCTTCTACCCCTCTTCCTTCCTCTTCTCCTCTTTCCTACCTCCTACTCTCTCTTTTCTCCCTCCCCACCGTTCTAAAATGGCAACTGGGCAGACCCGACCCTACATTAATTATATTTATACATCTTCAATAATCCCTGTACATTAACCATCACTCCATCACTAGCCTCAACCCCCAATTCCCTCCCTTACCCCCACCCCCACCCGACTTCCCAGAACAAAATGCAGGGTATCAAAACTAACAATCATAATCTAAAATAATTCCTAAATTATAATCTCTAGTCTCTCCACACTTGGTCACACTCTCAATTCCCCTCTCCTTCAGAAATATATCTAATACAAATTATTTCCTAAATTTACTCATATGCTATTCGATATTTTTTTATCTGATACTTATTTTGAATATAATCAATCCACATTTTCCATTCTAAAATATATTTTTCTTGTGTATAGTCTTTCAAGTAAGCAGAGATTTCTGCCATTTCTGCCAGATTTGATACTTTAAGTGTCCATTCTTCAATTGTAGGTAATTCTTCTTTCTTCCAATATTGAGCAATCAAAAGTCTTGCGGCTGTTATTAAGTTCAAAATCAATTCAGTCTCTATAGCTGTACAATCCATAATTATTCCTAGTACTTTGTACTTGTTTTTAACGCTTCTACACTAGTTTGGCAAAAAAAAAAGATTAGGTTGTAAGTTTAGCAGAGATGTTGGGGAGGTGTCAGCCCTGCGAGGTAGGCCAAAGCAGAAAATCAATCCTGCAGGAAGGCTAAAAAAAAAAAATCCCATTATTGAGACTAGCTGTAAAAAAAAAAAATCTCGCAAGCCTGATTGTGTTTTATCGCCTGTTGTTCTGATGCTCCAGTGAACTAGGAAGGCACTTCCAAATATTAACTAATTCCCCAGGACATAAAATAATTTTTCTGCCCTTTTTAGCTATAATTCTTGCATATTTCTCCCAAGGTGATTTTCCTGACTCTCTAGAGGAGATATGGGGAAGAATTCAGCTTGTAGGTCCCATTACATAAGAAGTGGATTGCTGCGGCTTCTTTTTTTTGCGATATCTTTATATTGCCTTGGTAAGACCACACTTGGAATGCTGCATCCAGTTTTGGTCTCTACAATACACACACACACAAAAGTTGAGACTCTAGAAAGAGTACAGAGAAGAGCAAGAAAAGCAGGAAAGGTGAAGAACGGTTGCAGGAATTGGGTTTTGTCTAGTTTAATGAAAAGAAGGACTAGTGGTGAGTTGATAGCCGTCTTCCAATATTTGAGGTGTTGACACAAATAACAGGGAGTCAAGCTATTCTCCAAATCTTGTCCTGCCCTCCACCTGAGGGCAGGACAAGAAGCAGTGGATGGAAACTAAAAAAAACAAAATGCACAGGTACCGTACATGTGGTACCTTGCTCAATAGTAGTACCTGTGAGAGGGATCTTGGAGTCCTAGTGGACAACCATTTAGATATGAGCCAGCCGTGTGCAGCTGCTGCTAAAAAAGCCAACACAGTTCTGGGCTGCATAAACAGAGGGATAGAATCAAGATCACGTGAAGTGTTAGTGCCACTTTATAATGCCTTGATAAGGCCACACTTGGAATACCGCATCCAGTTTTGGTCGCCACGATGTAAAAAAGATGTTGAGACTCTAGAAAGAGTGCAGAGAAGAGCAACCAAGATGATTAGGGGACTGGAGGCGAAAACATATGAAGAACGGTTGCAGGAACTGGGTATGTCTAGTTTAATAAAAAGAAGGACTAGGGGAGACATGATAGACGTCTCGCCTGGATTACTGCAATGCTCTCTACATGGGGCTCCCCTTGAAGGGCATCCGGAGGCTGCAGTTAGTCCAGAATGCGGCTGCACGGGTGATAGAGGGAGCACCTCATGGCTCCCGCATGACACCTATCCTGCGCAGACTGCACTGGCTACCTGTGGCCTTCCGGGTGCGCTTCAAGGTTTTGGTGACCATCTTTAAAGCGCTCCATGGCATAGGGCCGGGCTACTTACGGGACCGCCTGCTGCTACCGAATACCTCTCTCCGACCCGTGCGCTCTCATAGAGAGGGACTCCTCAGGGTGCCGTCAGCGAGGCAATGTCGTCTGGCGGCGCCCAGGGGAAGGGCCTTCTCTGTGAGGGCTCCCACCCTTTGGAACGAACTACCCCCAGGACTTCGTCAGCTTCCGGACCTTTGGACCTTCTGCCGCGAGCTTAAAACACACTTATTTATTTGCGCAGGACTGAGTTAGATTTTAAATTTACGGGTTTTAAACTGGGTTTTATTTTTTATATTTTTAAATATTTGGCATTTAGAATAAGTTTTTTAATTGTTTTTTACTCTGTATTTATGTGCTTTTAAGTGCCTGTTAACCGCCCTGAGTCCCTCGGGAGATAGGGCGGTATATAAATATGATTAAATAAATAAAAATAAATAAAATTCCAATATCTCAGGGGTTGCCACAAAGAAGAGGGAGTCGGGCTGTTCTCCAAAGCACCTGAGGGTAGAACAAGAAGCAATGGGTGGAAACTAATCAAAGAAAGAAGCAACTTAGAACTGAGGAGAAATTTCCTGACAGTTAGAACAATCAATAAGTGGAACGACTTGCCTGCAGAAGTTGCGAATGCTCCAACACTGGAAATTTTTAAGAAAATGTTGTATACCCATCTGACTGAGATGGTGTAGGGTTTCCTGCCTGGGCAGGGGGTTGGACTAGAAGGCCTCCAAGGTCCCTTCCAACTCTGTTGTTATGTTATGTTATGTTAATCAAAGAGAGAAGCAACCTGGCATTAAGGAGAAAATTCCCTAACAGGGAGGACAAGTAACCAGTGGAACAGCTTGCCTTCAGAAGTTGTAAGTGCTTCATCACTGGAGGTTTTTAAGAAGAGAAAAGTGAAACTGAATGTAACCTTTTATTGCAGCTTTTGTGTCATACCTGCCCCAATCTGATCCCTTAGGAAAGAGAGACCCTCGACTCCATTTGGTTGAAGCAAAAGGCCTTTTACTCAAAAGAGGTTAGCTGCAGTAAAGTCAGGCTAGATCTGGGTTTCCTGCACTCAAAAGATACAGAAAGGTTTCCCCGCATCCCAGTCCTCCCCCATAAGCAGTTCATCTTCAGCCAATCAAAGCTCACCGAAGTGTTTGGAGGATGCTGAGAAGTTTTGGGGTAATCCACCTTCTTTCTTAGGGTGCCTGGCCTTAGATTCCAATGCAAACCAGTTCCGAGCTTCTCTGCTTTTTATCACTGACCTATTTCCCAACATGTACACATGCACACATCTTTATTGCCCATTTATCCTACTCTGCACCCTCTAGCCTTTGATGACCAGATGCCTCTGAGGTGCCAAGCTGAGCCTGGCTGTTCTGTCCCCCTCCCCACAGAGAAGATGCAGAGACGTGTGTCCCACAGTCCTTTATATTTACAACAGACCTGACTTTCTGTAGTGGATGACAGACTTGGCAGCAACAGTGCAAAGGCCTGCCAAATTCCGAGTTCCTTATCTCTTATGGAGACAGAAGCCCATGTGTCCAAAATCCGTTGCCAAGAGCTCACAGAAAAATCCTTTGCACAGTCCAGGCCTTTTAACTCCCAAACGACCAATCTGCAGTTCACACTTGGTAGCTTTTTGTCCGTCACAAGGGCCAGATGGCAACTCCACCCGCTTTTAATCCCCTGTGGGTTGTGACTCAGCAATCTCTGGGCCTTCCACACCTCTTCCTTTGCTGCACACGCTTATCTCTTTGTCGCTGCCTCGGGTCAGTCCAGGATTGATCTTCAGCAGCTGGAACCTGAGGCATTGCCAGGGAAGAGGAGGGTCTGAGAGAGGGAGGCCTTGTCAGCTCCTCCTCCTGGCCTGCAGCTGGAACCTGGGGCGGTGCCAGAGAGGAGGGTCCCGGAGAAGGAGGCCTTGTCAGCTCCTCCCCATCACTCTCAGAGTCATCCTCCTCCATGAGGACAGGCTCGGGGGGGCCAGAGTCACAACACTGGTAGACCTAACATTTTGTCCTGCATTGCCTTGCTGTAAATCCTTGCCAGGTTTCAATGAAGAAGCAAATGGGTAGAGGAATGAGATAAAGGAGGCCAAATGCCAAAGGGCTGGGAAGTGGCTCACCAGGCTAATGCAGCCTGTTATTAACACACAGCTGCCTGCAATTACAATTACTGCAGGCTCGAGTCCCACCAGGCCCAAGGTTGACTCAGCCTTCCATCCTTTATAAGGTAGGTAAAATGAGGACCCAGATTGTTGGGGGGGCAATAAGTGGACTTTGTATATAAATATACAAATAGGATGAGACTATTGCCTTATATAATGTAAGCCGCCCTGAGTCTTCGGAGAATGGCGGGATATAAATTCAAAAAAATAAAATAAAAAATGCCAAAACAAAATGAAGTGATACAAGAAAATAAAGGGAAAGGAAAGGAATAGAAAACAGAGTGACAGATCAGCGCTCAGAATTTGAAATTTGGCCATCCGTATTTCGGCCTCCTCCAGAGGATGCTAGAAACAGATGTAGTGCTACCCCCCAATAAGGGCTGCTGGAGTCCGGGGTTCTCTTGGCCCTCTTGGTATGGTCGCCGGTCCACACTGGTCCCTCACTCAGGCACCTCTATTGGCTTGGGTCATGTAGTGGTGGTCAGTTTTGACTCGGTTGGCAGGTCATGTGGTAGGGTGATGGTCAGTCTGTTCCCAGCCAGCGGGTCACATGATGAGATGGTATTCCTGTGGCTGGTCGGACTTTCTTCCTCTCTTTCTCTCCCTCCTTCTCTCTCTCTTTCTCCTCTCTCCTCTCTCCTCCCTCCCTCTCTCCTCCCTCCCTCTCTTCAATTGCCTGCTGAGCTCTCCTTCCACCACATCTTTTTTTTTTAATTTCTTTTGTCACAACAGAATACACAAACAATTGTTATAGATAAAACAACATATTTTGAAGAAAATATACATATATGTATAAAAATATGCATCAACTATATCAATTTGATATGATGAAGGGAACAATAGGACAGGAACGGTAGGCACGCTTGTGCTCTTATGCACGCCCCTTATCGCCCTCTTAGAAATGGGGTGAGGTCAATAGTAGACAGTTTTTGGTTGAAGATTTTGGGATTTTGAGTAGAGACTATGGAGTCAGGTAATAGAATAGAATAGAATAGAATTTTTATTGGCCAAGTGTGATTGGATACGCAAGGAATTTGTCTTGGTGCATATGCTCGCAGTGTACATAAAAGAAAAGATACGTTCATCAAGGTACAACATTTACAACACAATTGATGGTCAATATATCAATATAAATCATAAGGATTGCCAGTAACAAGTTATAGTCATACAGTCATAAATGGAAAGAGATTGGTGATGGGAACTATGAGAAGATTAATAGTAGTGCAGATTCAGTAAATAGTTTGACAGTGTTGATGGAATTATTTGTTTAGCAGAGTGATGGCCTTCGGGGAAAAACTGTTCTTGTGTCTAGTTGTTCTGGTGTGCAGTGCTCTATAGCATTGTTTTGAGGGTAGGAGTTGAAACAGTTTATGTCCAGGATGCGAGGGGTCTGTAAATATTTTCACGGCCCTCTTCTTGATTCGTGCAGTATACAGGTCCTCAATGGAAGGCAAGTTGGTAGCAATTATTTTTTCTGCAGTTCTAATTATCCTCTGAAGTCTGTGTTTTTCTTGTTGGGTTGCAGAACCGAACCAGACAGTTATAGAGGTGCAAATGACAGACTCAATAATTCCTCTGTAGAACTAATGAGGTCCAAGCATTAACAACTCTGTTACAGAAGTCATATTTTCTGCAATCAAGTTTGAAGCGGTTGACATTTAGCTTGAATCTATTTTTTGTTCTTGTAATATTGCGATTGAAGCTGTTCCTTCGTGGGTTCCTCTGCTTGCCCATCAGAAGCCTTTCCTCTCCTATCCCCTTCTCTCCTCAGGCTAGCCCCATAGAAGCCTCTCCTATCCCATCGCCCTTCTCTCCTCAGGCTAGCCCCATAGAAGCCTCTCCTATCCCATCGCCCTTCTCTCCCTCAGGCTAGCCCCATAGAAGCCTCTCCTATCCCACCCTCTTCTCTCCCTCAGGCTAGCCCCATAGAAGCCTCTCCTATCCCATCACCCTTCTCTCCCTCAGGCTAGCCCCATAGAAGCCTCTCCTATCCCATCACCCTTCTCTCCCTCAGGCTAGCCCCATAGAAGCCTCTCCTATCCCATCGCCCTTCTCTCCCTCAGGCTAGCCCCATAGAAGCCTCTCCTATCCCATCGCCCTTCTCTCCTCAGGCTAGCCCCATAGAAGCCTCTCCTATCCCATCGCCCTTCTCTCCCTCAGGCTAGCCCCATAGAAGCCTCTCCTATCCCACCCTCTTCTCTCCCTCAGGCTAGCCCCATAGAAGCCTCTCCTATCCCATCCCCCTTCTCTCCCTCAGGCTAGCCCCATAGAAGCCTCTCCTATCCCATCGCCCTTCTCTCCCTCAGGCTAGCCCCATAGAAGCCTCTCCTATCCCACCCCGCTTCTCTCCCTCAGGCTAGCCCCATAGAAGCCTCTCCTATCCCACCCCGCTTCTCTCCCTCAGGCTAGCCCCATAGAAGCCTCTCCTATCCCATCCCCCTTCTCTCCCTCAGGCTAGCCCCATAGAAGCCTCTCCTATCCCATCGCCCTTCTCTCCCTCAGGCTAGCCCCATAGAAGCCTCTCCTATCCCATCCCCCTTCTCTCCCTCAGGCTAGCCCCATAGAAGCCTCTCCTATCCCACCCCGCTTCTCTCCCTCAGGCTAGCCCCATAGAAGCCTCTCCTATCCCACCCCGCTTCTCTCCCTCAGGCTAGCCCCATAGAAGCCTCTCCTATCCCATCGCCCTTCTCTCCCTCAGGCTAGCCCCATAGAAGCCTCTCCTATCCCATCCCCCTTCTCTCCCTCAGGCTAGCCCCATAGAAGCCTCTCCTATCCCATCGCCCTTCTCTCCCTCAGGCTAGCCCCATAGAAGCCTCTCCTCCCATCCCCTTCTCCCTCAGGCTAGCCCCATAGAAGCCTCTCCTCTCCCACCCCGCTTCTCTCCCTCAGGCTAGCCCCATAGAAGCCTCTCCTCTCCCACCCCGCTTCTCTCCCTCAGGCTAGCCCCATAGAAGCCTCTCCTCTCCCACCCCGCTTCTCTCCCTCAGGCTAGCCCCATAGAAGCCTCTCCTATCCCACTTCTCTCCCTCAGGCTAGCCCCATAGAAGCCTCTCCTATCCCACCCCGCTTCTCTCCCTCAGGCTAGCCCCATAGCCTCTCCTATCCCACCCCGCCTTCCCTCAGGCTAGCCCCATAGAAGCCTCCTATCCCACCCCTTCTCTCCTCAGGCTAGCCCCATAGAAGCCTCCTATCCCACCCCTTCTCTCCTCAGGCTAGCCCCATAGAAGCCTCTCCTATCCCACCCCGCTTCTCTCCCTCAGGCTAGCCCCATAGAAGCCTCTCCTATCCCACCCCGCTTCTCTCCCTCAGGCTAGCCCCATAGAAGCCTCTCCTATCCCACCCCGCTTCTCTCCCTCAGGCTAGCCCCATAGAAGCCTCTCCTATCCCACCCCGCTTCTCTCCCTCAGGCTAGCCCCATAGAAGCCTCTCCTATCCCATCCCCCTTCTCTCCCTCAGGCTAGCCCCATAGAAGCCTCTCCCACCCCACTTCTCTCCCTCAGGCTAGCCCCATAGAAGCCTCTCCTATCCCACCCCGCTTCTCTCCCTCAGGCTAGCCCCTAGTCGTGGAGTCACGCGATCCCCTTTTGCAACCTTCTGACGAACAAAGTCAATGGGGAAGCCAGATTCACTTAACAACTGCGGGACTAACTGATCCACTGTAGTCATTCACTTAACGACTGTAGCAAGAAAGGTCGCAAATTGGTGCAAACTTCACTTAACAAAAGTCTCGCTTAGCAACAGGAATTTCAACCCCCGAAAGTGGAACTCCCTGTATGTAAATTTATGCAAAACGGCCGCCTAACTGTCATTCTGCTTTTCCCGGAATGTTCCCGCCTCTTTTCCCTGATTGGCTCTTGCTGCTGCTCCGGAATTTTTCCTTCTAAAGAAAAGGCAGCTGTGGTTTTTCTCCTTTTACTCCAAGACAGTAAGTTGGCTTTAAAAAAAAAAACAAAAAAAAACATTTCTAGCCTTAAAATCCAAAATCTGCCCTCCTCCAAATGGTCTAGAGGAGCAGTGGAGGGTCAGGGTTGGGTGGCAACAAATTTGAGGAATTTATTACAACAATTAGGAATTGAACAGGAAGCTCTCAAGAGACCTTCGAAAGAAAAGACGGGGAAAACCCTTTGCTTAGGTTTGTCCCCTTTAACTTCCTCTTTGAGAAAAGCCGTCCATCTATGGAGCCTCCCTGATGAGCCGCAGTCTATCTTGGAACAGGAGTCACTAGGGAGAACAGTCTGGCTGGATTCGGGGTGGGGGGAGAATGGCTTGTAAACATGGTGGAAGAATGAACAAAAGGATACGCTTTTTGGCTTTTTGTTTTTGTTCGATCAGGGTTTCCCCTTCATCTCCCCGGAAAGATGGAGGACCAAGAGGAATTTGAACCCACAATCCGAAACGATGTGAGTTTGGAGGGCAGTTTGAGTTGCGGCTTATCTTGATCGGTGGTTATTTCTGAGCTCCAGGGCAAGGCAGGGCAGAGAAATTATAAATAATTTCTGAAGTGGATCAGCTCTCAACTGTATTTAAAAAAAAAAAATGCAATGCCTAGACAATCTTTGGAATCTCCTAAAGCTCAGCTGGCTCATTTGTGGATGAAACACCACCAGGAGATGCAGGGGGTCCAAACTAACTTGGGGGAAAATCATTAGTTTCCCCTAACAGTAAAGCCCATGCAGAAGATTCGGCCTTCTTCTTCTCATCCATCCAGAAATGGACGGGGGAAAGGAGAGGGGAGGTCTAAGATGTATTGTGGGTATTGTGTTGGTTTTTGTCCTTTCCACTGAAGGAATTGTGTTGTTGTTTCTTCTCTCCTGCACCTTCTCATAGAAACTGACCCGTCCACTCGTTCTCTCAGTAGTGGGGTCCTGTTTCGGAGCTTTCCAGCATGGATACATGTCCTATCTCATCATCAATCCCATTGTGGTAAGTCAGACCTGCTGGGTGCCGCTGGGTTGGGATTTGGCAGTGATTCACACAACTTGAGGATGCTCTGTGTGGGGCCAGTGTCTTTCATGGTGCACGGATCCTGGATAATGCCACCCCATCGGATTTTCAAAATGGTATAGCCTGCCCTGTCCTCTCCCCTTCATTTTTCCCCTTCCCTTTCCCTTCTCCTCCCTCCCCTCCCTTGTCCATCTGCATTAATGTTGTGGTCCGCCAGCAGCCTGTGGACAGTTGGACAGTGATGAGGCTGAGGTGAGGCCCGGGGCCATCGGGAAGTGAGGTGCAGACTCCAGAGACTGATAGTAGTGAGGCAGAGGAACAGGAGGAGCCTGTTCCTAATGCACGCATGAGAAGAGCCACCAGAAGGCAAGAGCAGCTCAAGCAAAAAGGACAACTCAGGAGTAGGGCCAAGAGATGACTGTCCCCTCCCCTAAGGCTTAAAAGACCAGCAACAGCATTTGGGCTTTGCCGGAAAACAACATTGGTAGCTTTGTCTTCTGCTTCGTCTACGTCTTGCATTTATTTTTGTGACTTCTGAACGTTTGCCAAGAAAGGCCTTTGGCAGTTTGCCTAATTGGACCAAGGTTTGCGATAGGACCGAGAAATTTGTGTTGGGAGGAATTTGCTTTAATTTGAGTTGAATTACGCTGGGAATGAAGTCATTCTCAGCTGTTCAGAATAAAGTTTTTTTTTTTCACAGACTGAGTTTCCTACCGCCTACTTGGGCCTGGGTCACAACTATTAAAAAGACAAAAGCCACTCTTTTGAAGACTTTGCTAAGTCTTCTTTGCTAAATCCTTCCGTTCCCCACCATCCAGTCGGAGCTGAAGAAGCCTTCTTGGATGAGAAGAGAAACCCCTTCAAAGAAAAACCAGAAAGTCCAGTTGACTTCTTGAAAAAGCACCTTTGGGAAACCGTGGTTTGTTTTCCTTCAAGAAAAAAACAACAACCCAACTCACCTGCCTTTCATAATGTCCGCGTTGTTTGGAGGCGACACAGGAGAAGATGTCCCAAAGTTTTCAAATAAATAAATAAGTTTCTTTAGCATCTCTGCTCCAGATTCCTTCAAAGGATAAGTCAGGTTCTGGGTTTTCTTTAGGGACTGCCAGCTGGCCAGCCTACCTCGCAGGGATGTTAGGTGAGGTGGAGGGAGGCGGCTGGGAAGGAAGTGCAGCACCATTGTGTGTTCTTGATGCGGTTTTTCTATTTTAAGGTAAAGATACAGTTTATGAATCTTTGGGAGGAAGGAATGGAGAAAGACCCTGTGCGTTTCAAGTTCTTACTGTTGCTCCCCATTTTCATCCCGCTCGGAGGCCTTTTTGGGGTGCTTCTTTGGGGCTGCCTGGCAGACAGATACGGCAGGTATAGTAGGCAGAATTACTGAGCTGTGGATAGAATAGAATAGAATAGGACTATAGAATAGAATAGAGTAGAGTAGAGTAGAATAGAATAGAATAGAATAGAATAGAATAGAATAGAATAGAATAGAATAGGATTATAGAGGAGAGGAGAGGAGAGGAGAGGAGAGGAGAGGAGAGGAGAGGAGAGGAGAGGAGAGGAGAGGAGAATAGAATAGAATAGAATAGAATAGAATAGAATAGAATAGAATAGGACTATAGAATAGAATAGAATAGAATAGAATAGAATAGGATTATAAAGGAGAGTAGAGTAGAGTAGAATAGAATAGAATAGAATAGAATAGAATAGAATAGAATAGAATAGAATAGAATAGAATAGAATAGAATAGAATAGAATAGAATAGAAAAGAATAGGATTATAAAGGAGAGTAGAGTAGAGCAGAATAGAATAGAATAGAACAGAATAGAATGGGACTATAGAATAGAATAGAATAGAAGAATAGAATGAGAATAGAACAGAATAGAATAGAATAGAATGAGAATAGATAGAACAGAATAGAATAGAATAGAATAGAATAGAATAGAATAGGGCTATAGAATAGAATAGAATAGAATAGAATAGAATAGAATAGAATAGAATAGGATTATAAAGGAGAGTAGAGTAGAGTAGAATAGAATAGAATAGAATAGAATAGAATAGGACTATAGAATAGAATAGAATAGAATAGAATAGAATAGAATAGAATAGAATAGAATAGGATTATAGAGTAGAGTAGAACAAAATAGAATAGAATTCTTTATTGGCCAAGTGTGATTGGACACACAAGGAATGTGTCTTTCCGTGTCTTTTCAGAAAATCCGCCATCTTAATTAACAATGGAATTAGTATTTTTTCGTCTGCCATCTTGTGTTTTGATAGAATAATCCAGCGCTTTGAATTCAGCTTCTTTGCTCGTTTCTTTGTAGGAATAGCAACAGGTGAGTCTTTGACCACTTTACTATAAGCCCCTCAAATAAAAGGGTTGAACTCTGCCTTTGCATTAAATGTTCCTTAATTTAGGAGTTAAGGATTGGGGAAGTAAAGAGTGGGATTGGGGAGGTAGGAACGAGGATGACAGGGTGACAGGAACCAAAGCTGTCAATCCGGAGCCTAGACTGACCAATCAAGGACAGAGCTGTGAGAATGGAATGTGAAACTCCACCAAAGAGACGCCAAACCTCAAAGCGGTTCCCAAAACATCTAGTCCGAATATTATTGGACACTGATGGACTGGTGAAGCACGGAGGGCCAGGGAAGAGGGAAAATTGCAGGCTTCGTGCAGGAATATTGAGATCTGGCTTCGCTTATGCTGTAACCGCTTGACTTTAGTAAAAGTAATCCTGTCACTTCAGAACTGGAGTTGAGGGTCTTTCTTTCCTAAACGCTCAAGTTGGGAGAAGCCTGACAGTGGGTTTCTTGGAGCTTAGGAATCAGGATGGTCCTTTGCAAATATTCTGGGCAGTTATTACTTCCGTTAGCAAGAAAACAGGGCAATGAGTCCCCCAGGAAGAAATCTCCCTAATAGAATAGAATAGAATAGAATTTTTTATTGGCCAAGTGTGATTGGACACACAAGGAATTTGTCTTGGGGCATATGCTCTCAGTGTAATGAATGCAGAAATAATTTGGATGTTTAAGGAAATGCACAAGTAGCCCTTGACTTACAACAGTTGGTTTAGTGACCATTCAAAGTTACAACAGCATTGAAAAAGGAGACTTGTGACCATTTTGACATTTATGAGTGTTGCAGCAGACCCATGGTCCTGAGATCAGAATTCAGACACTGTGCAACGATTTATGACTGTTGCAGAGTCCCGGGGTCACGTGATCCCCTCTTGCGACCTTCTGGCCAGCCAAATCAATGGGGAAGCCGAATTCACCTAACCACCCTGTGATTAACTTCACAACTAATAATAATAATAATAATAACAGAGTTGGAAGGGACCTTGGAGGTCTTCTAGTCCAACCCCCTGCCCAGGCAGGAAACCCTACACCACTTCAGACAAATGGTTATCCAATGTTTTCTTAAAAATTTCCAGTGTTGGAGCATTTACAACTTCTGCAGGCAAGTTGTTCCACTGATTAATTGTTCTCACTGTCAGGAAATTTCTCCTTAGTTCTAAGTTGCTTCTCTCCTTGGTTAGTTTCCATCCATTGCTTCTTGTTCTACCCTCAGGTGCTTTGGAGAATAGATTGACTTCCTCTTCTTTGTAGCAACCCCTGAGATATTGGAACACTGCTATCCTGTCTCCCCTAGTCCTTCTTTTCATTAAACTAGGCATACCGAGTTCTGGCAGCCGTTCTTCATATGTTTTAGCCTCCAGTCCCCTAATCATCTTTGTTGCTCTTCTCTGCACTCTTTCTACAGTCTCCACATCTTTTTTACATCGTGGCGACCAAAACTGAATGCAATATTCCAAGTGTGGCCTTACCAAAGTGGTATTAACGCTTCACATGATCTTGATTCTGAAGTGATTCACTTAATAACTGTGGCGAGAAAGGTCGTAAAACCTCACTGAACAAACCTTTCAAACTTAACAACAGAAATTTTGCACTCAGTCATGGTCGTAAGTCAAGGACTGCCTGTAACCAGTTGCCAAGATTTCTGCAACCAAACTCTTTCTCCCAGTGATGGGATTCAAATAATTTAACAACTGGTTCTCTGCCCTAATGATGTCTTCCAACAACTAGTTCAACAAACTGCTCAGAAAGGTAACAACCGGTTCTCCCGAAGTGGTGCGAACTGGCTGAATCCCATCACTGCTCTCTCCCCTTCAGTGTCACCAGATTGATGCCACTCACTGGGCGTGGCTGACTGGGTGGGAATGGGTAGTTTGACACCATTCTCCAAACTGCTGGCATGTTTCCTCTTTGCATTGGGTACCCCAGGCCAAAGCGATGCCGGCCGGCCCCTTACATTTTCTAGGGTGGCCCCATGGTCCGGATCCAACCACATGGCAGGCTGGATCCGGGCTTGTGGGCCTTGTGTTTGACATCCCTGCTCTAATTCCCTGGCTCTGGGATCAGCTTCAAGATATCAGCCCAAACCGGAACATCAGGCAGGAACAAGTGAAGATTGCATTGTTCCACTTATCTTTGCTACCGGTTTGCTCTCGTGAACGTGCACGCTTTGCTCGTCTGCATTGCTTCTGCGCATGCGCAGACCAGTGGTGGGTTGCTCCCGGTTCGGACTGGTTCTTGCAAACTGGTAGTAAAACCGGAGAGGGGGGAGGCTCCACTCACCGACCCCGATGTCATCAGGAAGCTTCTGCGATCCCACTGTGAACCGGTAATGAAGGTAAGTAGAACCCACTCCTGGCGCAGACCAACTGTGATAACGACCAGGCGGGTGGGTGGAGCCTCCCACTGCTCTTGCTACCGGTTCTCCCGAACCGGTGCAAACCGGGTAGTAATCCACCACTGCATTGGACAGCACAGCACTGTTATAAACCAGTGTTCCCTGTGTTATAATCTCAGGGTCAGCTGCCCACCGCAAATATTCCTAAATTCTGCACTCGCTAGAATGCAAGCTGTGATCATAATGCAACGTTTTCTTCATTCCACAGGTACATTTACTTACTCTTTCTCTCTCTACATCCTTGAAATCTCTTCCTTGAATCTCAGGGGAGCCTTGGTGACCACTTTGGTCCTCTGCTTCACCTGGGGATATGTTCTGGTCCAAATCTTAAGCAATCCCCAGATCTGGGGAAACGAGGAAGGTAAGTATTTTCACCTCCATTCCTTGCTGAAAACTTTAAAGTCATGCTAAGCCAGGGAGGGTATCTTTCCATTGTCTCAGCGCAGAGGGATCAAAGCAAGAGAAGAGGAAGTAGAAAAGAGAAAGGTTACTTCTAAAACCTGGATGGCGGTTTGCAACTTCATTACTTTTTCTCTCTCTTCCTCCCTCCCTCCCTTCCTCTCTCTCTCCCTTCCTCCCTCACAGATTTCTCATTATTAGTGGGCGTTATAGCCATATTTGCCATCATTAGTAGTATATTTTTGGTGTATTCTCAAGAAACTCCGAGGTTTCTGTACTTGCAGCAAAACGACGAAGAGGAAGCAAGAGAAGGTACGGCCACACGAGTTCGGCGTTACGGCCTTACGAGCTGCTCGTCTGGGCCGAAGGAAGGATCAAGCCTGGAGCCCAGCCTCTGTCCTTCAGATCTGCGAGGCTTGATGGCTCTTTCCAAATGCAACCCCTTTGTACATGTTCTTGTCTTCCCCTCCTCTTCCTCCTTCTTTAGTCTTGATGAAGCTGAGAGGGGAAGAAGACGTGGAGGAGGAGATGGAAGAACTTCGTCAGGAACACCTTGACGAAAGCAGCCAGAAAAACATGACAGCGTGGAAACTTCTTCGCTTCCGCGGCCTCCGGTGGCATGTCATCACTGTTGCGATCTTGATTGCCGGATGTCGATTTATGCAAACAAATGCGGTTAGTGACTTCTCCAATCAACCTCGCATAGAAAGGATGTGCTTTCCCGGGGTTCAAATTTGGAGTCTGGCTTTTAGCAAGGAGCAACATTTCTGGATCCGCATCCAGACTCGTCCTGGGCTGCAGGACAACAGAGGGGTGGAGAGGCAGCTGCTACAGTTTACAAAAGGGCAAAGTGTGATGGAATGGAGGCTGGATTCCCAGGAGTTGCATTTCTGAGAAGCAAGAGACAGCGCAGCTGAGATAGCTGGTGTGAGAGAAATAGGGTGAAGACAGTTCCTCCTTAATAGCTCCCGGAATCTAAGCTTTACGGTCCTTTAGTTTGGCAAGATTCTGTCTGCAGGAGATGAATCTATAGTACTTAGAAGAATTGCAACAGCAGTTTTTGGAGCCTGACCCAAAACCTAAGTTGCCTCCCTCTGCATCTCTTTTGTCTTTGATTGCAGGTTATAGTTTTCGCCGAGCAGAGCCATCAAACTTTAAAACTGTCTGCCAAAACTATGAGGCTCCTTCCAATAGTAGGAAGCGTGGTCATCCAGCTGACGGTTCTGACAATCGTAAGCCACCTCATATTGTCGCTTGATTACTGGCTTTTTCGTGTTATTTGCTGCCTCCATCACGCCACTGACTTAGGGTGATGTACCCCAAAGCAATACAACCAGCAGGGAGCAGTTCAAATTAGCGAAAACACGATAGCAAAAGCAAAAGACTGGAATCATTTTAGCCTCGATGAAGAATTGTGGGCTTCATTGTTAGATGATCTATTGGTTTGTGTTCTTGGTTGTCCATGGTCTTCTTAGGGAGTTTTTCTCCAACGTCCATCCAGAAGGGTCAATCCTCTTTTTTTCTAGATCTGCACCGTCGAGTCCTTGGGGCGAAGATTTCTCCTTTTGAGCGGTTTCTTGATTTGTATCATCTCAAGTATTGGCATAGTCTTCGTTTTTCAGGTGGGTTACGTTCCTGCTCTCTGCACCAGGGCAATCTGAGTGCCCCCCTGTTAACCTCCCTCTGCTTTCTCTCCCACACAAACCTTCCCAAGCCAGTTAAAATGGATCTGGTGAATTTTATCCAGTTGTTTAGTTTCACCAATTCATCAATTTCATTCCGTTAGTCAGTTGCACCAATCCATCAATTCCACCAATCTGTCAATTTCGTCCGGTTGGTCAATTTCGCCAATCTATTAATTTCATCTAGCTGGTGAATTTCACTAATCCTTAAATTTCATCCAGTTGGTTAATTGCACCAGTCCATCAATTTCACCAATCCATCAATTTCACCAATCCATCAGTTTCATCCAGTTGGTCAATTGCACCAATTTGTCAATTTCCTCTTAGTCGGTCAATTTCACCAATCCGTTAATTTCATCCAGTTTTCATTTGCACCAATCCGTCAATTTCATCAATTTCACCAATCCATCAATTTTGACCTGTAGGTCAATTTCACCCATCTGTGAAATTCATCTAGTTGGTCAGTTTCTCCAATCCTTAAATATCATCCAGTTGGTCAGTTGCACCAATCCATCAATTGCAATAATCCATCAGTTTCAACAATCTGTCAATTCCGTCAATCTGTCAATTTCATCAATCCGTCAATTTCATAGAGTTCGTGCTAGTTTTCTATAGATGGGGTTCCTAAACCCTGTGGAAGGTAAGAGGTTGGTTGAAGATGTGAAATTGGTGGGGGGGAAGGGTTACATTTTGATGGTCACCCCACAAGTGCTTCCTTCCTCCCCACAGAACAACAGACCCGCGTTGGCCCTCCTCAGCATTGTTCTGATCTTCCTCTTCTTTGTGGGCTACATAATGGGACCAGGTTTGTGATCAGATGGGATACGGAGTCTTCGCAGGTGGATAAAGACCAAGGGAAGTTTTTGTGGCTGTTGCTTTGAAGAAAAAAAAATTGCAAGGTCTGCCCTCTTCTCTCCATCCAGCTTCCATTGTTCCCCTGATTATCGGTGAATTGTTCCTCCAGTCATCCCGCGCGTCCGCGTATACGATTGCAGGATTCGTCAATTGGGCAATCCATTTTTTGTCAGCCTTGCTGTTTCTTTTGACTGAGGTAAGGGATCCTGTAATTCTTTTGGAAGTTTAAAAAGTAAATAAAATATATTGAGAAAATGTTTATTTAAAAACTCTGTGGGGATTTTTTTTTTTTTTCAAGTATAGAAGTGACCTCCCCACGGAATTCTGTGTGACTTGTGGGCCGGCCAAGTTTGATCCCATTATTTCTTAATTTTTGTTTCTGCCTCTAGTCCTACCTTGAGACGTACTACTTGCTCATTTACTGGCCTTTGATGATCCTCGCCTTTATTTACATTTTCTGGATAGTCCCGGAAACAAAAGGCAAGACATTTCAAGAGATCCAGGAGAACATGGCGGCCTGCACCTTCAGAAAGTCAAGAAAAATAACCGCTGAATAGAAACGAGAAATCTCTTTCTTTCAAAATTGATCTGGAATTTTTTTAAAAAAGGAAGTAAATCAGAAACTCTCTGGAAGCTGGATGGATTTATTTGTATTATTTTTAAGTGTTAGCTGCTGGTTTGGCAAAAAAGATTGGGTTGTAAATTTAGCAGAGATTTTGGGGGTGTCAGCCCCATTATTATTATTATTATTATTATTATTATTATTATTATTATTATTATTATTATTATTATTATTATTATTATTATTATTATTATTATTATTATTATTATTATTATTATTATTATTAAGACTAGCTGTAAAAAGAATATCTTGCAAGCCTGATTGTGTTTTATCCCCTGTTGTTCTAATGCTGCAGTGAACTACGAAGGCACTTCCAAACATTATCTAATTCCCCAGGACATTAAATAATTTTCCTGTCCCTTTTAGCTATAATTTTTGCATATTTCTCCCAAGGTGATTTTCCTGATTCTCTAGAGGAGATCAGGGGAAGAATTCAGCTTGTAGCTCCCATTACATAAGAAGTGGATTGCTGCGGCTTCTTTTTTTTGCAATATCTTTATACTGCCTTGGTAAGACCACACTTGGAATGCTGCATCCAGTTTTGGTCTCTACAATACACACACACAAAAGTTGAGACTCTAGAAAGAGTGCAGAGAAAAGCAAGAAAAGCAAGAAAGATGAAGAATGGTTTATCAGGGCAGGCAGGAGTCCAAGTTGTGACTTCAGCGATAGGATCCGATATCAGCAAACTAGCTAAGACTTTGCTTGACTCAAGGTTGGAATGCCAAAAGCAGGTCCTTTATATAGGCTGTGGGGTGTGGCTCCATGACTCAGCATTTATCCAGGCCTGCCCCACCCTTCCTTCTGCTGGCATCGCCTCTCAGATCTCCGGAAGCGAGGGTCCACCCACATTGAATTGTCTTCAGCTGGATCTGCTGTTAGCGTCTGGGAAAGGGAGGGGTCAGAGGGAGTAGGCCCGGGTAATTCCACCACCTGGCTGGCTTCCTGCTCTGAAGGCTGAGCCAAAGGAACACACGCTGTATGAGTGAGGTTTATTGGGCTTCTCCTTTCACTCCTTGAATCCTCTCCGGGCATGGGGCCAGGGCGGGGGGCTGGAGGCATGTCAGGCCGTTCATCTTCATTATCAGACTCGGAGTCTGATAAAAGGCCCGGTTGGAGATGGGAGGGGCCCGGCTGAGGAGAGGAGGGAGGACGAGTCACAACAGTATGCCTGTGAGGCGCCAAGCTGAGCCTGGCAGACCTGACATTTTGTTCCGCGTTGCCTTGCTGAAAATCCTTGCCAGGTTTCAGTGAAGGAAAGGGTAGAGAAATGTGATGCAGGAGGCCAAATGTCAAAACAAAATGATGTGACACAAGAAAGTAAAACAAAGGGAAAAGGAAAGAAATAGAAAATGGAGTGAGAGTTCAGCCCTCAGAATTTAACAATTCGGTCGTCTGTATTTCGGCCTCCGTGTGAGGATGCCAGAAACGGAGAAAAAGCAAGATTTAATAAATTTGTTATTTAACCATGAGCGGGTTTAATGAGCAGGTACGGGACTACCCATGGAGACCCTAGGAGGCCATCTCAAGCCCAACCGATGCACAAATTAGAAAACAACCGATGTGCAAATTAGAAAAAGCGACAGTGCTCAAACAACTGCTACAATGTGGAGGCCAGAAGGAAGAACAAAATTACAAAACTCTGCCTACTCCATCCTGGCCCAAAGCAAAATATGTCACCCAAGCACAAACTCATTTAATAAGGCTGAAAGGTCCCCAAGACGGAGTTCTCCATTCAAACTTGGATCCTGGTGTGTTTTTTTATTTATTTTTTAAAAAAGGCATTTAACAGGATCAGTGAAAGCCGCGGGAAAATGCTTTTTTGCACCCTGCAGTGTGTCTTTGTGTTTACATAAGCTTATTGTTTTATCAACAAGAATAACATGCGAGAAAGAAAAAACATACATCCAACACTAACAACAAAAAAAGGGAGGGGGAAATTGTGTGCAAAAAAAAGTGGGGGAATAATGTCCCAAATATCAAATTAAATTTAATAAATAATCTACTCCAACTGGATGCTGAAAAGAGGAAATAAAAAAACCCTGATAAATTCTCCTCCCCTTACACAATGGGTCTAAAATATAGATAGTCCTTGACTTACAATGGTTCATTTAGTGACCGAAGCTGCAACGTCACAGAAAAGAGTGAATTATGACCATTTTACACACTTATGACCGCTGATCCCCGTGTGGCCACGTGATCAAAATTCAGATGCTTGGCAACTGTTTCATATTTATGACAGGTGCAGTGCCCCTTTTGCGACCTTCTGACAAAGTGGATGTGGAACTCCGATTCACTTAACAACCGATTCACTTAACAACCAGGTTACTAACTTATCCACTGCAGTGATTCACTTAATAACTCTGCCAAGAAAGGTCGTAAATTGGTGCAAACTTCACTTTAAGAAAAGTCTCACTTAGCAACAGACATTTCAATTTCAATTATGTAAATTTATGGAATCCCCTGTATGTAAATTTATGCAAAACAGCCGCCTAACTGCCATTTTCCTTTTCCCCGGAATGTTCCCGCCTCCTTTCCCTGATTGGCTCTCGCTGCTGCTCCAGCATTTTGCCTTCTAAAGAAAAGGCAGATGTGGTTTTTCTCCTTTTACTCCAAGACAGTAAGTTTGGCTTTTTTTAAAAAAAATATTTCTTGCCTTAAAATCCAAAATTTGGAAGACTGTCCCTCCTCCAAACGGGCTGGCAGAGGAGCAGTGGAGGGTCAGGGCGGGGTGGCAACAAATTTGGGGAATATATTACAACAGTTAGGAATTGAACAGGAAGCTCTCAAGCCAACATTCAAAAGAAAAGATTGGGGAAAACCTTTTGCTTACATTTGTCCCCTTTAATTTCCTCTTTGAGAAAAGCCGTCCATCATCGGCGACGGGCTCTATGGAGCCTCCTTGATCTGCCGCAGTCTATCTTGCAGTTATCAGGGAACACGGTTCATGGAGGTTCTCTGGCTGGATTCGGGGGGGCGGGGAGAGAATGTTTTGTAAATATGGTGGAAGAATGAACAAAAGGACAGGCTTTTTGGCTTTTTGGCTTTTTGTTTTTGTTCGATCAGGGTTTCCCCTTCATCTCTGCGGAAGGATGGAGGACAAAGAGGAATTCGAACCCACACTCCGAAACGATGTGAGTTTGGAGGGCTGCTTGAGTTGCGGTTTTATCTTGATCGGTGGTTATTTCTGAGCTCCAGGGCAAGGCAGGGGCAGAGAAATTATAAAGAATTTGTGAAGAGGATCAGCTCTCAACTGTATTTATTTATTTATTTTTTAAAAGAAAATTACAGTGCTTAGTCAATCTTTGGGATCTCCTAAAGCCCAGCTGGCTTGTTTGTGGATGAGACACCACCAGGAGATGCAGGGTGTCCAAACTAACTTGGGGGAAAATCATTAGTTTCCCCTAACAGCAAAGCACGTGCAGAAGATTCGGCCTTCTTCTTCTCATCCATCCAGAAATGGACAGGGGGAAAGGAGAGGGGAGGTCTAAGATACGTTATGGGTGTTGTGTTGGTTTTTGTCCTTTCCACTGAAGGAATTGTCTTGTTTTTTTTTTTCCCTCCTGCACCTTCTCATAGAAACTGACCCGTCCACTCATTCTCTCAGTAGTGGGGTCTCATTTGGGGTTTTTGCAGTATGGATACATGTTCTTCCTGATCACCCATCCCATTGTGGTAAGTGAGGCCTGCTGGGTGTCACTGCAGCTCTCCTTTCCTCTCGCCTCCTCTCCTCTCCTCTCCCCTTCCATCTCTTCCCCTCCTCGCCTCCCATTTCTTCACCTCTCACCCCACCCTCCTGTCTCATTCCCTCCTCCCCTCCTGTTTCCTCCCCTCCTCTCTTCTCTTCTCCCCTTCCCTCCTCTCCTTTCCTCTCCTCCTCTCCTTTCCTTTCCTTCCTCTCCCCTCTCCCTCCCTTCCATCTCTTCCCTCCTCTCCTCTCCTTTCTTCACCTCTCACCCCCTCCTGTCTCATTCCTCTCTCTCCTCTCTCTCCTCCACTTCTCTCCTCTCTTCTCCTTTCCCTCCTCTCCCTCCACCTTTTCTTTCCTCTCCTCCTCTCCTCTCCTCTTCTCTCCTCCCTTCCATCTCTTCCCTCCTCTTCCCTTTCACCTCCCTCCCTCCTCCTCCTCCTCTCCTCTCCTCCTCCTGTCTCCTTCCCTCCTCCTGTTTCTTCCTGCCTCCTCTCTCTCCTCCTTCTTCTCCTCTCTTCTCCTTTCCCTCCTCCTGTCTCCTCTCTCTCCCTTCCTCCTCTCTCCTCCCATCTCTTCCCTCCTCTCCTCTCATTTCTTCACCTCTCACCCCCTCCTGTCTCATTCCTCCTCCTCCTGTTTCCTCCCTCCTCCTCTCTTCTCCCCTTCCCTCCTCTCCTTTCCTCTCCTCCTCTCCTTTCCTTTCCTTCCTCTCCCCTCTCCCTCCCTCCCATCTCTTCCCTCCTCTCCTCTCCTTTCTTCACCTCTCACCCCCCTCCTGTCTCATTCCCTTCTCTCCTCCCGTTTCCTCCCCTCCTCTCCTCTCTCCTCCACTTCTCTCCTCTCTTCTCCTTTCCTCCTCTCCCTCCACTCCTTTTCTTTCCTCTCTCCTCCTCTCCTCTCTCCTCTCCTCTCTCCTCCCTTCCATCTCTTCCTCCTCTCTTCCCTTTCACCTCCCTCCCTCCCTCCTCCTCTCCTCTCCTCTCCCCTCCCCTCCTGTCTCCTTCCCTCCCCTCCCGTTTCTTCCCCTGCCCTCCTCTTCTCTCTCCTCCCTTCTTCTCCTCTCTTCTCCTTTCCCCTCCCCTCCTGTCTCCTCTCCTCTCCCCTTCCCTCCTCTCCCAGCTGGCCAGCCTACCTCGCCTGGTTGTTAGGTAAGCTGGAGGGAGGAAGCCGGGAGGGGAACTGCAGCACAGTTGCCGTTGATGCAGCATTTTCCATTTTCTGTTTTTAAGAGAAAGATGCAGTTGCTGAATCTGCAAGGGATCGATCACCAGTCCTTGCATTTCCGTTTATTAATATTAATCGCCATCATTTTCGTCCCGCTCGGAGGCCTTTTTGGGGTGTTTCTTTGGGGCTGTCTGGCAGACAGATATGGAAGGTACACACATACCTTAAACAGAATTTCTGGGCTGTGGATATAAAATAAAGTGCCAAATTTTGGCTGTTTCTGTTGGCATTGGTGCCATGCATCAGCATCAAGGGTGAAAATCCAGCAGGTTCTAGCGAACTGGTCGCGGAAATTTTGAGCAGTTCGGAGAACCGGCAAATGCCACCTCTGGCTGGCCCCAGAGTGGGGTGGGAATGGAGATTTTGCAATATCCTTCCCCCAGGAGTGTGGAGGAAATGGGGATTTTGCAGTATCCTTCCCCTGGAGTGTGGAGGGAATGGGGATTTTGTAATATCCATCCCCTAGAGTGTGGAGGGAATGGGGATTTTGTAGTATCCTTCCCCTGGAGTGGGGTGGGAATGGGGATTTTGCAGTATCCTTCCCCTGGAGTGTGGAGGGAATGGGGATTTTGTAATATCCATCCCCTGGAGTGGGGTGGGAATGGGGATTTTGCAGTATCCTTTCCCTGCCATGCCCACCAAGCCATGTTCACCAAGCCACGCCCACCAAGCCACACCATGCCCACCAAGCCACGCCCACAGAACCGGTAGTAAAAGAAGAATTGAATTCCACCGCTGATTGGCATGTAATGTGAAGCCCTTTCCTGAGTACCCACTTAGATCCTAACCCCCAGAGAACAAAACTTATTGATCCACCGAAAAGAGAACCAAGGTTTAAATAAACAGGGGCTGGGTTTAAAAAAATCTTTAATAAACAACAGAATTAGGGAGTTGGAAGGGACCTCGGAGGTCTTCTAGTCCAACCCTCCCCTTGAGTAGGAGACCTTGCCTACGCTATTCCAGATAGATAGTTGTCCGATCTCTTCTTTCAAACCTCCAGTGATGGAGCGGCCACAACTTCTGGTGGCAAGTTGTTCCACAGATCAATTGTTTTCACTGTCAGGAAACTCCTCCTTAGTTCTAGGTTCCTTGATTAGTTTCCATCCGTTGCTTCTCGTCCTGCCCTCAGGTGCTTTGGAGAATAGTTTGCCCCCCCCATTCTTCTTTGTGACAGCCCCTCAAATATTAAACACCCCATATCCTGTCATCCCTAGCCCTTCTTTTCAGTAAACTCGACAAATCCAAAAGTCCCAGAGGGCGAGAGTTCTAACTGTCCTTCTACCTCCAATTAGAATAGAATAGAATAGAATAGCATTTTATTGGCCAAGTGTGATTGGACACACAAGGAATTTGTCTTGGTGCATATGCTCTCAGTGTACATAAAAGAAAAGATACGTTCATCAAGGTACAACATTTACAACACAATTGATGATCAATATATCAATATAAATCATAAGGATTGCCAGCAACAAGTTATAGTCATACAGTCATAAGTGGAAAGAGATTGGTGATGGGAACTATGAAACGATTAATAGTAGTGCAGATTCAGTAAATAGTCTGACAGTGTTGAGGGAATTATTTGTTTAGCAGAGTGATGGCCTTCGGGAAAAAACTGTTCTTGTGTCTAGTTGTTCTGGTGTGCAGTGCTCTATAGCGTCGTTTTGAGGGTAGGAGTTGAAACAGTTTATGTCCAGGATGCGAGGGATCTGCAAATATTTTCACGGCCCTCTTCTTGATTCGTGCAGTATACAGGTCCTCAATGGAAGGCAAGTTGGTAGCAATTATTTTTCTGCAGTTCTAATTATCCTCTGAAGTCTGTGTTTTCTTGTTGGGTTGCAGAACCGAACCAGACAGTTATAGAGGTGCAAATGACAGACTCAATAATTCCTCTGTAGAATTGGATCAGCAGCTCCTTGGGCAGTTTGAGCTTACTGAGTTGGCGAAAGAACATTCTTTGTTGTCCTTTTTAATGATGTTTTGATGTTAGCTGTCCATTTGAGATCTTGCGATATGATAGAACCCAGAAATTTGAAGGTTTCTACTGTTGATACTGTGTTGTCAAGTATTGTGAGAGGTGGAAGTATGGAAGGGTTTTTCCTAAAGTCTACCACCATTTCTACGGTTTTGAGTGTGTTCAGTTCCAGATTGTTTTGGTTGCACCACAAGGCTAGTCGTTCGACCTCTCGTCTATATGCGGATTCGTCATTGTCTCGAATGAGACCAATCACTGTTGTGTCATCTGCGAACTTCAGTAGCTTAACAAATGGATCATTGGAGATGCAGTCATTGGTATACAGAGAGAAGAGAAGTGGGGAGAGCACACAGCCTTGGGGCGCCCCTGTGCTAATTGTACAGGTATTCGATGTGATCTTGCTTAGCTTCACCTGCTGCTTCCTGTTTGTTAGGAAGCTTGTGATCCACTTACAAGTCTGTTCCAGTACCTGTAGCTGGTTTAGCTTAGTTAGAAGAATGTCTGGAATGATGGATGTCTGGAATGAATATTACTACGCCAATATTCTATTATATATTTTTGAAAAATCAGTTGACTCAGAAAATCATTGGCTTGGGCCTTCTAGCATCAGCGATAAGAACAGACTGCATTTTAATCTTCACTGCCCCATCTCTCTAATTCCCCTGATGCCAACATCTGGATGGTTACAGCACACGTGTTAGAACTTCCCGGTGAAGCTATTTTATCATTTTGTCTAATCTTTTGCATAGGGACACGGTGGTTCAAGGGGCTAAGACGCTGAGCTTGTCGATCGAAAGGTCGGCAGTTCAGCAGTTCGAATCCCTAGTGCTGCCGTGTAATGGGCTGAGCTCCCGGTGACTTGTCCCAGCTTCTGCCAACCTAGCAGTTGGAAAGCACGTAAAAAATTCAAGTAGAAAAAATAGGGGCCACCTTGGTGGGAAGGTAACAGCGTTCCGTGCGCCTTTGGCGTTGAGTCATGCCGGCCACATGACCACAGAGACGTCTTCGGACAGCACTGGCTCTTCGGCTTTGAAACGGAGATGAGCACCGCCCCCTAGAGTAAGGAATGACTAGCACATATGTTCGAGGGAAACCTTTATCAATAATCTTTTGCAATTCCAGAAATTGCAATTCCTTCAGAAAAGATAATATTAATATTAATAATAATATTAATATAATAATAATATTAATATAATAATAATATTAATATTAATAATAATATTAATATAATAATAATATTAATATAATAATAATATAACATTCTTGCGTTTCCTGCTTTCCTGACTATATCTCTTTCTGTCTCTTTGCAGAAAATCTGCCCTCTTAATTAGTAACGGATTTAGCATTTTTTCATCTACCCTCCTGTGCTTTGATAGAATATTCCGGAACATTGAATTCAGCCTCTTCACTCGTTTTTTTGTAGGCGTGGGGTCAGGTGAGTCCATGACCACTTTATTATAACACACACACACACACACACACACGAATAAAAGGGCCGAACTCTGCCTTTGCATTAAATGTCCTTTAATTCAGGAGTTTAGGACTGGGGAAGGAAAGAGTAGGATTGGGGAGGTAGGAGGGGGGAATGACAGGGTGAAAGGAACCAAACAAAGCTGTCAATCTGGAGCAGACTGACCAATCAAGGACAGAGCCGTGAGAACGGCATGTGAAACTCCACCAAAGAGGCGGCAAACCTCAAAGCTGTTTCCAAAACGTCTAGGCTGAATATCATTGGACACTGATGGACTGGTGAAGCGGGGAGGGCCAGGGCAGCGGGGAAAATCGCAGGCTTCGTGCAGGAATATTGAGATCCAGCTTCGCTTATGCTGTAACCGCTTGACTTTAGTAAATGTAATCCTGTCACTTCAGACTTGGAGTTGAGAGTCTTTCTTTCCTAAACACTCAGTTCGGGAGAAGCCTGACAGTGGATTTCTTGGAGCTTAGGAATCAGGATAGTCCTTTGCAAATATTCTGAATGTAGAATAGGCAGTTATTACTTCCGTTAGCAAGAAAACAGGGCAGTGAATCCTCCGGGAAGAAACCTCCCTAATGAAGAGAGAAATGATGTAGCTGTAGAAGGAAATATACAGGTAGCCCTTGACTTACAACAGTTTTGTTTAGTGACTGTTCAAAGTTAAAATGGCATTGGAGAAAGTGACTTGTGACCATTTTCACATGTGTGACAGTTCCAGCATCGCCACAGTCACGAGATCAAAATTCGGACGCTGGGCAACTGATGGTATTTACGACGGTCGCAGTGTCCTAAAGTCATGTGATTCCCCTCTTGCGACCTTCTGGCCGGCAAAATCAATGGGGAAGCTTTAAGATTCACTTAACCACCCTGTGACTAACTTAACGACGGCAGTGATTCACTTAATAACAGTGGCCAGAAAGGTCGTAAAATGGAACAAAGCTCCCTTAACAAACATTTCCACCTAACCACAGAAATTTTGGGCTGAGTCATGGTCGTAAGTCAAGGACTGCCTGTAGCCATATGCCAAGATTTCTGCAAACTAACTCTGTCTCCCCTTTAATAAATCTGGTTAAAGAAGACTCCGCGGATTTTAGTCATAAGGAGACGGCAGTCAGATTCGTATCTGTGAAACGAGAAGGAAGAGCAGGCTGGGAAGAGAAGCAGGGGTGGGTTTCAAACCCATTGCTACCGGTTTGCTCTTGGGCGTGCTTGCGCGCGCATGCAACACTTCTGCGCATGCACTAAAGCATCCGGGCAGGTGGGTGGAGCTTCCCGCTGCCACTGCTACTGGTTCGCCCGATCCGGAGTGAACCGGTGAACTCTCCACCACTGGAGAGAAGGGCTGGTAAACCAGGGCCTCTTTGCACATGCTCTAATTTCTTGGCTCCGGGATCAGCTTCGGGCTATCAGCCCAAACCAGAGCGCCAGGCAGGAACAAATGAAGATGGCATTGGACAGCACAGCTGTTATAACCCAGTGTCCCCCGACTTGGAGATTTTAATCTGCAAATCTCAGGACCTTCCGCGCACCGTAGATGCTTCTAAATTTTGCACTCGCTAGAATGCAAGCTGTGATCATAATGCAGTGTTTAATGCGTTCCACAGGTGCATTTACTTACTCTGTCCCTCTCTACGTCCTTGAAATCTCTTCCTTGAATCTAAGGGGAGCCTTCGTGACATCTTCCGTCCTCTTCTTCAGCTGGGGATATCTTCTAGTCGAAGTCTTAACCAGCCCCCAGATCTGGGGAAACGAAGAAAGTAAGTCTTCCCACTTCCATCTTTGATGCAAACTTTAAGTCGTCCTAAGCCAGGGAGGGTAGCTTTCCATTGTCCCAGTGCAGAGGGATCAAAGCAAGATAAGAGGAAGTAGAAAAGAGAACGGTTACTTCTAAAACATGGACCAGGAGCTTTCTAATGTTCTCCCTCCCTCCCTCCCTCCCTCTCTCTCTGCCATAGATTTTTCATTATTAGTGGGCATTACTGCCATATTTGCTATAATTAGTAATATATTATTGGTGCCTTCTCCGGAAAGTCCGAGGTTTCTGTACTTGCAGAGGAACGACGAAGAGAAAGCAAGAGAAGGTACGGCCGCGCGAGTCTGTCTTTAGGGCCTTATGAGCCGCTCGTCTGGGCTGTTCTGAGGCTTCTTTAGAAAGTATACAGCACAATCTTAGTCCCAGCAAACCTCTTTTATTCATACGGCTGTGAATTATTGTCATTCCCAGGTTCTCAAACAGTCTTTCAGGGGAGTGTTTACAAACACCCACCTTATCTCCCTTGGAATGCTGCCAGAGAACTAATTGCCACACTCAAGGCAAGGCCAAGCTTAGCACCGAGTCAAACAGAACTTTTCCAAAGCTTTTACCGACCAGTGAACTAATTGTTTCCTGCAAAAGCTCATGTCCCGTATGGTCCTCTTTTATATCTTATGGGAGGAGCCAATCATCTCCAAGCCTTACTCCCAAGTTGACCCTGTTTTCTTAATTGTTCCTGTCTCCTGGCAGCTCTGCGCATGCACTCACTGGGAACAGGCTCCCACTGTTCTTCTGTCTCACTGATGTCAGACACCAGAGACTCTGGAGGCAGCAAAGAATTACTAGATGGCCCTGGCCCCCCTCTCTGCCTCTGATGCAGAGCCCTCATTCAAGCTTTCCCCAGACTCCAGGACTGGCCTGCGTTCCTCCCCAACCTCGTCACTGTCCGAATCTGGCGGGCCACAACATGGGCCAAAGGGAGGATCAGGCCTGTAGCCCAGCTTCTGCCCTTCGGATATGCAAGGCTTGGAGGCTCCTTCCAAATGTAGCCCCTTTGTACATGTCCTTCTCTTCCCCTCCTCTTCCTCCTCCTTTAGTCTTGATGAAGCTGAGAGGGGAAGAAGACGTGGAAGAGGAGATGGAAGAACTTCGTCAGGAACACCTTGCCGAAAGCAGCCAGAAAAACATGACAGCGTGGAAACTTCTTCGCTTCCGCGGCCTCCGGGGGCATCTCATCACCATCATGGTCTTGGTCTCCGGAAGTCAATTTGTGGACGCAAACTCGGTTAGTGTCTTCCCCGAGCAACCTCGCTCACAGTTCAAATTTTGAGTCTTTGTTGTGACCGAGGCCCAAGTAGTGATTACTAAACACAATTCAGTCCTCAACAAACGTAGTGTCAGGGTTCCAAGGAACACCCCCAACTGCCACTTAGTTTATTAATACAGCTGAGAATTAATTTATTGTCAGCTTTAGTCCAAAACAAAATTCTTAATAACCAGTCTGTTGGCCTTATCACCAACCTTTGATGTCTTTGGCAACCTGCCAAAGGCTTTTCTTGGCAAAAAACCCACAAGGTTCAAGAGACGCTGACAAGAAGCACGGGAATCAACGTTGCTTTTCCACAAAGAACCCAATGGCTCGTTGCTGCTCTTTTAAGCCTTATGGGAGGGGCCAATCATCTCCTGGCCTTACTTCCAAGTTGTCCTTTTTTCTTCAGCTGCTCTTGCCTTCTGGCAGCTCTTTGCATGCGTGCACTAGGAACAGGCTCCTCCTGTTCCTCTGCCTCTCTGCTGTCCGCCTCTGGAGGCTCTGGAGTCCGCGCATCACTCCCAGATGGCCCTGACCCCATTTCTGCCTCTGATGCAGAGCCCTCGTCCGGGCCTTCCCCTGACTCCAGGACTGGCCCATTGTCCTCCCCAGCCTCCTCACTGTCCGACTCCACCGCCAGGTCCACAGGCTGTTGGCGGACTACAATAGTCTTTGTCCTCCTCAAAGTGCTGAGTGTCTGGCTTGTTATCTGGGGAACAACATTTCTGGATCCACATCCAGGTTGTTCCTGGGCTCCAGGATAGCAGAGACAGCTGGTACATTTTACAAAAGGGCAAAGTCTGATGGAATGTGGTCTGGATTCCCGGGGGTGGGAGGATGAGCTGAATTCCAGAGAAGCAAGAGACAGCACAATTGAGATGGTGTGAGAGAAATAGGGTGAAGATGGCTCCTCCTTAATAGTTCCCAGAGTCTTCTAGGGTGCTTTAGTTTGGCAAGATTCTGTCTGCAGGTGATGAATCTACTTAGAAGAATTGCAGCAGGGGGTTTAGGAGCCTGACTCAAATCCTACTTGTGCCTCCATCTGCACCTCTTTTATCTTTGATTTCAGGTTTTAATTTTCGCCCAGCAGAGCTATAAAGCTTTAGGACTGTCTACCAAAGCTGTGCTTCTCCTTCCATTAGCGGCAAGCTTGATCATCCAGCTGATGCTTCTGACGACTGTAAGCTTTTTCATGTACTCAGCTGCCTCCATCACCCCACCAACTTAGTCAGGGGTGAAATCCAGCAGGTTCTGACAGGTTCTGGAGAACCGGTAGCGGAAATTTTGAGTAGTTTGGAGAACCAGCAAATGCCACTTCTGGCTGGGAATGGAGATTTTGCAATATCCTTCCCCTGCCACACCCACCAAGCTACACCCACAGAACCGATAGTAAAAACAATTGAATTTCATCGCTGGACTTAGGGTGATGTACCCCAAAACAATACAACCAGCAGGGAGAAGTTCAAATTAGTGAAAACACGATAGCAAAAGCGAAGACCGGAATCATTTTAGCCTTGATGAAGAATTGTGGGTTCCTTTGTTTGATGATCTCTTGCGCTGAGATTTAAGAGCTGACCAGCTGTAGAGCTGATGCAATGAAGGTGAATCAGCATTAGTATTGCCAGTTGTAGACTGCGAAGGGGTCCACAAGAGTTTTTACCACTTTAAGAGGTGTTTATAAAGGCAGCCAGGAGAGGGCGTATTCTCTCTCCTTGTGTCTGGTATTCATGGCTGAGTTCTCCGTGTAGAGTTAAGAAGAAGATTGATTGCTTGTCAGGGATTTGCCAACCACGTATATTTCTGTACATGTTGTTCTGTCCCCCCACCTCACATAGGAAGACACATGAGCAAGCGCCGTTTACCAATAATTTATTTTTACAAGCCGACCTGAATCCCTTTAGTAGATAAAAGTGCTGGCAGCTACTTTCCGAATGCCAGCCAAGTTTATTATCGCTTCTAGAAACAGGAGTCAGTGTATCTGTAGTCCGCTGCTGGAGGAACCAAGAGTTCAACGAGTAGTCAGAAGTCATTCACAAAGTCCAAGCCTTAATTCCGAAAAATATCCCATCCGAAACTCACGATATGCAGTTTTTGTCCGTCACAGAGCCTGCAGAGCAACCCCACCCACTTTTATCCCCTGTGGGTTGTGGCTCAGTGACTCAGCAATCTCTGGCCCTTCCACACCTCTCCCTTTGCTGCGCACACCTCTCCCTCCGATGCTGCCTGGGATCAATCCAAGATTGATTTTCATCACTCCCTATTAGTGGGTGTTCCGACATGCCTTCCTCCTGGCCTTCAGCTGGAACCTGAGGCATTGCCAGAAAGGAGGGTCCTGGAGAGGGAGGCCTTGTCAGCTCCTCCCCATCACTTTCAGAGTCATCTTCCTCCGTGCGGACAGGCTCGGGAGCCGGAGTCACAACATATGTCTTGTACATAAACCACTGTTAAATGTCTAAGTCTCTGGGTGCTGTGTTTTGCTCCTAGGTTGTCTCAAAATAGTAGTCACACTGCAAATGCTGTGACACATTGGTTTGTGTTCTTGGCTGTCCATGGTCTTCTCAGCAGCTTTTCTCCAATATCCAGAACTGTCAATCCTCTTCTGCTTTGCTTTTTTTTCTAGATCTCCACCGTCGAGTCCTTGGGGCGGAAATTTCTCCTTTTGAGTGGCTTCTTGATGTGTAGCCTCTCAAATATTGCCCTAGTCTTCACTTTTCAGGTGGGTTAAATTCCTGCTCTCTGCACCAGGGCAACGTGAGTGCCCACCCACCCCCGTTAACCTCCCTGTGCTTTTTCTCCCACACAAATCTTCAGCCAGTTGAACTTGATGTAATGAATTTTACCCAGTTGGTCACAATTTCACCAATCTTTCCGTTCCACCCAGGTGTTCAATTGTGCCAAATCCATCTATTCTATCCAGTTTTGTCAATTGTACCAATTTCACCAATCCGTTAATTTCATCCAGTCAATCGATTACACCAATCCATTAATGTCACCAATCCATCAATTTCATCCAGTTGGTCAATTTCACCAATCTGTCAATTTCATCTAGTCGGTCAATTTCACCAATCTGTCAGTTTCATCCAGTCAATCGATTACACCAATCCATTAATGTCACCAATCCATCAATTTCATCCAGTCGGTCAATTTCACCAATCTGTCTGTTTCATCCAGTCAATCGATTACACCAATCCATTAATGTCACCAATCCCATCAATTTCATCCAGTCGGTCAATTTCGTAGAGTTCATGCCAGTTTTCTGTAGATGGGGTTTCCAAATCCTGTGGGAAATAAGAAGCTGGTTGAAAATGTGTACTCAGACTGTGGTGGGTGGGTGGGGGAGAGATACTGCTTTGATGGTCACCCCACAGGTGCTTCCTTCTTCCCCACAGATCCAGACCCCCAAATTGGCCTTCATCAGCCTTATTCTGATTATTGTCTACTTTATGGGCCACATAACAGGACCAGGTTTGTGATTGATGGGATGCGGAGTCTGGAAAAAGACCAAGAGAAGATTTTGTGGTTGTTGTTGTTTTATATCTATCTATCTATCTATCTATCTATCTATCTATCTATCTATCTATCTATCTATCTATCTATCTATCTATCTATCTATCTATCTATCTATCTATCTATCTATCTATCTATCTACACACACACACACACACATACATATATGTATATAAGACCACTCCTCTTCTCTCCATCCAGCTTCCATTCTTCTCCTGATTATCGGTGAATTGTTCCTCCAGTCGTCCCGAGCGTCTGCATATGTGCTTGCAGGATTCATCAGTTGGGGAACCAATTTTGTCTCAGCGATACTGTTTCTTCTGACTAATGTAAGGCAGGGGTCCCAAGCCCCCAGGCCAGTAGTGGGTTTCAATTTACTTGGCTACTGGTTCGCTTGTGATCGGATACGATGCTTCTGCGCATGTGCAGAAAATGTCTGGGTGGGCGGACCCTCCCACCACCGCTGTTGCCAGTTCACCTGACCCGGGGCGAACTGGTAGCAACCCACCACTGCCCCAGGCCTATTTGCAACTGGGCCGCTCGAGCAGCAAGTTGCTATATCTGCAACCCAAGCGCAGCTTGAATTGCCCAAGCAGTGGGCTATCCATGTGTGTGCACTGACGCGTCGCTTGCACAAGTGGAGCTGCGCACATGTGTGCGGGCCAGCCCGCAGCTCACATGGCCCAGTTCCCCTCCCCCACCCCCGCCAGTCCACCAAGCTGCAAAGTTTGGCCACTGCTGACCTAAGGGACTTTTAATCCCTTTGGAAGTTTAAAAAGTAAAGAAGATATATTGAAGAAATAGAAATAGCAATAGCGCTTAGAGTTATATACTGCTTTACGGTGCTTTACAGCCCTCTCTAAGCAGTTTACAGAGTCAGCCTCTTGCCCCTAATAATCTGGGTCCTCATTTTACCGACCTCGGAAGGATGGGAGGCTAAGTCAACTTTGAGTCAGTTGGTCAGGATCGAACTGCTGGCAGTGGGCAGAGTTAGCCTGCAATACTGCATTCTAACCACTGGGAGGGAGGGAGGAGGGAAGGAAGAAAGGAAGGAAGGAAGGGAGGGAGGAAGGAAGGAAGGAAGGAAGGAAGGAAGGAAGGAAGGAAGGAAGGAAGGAAGGAAGGAAGGAAGGAAGGAAGGGAGGGAGGAAAAAAGGAAGGAGTAGCAGTAAAGACTTATATACCACTTCACAGTGCTTTACAGCCCTCTCCTCTAAGCAGTTTACAGAGTCAGCATATTTGCCCCCAACAATCTGGGTCCTCATTTTACCCACCTCGGAAGGACGGAAGGCTGAATCAACCTTCAGCCTGGTGAGATTTGAACTGCCAAACTACAGGCAGCCGGCAGTCAGCAGAAGTAGAATGCAGTATTGCACTCTAACCACCGCGCCACCATTTTAAATACTTAAAAACTTTTTTCCGGTATGAAGGTGACTGTACCATGGAATTCTGTGTGTGTCATGGCCCTGCTGAGTTCGCGCTCAGTATTTCTTAATTTTTGTTTCTGTCTCTAGTCCTACCTCGGATCCTACTATTTACTCCTTTACTGGCCTTTTATCAGCCTCACCTATATTTACATTTTCCGAGTTGTCCCAGAAACAAGCGGCAAGACATTTCAAGAGATCCAGGAGAACATGGCGTCCTGCACTTCCAAAAATGCTAGAAAAATAATAGCTGAATAGAAACAGGAAATCTCAATTGTTTTCAAAACTGATCTGGAATTTAAAAAATGAAATAAATCCGAAGCTCTCTGCAAGCTGGGTGAATTTATTTGTTGTTGTTTTTTTTTTAAGTGTACAACGCTACAGGGTAGTTTGAAAAAAGATCAGGTTGTAAGCTTAACAGAGATGTTGTAAGCAGAGATGTTGGGGATGTCAGCCCTGCGAGGTAGGCCAAAGCAGAAAATCAACCCTGCAGGAAGGTTAAAAAAAAAGTCCATTGTTGAGATTAGCTATAGAAACAATATCTGATTGTGCGTTATCTCCTGTTTTTCTGATGCACCACTGAACCAGGAAGTCACTTCTATCGATCCAGTAGCAATGGCGGCAGGTGGTTCGGAGAATCGGTAGCAAAAATCCCTGCCTCCCCCCATGCCCAGCTGAGCCACGCTATCATCAGAGGGTGTTTTTTTTTACTTTTAAAAGTATTTTTTTCTTCAGCTGAAAAAATGCTTTTAAAAGTAAAAAAAACACCTCCAATGGTTGCGCAGCTCAGCTGGGATCATCAGAGCCTTTTAAAAGCATTTTTTACAACCTCTTCAGCCAAAGAGGTTGTAGAAAAAATGCTTTTAAAAGTTAAAAAAGTTGGCCACGCTCACCCAGTCACATTACACCCCCCAAGCCACGCCCACAGAACCAATAGTAACAAATTTTACATTTCACCAGTGAACAGAACGTTCTGAAATCCGGTTCATGCCGGCATCTTTGTTAGAAATTCTGTTTTATATAAAGCAACACAGAGCAAATACAGAGTACAGTCACCATGTGCTTTACTGCTCAACTATACTACTGTAAGAGGAAAGTCAACTTAAAACAGAAGAGTATAGAGTATATACCACAGATCCAAACTTGCAAATACTGCCATCTACTAGCTAAACACTATTGTAGTTGTTGCATAAAAATACATTCCAACAATGAATTCCAACAATCTTTGAGGACGCGTACCCTGAGAATGGAATTTCACCAGCCTACCTCAACGTTTCCCAAAACTTGTCGGCAGTGCTGGATTGAGGACACACGGGTGGACTATGTGGGGAGGGATGGGGCAAATAATGGGATAGTTTTGTATCGATACGTGGGAACTTCAGATTCTGCCTGACTCTATTGCAATCAATATCTCTTAGGAAAAGTAACTTTTCACTTCAAGCGAACGGAGTTGATAGTTTTTCTTTCCTAGGAGATGAAACTGGGGCAGGTCTGACAGTTATTTACCAATGAGCACATTGAATAAGCAGGCACAGGACTACCTCCTGAGACTCCAGGACCCCATCTCAGATTGTTGAAATTACCGACTTACAAATTAGAAAAAGCGACAATACTCAAAAATTGCTACAACATGGAGGCCTGAAGGAAGGACAAAAGTAACGTTTTGGGGGGGGAAAACCCTTCCTTCTACCCCATCCTGGCCCAAATCAAAATATGTCACCCAAACACAAGTTTACTGAATAAGGTGTAAAGTTCCCCACCAAAACAGAGTTCTTGTTCAAACTCGATTCCTGTTACAAAAAAGGCATTTAACGGGGTCAGTGAAAGCCACGGGAAATTCTTTTTTCCAGTCTTTGTGTTTCTATACATTTATTTGTTTTAGCGACAAGAATAAAATGTGAAACCGGGGGAAAAAAAACATACATTGAAAGTTTGCATAGGGGCTGCTGGGATGTCGGCTGACTTTACGTTCCGTATGGAAATGTATGCAAATCAGCTCCTAACTGCCAACCGCTTCTCCCGGAATGTTCCCGCCTCCTTTCCCCGATTGGCTCCATCCGCTGTTCCAGCGTTCCTTAGAAACAAAAGACGGCTGAGCAGATCCAGCTTGCCCCTCTTCACACCATGGCACGCAAAAAATCTCAGTGCGTTTGTATTTATATTTTCTTCTCTTTTTTTTTTCCCCCAGCCTTAAATGCCAAATCTGGAGACTGGCATTCTCCAAAGAGGCTGGCAGACGTGCAGTGTAAGACTGAGAGGGTGCCAACCAATTAGGCGGAATTTGTATGAAAATAAATAAGTTAGGAATTAAACGCGAAGCTCTCAACCCGACGTTCAGGGGAAAAAAGATGGGGAAAAGCTTTCGTTTATGTCTGCCCCCTTCCCTCTAATTTCCTTTTTTTGAGAAACGTTGCTCATCAGTGGCAATGGGCTTTATATGGAGCCTCCCTGATCTGCAGCAGTCTACCTTTCATCTGGAGCCATCCAGGGAGCACAGGTTGCTGAAGCTCCCTGGCTGGTTTCCGGAGGGAGAAATGCTCGCAAATATGGTGGAAGAACAAACGAGGGGATAGATTATTATTATTTTTTGCTTGTTTCCTTTTTTTTTTTCCAATCAGGGTTCCTTTTCCCAGAAGGACGGATGTCAAAAAGGACTCGATACCGGGAATTCGAACTTATGTGAGTTTGGCGAATCGGATAAGTTGTGGTGTGACCAAGATGGTTGTTCTCTTGATCGGTTGTTATATCAGCCTTTGGCGCAAGGCAGGGCGGAGATCGGGGCTCACCCGAAAGTGACACGATTAAAAATTATTTCTAAAGGAGATTTTCGGTTGCTCCAGAATATATTTTTACGGCAGCAACCTCGGCGCCTCCGTGAAGCCCACAAGTCAGACCGAATGTGAAAACCATGTTGCCTTTTTAAAAAGAAGAAACGTGGCTTACACCATTGCAGTAACCATTGTTTGTTTTCCTTCTGTTCAAGCTGACCACCACGTTGATTATTTCGATGTTGGTTTCGTATCTCGGGCATTTTCAATATGGCTACACTCTCTTGCTGGTGCATCACCCAGCTTCGGTAAGTGTCACCAAGTGAATGAATCAGGGTTTGTCTGGCATGGGGAGCCCCGATTATAAACCCCTGGCCTCAGGTCTCTCTCTTAACCCTGTTGGAAAGTTTTGGGTGAACCCAGGTAGCGTGGCACCTCAGCTGAGGTTTCGCCATTTTTCATTAAGCATATAACATACAAAGGAGAAAAAAAATCTTAGTGATGGGAAGGTAGGAAAAGAAAAGAGATAGCATGAAAAAAGGAGGAATAAGAGGGTGGGGGGAAAGTACCATAAAATACAAACCAATAGCCTCAATATTTTATGGCCCCAACTTAAGTACTGTGTCAAAAATGTGTGTATGTGGGTATATGCATAATGGTTGTCTTTTGAGAGCTGAACGCAACGAAATTTCATTTTAATGTATGCTGATTAGTGTACATTTAAAGTGGCAATAAAGTTTATTATTCGATTCAATTTGATTCGATTCGTTCTGTATCCTGTCCTATCCTGTCCTGTCCTGTCCTATCCTATCCTGTCCTGTCCTGTCCTGTCCTGCCTATTCTATTCTATTCTATTCTATTCTATTCTATTCTATTCTATTCTATTCTATTCTATTCTATTCTATTCTATATCCTCTCCTCTCCTCTCCTCTCCTCTGTTCTGTTCTCTTCTCTTCTCTTCTCTTCTCTTCTCTTCTCTTCTCTTCTATTCTTTTCATTCTTTTCATTCTATTGTATTCTATATTCATTCTGTTCTGTTCTGTTCTGTCCTGTCCTATTTGCCAGTTCCGCTCATGCACCCAGCCTCAAAAACGTGCCTAAATAGGATAACATAGAGCTGGGGCGGGCCCATCCATGATTTCTGCCACCGGTTCGCCCAAACTGGTCCGAACCACTGCTGAATACTGCCCACATCTTAAATTTAATTTCTGGCTGATCCAAAAATGGGGAAACCCTTCTTTGCTTCCTCAGTTTGCTCATTTTTACCATTTTTCTCCCCTAAGCTCCTCGTCTCCAACCTGACAAAGGAAGAAGCGAAGAGCTTGAAGAACTTCTGGTTCATCCTATCGCCTGCGGTCATATTCTTCCCAATAGGAGGGGTGACCGGCATTGCGTTGTTCGCAAACCTGGTGGACAGATACGGCAGGTAAGAGGAGCGGTGAAACGATTTGGGGAGGGGAGGTCGCTTCCAATTTCTCCATACCATAGACTGAAGCAAATGTTACCCGGAGATCTCCTGGTGGTCTCTTTTCCAGGCGACACCCTGTACTGTAAAGGTAGTCCTCGGCTTATGCCCACAATTGAGCCTCAAATTTCTGTCACCAAGTGAGACAGTTATTAAGAGAATTTTGCTCCGTTTTACAACCTTCCGTGCCACAATGGCAGTTAAGTGAATCTGGGTTTCCCCCCCCCACCCATGGACTTTGTTAAATGAAACAATTGAGTTTCGCCCCGTTTCCTTGCTACAGCTATTAAGTGAATTGCCGCAGTTGTTCAAACTGGTCACCCGGTTGTTAAGTGAATCAGGCTTCCCCCCATTGACTTTGCTCGTCGGAAGGTCACAAAAGGGAATCACGTGACCCCCCTCCCCCACCCCCAGGACACTGCGACCGTCATAAATAGGAGCCAAGCGTCTGAATTTTGATTACATGAACGCGGGGGTGGGGGCTGAATGTGAAACACATAAGTCATTTTTTCCCCAGTACCGTTGTAACTTCAAACTGTTGTATGCCGAAGGCTACCTGCATTTATCCATTAAATGAGGTTGCCGATACCTGTTGTGTCTTGCCCGCTCTCACCTCAGCCGGGGTCTTCTTATCTGCTTCCGAACACGGAAGAAGAAATACCTCCAGCCCCCAGCTCTGGCTCCATGCCCAGGCAAACGGAGCAACTAGACCCCTCCCCCTCCTCCACAGCATGTGAGCCTGAGGAAGGTTTATTACCAACAGCTGCCGACTGGAGTGACCCTCGCGTCAGAAGACTTGATAGGCGGAGGCAACAGAAGGAAGGGAGGGGCAGGCTTGGATAAGTGCTGAGTCATGGAGCCACACCCCATGGCCTATATAAAGGACCTGCTTTCTGGCAGTCTCTGAGTCAGGCAAAGTCTAAACATATCTTGCTGAAGTCACTTTCTGGTCTCCTGCCTGCCTTGAGGACTTTGCTAGGACTTTGGCAGAGCTGCAGAGGCACGCCTGATTCGGATTTCCCTGACCCGGCCGTCAGCGGAGGAGTGGGACACGACAATACCTTTTTGCACCTGCCTCTTCCTTCCCCCCCCCACTCACTTTTCCTTTTGCAGGAAACACCTCTTGCTGTTCAATAACACCTTGGCTTTCTTCGCCTCGATTTTTCTCTGCGTTTCCAATAGCATCCAGCTCTTCAATTTCACCTTGTTTGCCAATTACTTGATTGGGATATCTTCGGGTGAGTTGAGCTCCGAGACCTTCGGGGAATCGGTCCCGGGAATCGGTCTCTGGGATTGGTTTGTTGATATATTTGCCATGACCACTCGGGGGTTCTGAAGAGGCCGGCTGCTTTCTCTGAGATCTGGCTCTTCAGCAGCGTAGCTAATAGTACCGTGATGGCGTACCTATGGCACAGGTGGCACGCGGAGCCATATCTGTGGGCATGTGAGCATTGCCCTAGCTCAGCTCCAGTAAGCATGTGCACGCCGGCCAGTTGATTTTCGGGCCTTCCGGGCCCACCGGAAGTTGGAAAACGGGCTGTTTCTGGCCTCCAGAGGACCTCCGGGGTGGTGGGGAAGGCCGTTTTCACCCTCCCCAGGCCCCAAGGAAGTCTCTGGAGCCTGTGGAGGGTGAAAAATGGGCCTACCGGGCCCACTGTGCTATTGTGTGCCAAAAGTGGGGGGAGCACAGGGTGTGTGTGTGTCGCGCACACATGTGTGGGGTGGGTGGGGCTCATTGAATTATGGGTGACCCCCCCTCGTGTGACCCCTGCTTTTGGCACGCGACGGCGAAAAGGTTAGCCATCGCTGTAATAGTAGATCAAGCAGACAGGTTCTGACCCAGCTCCCCGAACACAACAAACCCTCTGTCGTTAAATCAATGATTCCTTTATTAGGAGCGCCGGCGGCCTCCGCAAAAAGATTCTCTGTCACCACAGGCTAACAAGTCTGTCCAGCCAGGAAATGAATAGTTGTCTGCCACATCAATTCATCTCTGCCCCTGCCTTAAATTCCCAGAGCTAGGGTGGGGCTTCCCTAGCAGCGGTGGCTCTTCCGTTCCAAGGACCGGCCCATAGATTTCCACTGCTCTCCTCTCCTCTGCCGTCTGCACATCCATGAGTTAGGCACGGGACCCAGCTGTTCCTCTTCTTCCTCATCAGCCACTTCCAGACCTGGGGGCTGTTGACTCTCCATCTGAGGGCTGACGCCTCCGCCTCTGTCTCTCTCTCTCTCTCTGCCAGCTCCACTCCCTCTCCCCCCCTCGCAGTTCCCAGGTTGCCTTGATGCTGACCCTGACTCCCACGCCTCCTCCTCCTCCTCCCCTGATTTAGCTGCAGGAGCAGCCGACGGGCCACAACAAGACCCCTCATCACTGTTCAATTTCCTTGTTCGACTTAGGGATCTTTTCCTGCTGTGTTCCGCTGTATCTATTAGAGGTCTCTCCCACCCCTATAAGAGGGTCGATGACTACAACCTCAGCCCTCTTCTTCAGCCTTGGCTTATTGTTAGGCCATATGCTAGGACTTCCGCAGATTTTGGGGAACAAAGAAGGTACGTGCATGGACGGAATCGTCATTGCGACAAATCTTTGCGGGAGCCAGAATAACCCTCTCGCAGCAGCCTGCAAATCCTGGGCCCCGCTAGCACTTTTCTGCCCAAGCGGCATGTCATAATGGGAAAGGCAGAAAGGGCAGAAAGAGGAAAAGGGGGGGAAAAAACCCCACCAAGAATATCAGGCATAGATTCTAAAAAAAAACACCAGCAGAATGTGGAAGATGACCAGGCTGAGCCTGAGGGAGGGATCAAATGCTCCATAAGCCACGAGTCCCTGCACGCCCACAAAAGTTCTAAACCAGCCCATCTTGAATGCCTCCCTTTTAACCTACGCATTTCCCTTGGCTGTTAGTTAGTCAGATTCTTGTAGAGAGCTTCCCTTGACTGTTAGTTGGTCAGATTCTTGTAGAGAGCTTAAGCTTGCAAATAAGCCCGCCTGCACTTCCTGATTTCTCCAGCGCTTTAAGCTGTCCATCCAAAATGCCTTTTTCGCCCCCCCACCCTCCCTCTTCTCCGTTCCTTCACAGGTTTTCCGTTGATGGCTGTTGTACTAGGTGTTGTTGCTACCATTTGCATTTTGCTTCTCCTGGTCTGTCCGGAAAGTCCTCGCTTTATTTTTATTCAGAAGAATAACGAAACCATGGCAAGAGAAGGTAAAGAGGGTCATTAGCAAAGGCCTCCTGGATGGATCGCAAAATGTGAACTCCCGGCTGGATTGCAGAGAGCCGATATTCTTTCCCTACTGTTGTACGATGCTAATTTAGTTTTTGTCTCTGTGTTCACAGTCTTTCCCTCTTTCCCACCAGTTTTAAGAAGCTTGAGGACTCAAGAGGATGTGGGTAATGAGATCCGGGAACTGCAGGAAGAAGATTTTTACGAAGTCATGGCCAATGAGAAAAAGATGACCCTCAGGAAATTTTTACGTGTTCAGAAATTCCGATGGCCCATAGTCACCGTCATCGTGTTGATGGCCGGAAGTCAGCTTTCGGGCATCAATGGGGTAGGGGGGCAAAACTTTCCAAATCCTTATTTAACAATTTAACAATCAGTTCTCTGCCCTAATGACCAGCTGGGTAGGCGTGGCTCGGTGGTCATGTGACTGTGTGGGCATGGCCAACTCAACATCACTCACGTCGATGGGCGCTTCGCCTTAGCTGTTACAATGTAATAAGGGTTAAACCAGAGAGGCAATTTCTGTAAACTGGGTGATAAAGATGAGGCTAGAAATACCACCAGAATGTCAACTTCCTGCCTTCCTTACAGGATTAGCCCTGTAAAGCGGAAAAAAACCAAGATAAGATTTCTTCCAACAACCGGTTCTCCGAACTGCTTAGAAAGTTAACAGCTGGTTCTCCTGAATAGGTGTGAACTGGCTGAATCCCACCACCGATCCCAGGGTTTGTTTCAGAGGTGGGCTTCAGCAGGTTCCGACCGGTTCTGGAAAACAGCGGAAATTTTGAGTAGTTCGGAGAACCGGTAGTAAAAATTCTGACTGGCCCTGCCCCCAACTATTCTCTACCTCCCGAGTCCCAGCTGATTGGGAGGAAATAGCTCCCAATCCGGATAGCTCAGGCTGGTAAGGCCTGTTATTATTTGTGTTATTAACACAAAGCCTGCAATTACTGCAGGTTCAAGCCCGGCCCAAGGTTGACTCAGCCTTCCATCCTTTATAAGGTAGGTAAAATGAGGACCCAGATTGTTGGGGGGGCAATAAGTTGACTTTGTAAAAATATACAAATAGAATGAGACTATTGCCTTATACACTGTAAGCCGCCCTGAGTCTTCGGAGAAGGGCGGGGTATAATTGTAAACAAAAAATAAAATAAATAAAAAATGGGGATTTTGCAGTATCCTTCCCCTGCCGTGCCCACCAAGCTATGCCACGCCCACCAAGCCATGCCCACAGAACCGGTAGTAAAAAAAATTTGAAACCCACCACTGGTGGCTTATTCACACCAGAAATAATGTCGTCTCCTCACTTTGTCGAGTTCCTTTCTCTTTTAAGGGCAGTGGACAGAAACCCCAAATCGCCTTCTTTCTCTTTTCCCTCCCCTCCTCTCCCCCCCCAAAAAAATTGTTTTCCAGTGTCATCTTCATCACAACTTTTCTTTTTCATCTGGACTACAGATGTTCTTTTACATCCAGAAAGTCTACACAACGATGGGGCTATCCAAGTCTATCTCAGATATCATTTCTTCAAGCATCCATCTCATCATCATCATTACCGTCGTGGTCACGGTAAGCTGCTCGCTTTTCCAGCTGACTTTGCGGCAAAAAGTCAGGGCAAAACGTGTGTGTGTGTGTGTGTGTGTGTGTGTGTGTCCCACGCCCCCCAGGCCCCCTGCATTAAAAATAAAATAAAATAAATCCAGACATTTTGGTCGCCGAACGAGTCTAAAGAACAGGAGATAAGAGCTTATTTGGAGGAACGGCTCCGTTTGGCAGAGACAACCATAACAGGGAAACAAAATTGGAAGGGACCTTGGAGGTCTTCTAGTCCAACCCCCTGCTTAGGCAAGAAACCCTACAGCACTTCAGACAAAAGGTTATCCAACATCTTCTTAAAAACTTCCAGTGTTGAAGCATTCACAACTTCTGGAGGCAAGTTGTTCCACTGATTAGTTGTTCTCACTGTCAGGAATTTTCTCCTCTTCTAGGTTGTTTCTCTTCTTGACTAGTTTCCACCCGTTGCTTCTTGTCTTGCCTTCAGGTGCTTTGGAAAATAGCTTGACTCCCTCTTCTTTGGGGCAGCCCCTGAGATATTGGAAAACTGCTATCATGTCTCCCCTAATCCTTCTTTTCTAGACATACCCAGTTCCTGCAACCATTCTTCGTATGTTTTAGCCTCCAGTCCCCTTGTCATTTTCTAGTGGCAGCAGATCCTGAACATATTCTCTTACAAGAAATAAAGAATAGATAACTCTGGGTTTTTTGGGGGGGGGAGGTTGGGGGTGGTTTCTGCCGTGGGAGCCTTGACAGTGGTGGGATTCAGCCAGTTCGCACCACTTCCGGGAGAAACGGTTGTTAACTTTCTGAGCAGTCTAGTAAACTGGTTGTTGGAAGACAGGGCAGAGAACCAACCTAACATTGACATCCTTCAGTCTCAAAAGACTACCGTATCGTGCTCTGGAAGCAGCATCTAGCGTGGCTAAAAAGGCCAATTCGAGAGCGGCAATCCCTTCCACACTGAGGGCAGATACATTCTGTCCCCTGCCCAGCCCCCCAGATTTCGCTGGGTTCGGGACTGCCTCTTTGCCTCAGCCTGCCGAACAAATGTGTCCTCGAATTGGAGAAGGCCATGCTGCGTCTTTAGCCTCCAAGATGAACAATCGGCAGAAAACCAGTTTTTAAATTACTTGAATCCCACCACTGGGCCTTGGAGGGAAAAGCCACCACAGGGTGCTGGGAATCAGCCAGCCGCACCAGAGCCTAGGGCTCTGGTCCCCATTGCCTTGCCCTTGAGATCCCACCATATCTCTGTTTCCCCCCTAGATCAATTTGGTCGAGAAGTGGGGCCGCCGAGTTCCACTAATCATGGGTTTCATGATCTGTAGCATGACCTGCATCCTGCTAACCTTCACGCTGGAATTCCAGGTACGACAGCTCCCTGCTTCCTGTGTGGATCTCCCCCTTTGCTCTTCTTCCTGAGCCTCCTGTTGTGACCCAGGCCCAAGTAGGTAGTAGGAAACTCTGGCAGCTCTTCTCATGAGTGCATTAGGAACAGGCTCCTCCTGTTCCTCTGCCTCACTACTATCAGTCTCTGGAGGCTCTGGAGTCCGCACCTCACTCCCCGATGGCCCTGGCCTCACCTCAGCCTCATCGCTGTCTGATTCTGTTGCCAGCTCCGCAGGCAGCTGGCGGACCACAACACCCCCACCCACCCTTTGCTGGGAGGGTGCAGTCGGTGGGAGCCGACCCGAAGCTTAGAGAAAGCTGGGTGCCGGCGCAGGAAGAAGGGGGTCTCCTTCCCAAAACTATCTGACTCCCTGTCTTTTATTCTTTCCACAGGAGGAGAACTATATATTGTCTTTCCTAAGCCTGGTTTTCATTATTATCTTTTTAATCGGACATATGCTAGGACCAGGTAGGCGAACGGGCTGCACCGCGCCGAACCTTTGCTAGAAACCCCAGGCAGCCATGAGGTCTGCAAAACCAACAAATGAACAAGACCCGGTCTGCCATGGGGAAGCTACCTCAAACTGGAAGGGACCTCGAAGGTCTTCTAGTCTAACCCGTTGAAGGCAGGAGACCTTATCCCATCCTGGTCACGTCCTTCCTTTTCCTTCCTTCCCCCCCCCCCCAGGTCCCATCCGTTTAGTCATTCTGGGAGAGCTTTTCTTGCAGTCGTCCCGTGCCTCGGCTTTTACCATAGGGTACTCTGCCTTGTGGTTTATTCGCTTTGTCTCCGGAATGATCCTGATCCAGCTGGAGGTGAGTCATCAGACAAACCAGGGTGGGTGGGGGGTGGATGGGTTGCACCTTTACAAGATCCTTGGACGGCCTTTGGGAACCTCCGCTCTCCGAAATCTCCCGCGGGGTCTTCAGAGTCGCGATTCTGGGTTGCAATCCCCTGGCGGGCGGATGGCACCTATTTGAGGGCTTAGATATAGACCAGGTTCACCCCAGAGCAGCGGTTACCAACTGGTAGTCCACGGACCACTGGCGGTCCATGAGAAAATTTTGGTGGTCTGTGGAAAAATTATTTGCATTTTTATGTTGCATTAAATCAGGGGTCCTCAAACTATGGCCCCCTGGGATGGATATGTGTAATGAATGTTTGTGTTGCTGCAGAGAATCTCCCCCCCTTCTGGGTCTTTTTGTGTGGGTCAGAGGGGGGGCAGAAATTCTGATTTGCGGTCTGCTTCAGCCTCCTGGTGCGGGGCTTTGGGTGAAGGCTGGAGGGAAACACCACTGGTGGTGAAGAGCCGGAGGGCCTTGTTTCAATGAGACTGCCTCATGGCCTGGAACTGGCTGACCATCTCAGCCCGCTGAGCCTCCAAGTGCCAGTACCTGGCCTTGCACTCCTGCAAGTCTTCCCTCTGCTTGGAAAGCCTATATTCCTAGTCCTCAGTGAGGTGCTTCTACTGAGCCTCCTTCTCACTCAATCCAATTTGAACTGAGCCAGCTGTTTTGCCAACTCTTTCTCCTGGTGGCTGCTTAGCTCCAACAATTCCTTCCTGTTGGGCCCATAAGGAGCCCAGGCAGGGAGGCGAGAAGTGGCTGGGAGGGGACGGGTGAGTAGAGGCCGGCGAGGCGCCCCTCGACCTGAGTGAGATCAAGTTGGCCCCGCCCACTCAGTCAAATGACCACCTCGCCACGCCCACCCAGCCGATCATTAGGCGGATCCTATTAGTGGTCCACAGGATTTAAAATTATGAATTTAGTGGTCCCTGAGGTCCGAAAGGTTGGGGACCCCTGCCCCAGCGGGAGGTTGTGAGCTGGGAATTTTAGAGGGGGGGAAAACGAAGAATCAGATGGGATCGACCCAAGCAGATTTGTTCAATGGGCGTTTGCTATCAAGCCGAGTTAAAAAAAAAATTTGATGTGAGCAGGAGCTGAATTTCAGCCAGGAACAGAGGCAGTATTCAGCCGGTTTAGACTGGTTCGCCCAAACCGGTAGCGGAAATCACGGGTGGGCCCACTCACCCCCCCCCCATCTGCCCCAGCTCTATGCCATCCTATTTAGGTACGTTTTTGAAGCCGGGCGCATGCGCGGAAGGCAGGCACAAAGCGAGGCTGTGCGTGCGGGGGCGAACCGGTAGTAACGTAATGTGAAACCCACCACTGAACGGGAAGCGAGTTTTGAAATCTCGTCGAGTTTTAAAAAACGATGACGCTTGTGTCATTTTGCTCCCTTTCCTAGTTACTCCTGGGTCCTTACTCTCTGCTGGTCTACTGGCCCTTCTGCGTGTTCACCTTCATTTACCTTTTCAAGATGCTCCCCGAAACCAGAGGCAAAACCTTTGTGGAGATCCAATTATCCAAAATCGAAGAATAGTGAAACCAAAGAACGCAACGGAATCCACTGAAAAGGAACGATGGCTGGTTGACAAACAGCGGCCCGCGGGATGCTGTGTTGCGACCTCTCCGTGTGTGTCATCCGCTGTGTTGGTTTTTTTTTTTGAAGGGGGGAGGGGGGGAGAAATTACATATAGGTCTCTTACACACACACACACACACACACACACACACACACCCGGATCTCAGCTCTTCCGTTCCACCAGGATACGCAAACCAAGAATTTGGCACTCTGTATTTTAAACCTCTGCAGATTTTTCTGGGATTACCCGCTCAAACTCAAATAGATCTCTGCGGAAGATGAGTCCTGTGGATCGGGACACTGCTAGATGTGCCTCGGGCGATTTCACAAAATGGCTCCCAAGGAGGGGAGTGGCCAGGGGAGGAAGAGCCACACCTTATTTGTGCAAACATCCCTTGATTTCACAACCCAAATCTTTGTTTGCAGGCTCACTTTGAGACCCTCAGTACCGCTAGCAATAAAGACGTTGGGCCCATTTTCTGTTGTGTGGTCCTTCCTTTCAGCTCTTTATTATTATTATTACTATTATTAATTTTTTAGAAGCAACAGTCACAAAAGTGGTGGAGAATATTGCTGTGCAAGGAAACACTTTAAAAAAACGTTCTTGAAACAAAACACAGAAATCAGGAGTAATATGGAGGACCTAAATAGGACAGCATGCAAGGAAATGCGAGGAGAAAACCCAGGGGTGGACTGCAAGGGGTTCGCAGGGGTTCGGGAGAACCTCTAGCTAAGATTCTGTGCAATTTGGAGAACGCACAAATCCCACTCCTGGCTGGCCCCGCTCACCCCTCCCCTCCCAGGAGTCCCCACGCGGCCCATTTTGGATGCAGGTAAGTGCAGGGCACGTGCAGAGGCTCGGGGAGGGCAAAAAACGGGCCTACCAGAAATTTGAGAAGCCCGTTTCTGGCCTCCAGAGCCTGGGGAGGCCGTTTTTGCCCTCCCGGAGGCTCAAGAAAAGCCTCCGGAGCCTGGGGAGGGCAAAAACACCACCACCTCCCCCCACACTGGTGTTCAGGAGGCCGACTAGGCCACGCCCACCACGGCCACGCCCACCCGGCCACCGGGCAGAGAACCCCTTGCTAAATTTTTTGAAGCCCACCCCTGTGGAAAGCCACCGATGATCTATAGGTAGTCCTCGACTTACAACAGTTCATTTAGTGACCGTTCAAAGTTACCGTAAAGTTATTAACATTAATAATTTATTGCCACACTAACATTAAGCACAGAGGGACACGGTGGCTCAGGGGCTAGGACGTTGAGCTTGTCGATCGAAAGGTCGGCAGCTCAGCGGTTCGAATCCCTAGTGCTGCCATGTAACGGGGTGAGCTCCCGTTACTCGTCCCAGCTTCTGCCAACCTAGCAGTTTCGAAAGCCCGTAAAAATGCAAGTAGAAAAAATAGGGACCACCTTTGGTGGGAAGGGAACAGCGTTCCGTGGGCCTTTGGCGTTGAGTCATGCCGGCCACATGACCATGGAGACGTCTTCGGACAGCGCTGGCTCTTCAGCATTGAAACGGAGATGAGCACCGCCCCCTAGAGTCGGCAACGACTAGCACGTATGTGCGAGGGGAACCTTTACCTTTACCTTTAACATTAAGCACGGCATAAGTGTTGTCGAAAAGAATTTTAATTAATAATTGTGTGCCTTAAAAAAGGCCACATGGGGGCAGTGTTTTATGCATTCGTACTTCTTCTTCAGCATGGGAGCACTTTATTGAAATATTAATATTACTAGTAACGTTCATAACGATCAAAAATAATGTGAATAATAAATCCTTTGATCACTGCAACTCCGCAAATGGCCACGGGATGGCAGTATTCTATGCCTCGAACTGTCTGCTATGTTATTTTGAACAGCTCATTATAACATATTTTAGTTCGTTTTCTCCTGACTGTGCTGTTGTCCAGAACGGGGTCTGCCGAATGCAATATGAATATTAATAATAACATTAATATTGGTGAAATATTAAGTTAAATATTAAGTGCACAAAAGTGCCTACCGTTCCTGTCCAATTGTTTCCTTTCAATATATGTTCCTGTATATAATGTTGTGACAAAATAAATAAATAAATAAATAAAAATAACGTGAATAATAGATCTCAGAAAAGCCTAATAAATCCTTTGGCAGCTGCAACTCCGCCAATGGCCACGGGATGGCAGTGTTTTCCGTCATTGCAATCTTAATTTTGAACAGCTCGTTTTTTAACTCAGTTTGACGTGGTTTAGAATAGAATAGAATAGAATAGATTTTTTATTGGCCAAGTGTGATTGGACACACAAGGAATTTGTCTTGGTGCATATGCTCTCAGTGTACATAAAAGAAAAGATACGTTCATCAAGGTACAACATTTACAACACAATTGATGGTCAATATATCAATATAAATCATAAGGATTGCCAGCAACAAGTTATAGTCATACAGTCATAAATGGAAAGAGATTGGTGATGGGAACTATGAAACGATTAATAGTAGTGCAGATTCAGTAAATAGTTTGACAGTGTTGAGGGAATTATTTGTTTAGCAGAGTGATGGCCTTCGGGAAAAAACTGTTCTTGTGTCTAGTTGTTCTGGTGTGCAGTGCTCTATAGCATCATTTTGAGAGTAGGAGTTGAAACAGTTTATGTCCAGGATGCGAGGGGTCTGTAAATATTTTCCCAGCCCTCTTCTTGATTCGTGCAGTATACAGGTCCTCAATGGAAGGCAGGTTGGTAGCAATTATTTTTTCTGCAGTTCTAATTATCCTCTGAAGTCTGTGTTTTTCTTGTTGGGTTTAATTTGGTTTCCCGTGTCTGTTCGTGTTGTACAGCACGGGGGCTCTTTATTGCAATATTAATATTAATAATAACGTTAATAAGAGTGAAAATAACGTGAATAATAATCAGACGACAGAAACGAAGAATAAATCCATTGACGGCTGCAACTCCGCCAATGGCCACGGGATGGCAGTGTTTTTTCTACCATTGCAATCTTAATTTTGAACGGCTCGTTTTAACTCAGTTTGACGTGGTTTAATTTGCTTTCCCGTGTTGTTTAGCTTCTTGTTGAAATATTAATATCAATCATAACGTGAACACTGAAGAAAATAACGTGAATAATAAGCGAAATCTTTTGATTGGGGGGCTGCAATCCCCAAAATGGCCACGAGATGGCAGTTTTAGGTCTCCACCGCCTGCTATGTAGCTTTGAATGGCCCATTGAAACCCAAGTTTAACGACTTTTAACTCGGTTTCCACCACATCTGTGATCCTGGTTTCTTTCTCAATGTAGCCCCCTTCCTCTTTCCTGGTTTTGATGCAGAGGGGAGACCCAGGTTAAAAACAAAAAAAAACCCCAAGTTGAATTATAATTTAAGGTCATCATAGTACATAGTACATTTTTTAAAAATCGTGGCCAGAAGAAATGCGGCTGATGGCTCCAATGCCCATAATCCCCCCACCTGAGCATCAGCTGGGGTGGGATGTGGTGGTGGTGGGGGACGATGGCAGTTGGGATCCAAGTCAGGGACCCCTTTAGGGCGGCCAAACAGCCTTCCGTGTTATCTTGCACTTGGAATGTCCGTTACTGGAAATTACTGGACACTCCTCCTTGACTTTGTAGTGGCTGATTGGGGATGCTGGAAATTGCAGTCCCCCCCCCCAAAAAAAATCACCAATTTGGGGACTGCAATTTGGGGAGGAAGTTCACAGAGAGGAGTTTGAAAACTTTAACCAAGTTTTATCCCCCCCACTCCTTAATTTTTTGGGTCTGAAGTTTGAACCTGATTCAGAGAGATGGATCCAGATGACCGAACTGCTGTTTCGGGACGGGTAAGCCTGGAGCTTTTGCGGGGTAAAGTGAGCGGTCTCCCCCAGGGGGCTTCTGGGATACCGAAAGAAAAGGGGTTTTTTTTTAAATGGGGGTCCCATAAACCCAAGGCGAGGGGTTTCGTGGCTGAGGACGCAGCGAAGAAGAACTTTTGTAAGTCAAGGGTGGAGATGCTCTGGGCTTCTGTTGGGTCTTCTCCAGACTTTGGAAGATGGCAGCAAGCGTGGTTGGCCCTGCTTCACGTTCCCTTTCCCACATTTCCTTCATCCCTCCCTCAGGGTCTTTCCGATAATTGTGGTTGCTGTTGTTTTCTTCTCTTTCATTGATGGTCCTCTCTCCTTCTCCAGCTTTTCCTTCTCGTCCTCCATTTTCTCTTCCGGCTCTTCCTCCGCCATCTTCCATTGCCGCCGCCTCCTCCTCCTCCATTTCTCCATCTCCTCCTCCTCCTCCTCCATTTTCCTCTCCATGTCCTCCTCCTCCTCCTCTTCCTCAACCTGGTCTTCCTCCTGGTCCTCTTCTTGGACCGTTTCTTCCTCCTCCTCTTCCACCTCCTCCCTTCCCCCTCCTCCCCCTCCTCCGCTTTATCGTCACTCTTTTCCTTCTGATCCTCGGAGGAAGGTGAGTAGCATCCAACCTGGCAAGGGAGACCAGCAGGCCTCACCTGGGATGGGAGGCCACAAGTCTCAGAAACTGACCCCCATCCCCGCCCTGTGCCCTTCCTTCCTTCTTTCCCTCCCCAGATGCTCACTCGGCCCCTTGTCCTGGTGACCCTCATATCTGCCTTTGGCTCCTCGGTCCAGTACGGTTACAACGCCTTTGTCATCTTCTACCCAGCCCAGGTAAGCTCCCTCTCTTGTCCCGGGGGGAGTAGTAATATAATATATAGTATAGTATCGTATCGTATCGTATCGTATCGTATCGTATCGTATCGTATCGTATCGTATCGTATCGTATCGTATCGTATCGTATCGTATCGTATCGTATAGTATAGTATAGTATAGTATAGTATAGTATAGTATAGTATAGTATAGTATAGTATAGTACTGTATAATACTGTATAGTACAGTATAGTACAGTATTGTACAGTACAGTACAGTACAGTATAATACTGTATAGTACAGTATAGTACAGTATTGTACAGTACAGTACAGTACGGTACAGTATTGTATTGTATTGTATTGTATTGTATTGTATTGTATTGTATAGTATAGTACTGTATAGTACTGTATAGTACAGTATAGTACAGTATTGTACAGTATAGTATAGTATAGTATAGTATAGTATTGTATTGTATAGTATAGTATAGTATTTATATATATATATATATATATATAGTATAGTATAAAAGCCCCCCCCCCCCTCAACTGGTGTTGCTCTGCTTCTCCTCTTAGTACATCCAAAACTTTTACAATGAGACCTATCGGTTCAGGAACGTGATCAGCATCGACAACAGCTTGCTGAAGTTCCAGTGGGGTCTCACCATCGCCTTTTTCCCATTTGGGGGTTTTTGTGGGGCTCTCATAGCTGGACCTCTGGTGGACAGCATTGGCAGGTACTTCCTCCCTCCCTTGTCTCTCTTCTTCCTTCCTTCCATCGTTCCTTCGTTCCTTCGTTCCTTCGTTCCTTCGTTCCTTCGTTCCTTCCTTATCTTCCTATCTTCCTTCCTTCCTACCTACTTACCTTGTCTCTTCTGCCTTCCTTCCTTCCTTCCTTCCTTCCTTCCTTCCTTCCTTCCTTCCTTCCTTCCTTCCTTCCTTCCTTCCTTCCTTTCTTCCTTCCTTCCTACCTACCTTGCCTCCTCCTCCCTCCTTCCTTCTTTCCTTCCTTCCTTCCTTCCTTCCTTCCTTCCTTCCTTCCTTCCTTCCTTCCTATCTTCCTTATCTTTCTATCTTCCTTCCTCCATCTCTCTCTTTCCCTTCCTTCCTTCCTGCCTGCCTGCCTGCCTTCCTATCTTCCTTATCTTTCTATCTTCCTTCCTCCATCTCTCTCTTTCCCTTCCTTCCTTCCTGCCTGCCTGCCTGCCTTCCTATCTTCCTTATCTTCCTATCTTCCTTCCTCCATCTCTCTCTTTCCCTCCCTTCCTTCCTTCCTACCTACCTAGTCTCTTCTTCCTTCCTTCCTTCCCTCCCTCCTTCTTCCTTCCTTCCCTCCCTCCCTCCATTTTATCCTTCCCTCCCTCTCTTATTTCTCTCCATTTATTCCTCCCTCCCTCCCTCTTTCCCTCTTTTCTTTCCTTCCCCTCTCTTTTCTTGTCCCTTTTGTTTTCCAGGAAAACCACTCTCCTGGTCAATAACTTTTTGGCCATTATCGCGGCTGCCCTGGTGATTGCCACCAAACCGAGGCGTTCTCACGAACTCCTGATCTGTTCACGCTTCTTTGTGGGAATCTGTGCCGGTGAGTGACAGCCCAGATGTAGAAAGGGGCGCCCCCCCTCCCAAGGCTTCCTTGGGCTGCGTCTGCTTTCCCAACCCCACGCAAGAGCCCTTCGGACCCTCCTTCGATGGCCACGTCGAACGGTGAGGTATCCCTTCTCTCACCTCCCCAAAACAGGGATTGCCTTCAGCGTGGTCCCCATGTACCTGGCCGAGATCGCCCCCCAAAACCTGCGAGGGGCGCTCTGCACGGTGGCTGACCTTTTCATCACCTTTGGCAGTTTGTTGGCCGAAGCCATAGGCTTCCGCGATGTCCTTGGGACCGAAGAAGGTAAGGGAGGAAGAGAATATATCTCAAACTGGGACGATTCCAGTCCGTGATTCTGAGCAGGTCTACGTCTTCTCCAGGTTGGCCCATCTTGTTAAGCCTCGCTGGCATCCCCGCAGTGGTCCAATTACTGTTCCTCCCGTTTTTCCCCGAAAGTCCTCGATTTCTCCTGATTCAGAAGAAGAAGGAAGAAGAAGCCAGGCAGGGTAACGATTGACTGACTGACTGACTGACTGATCGATTATTGATTATTGATTGTGTCGAGTTCTTCTCAAGCCAGTTTTGACTTCCCAAGTCACTGGTCTCCATTGATCCCACACAGCTGAAGGAGGTGGCTTCAGATTAGAGATTGTCCACGTCTTAAATTTAAAAAGGGACGTGGTGGCTCAGTGGCTAAGACGCTGAGCTTGTCGATCGAAAGGTCGGCAGTTCAGAGGTTCAAATCCCTAGTGCCGCATCATGGGGTGAGCTCCCGTGACTTGTCCCTGCTTCTGCCAACCTAGCAGTTCAAAACGAGGTAAAAAAAAAAATGCAAGGAGAAAAATAGGGATCGCCTTTGGTGGGAAGGTAACAGCGTTCCGTGCGCCTTTGGCATTTAGTCACATGACCATGGAGACATCTTTGGACAGCGCTGGCTCTTCGGTTTTAAAATGGGGATGAGCACTGCCCCCTAGAGTCGGGAACAACTAGCACGTATGTGCAAGGGGAACTTTTACCTTTTACATCTTAAGTTTGCTTTTCTTCAGCCTTACAAGGAAACGGGCCTTGTAGGAACCGAGGAGGCGGCCTTGGGCTTTGATTTGGGGGCTGGAGGTGATTTCAGGGGTCCTCTTTGCAAGGCAGGAATCAACCTTTTGGGGGGTTGGCAGATTGGGGTGGCCCAGCTCTCGGGAAGCTCTTGAGAAGCAGATGGAGCTTCTGCAAAGAACGAAGCAATGGACCTCATGGTTCCAGGATCTCCCTAAAAATCCTGCAAACCTTTTGCGTGTATTTGCCGGGTTTTCTCTAACGTTAGTGGTTTTGGAAAAGATGGCGATGGGGTGGGTAGAAGGGACACTCCAGAGCAAGGGTGGGGCTGCTGGGGGTTCGCAGGGGTTCGGGAGAACCTCTAGCTAAGATTCTGTGCAGTTTGGAGAACCCACAAATCCCACTCCTCGCTGGCCCTGCCCGCCCACCCCTCCCCTCCTAGGAGTCCCCACACAGCCCATTTTGGATGCGGGTAAGTGCAAGGCAAGTGCGGAGGCTCAGGGAGGGTGAAAAATGGGGCTACCAGAAGTTCGGGAAGGCCAGAAACGGGCTCGTTTCTGGCCTCCAGAGCCTGGGGAGGCCGTTTTTGTCTTCACGGAGGCTCGAGGAAAGTCTCCGGAGGCCTGGGGAGGGCAAAAACACACACACACACACGTGGTGCAGGAGGCTGAATAGGCTACGCCCACCACAGCCACTCCCACCCAGCAAACAGGCAGAGAACCCCTTGCTAAAATTTTTGAAGCCCACCCCTGCTCCAGAGGGTGGTGTTTTCTTGTCCTCCTCTCCCCATGACTTCTGGGCCTCCTCCTCCTCCTCCTGTAGCTTTGAAGACCCTGAGGTGCTCGGAGGACGTGGAGCAGGAGATGGAAGAACTCCGACAAGAGGAGCTGGTGGACAAGGCCGAAAAAGATATGGACGTGATGAAAATCCTGTATTATCCCGGCCTGCGGTGGCACGTGGTGTCGATCGTGGTCCTGATGGCCGGCCAGCAGCTCTCTGGGATCAACGCGGTATGGAAACCTTCTGGAGAACTTCCCCTCTGTTTATCCGGAGCATGGATCTCATGTTTCTCCGGACCATCTGAGGTGGTAGAGCAAGTCTTCCGATCCCATTTTGGTCAACCTTAACAAAAGTCGAACAGGTGTGGAGCTCAACTCCCAGAATTCCCCAGCCAGCCGTGGGGAATTCTGGGAGTTGAAGGCCATACCTCTTCAATCGGCCAAGGTTGAGCAAAATCGATCTACCTGCTCTACCACCACCACCTCAGGAGACCTGAGGCCTGGTTCTCCATCTTGCACGTCAGTGAAGGAGCGGGATGAAATATGGGATTTGTTGTCCTTCCAGGCCCACCACTACGCAAAGCCGATTTACTTTTCCTCGGGGGCCAGCGATACAGTTGTGTGGTACATCAGCATGGCGTTGTCTCTCTTCCTGATGGTTATCACAACACTAGTGGTAAGAGGCTGGTGGGGGGACGGGCGAGCTTGTCATCCAAGCTCTTAAGAAGTCCAGATTTTAAGAATTTTAAACCCACCCCTGAGGGAAGCCCTCGGCTTACGACCAGCATCGGAACTGGGAATTTTCGGCTGTAAGTCCCGACGGTCATAAGTCGCGGCGCACACATAACCGGACTTCTTTTTAGGGCGGGGGTGGGTGGGTTGTGGAGCAAATTCCATTATTGTCATTATCAAGCAACTGAAAATCGTTAGTGAGGAGAAATTCACTCCCAACAAATTTTTAGCTTTAACTTGTTTAATTTCAGATTTTTCAGGTCAATGCACAACCAAAACAGGGTTAACCTTTGGAATTTCGTACCTTTGAGAATTTTGCAAGAAAGTTGAATAATAACAACAACAACAATAATAATAATACATCCTGTGATGACACTTTTAATAGCTTCCAACAACAACACCAGCCTAACGCAATATATTCATTTTTATAGTAGCTATTCTTCCTACCATTGATAGTTGCAGATCCTTCCATTTCTCCAAATCCTGCTTCATTTGTTGCATTAAATTTTATGCAGTTATCTTCTTCAATTGTTGCACATCTTGCAATTGACTTAATTCCTAGATATTTTACTTTCCTGGCGACCTGGAGATTTGCTCATCTTTCTGTTTTTCTGTAAAGTTTTTAGCTAGCATTTTTTGTTTATTTTCAACCCCGCCCCTTCTCCATCTTCTTCTGTTTCCCTTATTAGTTTGGGGCCAGTTTCTAATGGTTCTTCTAAGATAAATACCAGGTCGTCTGCAAATGCTTGTAATTTATATTTTTATTTTTAAAATGTCCATTACCTTTTATAATCTGCATTTGTTTTGTGCAACCCTACAACCAGTGGTGGGATTCAAGTAATTTAACAACCGGTTCTCTGCCCTAATGATTTCTTCCAGCAACCAGTTTGCCAAACTGCTCAGAAAGTTAACAACCGGTTCTCCCGAAGTGGTGCAAACTGGCTGAATCCCACCACTGCCTACAACTAAAACTGGGTGTCAGGGTTCCAAGGAACAACCCCAACAAAATAAAGCTCTGAGGCTTGAGGTTCCTCAAAGTTCCAATTTATTAGAGATGTCATGTTGGCACATCTGGGAAAACCCGAAACTGAAAGCTTCCAGGTTTTCCACACCCAGTTGACAGTTCACAGCCCTGCCTCACACCCACAAGTTCATCACATTGTCCAATCAACTCTTCACACTCAACTGGATACAATCTTCAGGCAGTCTCCGTCAGACGCAGGGTGTCCTTGAATAGGGAATGTTGTTATGACTAACTTTCTACCGCTCCAACAACAACCCCCTCCCAACTTCCCCAGCTAAAATATGCGGCAGTTAAGAAGCAAAAAGAAAACGGCCTTCCAAAACTGACACCAGGACTGGGAATTTTGGCTGTAAGCTACAACAGTTGTAAGTCAAAGGCGCACACATGACCCGACTTCTCTTTTTGTGTGTGTTTGTGTGTGTTTGGGGGGGGTTGTTGAGCAAACCGCACAACGGTCATTCTGAATCCATTCCCCCCAATGGGAAAGGGGTTCTTTTCGTCAGAAACCGGCCCCCCAAAATATTGCAAATGGTGTTCCCCAAAGCACCCGAAATTAAGACTCCGAGGTGGGGGCTCACAATCTTTTTTATGACAACTGGGAGTGGTTGATTGGCTGTGAAGCAAACTTTCTGAGGCTGTCGTAACTCCGAGCCATTGTTAAGCGATTGGTCGTAACTCGAGGACTACCTAGGCAGGCAATTTTATTTTTTTTAAAAAATTTTTCTCTAGGTCTGCATCGTCGAATCCTCGGGACGAAGGATACTCCTGCTCGCTGGCTTTGGTATCTGCACAATTGCCGGCATTCTCTTGACTATGTCTTTACAACTTCAGGTGGGTCATTCCCTAAAAAGTCTTATTTTTATTTTTTATTTTTATTTTTTGAGGCAACCTGGGGAGATTTGGGGAAAGCTGAGACATTTTTCCCTCCGGACTTGATGGCCAAAATTTTATGCCGCTAACTAAAATGTTCTGTTAAGGGAATTTTGACGCTGTTTTCACCAATGTTCTTGCCGGCGGTTGTTAAGTGAACCGTTGGATTTTTCAGGTTAGTAACACTCTGTCATTAAGTGAATCGGGCTTGGCTCGTCAGGAGGTCGCCAAAGGGGATCACGTGACCACCAGCCCCCCCGGAGGACACCGCCACCATCATAAATATGAGTTAGTGGCCAACAGTCTGAATTTGGATCGCGCGGCCAGGGGGAGGCGGCAATGGTCATAAGCGTAAAAAACGGTCGTAAAGTGACTCTTTTCAGCATCATCGTAACTCTGAATGGTCACTAACCCAATTGTTTGTAAGTCAGCTTGTCGATTATGCTCCCTGGGGAAATTTGCCTGAATATTTTTCATTTATTTAAATGCGTTGGCCCCGGAAATTAATGCTTCGCGGCTCCCAGGAGGGCTGCGATGAATAGCGATATAGAGAAAGGGAAGTTTTAAAAGAGATCCGCGTCCTGATTTTGTGGGGTTATTTTTACCTCCGGCAGAAAAACATTCCCACCATGGCATATCTGAGTGTCTCATTCCACACCATCTTCCTTATCGGACAAGCTACCGGTCCCAGTAAGTAGCCTTGCCAGGGGCGTTGCAAACTTAAAGGGGTGCATCTTTTGAACTCGGGTCCATTAGAAAACATATATATATAAACATATATGTTTTCTGAGGTTTTCGTGGGTGTTTGTATGTAGGTCTTTGGTTATTCGGGTTTTCTCCTGCGTAAAATTGGAGGTGTCTTGGCGACGTTTCGACGAAGTCTCATTCGTCATCTTCAGGCTTCAGCTTTGTGCTTCTGGGAGCGATATATATATATATATATATATATCTTGGGCAGATCAGTGGTTGAAATGTACTGTCTTTGCACCCAGACCCGGTTCCCAACGTGCTGGTAGCCGAGTATTTCCTCCAGACGTGCCGGTCCACGGCTTTTGTGATCTCTGGAAGCATCCACTGGATATGCAAATTCCTCATTATTGTAACGTATCTCCACATGGAAGTGAGTCCTTTTTTTAAAAAAAAATATATATCTTTTTTTTTTTTTTGGCTTGCTTTGACCGACCCTCACCGTCTCTGGGTCTGTCGCTGGTTTCATGTAGCCACGCCCACGTTCAGTGTTGACCCCGCCCACTGCTTGACGCCTTCCCAACTCTGGGTACCATCCCTCCTGTTTGACTTAGCCCCACCCATCCTTGAGCATAACCCCACCCACTTTGATCTATCCCCACCCATCTCCTGTCATAGCCCCACCCTGCCTCGGTCATAGCCCCGCCCACTTTGATTTAGCCCCACCCATTCCGGGTACCAGCCCTCCTATTTTGACTTAGTTCCACTCATCCTCAGTCTTAGCCCCACCCAGTTTGACTTGGCTCCACCCCATCCTTGCCCGTAGCCCCACCCACTTTGACCTAACCCCACACCTTCTGGGTGCCAGCCCTCCTATTTGACACAGCCCCACTCATCCTCAGTCCATGCCCCAGCCATCCTCTGTCATAGCCCCACCCTGCCTTGGTCATAGCCCCACTCACTTTGACTTAGCCACACCCATTCTGGGTACCATTCCTCCTGTTTGACTTAGCCCCACCCATCCTCCATCCTAGCCCCACCCATAGTTGTAAGCCCCACCAATTCTGGGTGGCAGCCCTCCAGTTTGACTTAGTTCCACTCATCCTCAGTCTTGGCCCCACCCGCTTTGACTGGGCCCCACCCACCCTCATTCTTAGCCCCGCCCACTTCTTGACTGGGCCCCACCCATTCCCGAATCCCTTCTCCGCCCACTTTGACATAGCCCCGCCCATTCTGGCAATCACCCCCACCCCATCCACTCCTTGATGCCTCTCCACCTACTTGTCCATAGCTCCACCCACTCTCACTCTAGACCTACCCACTCTTTCGTCTAGCCCCACCCTTTCCATACAACGCCCAAGACCTTGTCTTCAACGGAGCATAAGTTGGGATAGAAAGTGAAAATAAGGGCTCCTGGCCCAGATGTTGAACGAATGGACCAGTGGTGGGTTGCCCCCGGTTCGGTAGTAAAACCGGCGGGAGTCCCTGCCCACCGACCCGGATGTCATCATAGGCGATCAGCGCATGTGATTCCCGTTGCGAAGCGGTAGTAAAAGTAAATAGAAGCCACACCTGGAGTGGACCTCTCTTCAGTCCCACCACAAATCTTCTTCTCTAGAAGATGGGGTCTGCTCCTGGATCACTTCAGAGTTAAAGCTCCTGAGTTTTGGTTCAAACTCTCCTGCTGGGTGGAGGAGGAGGAGGAGGAGGAGAGGCAGGACTTCTTCTCTTTTGGTGGAGGGCAGAAGATATAACTCTATAAAGATGGATCCGTACCATGACTTCCTTTCTCTTCCTAGACTGACCTGGAACCCTACAGCTTTCTCTTCTTCTGGCCGTTCAACATCATCACCATTTTATACATAGCCAAGATGATCCCCGAGACCAAGGATAGAAGTTTTCTGGAGATTAGGAGGGTCCTGTCTCGCCATCTGGCCCAACAGTCTTAAATGGTGGACCTGGGACCTTCTCTGCGGACCCTCTGGACTGCCTTTCCGTCAAGGGAAGATGGGCTTATGAGATCTCCTCTTAGTTGGAGGAGATCTCCTCTTCCAGCCCCACCCCACCCCACCCCAGACGTCGAGCTGTGGAGGTGGATCCATCAGCAGAAGGTTGAGGAGCACCCAGTATTTCCTTCAGTTGGATGATCCTTGATGGCTGGGAGGATCGGATCTTCTCTGTTGACCTTTCACAGGGGACAATTTGGAAAGACCTTGTTCACTTGACGCCAGACGTCCCAACAGGATCCTGGAGACATTGAAACGCATTCCGGGTGTTTTGGGCAAATTTTTCTGGAACTTTCCTTCAGTTTTAACTACTGTTTTCTGTTTGAGGTTGAGTTGACCCAAACTTCCTCCGCGGTTTGTTTGCTTTTAAAATATTGTTTTAATAATAATAATAATAATAATAATAATAATAATAATAATAATAATAATAATAGTAATAGTAGTAATAATAGTAATAGTAATAGTAATAATAATAATAATAAAAAATTTAATAAATAATCTTGCACGTTGTATGTTCTTTTGTGGTTCTCGCATGGTCTTTTATTTATTTGGAGGAGGAAATGAAGTGTTGAAAAAATCGAGAGGGAACGGAAAAGGGAGTGAAATTTTGGATTTAGACGTTGGGAGTCAGAAGGCAGAATTGGGGGGGGGGGCTTGGAAAATGTAAGGTTTTTGAATGCAGCTCAGAATCTGATAATTCCAATGAAACGGAACAGGAGTCTACTGATAAACAGGAGTTATTTCTAGCTACTGGGCGACCCTTTTTAGTCTCCCAGCTTAAACAACACGCGCAAAAAAACTTTCCCCAATTTCTTACAGTCTTACACAGCTTGCACTGACCGTCATGGTGTGAGAAACATTATTTCGTATCCCGCACAAACCTCGCGGCTTTCTCAGCGCTTCTGCGAACAACGGACCTTAAGAAGGGGGAAAGAAATACATTTTTTCCGGCATATAACTCGGAGCTTTGTTAGCGTTATTATTTCCCATCAGGTTGCTGAGAATACTCATTCTAAGTTACAAGCAAGGCTACCTGGCAGAAGCCACGTTTTGCATTTCACAAGTTACTTTAGCTCCTTGGCAATTCGCCTAGAGCAGGGGTCAGCAACTCGTGGCTCTGGAGCCGCATGTGGCTCTGGAGCCGTATGCGGCTCTTTCATCACTCTGCTGTGGCTCCCTGTCGCTGATCGGCTCCACAATTGATAGGGCTTTCGGTTAGGGTAGGTAGAGGAAAAAGGATGCTGTGCTAGGAGACTCGGGGGGGGGGGGGGGGGGAACCAGACTTCTGGTCGGCTTCAGAATTGAATGAGGGGTTTCTGGTTCGGACCTTTGTGGCTCTTTGAGTGTTTAAGGTTGCCGACACCTGGCCTAGAGGCTTTATCTATGCATACGGCACATTAGGTTAGGTTAGGTTAGGTTAGGTTAGGTTAGGTTAGAATAGAATAGAATAGAATAGAATAGAATAGAATAGAATAGAATAGAATAGAATAGAATAGAATAGAATAGAATAGAATAGAATAGAATAGAATTTATTGGCCAAATGTGATTGGACACACAAGGAATTTGTTTTGGTGCATATGCTCTCAGTGTACATAAAAGAAAAAGAAAAAAAAACCTTCATCAAAGGTACAACATTTACAACACAAATGATGGTCATAGGTTGCAATTTAACCCTTAATGATAGCAAAAAAAAGTTGCAATCATACAGTCATAAGTGGAAAGAGATTGGTGATGAAAACGATGAGAAGATTAATAGTAGTGCAGACTTAGTGAATAGTTTGACAGTGTTGAGGGAATTATTTGTTTAGCAGAGTGATGGCGTTCAGGGGGAAAAAATGTCCTTGTGTCTAGTTGTTCTGGTGTGTAGTGTGTTCTATAGCGTCGTTTTGAGGGTAGGAGTTGAAACAGTTTATGTCCAGGATGCGAGGGATCTGCAAATATTTTCACGGCCCTCTTCTTGATTCGTGCAGTATACAGGTCCTCAATGGAAGGCAAGTTGGTAGCAATTATTTTTTCTGGAGTTCTAATGATCCTCTGAAGTCTGTGTCTGTCTTGTTGGGTTGCAGAACCGAACCAGACAGTTATAGAGGTTAAAATAGAGGTTACAATGGAGTTCAGCTCAGCAGGGATTCAAAAGTCAAGTGAGGCACACTCTGTGTATGCTCTAAAATCCTTTCAAAAACATAAGAAATCGCCTTTTATTTTATCTCCTTGGTTTACTTGGCAATACGACTATTAAATATAGTTAACTCAGGTTTTCTCCGTAGGGGAAAGCTTTCTAAGATATTATCATTTTATTTTTAAAACTCTGCCTAGAAGGAAGAAATACAGTCCTGGATTTACGACCTCAATGGAGCCCCCCAAATGTGCGTTGTGCTAAGCGAGACATTCGTTAAGTGAACTTTGCCCCATTTTACGACCCTCTTTGCCACCGTTGCTAAGTAAATCGCTACAGCAAGTGAATAGCACAGTTGTGGTTTTCTCCACTGACTTGGCTTCTCAGAAGGCGACCGCATAAACCCAGGACACTACGACCGTCGTAACTGACTCACCGTCATAACATGAGACTATTGCCTTACACAATGTAAGCCGCCCTGAGTCTTCGGAGAAAGGCGGGATATAAATGTAAATAATAAATAAATAAGTAAATAAGTAAATAAGTAAATAAATAAATATCCCCGAAACTTGCCTGAGCGGCGGGGAGGGAGGGCGGGGTTGGACTAGATAACCTCCAAGGTCCCTTCCATTATTCTATTCCTATTATTCTGCGTTCTGATATCCCCCTAGCCCCATAGTTTGAAACCGGCAAGCCACTTCTCCAACAGGAAATAGATTTCTCGCGAGAAAAGGGAAAAAAAAAAGAAAGAAAAGTTTTTCCATCTTGTATCTGGAGCGCCGGGCTTTCGGAGTCATGCTCCGCAGAACAACAACCCTGCCAGGTAGAGCTCCTCTTTCATACCTTTGAGTAGGCAGTTTTCTTTGCTGTTTCTGGCTCATTTCTGAGTTCCTGGCACGGTGACCCCCTTCCATTCTGGCGGGGCTCTGCCAAGTCTCCTCTTTTTTAAAATAATAAATAATAAATAATAATAATAATATGAGAGAACTTGAATCTTGGCGTGTCTTCTAACGGTCAACTGTTTTGCTTCTAGAATCTTGTCAGTTTCCCTGCCTGATTGGCTTGGAATCCACAGCTCTTTCCAACAATCCACAGCCGAAGGGCCGGTTGGTAGCTGTGTTTCTTCTCCCCTCCCCTTGCTAGGGGGGAGATGGGGCTTCCCCATTCAGGAGCAGTCTACCTGCAAAAAAGTGGGGAAGGGGTAAAAGGGCATCGGGGAAAAGGCCAAGGAAAATCCAGCCTGGCTTTTCTTCTGAGCTGCCCAGAGGTCTAAATTGGGTTGATAAATCCTTTTTCAAAAGGTCTGGTTTTTTGTTTTTTTTAAAATCTCTTAAATAGAGGGAGCTGTACGGTCGGAGAGTCCTGAGTTCGAATCCTCGTTTCCCCAAAGCGATGGATCTAGATCCAGAAAAGGCCAAAGGGATTAGCCCAAGGTACCTCAGTCAGGTGAGCTGGGTTTTTGCTCTCGTCGCGTCGAGGCGGTTGTGGGGCGTGTCGTGACACACACACACACACACCCTCCCCCGATCAGTGCATTATCCCGAAACGGGTTTCCGAGGCGGGTAGTCCTCGGCCTTACGACCACCATTGAGCCCAACGCTTCCGTTGCTCAATGGTGGTCGTAAGGGAGAAGCTTTGAGAAGTGAATGTTGTCCCCCGTTTTGCTGACCCCACCCCTCCCTCCCTCTCTGTCTCTCTGTCTCTCTCTCTCTCTCTTTGTCTCTCTCCTTTTTGGCAGGAACTGACCAGGCCACTGATAACCATGACAATCATCTTAACCTTCGGGTCCTCCTTCCAATATGGTTACAATCTCTGGGTGGTGAACCATCCCGCATGGGTGAGTGGGGGCCCTGTGGGCAACGGTGGACAATTCAGACTTTTTTCTTTTTTGCTACCGGTTCTGTGGGTGTGGCTTGGTGGGCGTGAGGTGGCTCGGTGGGTGTGGCTTGGTGGGCGTGGCAGGGAAGGATACTGCAAAATCCCCATTCCCATTTCACTCCGGGGGGAAGGATACTGTAAAATCCCCATTCCCATCCCACTCCGGGGGAAGGATACTGCAAAATCCCCGTTCCCACCCCACTGCAGGGGAAGGATACTGCAAAATCCCCATTCCTGTCCCACTCCGGGGGAAGGACACTGCAAAATCCCCATTCCCACCCAACTCCAGGGGAAGGTCACTGCAAAATCCCCATTCCCACCCAACTCCAGGGGAAGGACACTGCAAAATCCCCATTCCCACCCAACTCCGTAGGGGAAAGCTTTCTAAGATATTATCATTTTATTTTTAAAACTCTGCCTAGAAGGAAGAAATACAGTCCTGGATTTATGTATGAACCTCAATGGAGCCCCCCAAAATGTGCGTTGCTAAACGAGACATTCGTTAAGTGAACTTTGCCCCATTTTACGACCCTCTTTGCCACCGTTGCTAAGTAAATCGCTACAGCAAGTGAATAACACAGTTGTTAAGTTTGGTTTTCTCCACTGACTTGGCTTCTCAGAAGGCGACCGCATAAACCCAGGACACTACGACCGTCGTAACTGACTCACCGTCATAACATGAGACCATTGCCTTACACAATGTAAGCCGCCCTGAGTCCTTCGGGAGAAGGCGGTATACAAATTAAATTATTATTATGACATCAGGGTAAGGCCAAGGAAAATCCAGCCTGGCTTTTCTTCTGAGCTGCCCAGAGGTCTAAATTGGGTTGATAATCCTTTTCAAAAGGTCTGTTGTTGTTGTTATTATTATTATGACATCAGGGTAAGGCCAAGGAAAATCCAGCCTGGCTTTTCTTCTGAGCTGTCCAGAGGTCTAAATTGGGTTGATAATCCTTTTTCAAAAGGTCTGTTGTTGTTGTTATTATTATTATGACATCAGGGTAAGGCCAAGGAAAATCCAGCCTGGCTTTTCTTCTGAGCTGTCCAGAGGTCTAAATTGGGTTGATAATCCTTTTTCAAAAGGTCTGTTGTTGTTGTTGTTTTTTAAATCTCTTAAATAGAGGGAGCTGTACGGTGGGAGAGTCCTGAGTTCGAATCCTCGTTTCCCCAAAGCGATGGATCTAGATCCAGAAAAGGCCAAAGGGATTAGCCCAAGGTACCTCAGTCAGGTGAGCTGGGTTTTTGCTCTCGTCGCGTCGAGGCGGTTGTGGGGCGTGTCGTGACACACACACACACACACCCTCCCCCGATCAGTGCATTATCCCGAAACGGGTTTCCGAGGCGGGTAGTCCTCGGCCTTACGACCACCATTGAGCCCAACGCTTCCGTTGCTCAATGGTGGTCGTAAGGTGGGTCGTAAGGGAGAAGCTTTGAGAAGTGAATGTTGTCCCCCGTTTTGCTGACCCCACCCCTCCCTCCCTCTCTGTCTCTCTGTCTCTCTCTCTCTCTCTCTCTCCTTTTTGGCAGGAACTGACCAGGCCACTGATAACCATGACAATCATCTTAACCTTCGGGTCCTCCTTCCAATATGGTTACAATCTCTGGGTGGTGAACCATCCCGCATGGGTGAGTGGGGGCCCTGTGGGCAACGGTGGACAATTCAGACTTTTTTTTTTTTTACTACTGGTTCTGTGGGTGTGGCTTGGTGGGCGTGAGGTGGCTCGGTGGGTGTGGCTTGGTGGGCGTGGCAGGGGAAGGATACTGCAAAATCCTCATTCCCATTTCACTCCGGGGGGAAGGATACTGTAAAATCCCCATTCCCATCCCACTCCGGGGGAAGGATACGGCAAAATCCCCGTTCCCACCCCACTGCAGGGGAAGGATACTGCAAAATCCCCATTCCTGTCCCACTCCGGGGGAAGGACACTGCAAAATCCCCATTCCCACCCAACTCCAGGGGAAGGTCACTGCAAAATCCCCATTCCCACCCAACTCCAGGGGAAGGACACTGCAAAATCCCCATTCCCACCCCACTCTGGGGAGAACTGATACTGCAAAATCCCCATTCCCACCCCACTCCGGGAGGGAAGGATACTGCAAAATCCCCATTCCCACCCCACTCTGGGGCCAGCCAGAGGGGGCATTTGCCGGTTCTCCGAACCACTCGAATTTCCCGCTACCGGTTCGCCCGAACCTGTCAGAACCTGCTGGATTTCACCCCTGCCTGTGGGGTACAGGTACCACCCGTACCTGTACCCCACCATTTCCCTTTTTGGATGGGTCCCCAGACGTCCAAAGGGTCGACCCTTGTCTGCTGCTGCTGAACACGCCGTTTTCTGTCCAGCTGATCCAAGACTATTACAACAACACTTTGAGGATGAAGAGGAAGGAATTTCACCATGCGACTTTGCTGTATGTCTTGACCAACGTCATCTACTCGGTGGGAGGCATCACTGGGTCTCTTATGGTTTGCCCCATGGCCGATAACTGCGGCAGGTAATAATACGAGACGCCTGGTGAAATAAACCCGCCAAGGGATGAAATCTGAACTGGTTTACTACCGGTTCGCTGGCTGCGTCGGCCAGGTGCGCGTGCACGCAGCGCCCGCCTAAAGGAGGCATGGGGTAAGTAGAACGGTGCGCGTGGGCTGGTCAGCTGTGGCGCGCGATCTTTTTTTTTTACCTTTGAAAAGCATTTTTTTTACAACCTCTTCGGCCAAAGAGGTTGTAAAAAAAATGCTTTTAAAAGGAAAAAAAAAGGCTCTGACGATCGCGCGGCTCAGCTGGGGTCATCAAAGCCTTTTTTAAAATCTTTTAAAAGCGTGTTTTGTACAACCTCTTCCGCCAAAGAGGTTGAAGAAAAAATGCTTTTAAAAGGAAAAAAAAAGGCTCTGACGATTGCGCGGCTCAGCTGGGATCGTCAAAGCCTTTTTTAAAATCTTTTAAAAGCATGTTTTGTACAACCTCTTCCGCCAAAGAGGTTGTAGAAAAAATGCTTTTAAAAGGAAAAAAAAAGGCTCTGACGATCGCGCGGCTCAGCTGGGGTCGTCAAAGCCTTTTTTTAAATCTTTTAAAAGCGTGTTTTGTACAACCTCTTCCGCCAAAGAGGTTGTAGAAAAAATGCTTTTAAAAGGAAAAAAAAAGGCTCTGACGATCGCGCGGCTCAGCTGGGGTCATCAAAGCCTTTTTAAAAATCTTTTAAAAGCGTGTTTTGTACAACCTCTTCCGCCAAAGAGGTTGTAAAAAAAAATGCTTTTAAAAGTAGGAAAAAAAAGGCTTTGACGATTGCGCGGCTCAGCTGGGGATGGGCGAGGTGGGGGGGCAGGGATTTTTGTTACCAGTTCTCCAAACCACCCATCGCCATCGCTACTGGATCGGTCGATCCGGTCTGAACTGGCCCTCTTCGGTCGTTGCCTCCCCCCCAGTTGTAAATCCATCCTCGTTGACCGTCATAAATACGAGTCGGTTGCCAAGTGTCTGAATTCTGACCACTTGACCATGGGGTTTGCTGCAATGGTTATAAGTGTGAGAAATGGTCAGTACTGTTGTAACTTTGAACGGTCACTGAACGAGCTGTCGTAAGTCGAGGACTTCCTGTATTTCTATTTTTCTTTCAGGAAGGGTGCCCTAGTGATAGCGAACCTCTTAGCTTTCATTTCCGCCATCTTTATGGGTTTTTCAACCATCGTCCACACTTACGAATACGCCATTTTTTCACGCCTGCTTTGCGGGATCTGCTCAGGTAAGAAAGACTGAACGTTTTTGGTTTCGGGGGGGAAAAACATGGTTAGGTGGCAACTAGAAGCCGTCTCGCCACGAATGTTGGCTGAAAAACGTTGCGCGTTGCTCCTTTCTGCCTGGAGCTGCTTGAGGGGAAAAGGAAGAAAATACTCTTTGCATGCTCAGAGGCACCTTGAAGTCCATCTCAGCTAAACTCGTTTCATGTCTCTTCAAAATTCGGTGTATTTTCTCCCCACCCTCCCCCCATCGGTCGATGCGAGGAATGGAGTTTAAGATTTTTTCCCCCCCTTGGGGGGAAATTGAGACATGAAGAATTACAATAATGATGCATTAGTGTGTCCATCGATGTCTTATTTTGATAGCAGAGGATTGGATGTGGGCTTGCTGTGTAAAATACAAAATGGGCGAAGTGAACATCTGCAAATGTCAGATTCGCCCGGAGATCATTAGGCTCCTCTCCATCTCCCACTTCGCCCGGAGATCATTAGGCTCCTCTCCGTCTCCCACTTCGCCCGGAGATCATTAGGCTCCTCTCCGTCTCCCCCTTCGCCCAGAGATCATTAGGCTCCTCTCCGTCTCCCCCTTTGCCCGGAGATCATTAGGCTCCTCTCCGTCTCCCACTTCGCCCGGAGATCATTAGGCTCCTCTCCATCTCCTCCTTCGCCCGGAGATCATTAGGCTCCTCTCCGTCTCCTCCTTCGCCCGGAGATCATTAGGCTCCTCTCCGTCTCCCCCTTCGCCCAGAGATCATTAGGCTCCTCTCCGTCTCCCCCTTCGCCCGGAGATCATTAGGCTCCTCTCCATCTCCTCCTTCGCCCGGAGATCATTAGGCTCCTCTCCGTCTCCCCCTTCGCCTGGAGATCATTAGCCTCCTCTCTGTCTCCCACTTCGCCCGGAGATCATTAGGCTCCTCTCTGTCTCCCCCTTCGCCCGGAGATCATTAGCCTCCTCTCCGTCTCCCCCTTCGCCCGGAGATCATTAGCCTCCTCTCCGTCTCCCCCTTCGCCCGGAGATCATTAGGCTCCTCTCCATCTCCTCCTTCGCCCAGAGATCATTAGGCTCCTCTCCATCTCCTCCTTCGCCCGGAGATCATTAGGCTCCTCTCCGTCTCCCCCTTCGCCCGGAGATCATTAGGCTCCTCTCCATCTCCCACTTCGCCTGGAGATCATTAGGCCCCTCTCCGTCTCCCACTTCGCCCGGAGATCATTAAGCTCCTCTCTGTCTCCCACTTTAAACCAGGGATCTTCTCCTGTGCCGTACCGTTGTACCTTGTTGAAATCGCTCCCCGAAATTTAAGAGGGGGCATCATGAACATGTCAATGGTTGCCGTTACTGGTGGGGTCCTGTTATCGCAGATCCTTGGCCTCCATGAGATCCTAGGCACCGAGAGAAGTAAGTCGGAAGGGCAGGTTGGGATATCTAGCGAGGGTTCAAGGATCGGGCCATGTTGGTGACTCGGTTTCTTCTCCTGTCGCAGAATGGGCCATCTTGCTGAGTTTAACTGGGATTTTTGCGGTGTCCCAACTCTTCATACTGCCCAAGTTCCCCGAAAGTCCACGCTTTCTGTTGATTCAGAGGAAGAACGAGGAGAAAGCAAGACAAGGTATAATAATAACAGAATAACGGAAGGGACCTTGGAGGTCTTCTAGTCCAACCCCCTGCTTAGGCAGGAAATCCTACCACCACTTCAGACAAGTAGTCATCCAATCTCATCTTAAAAACGTCCAGTGTTGGAGCATTCACAACTTCTGGAGGCAAATTGTGCCACGGATTCATTGTTCTCACCATCAGGAAATTTCTCCTTAGTTCTAAAGTTGCTTCTCTCCTTGATCCGTTTCCACCCGTTGCTTCTTGTCCTGCCCTCGGGTGCTTTAGGAGCAGGGGTCTCCAACCTTGGTCCCTTTAAGACTTGTGGACTTCAACTCCCAGAGTCCCTCAGGCAGCAAAGCTTTGAAGTCCACAAGTCTTAAAGGGACCAAGGTTGGAGACCCCTGCTTTGGAGAATAGCTTGGCTCCCTCTTCTTTGGGGCAGCCCCTGAGATATTGGAACACTGCTATCATGTCATCCCTAGTCCTTCTTTTCATGGAACTAGACATGCCCAGTGTCGTGTCCCACTCCTCCGCTGACGGCCGGGTCAGGGAAATCCGAATCAGGCGTGCCTCTGCAGCTCTGCCAAAGTCCTAGCAAAGTCCTCAGGGCAGGCAGGAGACCAGAAAGTGACTTCAGCAAGATATGTTTAGACTTTGCCTGACTCAGAGAATGCCAGAAAGCAGATCCTTTATATAGGCCATGGGGTGTGGCTCCATGACTCAGCACTTATCCAGGCCTGCCCCTCCCTTCCTTCTGTTGCCTCCGCCTATCAAGTCTTCTGAAGCGAGGGTCACTCCAGTCTGCAGCTGTTGGCAATTGACCTCCCTCAGGCTCACATGCTGTGGAGGAGGGGGAGGGGTCTAGTTGCTCCGTTTGCCTGGGCATGGAGCCAGGACTGGGGCTGAGGCTTCTCTTCAGCCTGTCTGGGCATGGAGCCAGGGCTGGGGCCGGGAGGCATACTAGGACATTCCTCCGTGTTCGGAAGCAGATAAGAAGGCCCCGGCTGTGGTGAGATCGGACAAGACACAACACCCAGTTTCAGGTAACACCAGCTCCAATCTTCCCGACAGACCTGTACGCTGGGCCCTGTCTAGCAAAACAAAAATTCAGTGTAGTACATTTAGACAAGACCAACTGAAAGGACACATACGGATGAGGTGAAACCTGGCTTAATAGCGGTAACTCGTGAGAGTGATCTTGGAATCCTAGTGGACAATCAATTAAATATGAGCCAGCTGTGTGCAGCAGCTACCAAAAAACCCAATGCAATCCTACATTGCATTAAGAGAGGGATTGAATCAAGATCAAGTGAGGTATTAATACCGCTCCATGAAACCTTGTTAAGACCACACCTGGAATAGTGCATTCCAGTTTTGGTCACTACACTATAAAAAAAGGTGTTGAGACTCTAGAAAGAGTGCAGAGAAGAGCAACCAAGATGATGGAGGGACAGGGGGGCTGGAGGCCTAAAACGTATGAAGAGTGGTGTTGATTTGTATCAAGAAAGCAGCAGTGGTCTTGAATCACAAGACTGGGTATGTAGGAATGGAAGGATGGGTATTGTCCCATATGTGCCTGGCACCTAAAAAAAATAATAATCAAATTTTGAAGTCCTAGTGGACAACCATTTAGATATGAGCCAGCTGTGTACAGCAGCTGCCAAAAAAGCCAACACAGTTCTGGGCTGCATAAACAGAGGGATAGAATCAAGATCACGTGAAGTGTTAATACCACTTTATAAGGCCTTGGTAAGGCCACACTTGGAATACTTCATTCAGTTTTGGTTGCCACGATGTAAAAAAGATGTGGAGACTCTAGAAAGAGCGCAGAGAAGAGCAACAAAGAGGATTAGGGGACTGGAGGCTAAAACATATGAAGAATGGTTGCAGGAACTGGGGATGTCTATTTTGATGAAAAGAAGGACTAGGGGAGACATGAGACCAGTCTTCCAATATCTCAGGGGTTGCCCCAAAGAAGAGGGAGTCAAACTATTCTCCAAAGCACCTGAGAGCAGGACAAGAAGCAACGGGTGGAAACTCATCAAGGAGAGAAGCAACCTAGAACTAAGGAGAAATTTCCTGACAGTGAGAACAATTAATCAGTGGAACAACTTGCCACCAGAAGTTGTGAATGCTCCAACACTGGAAATTTTTAAGAAGATGTTGGATAACCATTTGTCTGAAATGGTGTAGGGTTTCCTGCCTAAGCAGGGGGTTGGACTAGAAGACCTCCAAGGTCCCTTCCAACTCCGTTATTATGATTATGATACATCTTAAACCAGGGTCGCAAAGCCAGTCTGAAAAATTGTACCTTCAGCTCTGAGGTGGCTGAATTCACTTTGAGTAGGCAGATGTTTTGGTCCCGAGAAGCCAGATCCAATTCATCCATGAGATACGAACATCCCAAGATGTTCCATAACTGGTGTCAGAAAGAATTTGGATCTTTGTGGAGGGTCACAGTTCGCTATTGTTTGGATGATGCGGGCTGGGTTTTGAGCGTCTACAAACATGTTTTTTTGGGGTGTCCTTTTGCCCGTTTTCCCCTCCTGTCCCCCCACAGTCCTGAGGGTCTTACGAGCCAAGGAGGACGTTGAGGAAGAAATAGAAGAACTTCATCTAGAAGATATAGCTGAGATGGGAGAAAAGGAACTGAGCATATTGAACCGGCTGACGTACAAAGGTCTACGGAAGCAAATCGGTTACGTTATCCTCCTGATGGCCGGTCAACAATTCACAGGGATCAGCGCTGTAAGGCCCAGGCTGGGGCTGGCTTGAGGGGAGAAGAGGGAGGACTCCGGGACCTGCCAATTGGCCATTTGGGTTCTCCGCCCTGTCCTGCTATAAACCACCGGCCTCCTCAAAGAGATTTGGGGGCTACGATGACCCCCAGTTCTCAGATCACCTTGCTTATGGTAGCCGAGGAGTCTGGAAAATGAAGTTCTGAAGCATCTTCAACATCGGCACCATGGCATCAGTGGTGGGGGGGTGTTCTGTCCCCCCTCGCCTCCGTCCGAGCGATGACTTAATTAGCCGGCACTATCATCTCTGGCAGCAAACTAGCGAGCGTGTCTGCCAAGTGTCTCTGTTATCTCCCTTGATGACGATGAGTCACCCAGGAACAAACAGTACTTCAGCTCTAGTTAAGCAGTTGATTTGCCTGCTACGAAGAGGCATAGCAGCCCTCGCTGGTTTTATATCCTGTGGGGTGTGGCTCCATGACTCAGCACTTCCTAGGCCTGCCCCACCCCTGCTTCTGTTGTTCCCGCTTCTCCTGCCTCCGAAACCTAGGGTCCAGCCAGGCCTGATTGCCATCAGCCGGGTCTGAAGGCGTGGCCTGGGGGGGGAAGAGTCAGGGGACGGAGGCCTCGTTATCTCCTCCACCTGGCCTGCCTCTGGCTCCTGGAGCTGAGCCAGGGAAGCCGGTGTTCCCGAGGTAAGTCCTCAAGGCCTTTCCCCCTCACTTTCCAAGTCACTTTCTGGCAGGGGGCCCGGCTCGGGGGCCGCAGACACAACAGGGGGGATTTAGCCAATTCGGGCTGGTTCGGGCGAACCAGTCATTAAATTGCTGACTCGCCCTGCCCCGCCCCTTCCAGGAGTTCCCATGCGCCCCATTTTGGCTCTCAGGTAAGTGCAGGGAAGCCTCCTAGACCCAACTCTTAATTCCCAGGAGGCTTCAGGGAGGCTTCCTTTGCTCCTAGGAGGCTTCAGGGAGGCCAACTACTAGGCCCAAAATGGGGTGTGGCCACACCCACACCCCACCCAGCCCGTGATTAGGGCAGAGAACCAGCTGTTACATTATTTGAATCCCACCACTGCATGGCATATCAGAGACGACGGGCAGTTTTCTGATGCTTTCGAATTAAGGATAGCCCACAGAGGAGGTGTGCCAAACTCAAGGTCCGAGGCAGGAGGGAGGACGTATTCCAGCCTGTGGGGTGCTTAGATCGGAGCCGGGAGGCTGCGGCGGAAACAGTGAAGGACTGGCCCCATGGTGCCTGTGTCAGCGAAAAGGGCCCTTCCACACTCCGTTTTTTTGCCGGCAGAGAGTTGCAGCCATCACAGCCGAAAACGGAGCTCGGGAGCCTGTTTTCGCTGGCAGAGCACTCGGGCCATCACAGGTGTTCCCCCCACCCACCCCGACACGAGTGACATCATGCTGGCCACGCCCCCTGCCCTCCGCTCCGAGGTCAAACACAATTGTTAGCAGTGGTATTCTCTTTTTCCAGGTGTATTATTACTTCAAGATTATGTACACCAGCAAGTGGACGCACGGGTACAAACCTTGGTACATCGTCATCGTCTGCACCACCTTTGTCCTCCCGACCTTATTGTTTGTGGTGAGTTTTCCACCCTCCGCGTTTCTATCGACGGGGTTCCTCCTGTCCCAGTTTCATTCAAACCCGGTGGGGTTTTAGTCCAGAAAACCATCCGGTCGGAGCTGAAGAAGCTTCTGGGGTGAGAAGCAGGGGTGTGGGCCGCTGGGGGTTCGGGAGAACCTCTAGCTGAGATTCTGTGCAGTTCGGAGAACCCACAAATCTCACTCCTGGATGGCCCTGCCCTGCCCACCCCACCCTTCCTCTCCCAGGAGTTCTCACGCGGCCCGTTTTGGATGCAGGTAAGCGTAGGCCCTGCATGGAGGCTCAGGGAAGGCAAAAAATGGGCCTCTGGGACCTGGGGAGGCCGTTATTGCCTTTCTGGAGGCTTGAGGAAAGCCTCCGGAGCTCGGAGAGGCTACAAACAGCCCCCCTGTTGTGGTGTAGGAGGCTGACTATGCCTGGGGTGAAATGCTCCCGGTAGCAATGGCGGCGGGTGGTTCGGAGAACCGGTAGCAAAAATCCCTGCCCTCCCCACCCGCTCATGCCCAGCTGAGCCTTGCGATCATCAGAGGTTTTTTTTTTTAAACTTTTAAAAGCATTTTTTCGTCGGCTGAAAAAATGCTTTTAAAAGTAAAAAAAAAAGCCTCTGATGACCGCGTGGCTCAGCTGGGATCGTCAGAACCCTTTAAAAGCATTTTTTTCTACAACCTCTTCGGCCGGAGAGGTTGTAAAAAAAATGCTCTTAAAGGATTCTGGCGATCAGGCAACTCAGCTGGGATCGTCAGAACCCTTTAAAAGCTTTTAAAAGGCTCCTCTGGCGATCCCAGCTGAGTTGCCTGATCATCAGAGGCTTTTAAAAGCATTTTTTCTACAACCTCTTCAGCCAAAGAAGTTGTAAAAAAAATGCTTTTAAAAGTAAAAAAAAAAACTTGGCCACGCCTACCCAGTCACATTACCTCTCCCCCACCAAGCCACACCCACAGAACCGGTAGTAGCAAATTTTACATTTCACCCCTGGACTATACCCACTATGGCCACGCCCACCAAGCAACCGAGCAGAGAACCCCTTGCTAATATTTTTGAAGCCCACCCTTGGTGAGAAGCAAAATGTCTTCAAAGAAAAACCAGAAAGTCCAGTGGCCTCTTGTTGCGACCCAGGCCCAAGTAGGTAGTTCATTCTCAGCGTAGTTCAACTAAATTAAATCAAATTCCTCCCAACAGAAATTCCTCAGTCCTATCACCAACCTTGGTCCAATTAGGCAAACTGCCAAAGGCCTTTCTTGGCAAAAGTTCAGAAGACACCGATACAAAATAAATGAAACAAGACAAAGCTGTCAAGATTGTTTTCCGGCAAAGCCCAAACGCTGTTGCTGGTCCTTTAAGCCTTATGGGAGGGGCCACTCATCTCTTGGCCCTGCTCCTGAGTTGTCCTTTTTGCTTGAGCTGCTCTTGCCTTCTGGTGGCTCTTCTCATGCGTGCATTAGGAACAGGCTCCTCCTGTTCCTCTGCCTCACTACTATCAGCCTCTGAAGGCTCTGGAGTCCGTACCTCACTCCCCGATGGCCCTGGCCTCACCTCAGCCTCCAACGCAGAACCTCATCTGGGCCTTCCCCAGCCTCAGGGACTGGCCCACGCTCTTCCTCAGCCTCATCGCTGTCCGACTCCGTTGCCAGTTCCGCAGGCTGCTGTGGTGGACCACAATACATGTCTGGACTTCAACTCCCAGAATTCTGCACGCCGGCTGGGGAATTCTGGGAGTCGAAGTTGACACATCTTCAAATAACCAAGGTAGGGAAACTGCAGCTTTAGAGTGATGACCACTGCCCGTCAGTTTTTTTTTTTAATTTGCATTTATATCCCGCCCTTCTCCGAAGACTCAGGGCGGCTTACACTATGTTAGCAATAGTCTTCATCCTATTTGTATATTTATATACAAAGTCAACTTTTATTGCCCCCAACAATCTGGGTCCTCATTTTACCTACCTTATAAAGGATGGAAGGCTGAGTCAACCTTGGGCCTGGTGGGACTAGAACCTGCAGTAATTGCAAGCAGCTGCTGTTAATAACAGACTGTCTTACCAGTCTGAGCCACAGAGGCCCTGTTTGACAAACCATGGTTGAAAAGAAACATGGCTTAGCCTCCCTTTCAGTCTTGGATTTTCTACATTGTAGACCTATAGCGTCGACAGCTTGGGCCGAAGGCTCTTAATTCTGCTGGGGTTCGGAATCTGTAGCACATTCTGCGTCCTGTTGACCATATCTCATGAACTTCAGGTATGCAATTGAAACTTCCCCAAAAATTGTGACACCCCCCCCTCCTTTTTGGGGGGGAAAAGACCCCCCACCCCACCCCGATGTTTTCCGCTGGATTTGAGGGTGAGGGCTTCGTTTTAGAAATGTGAAAATTCATCCCAACTGCAAACTTGAGGGTTATGGTGGAGTTATTGGGGGGGGGGCGCAGAGTTTGTGTCTTCTGGCCAAACTTACTGGTCCATCATTTTGATTGTCTCAGATTGGGGTGACCAAATTCGGAGGGTCTGAGATAGCAAAGCATGGGATCATCATCATCTTTTAATGACCCCATAATCCCTTGCGGGGTGGAGTCTGGGCAACTGAATGGAGCGGAGTGTTTTCATGGCCGGATGCCTTTCCCGTTTCCAGTGCGGAGTTTTGTTCAGCAGATCTATTCTCAGAGAGAGTGCCCAGAAAGAAAAAAAAAACATCTGCCTCTACCTAGGATCGAACTCACAGCCTCCTGATTGTGAGGCAAGAGCTCCACCTCTAGGCCACTGCGGCAAAGCATGGGGTGCCGCCCCAAATCCCATAATTCTTGAGAAACCATTTTGTCCTTCTGGACGGGCCTTAAAATTTGACATTTTACAAACCGCTTCATAAGTGAGATGGCTGGGGGGGGAAGTAGAGATAGTTCCCGACTTACAACAGTTCATTTAGTGACCGTGCAAAGTTACAACGGCCCTAAAAATGTGACTTATGACCGTTTTTCACACTTACGGCCATTGCAACATCTCCAGGGTCACATGATCAAAAGTCAGTCAGTCCCGTGACAACTGATTCATATTTATGACGGTTGAGCATCCCGAGGTCACGTGATCCCCTTTTGCGACCGTCTGACACGCAAAGTCCATGGGGAAGCCAGGCTCACTTAATGACCAAGTTGTTAACTGATCGGCTGGAGTGATTCACTTAACAACGGCGGCAACGAAGGTCATGAAATGGGGCAAAACTCCCTTAACAAATGTCTCACTTAACAATAGAGATTTGGGGCGGGGAGGCTCCCATGTTGTTCTGTCTCCTTCCCCACTTCGGATTAACAAGCTGGCCTTCAGCCAGTGGATTCACGGCTCTTATCAGTCCTGGCAGAGAAATCGCAGCTGCCTGACAAAGTTCAAACAAATGACTCATGTAGCAAGACTTTCAGCTCTTTTTGAAACGGTTCAGCTAAACTTTTGCTTCCCGTGGAGTGAGAGCAGTCCCAAAGCTCCTTATATATCCTGTGGGGTGGGGCTCCTGCCCCACCCTTCCTTTTGATGATGCCGCCTCTCTAATCTTCTGAAGCGTGGGTCGATCCAAGCTTGATTATTATTATTATTATCAGCTGGGTCTGAAGGCGTAGCCTGGGGAAGGGAGGAATCAGGGGATGACGGCCTCATTACGTCCTCCGACTGGTCTGGTTCTGTCTCCTGGAGCCGGGTCAAAGGAATCGGTGCTCCCGAGGTAAGCCTTACCGGCCCTTCCCCCTCACTTTCGGAGTCACTTTCGGGCAGTTCGGGGGCTGGAGTTACAACACTTGTGGTCGTAAAGTCGAGGACGACTGTAACTTAGAAGATTTTCACCATTTGTACCTTTGGTTTTGTAGTTTTCTTTTTTAAACGTGATTCTTGTTCCTCTTCATGCTGTTATATATCTGATTTCATGGCATTGGCAGGACTGGTCTGGATCCTGTAAATTTAATAAATAAATATAAATCAACTTCTTCCAACAGGGGACGGTCTCTTGGCTGTCTTACGTCACAAATATTTTCCTGCTCATCATTCTGATTGGACACATATTGGGTCCAGGTAAGAGCCTCTTCATCTGCAGGGAGGAGGGGAGAGGGTGGCAAGGAGGATAATTGGGGGTCTGCCTTTCTGATTGCCATCTTTTCCTCCCCCTCTTCCTTTTCCTCCTCTCCCTCTTCCTCCTCCTTCTCTTCTTCTTTTTTCCCTTCTCCTCCTCTTCTGCCTCCCCCTCCCGCACCTTCTCCTGCCCCTCTCCTCCTTCTCCTCTTCTTCCCCTTTCTCTTCTTTTCCTCTTCCTCTTCCGGCCCTTCCTCCTCCTTCTCTTCCTTCCCCTCCCCCACCTCCTCCTCCTCCTCCTCTTCCCTCTCCTCCTCCTCCTCCTCTTCCTCCTGCAGGTCCAATAACACAAGTCATCATTGCTGAACTCTTCCTTCAATCCTCCAGGTCGACGGGAGTTGTGCTGGGGGGTTTTGTCCATTGGCTTCTAAATTTTATAAGTGGGATTATTGTCCTTCAGGTTGAGGTGAGTGAATTTGAATCGGTTGTTTTTGATCCCGCTCCTTATTTAAATATATATTTATAGATATATATCAGTGGTGGGTTTCAAAAAATTTTATTACTGGTTCTGTGGGCGTGGTTTGGTGGGCACGGCAGGGGAAGGATACTGCAAAATCCCAATTTCCTCCTGATCAGCTGGGACTTGGGAGGCAGAGAATAGATGGGGGGCGAGGCCAGTCAGAATTTTTACTACCGGTTCTCCGAACTACTCAGAATTTCTGCTACTGGTTCTCCAGAACTGGTCAGAACCTACTGAAACCCATCTCATATACATACATACATACATACATACATACATACATACATACATACATACATATATATATATATATATATATAAGTCTTTGGTTGTTCGGGTTTTCTCCCGTGTAAAATTGGAAGTGTCTTGGCGACGTTTCGACGAAGTCTCATTCGTCATCTTCAGGCTTCAGCTTCGTGCTTCTAGAAGCAAATGACGAATGAGACTTTGTTGAAACGTTGCCAAGACACTTCCAATTTTACGCGGGAGAAAACCCGAATAACCAAAGACCTACATATATATGTTTGTTTGTTTTCTGAGGTTTTCGCAGGTGTTTGTATGTAGGTCTTTGGTTATTCGGTTTTCTCCCGCGTAAAATTGGAAGTGTCTTGGCGACGTTTGACGGCCCAATCAATTCAAACCTCCACTAGCAGTTAAAAGGAAGAAACAGCTGCGAGCACACATTGCTCCCAGAAGCACGAAGCTGAAGCCAGAAGCACGAAGCTGAAGCCAGAAGCACGAAGCTGAAGCCTGAAGATGACAAATGAGACTTCGTCGAAACGTCGCCAAGACACTTCCAATTTTACGCGGAGAAAACCCGGATAACCAAAGACCTATATATATATGCATACATACATACATATATATATGCATACATACATACACACACATAATATATATGTTTTAACCCGAATAACCAAAGACCTACATATATATATAGGTCTTTGGTTATTCGGTTTTCTCCCGCGTAAAATTGGAAGTGTCTTGGCGACGTTTCGACGGCCCAATCAATTCAAACCTCCACTAGCAGTTAAAAGGAAGAAACAGCTGCGAGCACACATTGCTCCCAGAAGCACGAAGCTGAAGCCAGAAGCACGAAGCTGAAGCCAGAAGCACGAAGCTGAAGCCAGAAGCACGAAGCTGAAGCCAGAAGCACGAAGCTGAAGCCTGAACCCTGAAGCCTGAAGATGACGAATGAGACTTCGTCGAAACGTCGCCAAGACACTTCCAATTTTACACGGGAGAAAACCCGAATAACCAAAGACCTACATATATATATAGGTCTTTGGGTGTTCGGGTTTTCTCCCGTGTAAAATTGGAAGTGTCTTGGCGACGTTTCGACGGCCCAATCAATTCAAACCTCCACTAGCAGTTAAAAGGAAGAAACAGCTGCGAGCACACATTGCTCCCAGAAGCACGAAGCTGAAGCCAGAAGCACGAAGCTGAAGCCTGAAGATGACGAATGAGACTTCGTCGAAACGTCGCCAAGACACTTCCAATTTTACGCGGGAGAAAACCCGGATAACCAAAGACCTATATACAAACACCCGTGAAAACCTCAGAAAACAAATATATATATATATATATATATATATCCAATTTTACGCGGGAGAAAACCCGAATAACCAAAGACCTACACATATATATATATGTTTTCTGCAATTGTTGTTGTTTTTTGGAGGGGTGGGGCTGTGTTTTGTTTTTTTGAGTCAGGCGGGAGGGCCCTTTCCTTAATCTACACGATGCCGATGACCGCCGTCTCTTTTTGCTCCACGTTTGCCCTCCAGAAAAAGATCGGGTCGTACAGCTTTCTGCTCTTCTGGCCGCTTTGCATCGCCAGCTTCGTCTTTATCTTCAGGAACATCCCTGAGTCCAAACAGAAGACTTTCCTGCAGATCCGGAACCTCCTGGCTGCGCAGGCCATCAAAAAAATTAAAGTCCAGGGGTCCCATCATCACCAATTGAATCCGTTCCAAGGGCTGGATCGGGGGAGGCGTAAGAAACCCAGGGACATCACGTCCCACGTCCCATCCGTGCCCTCAATCTGAGTCTCCTGCTCGGTCGAGATTTTTCTACTCTCTTGTTCTGTTCGTTTTTAAAATAAATGCCACGTCTTTCTGGCGGAAAAGAATGGCGTCCTTCGATGGTCGGCTTGGGTCAAGGAAGATGGGGGGGAGACAAAGGGGAGAACCAGATGTCTCAGCCCACAAAAGTGGAGTTGAGGGGCTGGGGGGGGGAAAGAGGTAGGAGGGCTCGAAGAAGAAATTACGTTCCCCCTCCCACACCCGGTCCGTCCAAACGGTCTCTGGATAAGACATTAGAATAACAGAGTTGGAAGGGACCTTGGAGGTCTTCCAGTCCAACCCCCTGCTTAGGCAGGAAACCCTACACCACTTTAGGAAAATGGTTGTCCAATTTCTTCTTTAAAACATCCAGTGTTGGAGCATTTACAACTTCTGGTGGCAAGTTGTTCCACGGATGAATTGTTCTCACCGTCAGGAAATTTCTCCTTAGTTCTAAGTTGCTTCTCTCCTTGATTAGTTTCCACCCGTTGCTTCTTGTCCTGCCTTCAGGTGCTTTGGAGAATAGCTTGACTCCCTCTTCTTTGGGGCAGCCCCTGAGATATGGGAACATTGCTATCATGTCTCCCGTAGTTCTTTTTTTTCCTTTCATTAAACTAGACATATCCAGTCAGTGGTGAAATTCAATTTTTTCCCCCTACCGGTTCTGTGGGCGTGGCTTGGTGGGCATGGCGTGGCTTGGAGGGCGTGGCAGGGGAAGGATACTGCAAAATCTCCACTCCCACCCCATTCCAGGGGAAGGATACTGCAAAATCTCCATTCCCACCCATTCCAGGGGAAGGATACTGCAAAATCTCCATTCCCACCCCATTCCAGGGGAAGGATACTGCAAAATCTCCATTCCCACCCCACCGTATTCGGGGGCCACCCAGAGGTGGTATTTGCCGGTTCTCAGAACTGCTCAAAATTTCCGCTACCAGTTCTCCAGAACCCCTAGAACCTGCTGGATTTCACTCCTGTACCCAGTTCCTGCAACCGTTCTTCCTATGTTTTAGTCTCCAGTCCCCTAATCTTCTTGGTTGCTCTTCTCTGCACTCTTTCTAGAGTCTCCACATCTTTTTTACATCGTGGCGACCAAAAACTGGATGCAGGATTCCAAGTGTGGCCTTACCCAGGAATTATAAAGTGGTCTTAACACTTCACGTGAACTTGATTCTATCCCTCTGTTGATGCAGCCTAGAATACATCTGTTTAATTACTTCGATGAGTCATTAAATGAATAGAAGGGGAACTCATCAAATTTGCAGATGACACTAAGCTGGCAGAAATAGCCGTCACTCCAGAAGACAAGTTCAGGATCTAAAAAGATCTTGACAGACTTGAACAATGGGCCCTATCGAGGGGTAAAATCCAGCAGGTTCTGACAGGTTCTGGAGAACCGGTAGTGGAAATTTTGAGCAGTTCGGAAAATGCCGCCTCTGGCTGGTTCCAGAGTGGGTGGGGAATGGGGATTTTGCAATATCCTTCCCCTGTAGAATAGAATAGAATAGAATTTTTTTATTGGCCAAGTGTGATTGGACACACAAGGAATTTGTCTTGGTGCATATGCTCTCAGTGTAGATAAAAGAAAAGATACCTTCATCAAGGTACAACATTTACAACACATAAATATTAATCGTTTCATCGTTCCCATCACCAATCTCTTTCCACTTATGACTGTATGACTATAACTTGTTGCTGGCAATCCTTATGATTTATATTGATATATTGACCATCAATTGTGTTGTAAATGTTGTACCTTGATGAAGGTATCTTTTCTTTTATGTACACTGAGAGCATCTGCACCAAGACAAATTCCTTGTGTGTCCAATCACACTTGGCCAATAACATTCTATTCTATTCTATTCTATTCTATTCTATTCTATTCTATTCTATTCTATTCTAGTGGGGTGGGAATGGGGATTTTGCAGTATCCTTCCCCTGGAGTGGGGTGGGAATGGAGATTTTGCAGTATCCTTCCCCTGCCACGCCCACCAAGCCACACCCACAGAACCGGTAGTAAAAAAAAAATTGGATTTCACTACTGGCCCTATCGAACAAAACGAAATTTAACGTAGAGAAAAGCAAGGCTTGGTTTCTCCGTTGCTTGTCGGAAGGTCACAAAAGGGGATCACGTGACCCCAAGGAGTCTGCAACCGTCGTAAATACGAGTCCGTTATATACCAAGCGTCTGAATTTGGATCACATGACCCATTGGGGATACTGCAACGGTCGTAAGTGTGAAAAACGGTCGTAAGGCACTTTTTCCAGTGGCCGGCGTAACTTTGAATGTTCCCTAAACAAAGTATTGTAAATCAAGGACTATCGTTTTAGTTGTATCACTAGTAGGGTCTCCAGCTTGGGTGGGAGTGTGTGTGTGTGTGGGGGGGGTTGGACTAGATGACCTATAAGGTCCCTTCCAACTCTGTGAATCTGTTAAATCTGTTAGTGATTTTTTTTAATGTCTACAATGTATTGGTTCTTGGCTGCTGCAGTGCCTGCGCCTGGCCACCGGAGGGCACCCTTCACCATCTTTTCCCAATTCCGCTAATGCTGAAACGCAATAAACAGGATTTGCTGTGTTTTTATTTGATTGTGTTAACCTTAATTGTGTTCATATGCCGTTAGGACTATTTTTACAAAAATGTGGCTGCGACGGTGCAGCGGGGAGCACTTCAAGGCTTCGTGGTTACCTTCTTCGCAGTAGAATTGAGAGTTGGATGGCATGCCATTTCAACAGATCATGGTTGCCCATTGAATCCTGGTTTCTTCCTGGTTAAAGGGCTGGGGATAGCTCTGGTGTCTCTAGGGCGGCACTCCTCCAAAGTTGGGGGTCGACTTAACCATGGTTAACCGGTAGCTTTCTCCAGTTAAGCCACAAGCCATGATTGGCCAACTGATAAGGCCCAATTACTGTAAACCAGAATCAACCATGATGGTTAGTCGATGTGGTGAGAACCCCCTCAGCCTGTAAGGAGACCGAGAAGACGTGAGGATTGAAAGAAAGACTGGATTTCTGAGTTTTCTCTTTCTTGTCTCTTTTAGGGGGCCACTGAGGCGCCATGCGCTGGGATCCAACTGTCAACCGGACCCTGGAATCCTGCAGGGGTCTCGCCTGATTGGCTCTCCCCACCGGGCCACCGGTTCCAGGCCTGGTTTGGCCATCCATCCAGAGGGACCCAGGCCTTGAATCCTCCAGGGGCAGAACAGGTAGCGACCGGGCAGCCTGGACTTTCGAGAGAAGGCCACCCAAGCGTTGATTGAACCCGGGGCCTGGCTGGTGAGGGACGTAGTTTGGAGGGGGGCTGTCCGTGCATAAGAGCACAAGCTTGCCTACCGTTCCTGTCCTATTGTTTCCTTTCGTTATATATCCAATTAATATAGTTATTACATACCCATACTTATATATATATATATATGCTTATATATTGTATAGTTATTTCATGCTTACACTTAGATATGCTGTGTGACAAAATAAATAAATAAATAAATAAAAAATAGTGGAGAAAGAGGGGCTTTGAGAAAGGAGAGGCGGAGGGGAGGTGTTACAGGAGAGAATAAAGTAAAATATTACGTTTTGTGGGAAGCCAAGCATTTTTGAATGACCTCCAAAAGTAAGTTCCTTCCTTCCCTTCCTATCCCTCTCTCCTTTGTTCCCTTCCTTCCTTCCTTCTTTCCTTCCTTCCTTCCTTCCCTTCCTATCCCTCCCTCCCCTCTCCCTTCCGTGATTCCTTCCTTCGTTCCTTCCTTCGTTCCTTTCTCCCTCCTTCCCTCCCTCCCGCCTGTGTTTCCTTCCTTTCTTTCTTCCCTCCCTCCCTCCCTCATGTTTCCTTCCTTCTTTCCTTGCTTCCTCCTCCTCCCTCCTTCCTTCCTTCCTTCCTTCGTTCCTTCCTTCGTTCCTTTCTCCCTCCTTCCCTCCCTCCCGCCTGTGTTTCCTTCCTTTCTTTCTTCCCTCCCTCCCTCCCTCATGTTTCCTTCCTTCTTTCCTTGCTTCCTCCCTCCCTCCCTCCTTCCTTCCTTCCTTCCTTCCTTCCTCCCTCCCTCCCTTCTGTATTTCCTTCCTTCCTTCCTTCCTTCCCTCCCTCCTTGCTTCCTCCCTTCCTACCTCCTATGTTTCTTTCCTTCCTTCTTTCCTTCCTTTCTCCCTCCTTCCCTCCCTCCCTCCTGTGTTTCCTTCCTTCCTTCCTTCTTCCCTCCCTCCATTTTTTCCACCAAAGGGGATCGCGTGACCCCGGGACACTGCAACCATTATAAATACGAGTCAGTTGCCAAGTCTTTGAATTTGGATCACCTGACCGTAAGGAGGCGGCAAGGGTCATTTGTGTGAAAAGCAGTCATAACATAAGTCACTTTTTCCAATGTTGTCGTAACGTTGAAACGGTCACTAAACGAACTGCCGTAAGTGGAGTACTACTTGTACAGGCAGCAGAGGGCGGGGTGGGGGGAAGGAAAAGTCCATTCCATACCTTTCCCCAAAACTCAATGGCTTTGCAGTTTCTTGATTTTCTTTCAATCTGGGGTTGTTTTAAAAGCATTTAAGGATAAATTTCCTGGAACTCCGCCACGAGTTAAAGACATATTTATTTATCCGCGCAGGACTGGCATAGAATTTTAGACATTTTTATTCGGTTTTAGTGGGTTTTATTGTTTTAAATATATTTTAATCTGGGCCATATTTAATAAGTTTTTTAATTACTGTTTTATCTTGTATTTCTTCATTGTTGTTTTATCTGGCTGTGAACCGCCCTGAGTCCTTCGGGAGAAGGGCGGTATAAAAATCTAAATAAATAAATCTCTGAATTGCCTTTTCTCCTTTTTTTTCTCTTCCCAGTTAGCGTGTTGTGATTGTCCTCCTCACAAAACCCCCTCCTGACCCTCCCTCCAAAAGAAACCATGGATAGCAGAACACAGCTGGATAAGAAAGTGATAATAGAAGAGTGGAGCCAGGTGAATGCCATTCTTTCAGGATGAAAAGCCAGCGCAGCCAGGCTATAGAAATAATAATCATTTATCGAATGTATTTGCATCTTGAGCTGTGGATATTCTCTGAGCAGAGCAGCAGAATTTGGCCAAAAAGTTATTTCCAAGTGAGCCGACTTTTTTTCCCCGTAACAGTCACAGAGTTGGACGGGCCCTTGGGGATCATCTAGTCCAACCCCCTGCTCAGGCAACCGTCCTAAGTACATGCCAGTGGCTAAGGCTGCTAATGCAGTCTGTTATTAACAGCAGCTGCCTGCAATTACTGCAGGTTCAAGCCCCACCAGGCCCAAGGTTGACTCAGCCTTCCATCCTTTATAAGGTAGGTAAAATGAGGACCCAGATTGTTGGGGGCAATAAGTTGACTTTGTATATAAATATACAAATGGATGAAGACTATTGCTTAACATAGTGTAAGCCATCCTGAGTCTTCGGAAAAGGGCGGGATATAAATGCAAATTTAAAAAAAGCGTCTGAATTCTGATCATGTGACCATGGGGAGGCGGCATCGTTCATGAGTGTGAGAAACGGTCGTAAGTCGCATTTTTAATGCCGTTGTAACTTTGAACGGCCACTAAAGGAACTGTTAAGTTGAGGACTATCTGTATCATCCTCTTTTTACGACTCCATAATCTGGCGTGGAGTCTGGGCACCTGAATGGAGCTGAGTGTTTACTGGCCGGATGCCTTTCCAGTCGACAGTGCGGAGTTTTGTTCAGCAGATATATATTCTCATTGTTCCCAGAGAGAGAAATATCTGCCTAGAGTTGGCACTAACTTCATCATCATCTCCTTTTAATGACCCTGTAATCCCTTGCATCGGGGCAAAGTCTGAACAATTGAATGGAGCTGAGTGTTTACTGGCCGGTTGCCTTTCCTGCTGCCAATGAGGAGTTTTGTTCAGCAGATATATTCTCATTTTGCCCAGATAGAGAGAAATATCTGTTGAGAACTATCTGTATCTGTGCTTTAAAACAATACGGAGATCTGCATTCAAATTGAGACCTCTCCTTGTTCTTTTTTCTTTAAAGCTTACAGAATCCTCGCGCCAGCTTGTCTTCATAACGGGCTTAGCGTCACTCCAGCTGGGTTACAACCACTGGCTCTGCTACTCGGACACTAAGGTGAGTGACCTTCGCAAAACAGGTGCCAGCTAAGAGGCGACAAACGGGATGATATTTGATATCTTTGCTGTTTTTAAAATCCATTGGTTAGTTTAAAAGCCTGTCCTGCCCAGATCTTGGGAACAAACAGCGCAAAGGGAAGCTTTTTGGCCTAAGCCATTTATTGTTACAGGTACTCCTCGCCTTACAATATCAATTTCTTGATATGTTTTATAAAAATTCTTGGACGTGGGTACCAAGTGCCCCAATGACAGTGGGTATCACTGTTACATGTTTCATCCATAATCGCGTAGTTTCGACGGCCTGGTTGCGATATTTCGTGATTTTTTTTCCCCCCAGTTCATTTTCTTCGGCTCTGGCGTCTCCTGGTACCACGATATTAATAAATTGTACGCTTATGGTTTTCGACAACTGTGATATCTGACGTGTTGTAGTCCAAGGTTCAAGGACCTTGGGGGTACTCGTATCAAATGATCTAAGCACCAGAGCCCACTGTAACAACATTGCCAAAAAGGCATTAAGGGTTGTAAACCTAATCTTGCGTAGCTTCTTTTCCGGTAATATTACACGACTAACTAGAGCATGCAAAACCTTTGCTAGACCAATTCTCGAATACAGCTCGTCTGTCTGGAACCCGCACTGCATATCGGACATTAATACGATTGAGCGCATCCAAAAATATTTCACAAGAAGAGTCCTCCACTCCTCCGCTCGCAACAAAATACCTTATGGCCACCAGACTTGAAATTTTGGGCTTAGAAAATTTAGAACTACGCCACCTTCGGTCTGACCTAAGCACAGCTCATAAAAACATCTGCTACAACGTCCTACCTGTCAATGACTACTTCAGCTTCAACCACAACAGTACACGAGCACACAATAGATTCAAACTTAAAGTGAACCGCTCCAAACTCGATGGCAGAAAATACGACTTCAGCAACAGAGTGGTCAATGCCTGGAATGCACTACCTGACTCCGCGGTCTCATCCTAAAACCCCCAAAACTTTAACCTAAGACTGTCTACTGTTGACCTCGCCCCATTCCTAAGAGGTCTGTAAGGGCATAAGAGCACCAGTGTGCCTACCGTCCCTGTCCTAATGTTCCCTTTAATTGTATTCACTTTATGTATTCAATTCATGCTTATTACTTATACATATTATCTAAAACCATGTTTCCCTGAAAATAAGTCCCTGCCTTATTTTTGGGGAGGTCTTATTATTTTGGGGCACGGGGAGCCCCAAACCTGATTTCCAGCTCTGCGTTTAAATGTTTCCCAGGAGGGCTTAGCTTCAGGGGGAGGCTTATTTTAGTGCATTCGGTCAAAAGCCCGATTGGGCTTATTATCAGGGGATGTCTTTCGGGGAACCAGGGTGCGAATTCGACAAATAAATAAAAAAATAAAATAAAAAAATAAATGAAGGTCTCTCTGTATTTGAAAGTCCCACAAAATTCTTCACCTTATTGTTGTTGTTTTTGTTGTTGTTAGTATTTTTAGGGCGTTAGCCTAAAAGGGGGCTGCTCAGCGGATCAGAACTGCCAGGTCAAAGCTGCCCAAGGGCTATACCCGGTGGCCTCTTTTTCAGCTGCTCCTTTCTTCCTTCCAGCTCATCCGAGAATTTTATAATCTGACGTTTCACAGCGGGAAGAAAAATGCCAGTCGAACGGATACAACTCACACCGAGTGGGTGGTCGGTGTCGCGAGCAGCCTGTTCCCTCTGGGAGCCATGATGGGCTCACTTCTCGTCGGAGTCCTGGTGGATAAATTCGGCAGGTAAATGGATTTAGGGTGCTGCGAGGACCCATCCATGCAGGTGGTTTGGGTTGCTTGCTCCCGGTTCGCTCCGGTTCTTGCGAACCGGTAGTAGAAGCAGCGGGAGGCTCCGCCCACCTGCCCGGGCGTCATCATGAATGATCTGCGCATGCGCAGAAGCACCCCCCGTGCTCCCGTTGCGAACTGGTAGTAAAGCTAAGTAGAATCCACCCCTGGGTACAGTGAATCAATGAAGGGAAGGAGAAGAAGGGAGATATATCTTTGCCAGCTCCCAGAAATGTAGGTTGAACAGGGATAGGCTGCTGGGGGTTCGCAGGGGTTCGGGAGAACCTCTAGCTAAGATTCTGTGCAGTTCGGAGAACCTCCAAATCCCACTCCTGGCTAACCCCGCTCACCCTGCCCTGCCCCTCCCAGGAGCCCCCACGTGATCCGTTTTGGATGCAGGTAAGTGCACGGCGTGCACAGAGGCTCGGGGAGGATGAAAAACAGACCTGCTGGAAGTTCGGGAAGGCCGTTTTTGCCCTCCCGGAGCCTCGAGGAAAATCTCCAGAGCCCGGGGAGAGCAAAAATGACCCCCACACACACCCCCTGGTGCAGGAGGCTGATTTGGCCACGCGCACCATGGCCACGCCCACCCAGAAACCAAGCAGAGAACCCCTTGCTAAAAATTTTGAAGCCCACCCCTGGTTGAAGTTCACGTTCACAAGCCGAGTTGGAATTTGATGTTCTCCAAGAGAAAGGATTGATCGAAGTTTGAGGCTCATTAAAGCAGCTGTGTCTGCTTGCTGAATGAATGCGTTTTCCCATTATTCCCAGTATACTCAAACCTCTGTATTGTTCTTAATAGTTGTTGAGTTATTGCTTTTAACAAGCAAATGGTTCATTAAATCTGGGGAACTGGAAACGAAGCAAGGGCATATACCCTCACTCCTATGGGCATAAAAGTTTGGACTTATATCTTGGTTTCCAATTCTGGCTTCCCACCGGACACCAAGCTACGTTTTGTGGTTTGTTACCATTGGTGAAATGGGGATGTGGTGGCTCAGTGGCTAAAACGCTGAGCTTGTCAATCGAAAAGTCAGCAGTTCGGCGGTTCAAATCCATAGCGCCGCGTAACAGGGTGAGTTCCTGTGACTTGTCCCGGCTTCTGCCAACCTAGCAGAAGAAGACAGGAACCGGTGATTGAAGAGAGAATTGGGAGGTTGTAATAAGGTGGACCGTGTCATAGGCTTAGGGGCTAGGGGCTCAGGGGCTAGGACGTTGAGCTTGTTGATTGAAAGGTCAGCAGCTCAGCCGTTTGAATCCCTAGTGCTGACATGTACTGGAGTGAGCTCCCGTTACTTGTCCCAGCTTCTGCCAACCTAGCAGTTCGAAAGCACGTAAAAAAAATGCAAGTAGAAAAATAGGGGCCACCTTTGGTGGGAAGGTAACAGCGTCCCGTGCGCCTTTGGCATTGAGTCATGCCGGCCACATGACCACGGAGACGTCTTTGGACAGCTCTTCGACTTTGAAACGGAGATGAGCAGCGCCTCCTAGAGTCGGGAACGACTAGTACATATGTGCGAGGGGAAATTTTACTTTTACCATTGGTTAACCCTGTTCAATAGCTTAGCGTAGTGCTCCAAGCCAGTCCTGGGCTCCAGAAACGTGTTGCGCGCACATGATGGCTTGAGTGAAGGAGGGTCAACCATGAAGCCATGGTTTGGGCAGTCCAGGAACCCAAGGAGAGGATGAAGACTGTCAGTCAAAATCTCAACCAATGAGATTGTTTAAGGTTCCAGATACTTTAATCCTAAAACTGCTAAATGAAAATATCCCTTCTTGATTGACATCGTCGGGTGTTGGGTGAACTCCAAGAGCGTTGGCTTAAATGAAGAAATCATGATTAAAAGTATTGGATTGGTAAATAGAATAATAGAATGTAAATATAAGTATGTATAGGGTTGAGTAGAAAAAGAATAGAGAATATATACCATTGCCGATACGACGAGCTGTAAAATATGTAACGCTATGTTCGTGATGTGTTTTTTAATCTGTTTTGTGTGTGTGTGTATGTGTGTGTGTGTGTGTGTTTTCTTCATTTTGTTTTTAAGGGTGAAAAACTTAATAAAAATTATTTTTAAAAAAGAAGAAGAAGAAATCATGATTAAAGCACCTCTTAAACAGAGGTGGGTTTCACATAATTTTATCACTGGTTTGCCGCGCACCGAAAATGTGCAGGCGTGTCTTCTGCACATGTGCGCGGCCTTCCGTAAATGCGCTTTGCTTGCGCACGCAGCTTGCACACATCCACATGGCTTAGAAAACGTGGCTAAATAGGATGGCATAGTGCCGGGGTGGATGGGCAGGGCCCAGAGGTCACCACTACCGGTTCGTCTGAACCGGCTGAAGACCATCACTGCTCTTAGATAGTTGCTTTCCATTCCTGGACAAATTAAACCTGAACAAATGATCCCTAACATGAAGTTTTCCACCTCATTAAAAGGTAAAGGTAGGTTCCCCTTGCACGTATGTGCTAATCGTTCCCGACTCTAGGGGGCGGTGCTCATCTCCGTTTCAAAGCCGAAGAGCCAGCGCTGTCTGAAGACGTTTCCGTGGTCATGTGGCCGGCATGACTCAACGCCAAAGGCGCACGGAACGCTGTTACCTTTCCACCAAAGGTGGTCCCTATTTTTTCTACTTGCATTTTTACGTGCTTTTGAAACTGGTAGGTTGGCAGAAGCTGGGACAAGTAACGGGAGCTCATCCCGTTACAGGGCAGCACTAGGGATTCGAACCGCTGAGCTGCCGACCTTTCGATCGACAAGCTCAACGTCCTAGCCCCTGAGCCACCGCGTCCCTATGACACGGTCCACCTCATTACAACCTCCCAATTCTCTCTTCAATCACCGGTTCCTGTCTTCTTCTCCAATACTACCCAAGATGGAATAAATCTCTGTATCCCACTTTTTCTTTCTGTTGTGTCTTCAGGAAACAGACAATGATGATCAACAATTACATTTCCTTGGTGTGTTCCACGTTGATGATTTGGGCCAAACTTCAAAATGGATTCGTCTTTGCCATGTGTTCGCGTTTCCTTATCGGCATCTCGATGGGTGAGTCAGGGAGAGTGGGAGGGTGTCCTTTCGTGTTGGACAGCCACCTCTCCCCCCAAGCGAAGAGAAGGTTACCCCCCAAGAAAATGGGCCCATGTTTTCTAGTGGAGAACAACTTCCACAATTTAACGTCAAAGGACCTCTGGTGGCTCAGACTGGTAAGACAGTCTGTTATTAACAGCAGCTGCTTGCAATTACTGCAGGTTCAAGCCCCACCAAGCCCAAGGTTGACTCAGCCTTCCATCCTTTATAAGGTAGGTAAAATGAGGACCCAGATTGTTGGGGGCAATAAGCTGACTTTGTATATAGTATACAAATGGATGAAGACTATTGCTTGACATAGTGTCAGCCGCCCTGAGTCTTCGGAGAAGGGCGGGATATAAATGCAAATTTTAAAAAAATGGTGGCCAAGCAAGGTGATGTGGCTTGCTGGCCGCCGGCCCTTCCAACAGCCGAATCAGAGGAGGAGGAGGAGTCAGGGTCAGTATCAAGGCAACCTGAGAGCTCCGAGGGGGAAGAAGGAATGAAGCTGGCAGAGAGAGAGAGGCAGAGGCGGAGCCTGAGCTGCCCATCAGGCCTTAGATGGAAAGTCAACAGCCCCCAGGTCTGGAGGTGGCTGATGAGGAAGAGGAGGAACAGCTGGGCCCAGTCCCAGATGTGCAGAAGGCTGAGAAGAGGTATTTTGTTGCGAGCGGAGGAGTGGATGACTCTTCTCGTGAAATATCTCTGGACTCGTTCGATTGTATCAATGTCCAATATGCAGTGTGGGTTCCAGACAGATGAGCTGTATCCAAGAACTGGTCTGGCAAAAGTTTTGTATGCCCTAGTTTGCAGGTCAATATTACCGGGGAAGAAGCTACGCAAGATTAGGTTAACAACTCTTAATGCTTTTTGAGCAATGCTGTTACAGTGAGCCCTTGGAGTTGACGTCCCCAAAGTTGTCAGGTTTGGAGATTCCTACTCTAGGGCTATGTTACCAGTGACGATGGAGATCTTTTGAATGTCTCTGGCGTCTTTTTGTTCTCCAGGTATTTTTTCCACCGTGATTCCTATGTACCTCTTAGAGACCAGCCCCCTCAATTTGAGGGGTTCCATTGGCATGCTGCCCCATATCTTTCTAGTGATCGGGGTCCAAACGGCTCAGATATGTGCCTTTCCTGAACTACTGGGCACCGTAGAAGGTAAAGTCTTGATAAGGGGGGAAGGGCTGGGATTACATCACCCAACTTCCCCTCCTTTGACCACTCGTTTCTGTTCATGCAGCTTGGCCGATACTGGTGAGTTTGCCTGGGCTGTTGGCTATCTGGCAGATCCTTCTGCTCCCTTCCTGTCCTGAAAGTCCGAGGTACCTGTTGATACAGAAGAAAGAAGAAGAAGAAGCCAGAGATGGTATGTCCTAGGGTTGGGATGGACTCGTATTTAAACGTCTGGCAGCGTGTGTGGTGTTTAAACAAGCCAAAATTCTAGGATATGTGAAAATGTGGACTGGTCAAAGGAGGTCACTTCGTTGATTATGTGCCGTCAAGTTCTTGTTGACCCTTAGTGGCCACATAAATAAGTTATCTCCAGGAGAATCTGTCCCCAGCTTGGTCCTTCAGAACGTCCGGTGGTCCACTCATCACCGCTCCAGCTAAGTTCAAATGTCGGCACTCAACACTCCATTAATTTAGCGTTTGTTTCCGACAAATGCCCCTCCCTACAGTGTCTCCTTAAGTCTCATTCCCCAGGTGTCCCTTGTAAAAAGGGGTAGGGCGCTCTCCTCCAAGTAGCCAAGTCAGTCTGTGCTGTTCTCGCCTTCTCTCCACTCTCCGTTCTCGAGGATCAGGAGGGGGCGGTTTCTGCTCATCGCTGCTCATGCTCCTTGCTTAACCTCTCTTTGTCATGCTGCCCCTGTTCCTCCTTGCCTACAAGCCATCCTAATCCTGAAAAGCCCTGGTCTGACTGGGCCTGCTCCTCCCCATCTTCCTCCAAAGCCAAGGATGCTGCCCCCTTGATCTCCGTCGGCTCCAATTCCAGCTCATCTTCCCTCACAGATTCAGGCTCCGATGGGAGCATGATACCATCTTATCCGTATCTGTATGCTATATCCTGTATCCTGTATCCAGGGGTGGGATTCAATCAGTTTGGACCGGTTTGGGCGAACCGGATGCTATTTTTACATCTCGTTCACCGAACCGGTAGTTGCAAGGACTGGCTGGTCCTGCCCACTTCATTCCACCCCTCCCCTCCCAGAAGTCTCCACGTGACCCATTTTGGATGCTAGGTAAGTGCTCCACCCACACAGAGGCTCTGGGAGGGCGAAAAACAGGCCACCCGGAAGTTCCAGAAGTTTGAAAACGGGCCCGTTTCTGGCCTCCAGAGGGCCTCTGGAGCCCGGGGAGGCTGTTTTTGCCCTCCCGGAGGCTCGATGAAAGCCTCCGGAACTTGGTGAGGACGAAAACGCCCCGCCACCGTGGTGCAGGAGGCTGAATAGGCCACGCCTACTATGGCCACGGCCACCCAGCAACTGGGCAGAGAACCATTTGCTAAAATTTTTGAATCCCACCCCTGCCTGTATCCTTATCCCCGCACTTCAACCTCAACCTACAGCCTTGGGGGGGGGGTGTTTCCGTTTCTTCCCCCCAGCTCTGAAGCACCTCAGGCTCCAGGGTGACGTTGAGGATGAAATGGAGGAACTCCGACGGGAGGACATTTTTGAGAAGGACGAGAAGAAGATGAACACCCTGCGGTTGCTGCGTTATCGTCCACTCCGTTGGCAATTGGTTTCGGTGGTGGTTATAGAAACGGGCCAGCAGCTTTCCGGTGTCAATGTGGTAAGGGAAGGGAGCCTCTGGGACCCGTAAGAAGCTGAGCATCGTCGGCGTAACAACCACCGCGTAATGGGTCAGGTGGAGGTTGTTGCTGGTGGCCCTGAATCAGTGGTGGGATTCAGATGATTTAACGACTGGTTCTCTGCCCTAATGACTGGCTGGGTTGATAGTTCTCATTGTCAGAAAATTCCTCCTTACTTCCAGGTTGAATCTCTCCTTGGTCAGTTTCCATCCATTGTTCCTTGTCTGGCCTTCAGGTGCTTTGGAAAATAGCTGGACCCCCTTCCTCCTCTCTGTGGCAGCCCCTCAAATATTGGAAGGCTGCTATCCTGTCTCCCCTGGTCCTTCTCCTCACTAGACTAGCCATGCCCAATTTCTGCAACCGTCCATCATATGTTTTAGCCTCCAGTCCCCTCATCATCCCGGTTGCTCTTCTCTGCCCTCTTTCTAGAGTCTCCACATCTTGTTTTATAGCGTGGTGACCAAAACGGGATGCAGTATTCTAGGTGTGGTCTTCTTGGAGATGAAGTCCATAAGTCTTAAAGTTGACAGGTTTGGAGGCTTCCGCTCTAGGAATACATAACCAGTAATGATGAAGATCTTGTGAACGTTTTCGGGAAGCCGAGTCCTTTCCTTGTGCTGGTTTTATTTCAGATCTACCTCGGCATTGAGGAAATGCTCTATTCTACCGGGTTAAGCCACGAATACGCCCGATATTTCCAAATGATGACCACTGCCCTGTTAATCTTGGCTATCATATACGGGGTGAGCTCCTCCTCCTCCTCCTCCTTCCTCCTCCTCCTCACCCCCCCTTCCCCTCCTCTTCTTCTTCCTCCTCCTCCACTTTAATTTTTTTAACCCTGTTTTGTTGAAGAAGCCAGGCGTAGCTTTTCAGGCGGAAATAGCCATCATGAGACCGGATCCTGGTTTGTTTCCTGCCTTCCCTTTTTCAGCTTCTCTTTCCTGACCTGAAATCAAACTGTGGCGGTTTGGGCTCTTTTTGTGTGTGTGTGTTTGTGGGGGAGGAGCTGAATGGAGATGGAAAACAGACCACTAGGTAATCTGTATTCTGTCCTAGGAGAGAAACCAGTAGGGGTGATTTATTCCATTTTCCCCTCCCCCTCCCTATTTTGCAGATGTACATTGTGGACAGGAAAGGACGGAAAATCCAGCTTCTCCTTGGATTTGGGATGTCCACGGTCTTTTGCCTCTTGCTGACGGTCACTCGAGATCTACAGGTACGTAACAAGGGGAGAGGTTGCTCGGAAAGGGTGGGATTTTAGAATTTAGAATAACAGAGAGGGAAGGGGCCTTGGAGGTCTTCTAGTCCAACCCCCTGCTTAGGCAGGAAACCCTGCACCACTTCAGACAAAATGGTTATCCAACCTCTTCTCAAAAACGTCCAGTGATGGAGCGTTCACAACTTCTGGTGGCAAGTTGTTCCGCTGGTTAATTGTTCTCACTGTCAGGAAATTTCTCCTTAGTTCTAAGTCGCTGTTCTCCTTGATGAGTTTCCACCCGTTACTTCTTGTCCTGCCTTCTGGTGCTTTGGAGAATAGCTTGACTGCCTCTTCTTTGGGGCAGCCCCTGAGATATTGGAAGACTGCTATCATGTCTCCCCTAGTCCTTCTTTTCATTAAACTAGACATACCCAGTTCCTGCAACCGTTCTTCATATGTTTTAGCTTCCTCCAGTCCCCTAATCATCTTAGTTGCTCTTCTCTGCACTCTTTCTAGAGTCTCAACATCTTTTTTACATCGTGGCGACCAAAACTGGATGCAATATTCCAAGTGTGGCCTTACCAAGGCATTATAAATTGGTATTAAACCTTCACGTGATCTTGATTCTATCCCTCTGTTTATGCAGCCTAGAACAGTGCTGGCTTTTTTGGCAGCTGCTGCTCACAGCTGGCTCATATTCAAGTGGTTGTCCACTAGGACTCCAAGATCCCTCTCACAGTTACTACTATGGAGCAAGGGACCACCTATACTTTACCTGGGCATTTTGTTTTTCTTATCTAAATCTTATGGCCCTCAAGACAACTTTTAAGGGGAGTTGGCTCCAGACACCAGAAGTCTGGACTTTTCATTTCTGCCATCTCAGGATGATTTTGGGAAAACGCTCCCTTGCGTTAGGAATTTCAATCAGCAGAAACATAAGACCGTGGCTTCTCTTTGGCGAAAACTTGGAAGTTGCCGATGCTCCAACACTGGAAGTTTTTAAGAAGAGGTTGGATAACCATTTGTCTGAAGTGGTGCTTAAGCAGAGGGTTGGACTAGAAGACCTCTAAGGTCCCTTCCAACTCAGTTGTTCTGTATCTAACTGCCCCCCCCCTCCCCACACACACTCTGCAGGGTAAATTTCCATGGTTGGCTTTGCTCAACAACGTCCTTGTCAACTTCTTCCTGATCATCTACGCCGTCGGACCAAGTAAGTCGCTGTGTTCGCGGAAGGGGTGAAATGCTCTCGGTTCGGCCCGGTTCGGTCGAACCGGTAGGGATGACGGTGTTTCAGAGAACCAATAGTGATGACAGCTCGGAGGTCTGCTCACCCGCCTGGTTGTTTTTTACCCTCTGTGCATGCGCAGAGGGTCGGTGCGCGCATGTGATGTGCACGGGAGGTGCGTGAACTTCCGAACCGGTAGGGAAGGTAAGTTGATTTCACTCCTGGTTTGCGGGTAGGCTGCCATGTCCCAGGGTCACGCGATGCCCTTTTTGCGACCTTCAGTCTAGCCAAGTCCATGATTGGCTTAACAACCGTGTAGTTAACTTAACAACTGCAGTGATTCGCTTAGTGACGGTGGCAAGAAAGGTCGCCAGACGGGGCAGAACCCGCTTAACGGCTGCTTTGCTTAACGACAGAAAGGGAGGGGGCTCGGTTGTGGTCATAAGTCAAGGCCTGCCTGTACTCTAGTTTAGACCACAAGCCGGGGCTGCGTTGAAGCATCAACTCCACAACTGGAGGATAAAATCGCTCCCCTTCTCGGGGAGAGCAAGAGGGCTGGGCCATCTCGGGGTGACTGCAGAGGTCTCCGTGGTGCCCTTGGGGCGGACAATTGGGTCTCCCCACAGCCCAACTAGAAAGCACCCCCAAATTCAGGGAGCCATCCCCGTTGCCTTTCTTGAAGGAAAACCGCAGAGGCACAATTTAGAGAAAAGAAATGGTTATTTTAAAACTCTCTCTCTCTCTCCCTCTCTCCCTCTTTCCCCTCCCTTCCTCTCTCCCTCCTTCCCTCCCTCCCCCTTTTTCTTCCTTTTCCCTCCTCTCTCCTCCTTCCTTCCTCCTCCTCTCTCCTCCTCCTTTTTCCTTCCTCCCCTTTTCCTCACCTCCCTCCCTCCTTTTTCCCCCTCCCTCCCTCTTTTCCTTCCTCCCTCCCTCCTTCCATCCTTCCTTTCTCCCTCCTTTTTCCCCTCCCCTCTCCCTCTCTCCTCCTTTTCCTTCGTTCCTTCCTTCCCTCCTTCCCTCCCTTTCCTTCCTTCCTCCCTCCTTTTTTCCTGTCCTTCCCTCTTTTCCTCCCTCCCTCCCTGCCTCCCTCCTTTTTTCCCCTTCCTCTCTCCTTCTCTCCTTTTCTTCCTTCCTCCCTCCCTGCCTCCCTCCCTCCTTTTTCCCGCTCCCACCTTCCTTCCCTCCCTTTCCCTTCCTCCCTCCCTCCTTTTTTCCCCTCCCTCCCTCTCCTCCTCCCTCCCTCCTCTTTTTCCCTTCCTCCCTCCCTCCTCTTTTTTTGGGGGGTGCCTCAGGTTCTCTGATCAACCTGCTGGTCGGAGAGCTGTTTCTGCAATCTGCCAGGTCCTCTGCTTATGTCATCGGACAATTTTTATACTGGTTCCTGAACTACCTAACCGTCTTAAACTTTGTCTACGTAGAGGTGAGTCAACCTGCAGCTATTTTTCGGACATCTCTCGGAGTAAGAAATAAAAACCCACCCAAAAAACCCTCCCCCTCTTTTTATTTATTTATTTATTTATTTATTGACCAGGAATGATTACGGTGGTTGGAAAACCAGAGTTTTCTCTGGCTGGGGTGGGTGAACGCTGGAAATGTAATTGATAGCAGATCAATTCCAACTGTGGGGTCCATATTCTAGGTAAATAGAAGCCTTCAATCCACATTTTTCAAGCTTGCCCAGTTTAAGATACAGGGACTTCAACTCCCAGAATCCCCCAGCCATCTGTGCTAGGGAATTCTGGGAGTTGAAGTCCACCCATCTTAGAGCATGGTGGCTGGGGGATTCTGGGAGTTGAAGTCCATCCATCTTAAAGCATGCTGGCTGGAGGGATTCTGGAAGTTGAAGTCCATCCATCTTATAGCATACTGGCTGGGGGATTCTGGGAGTTAGAGTTTGTCCATTTAGAGCATGCTGGCTGGGGGATTCTGGGAGTTGGAGTCCATCCATTTAGAGCATGGTGGCTGGGGGATTCTGGGAGTTAAAGTTTGTTCCATTTAGAGCATGCTGGCTGGGGGATTCTGGGAGTTAGAGTTTGTCCATTTAGAGCATGCTGGCTGGGGGATTCTGGGAGCTGGAGTCTGCCCCTCTTAAAGCATGCTGGCTGGGGGATTCTGGGAGTTGGAGTCCATCCATTTAGAGCATGCTGGCTGGGGGATTCTGGGAGTTGAAGTCCCTCCATCTTGAAACTTGCTGGAGAAACGCAGCACGTCGGGAGGGAGGGTTTGGAAAAGGGCTCCTGGGCCTGGACCTTTTGTCGAAAGAGATCCAGTAGATCCCTCTGGATTATCAACCTTTCTCCTTCGTTCCCCAGGAGTACATCCGGCCTTACAGCCTCCTCCTTGCCAGCCCTGTAAGCTTGGGGACTTTTTTTTACATCTTGAAGATTATCCCCGAAACAAAAGATAAGACGTTTTTGGAGATCCAGGGCCTGATACCACTGTACAAGGTCAAGCACACCCCTGCCTAGCGACAGCCGGGAGAACACAAATCGGGGCTTTCCCCTCAAAACGTCCGACTTAATGAGAAGCGACTGTCCGCTGTCTAGGAATTCTTGGGGGCCTCGGTTGTTCCTTTGTAAATAGAAAAGGTGTGTGTGTGTATTTGCTTTCATTAAAATTTTTCTTTTTTGGAGGGGGGATGTAAGCATGGAGTTTGTTGGCTCAGTTGTCACCCGAGTACCCCCTAAAGGTAAAGGTAAAGGTTCTCCTTGCACATACGTGCTAGTCGTTCCCGACTCTAGGGGGCGCTGCTCATCTCCGTTTTGAAGCCGGAGACCCAGCGCTGTCCGAAGACGTCTCCGTGGTCATGTGGCCGGCATGACTCAACGCCAAAGGCGCACGGAACGCTGTTCCCTTCCCACCAAAGGTGGTCCCTATTTTTTCTACTTGCATTTTTACGTGCTTTCGTGCTTTCGAACCTGCTAGGTTGGCAGAAGCTGGGACAAGTCACGGGAGCTCACCCCCTTACACGGCAGCACTAGGGATTCGAACCGCTGAGCTGCCGACCTTTCGATCAACAAGCTCAACGTCCTAGCCCCTGAGCCACTGCGTCCCTAAGTACCCCCTAGATGGTTGCTTTCCCTCAATCCGATGGTGGGTGGAATCCAATGTACCACCCCTTTCTCCTCAAATGCAGCCCCCAATGCTGGTATTTCATTTTTCAGGTCCCTAAACCAGATCAAAGACCTAAGAAGAAACGCAGCTTTGTTAATGAAGGATGGCTGGATGAATGGCTGGATGAATATGTAGGTATATCTAGATAGAGAGAGGTGAGAGAGAGAGAGAGAGAGGTGGGGGGAGATAGAGAGAGAGAGAGAAGGAGGAAGGGAGGGAGATAGAACAGACAGTCAGATAGATAATAGATCGGTCGGATATGTATGTACATCTAGATAAATAAATGGATGGATGGATAGATGATAGATAGATAGATAGATAGATAGATAGATAGATAGATAGATAGATAGATAGACAGACAGATGGAGAGAGAGAGAGAGAGATGAGAGAGAGAAATGACAGACAAGATAGATGATACAGATAAGGAGGGAGGGAGGGAGAGAGATAGAGAGATGGATGGATGGATGGACAGCCAGACATAGATAAATGATAGGTTGGATATGTATATACAGTACATCTAGATAGATAGATAGGTAGATGGATAGGATAGGATAGGATAGGATAGGATAGGATAGGATAGGATAGGATAGGATAGGATAGGATAAACAGAATTAGAACGGACCTTGGAGGTCTTCTAGTCCAACCCCCTGCTTAGGCAGGAAACCCTGCACCACTTCAGACAAATGGTTATCCAACATCTTCTTAAAAACTTCCAGTGTTGGAGCATTCACAACTTCTGGAGGCAAGTTGTTCCACTGATTAATTGTTCTAACTAGATAGATTAGATAGATAGATAGATAGATAGATAGATAGATAGATAGAGAGATAGAGAGATAGAGAGATAGATAGATAGAGATGTAGATATATACCGTATATACTCGAATATAAGCCGATCCGAGTATAAGCCGAGGTCCCCAATTTTACCCCAAAAACTGGGGTAAACTGGGGACTCGAGTATAAGCCGAGGGTGGGAAATGAGGCACCTACCGGTTGAAACCCTCCTCCCTCAGCTGAGAAGGCTGGCGGCCCCCCCCCCCCGCCCCCCCCCTGCACCGGCAGGGCTCCCGTCCGGAAAAATGTGAAAAAAAGAAAAAAAAAAACTCGAGTATAAGCCGTATATACTCGAGTATAAGCCGAGGGGCTTTAAAAAAAAAACAAAACTCGAGTATAAGCCGTATAGACCCGAGTATAAGCCGAGGGGACGTTTTTCAGCACAAAAAATGTGCTGAAAAACTCGGCTTATACTCGAGTATATACGGTATATATATATATATATATATATATAGAGAGAGAGAGAGAGAGAGAGAGAGAGAGAGAGAGAGAGAGAGAGAGAGAGAGAGAGAGATAGATAGATAGACAGACAGATGATATAGAAATATAGAGAAATAAATAGATATAGAAAGATAGATAGATAAATAGATAAGAGAGAGAGAGAGAGATAGTAGATAGATAGATAGACACAAACAGACAGACAGACAGACAGATAGTCTTGACCCTTGGCAATTGCCTCCATGAGTCCCTGCTGTTTTGGGGGCCCATTTTGGCCACCCTGGTCTTCTTCCTGGGGCAGGGAGCAAGGACCTCTTGGCCCAAAATCACCCAGCTGCCTTCGTGCCTAAGGCAGCACTCTCGCTGTTCCAGATTACTTCATACCCTTTGATGAAATACCAGAGCGAAAAGAGGGAGGCAGACTTTAGGAATGTGGAAAAGCCAGCTGGGCATGTCCTCGATTAGCCATCCTCACCCCCCAACCCTGCGAGGTAGGCGAGCACGAGCCGCTACTACCCAAGCCCAGGATTTGCCAACCTAGAGAATCTGGGCTAGCTTTTGCTGGCAGGTTCTGGGTGCTAGAAATGGTTTCATCGTTTATCTGTTCGCAGAGCTCTTGAATGGCTGCTTTGCAGAAACCTTTTGGAATGAGAAATATGAGAAATATTGTGCACATTTCTTTTTACATAAATATAAACAATATATACATACATACATACATACATACATACATACATACATACATACATATATATTCGTAGGTTTTCACGGGTATAGGTATGTAGGTCTTGGCATATTCGGGTCTTTTCCCGTGTAAGGTTGAGAGTATCTTAGCGACGTTTCGACGAGGTCTCACTCATCATCTTCAGGCTGGTGCTTTCGGCTTCATGCTTGTGCGAGCAAAGCGTGGGCGGAGCTGCCGTCTCTGTATAAATACTGGTTTATAGAGTCCCCACCTCCCCACCAGTATTTATAGAGAGACGGCAGCTCCGACCACGCTTTACTCGCACAAGCACAAAGCCGAAAGCACCAGCCTGAAGATGATGAGTGAGACCTCGTCGAAACGTCGCCAAGATACTCTCAACCCACATCCCTGCAAGGCAATTTTATTTGGTTGTGAGTCTTGCTCTCTTTCCTCTGACGGCCGGGTGCATTTTCCTTCACATGCTTCACATTTTTTGTTGTAGTTAATTAAGGGGTGCAGGATTGGCTCAAGGGCTGCTGTGTGTTTTGGGACAAGATATCTATTGTGGTCCGCCAGCGGACCTGGCAGCAGAGTGGGACAGGGAGGAGGTTGGGGAGGAACGAGGGCCAGTCCTGGAGTCGGGGGAAGGCTCGGATGAGGGCTCTGCGTCGGAGGCAGAGAGGGGGCCAGGGCCATCTGGTAGTTATGTGCTGCCTCCAGAACCTCCGGAATCTGACATCAGTGAACTAGAAGAACAGTGTGAACCTGTTCCCAGTGCACGCATGCGCAGAGCTGCCAGGAGGCAAGAACAGTTAAGACAAAAGGGGTGACTCTGGAGTAAGGCTCGGAGATGACTGACCCTTCCCATAAAGGAGGAGCAAACGGACGTGAGCCTTTGCAGGAAGCAACTTTGTTCATTCTGGTCGGTTCAAACTCTGAGAAGCTCTGTTTGACTCTGTGCTCCGTTTGGCCTTGCAAAGCTAATTGGCAATTAAGTCCCTGGCAGATGTTTCAAAGGAGATAGAGGTGGGTGCTTATCAGCATTACCTTGAAACAGTGGTGGGATTCAAATAATTTAATCAACCGGTTCTCTGCCCTAATGATTTCTTCCAACAACCAGTTCATCAAACTGCTCAGAAAGTTAACAACCGGTTCTCCCGAAGTGGTGCAAACTGGCTGAATCCCACCACTGCCTTGAAAGACTGGGGCAGAAACCTGTCGGGCTCTTCACAGACTGTTTATGAGTTGTTACGGGCTGTGAATGACCATAATCCACAGCCGTTTAAATAAAGCCTCTGGTGGCTCAACAGACTAAGACAGTCTGTTATTAACACAGCTCCTTGCAAATACTGCAGGTTCAAGTCCCACCAGGCCCAAGGTTGACTCAGCCTTCCATCCTTTATAAGGTAGGTAAAATGAGGACCCAGATTGTTGGGGGGCAATAAGTTGACTTTGTATATAATATACAAATGGATGAAGACTATTGCTTAACACAATGTAAGCCGCCCTGAGTCTTCGGAGAAGGGCGGGATATAAATGCAAATAAAAAAATAAAGAGGTTTTTTTTTGGGGACTAAGCGTGTGATTTAAGCTTTCTCGGGGAGCCTCGGTCAGAACAATATCTTCCCTCTTGACCAGGGGTGGGTTCTACTTACTTTTACTATCGGTTCGCAACCGGTAGTAAAGCTTCTGCGCATGCGCAGATTGTCCATGATGACGTCTGGGAGGCTCCGCCCACGCGCCGCTTTTACTACCAGTTCGCAAGGACCGGACCGAACCGGGAGCAACCCACACCACTGCTCTTGACCCTCAAATTTCTTCTCTTTGTTCACAATCCCAACCACTGCAATTTTTTCCCCCCCATTGCCATGCAGAATTTCGAAGGGAGGGAGTTGTGTTTTGTTTGTCTGTCCCGGTGACAGTTTTGTGGCTAAGAAACGCGCAGCCCTGCTTTTCCTGCCAAGTAAGGTGTGTTACAGGGAGGTGTGCAAATGCTCTTGGCCTGCCGGCCTGCCTGCCTTCCTGAGGTTCGAAACGATCCCAGTGAGCAATTGCAAAGGGGGGGGGGAGAAAAAATATCTGTTTTTTTATTTAATGACCCATCCTGGCCTTCGAGCCTTTCCTTTTGCAAAGTGGTAGCTGATGGACAGAGGAAAGTTGTTACTCCCAGCGGCCAAAGAGCAAAGCCAGGCTGTGAAATAACTTGGTTTGTCTACCAAAGTCCAAAGGCAGGACAGAGAGAGAGAGAGAAAAAAGACATTTTAGCTTGATTTTTATTTTTTTTCATCTTGCAAGCTGTGGGGGTTTTTTTCCTCCCCTTCCTCTGGTTTGGATGTGAAAAGGGGCTTGACGGGAAGAAATAGGTAAGTTGAGGAAGTTTAAATGTGTGACCGGAGCTTGTATGAAAAACACAATCCTGATTCGGAGTGTGTAAAAAAAAACAACAACCACAGGTGTGCGTGTGGGATTTTTGTACCGTTAGGCATCGTGTCTATCTTGTCTTATAATGAACGGATTTTTTCCCCCACATTCTTCCTATTCCAGGCTGTATTTTAGCCCCAGTGCACGATCTCGTATTTTTAAAGGGAAAAAAAATCCAGCCTTTTTGATCTGATTTCTATCTGATGGTCGTTTATTATTTTATTAATTAGAAGAATTTGCCCTGTTTTGTTTTTGTTTTTAATCTCCTCTCGACTGGCATCTTGTCGTTTTATTTCATGCTTGAGCATTAATTGCCCTGCGGTTTTGAACCACGGCAGGTTGTAGGTTTAGTGTTTGGGCCATTATTCCTGCACTCTGCTCGTCCCCTTTTTGCTTCTGAGTTTAGCTTCTGAGTTTCCAGTTGCAAAGGGTTTTTTTTTTTTACAATTTCCCACGGGTAACCAAAATTATGCAGGTAAATATAAAAGAAAAGTGAATGATTTTTAGTTTAAAAGATGAATAAAAGGGACTGCTGGAAGAGAAAACGCCATTATTGTTTTCTGGGCCAGGACAGTGGTTCCTTATTGCGAAGACGAAGCCTCATCAAGTTGCTAGTCCTCAAGTCCTGCGATCTGTTGCTGAGCAGGGCTCTCGGGCCACATATACTTCTCCCTTTGGGGGTGGCTTTGATGGGCATCGTGTCTTTATGAGGAGTTATTCAGGGGCCTGGTTACAGGTAGTCCTCGACTTAGACGACCGTAATTGAGCCCAAAATCTCCAGCGTTTAGTGAGACGTTTGTTAAGCGGGTTTTGCCTCATTGTACGGCCTTTCTGGCCACCGTTGTTAAGTGAATCCCTGCAGTTCTTTAATTAATAGTACGGTTGTTCGGCGGGACTGGCTTCCCTGTTGTCAGAGGGTCACAAAAGGGGATTGTCATAAATACGAGTAAGTTGCCTGAGTTTTGCTCATGGGATTGCTGGAGTGGTCATTAAGTGTGAAAAACAGTCATAAGCGGGGATGGGCCACTGGGGGTTCGCAGGGGTTCGGGAGAACCTCTAGCTAAGATTCTGTGCAGTTCAGAGAACCCCCCACAACTCCCACTCCTGGCTGGCGCCACCCACCCCGCCCCACCCCTCCCAGGAGCCCCCAGGCGGCCTGTTTTGGATGCAGGTAAGTCCACGGCGCATGCGGAGGCTCAGGGAGGGTGAAAAACGGGCCTACCGGAAGTTCGGGAAGTTTGGTCCTCCAGAGCAGTGGTCCCCAATCTTTCAGACCTCAGGGACCACTAAATTCATAATTTAAAATCCCGCGCGGACCACTAGTAGAATCTGCCTAATGACCGGCTGGGTAGGCGTGTCTAGGTGGTCATGTGACTGGGTGGGTGTGGCCAGCTCGATGTCAAATCGCGTTGAGTGGCGCCTCGTTGGCCTCTACTCGCGAAAACTCGATTTATACAAGGGGGAAAATGCTAGCTCGATTCACAGTGTGATTCCAATCGGGACCGAAACAAAATCGAAAAGTGTTACTGCCCCCCAAAAAAACCCTCAGCTGGGACCGAAGTCCATCGTTATTGCTGCCTCCGTGAATTCCAAATTAATTTTTTTATCTCATCACGTGATTTATTTATTTATTTCTCCCCGCCCCCACCAGTGGTCAATCATATTTTGATACCAAACAGTTGATGGAGAAGCCGGCTTTTAAATTCCAGCTCTCTGCAAATAAACCTTGGATACTGTCTGTCTGTTTGTGTCTATCTATCTATCTATCTACTATCTCTCTCTCTCTCTCTTATCTATTTATCTATCTATCTATCTTTCTATATCTATTTAAAAAAGCAAAAAAAAGCCAGGGGGCTTTTAAATATTGAAACCGGGGAGCACTTGAGAACACGCCAAGAATTTTTTATTTCAACCAAAGCCAGATTTCGACCTTCGCAAATATTATTTTTGGATCCCATTCACTGGAGGTTTCCGGAGAATGGAAAAAAACAACAACCCCAAAACCCTAATTCCTTTCATCTTTTCTCTGTTTGTCCCAGGAAAACATTTCACCTCCTTTTCAACCTTATTTGAAACCTGTCATTTACGCTCCAGATTCTTGGCTGAGCGACACATCCTTTCTGTATACCAGAGGGTGGGCTTCGCGTACTGTTCGCAACCCAGCACTGGAAATGTGAGCACACGCACACGCCATCTGCACACGCGTGCGGAATCACAAAACATGGCAGTTTGCTCAGGCGCACCGTCCACACATGCGTGCGGCGTCAAAAACACAGCGATATAGGACAGGATTGTGCCACTACAGGTTCTCCCGAACCGGCTGTATACCACTTCTCCTAGATACATTTAGGAAACGAAACGGTAACTTTTGCTGGGATGTTATCTTCAAAGAGTGCAACAAGCTTACTAAAAATTTGCTAAGGGTTGTTTGGAGCTACTGAAACTGAGAGGGGATGATGGGTTGTGCTAGGGGTGGGTTTCAAAAATTTTAGCAAGGGGTTCTCTGCCCGGTTGCTGGGTGGGGCGTGGCCATGGTAGGCGTGGCCTAGTCGGCCTCCTGCATCACGGCGAGGGGGGGCATTTTTGCCCTCCCCAGGCTCCGGAGGCTTTTCTCAAGCCTCCGGGAGGGCAAAAACAGCCTCCCCAGGCTCTGGAGGCCCTTCCTAAACTTCCGGTAGGCCTGTTTTTCACCCTCCCCGAACCTCCATGCATGCCTTGCACATACCTGCATCCAAAATAGGCCGCGTGGCAACTCCTGGGAGGGGAGGGGTGGAGTGGGTGGGGCCAGCCAGGAGTGGGATTTGTGGGTTCTCCAAACTGCACAGAATCTTAGCTAGAGGTTCTCCCGAACCCCCGCGAACCATCAGCAGCCCATCCTGGGGTTGCGCTCACCCAAGAGGGATAATCTAATTTATGCTACTCTGATCAGATTATGCTAATCCCATCCAGTTCTTATTTTGCTTAATTCTGGATGTGTTTGTGTGCGCAAGAAACTTACGTTTTTCAGCAGCTGCAAACTTTCTGGATGCGGTTTGATGCAAACACGGAGGATGGCTTCATGCAGTTACAGGAAGTCCTCGATTTATGACCGCAATTGAGCCCCAAATTTATGTTGCTAATTGAGAAATGTGTGAGTTTTTTTCTTGCTTTCGGACTGCTAGGTTGGCAGATGCTGGGACAAGTAACGGGAGCTCACTCCGTTACACGGCACTAGGGATTCAAACTGCTGAACTGCTGACCTTTTGATCGTCTTAGCCACTGAGCCATCGCATCCCCCAATTTCCTACGCACATTTCCTGCACACATATACAATTCGCTAGCCAATTTGCTAGGTTTAATAGAACAGATTTTTTTTTTATAATAGAATTTTATATTGGCCAAGTATGATTGGACACACAAGGAATTTGTCTTTGGTCCATAGGCTCTTAGTGTACATAAAAGAAAAGATACGTTCATCAAGAATTCTAAGGTACAACACTTAATGAGGGTATAAATAAGCAATCAGGAAACAATATCAATATAAATTGTAAGGATACAAGCAACAAAGTTACAGTCATGCAGTCATAAGTGGGAGGAGATGGGTGATGGGAACGATGAGAAGATTAATAGTAGTGCAGACTTAGTGAATAGTTTGACAGTGTTGAGGGAATTAATTTGTTTAGCAGAGTGATGGCGTTTGGGAAAAAACTGTTCTTGTGTGTATTTGTTCTGGTGTGCACTGCTCTGTAGTGTCATTTTGAGGGTAGGAGTTGAAACAGTTTATGTCCTGGATGTGAGGGATCTGTAAATATTTTCATGACCCTCTTCTTGATTCGTGCAGTATACAGGTCCTCAATGGAAGGCAGGTTGGTAGCAATTATTTTTTCTGCAGTTCTAATGATCCTCTGAAGTCTGTGTTTTTCTTGTTGAGTTGCAGAACCAAACTAGATAGTTATAGAGGTGCAGATGACAAGACTCAATAGTTACTCTGTAGAACTGGATCAGCAGCTCCTTGGGCAGTTTGAGCTTCCTGAGTTGGCGCCGAAAGAACATTCTTGGTTGGGCTTTTTTGATGTCGTTTTTGATGTTAGCTGTCCATTTTAGACCATAATGCAAAAACATGCCGTTAAAAGCAGCAAATGTGGACTTCCTAGGAGCTCAGAGGGGGACCCCTAGGAGAAGGGCCACCTAAGAGCTGAGTAGACCCCCCCCACCAGAGTTTTTGATAGGATTAGATGTGGGGGAGATCAAAGAGGATGTATTTATAAAATCTACCTCTCATCTCCTGGGGGTCAGGAAAAAAAGGCAAAACATCTGTTTATTGTCTGGATAAGAGGAAGGTTTAATGATTGATGGATTCCCTCTGGAGTTTTTAAGCCAGAGATCTCTGTCCCCAAGCAGATTGCAATCAGGGCACGTGAAGGCAGAAGGAGGTTGAACGGAGGAGGAGGAGGAGAAAGGGATGGAAGGAGAAGGAAGGAGGGAGGGGAGAAGGAATGCTCTCTCCTTCTCTCTCTTTCTCATTCTCTCTCTTGTTCATTCTCTCTCTCTCTCTTTCCAAAGTCCCTTTTCAGCTGCAGAGAAGCTGTGGGGGGGTGGGGGGCCTTCAAAGGATTAAGATAAGAGATAAAGTGGAAGAATGCAAGAAGGAGAGGAAGAATGTCTGGGTGGAGAAACAGATATGCAAGAATTTGGGGAATTCCTTACTTCACAGGTGCGAAGCCAGGAAAGGGTTCAACCTGAGTCCCATTTTGAGTGCAGCCATCATGGTTTATTTATTTATTTTTGTCAAGCACGTATAAGATTACAGACATAAGTATGAACGGGATTATGAATACATGAAATGGATACGAATACATGTGTACAAGTAGGCGACGCTGCTTGTACCTTACTCAGCTCTTTCTCTCCTTTTCACCGTGCTGAGGACCAGAAACTTGACAGGGCTTTGAAATTTAAAGTCGCGCCAATAAATCTTTGGCTGCTTGTTACCTTACTCAGCTCTTTCTCTCCTTTTCACCCTGCTGAGGACCAGAAACTTGACTGGGCACTGAAATTTAAAGTCGCGCCAATAAATCTTTGGCTGCTTGTACCTTACTCAGCTCTTTCTCTCCTTTTCACTCTGCTGAGGACCAGAAACTTGACAGGGCTTTGAAATTTAAAGTCGCGCCAATAAATCTTTGGCTGCTTGTACCTTACTCAGCTCTTTCTCTCCTTTTCACCGTGCTGAGGACCAGAAACTTGACAGGGCTTTGAAATTTAAAGTCGCGCCAAGTGCAGAATTCTGGGTGTAGGGTAACATATCCAGCTTCACTGCTTCGGCACCAACCCCCCCCCCCCCAGTTCTTATTCTGCCAATATTCATTTATTTTTGAAAGCACGTATGCTGTCCAGTTGTTTGGCACCATCTCATAGCCTTTTTATGTAAGAGGTTGGCTCAAAAATAAAATTCATTTAGTTGGCAAACTGAGAAGAAAAGCGGGAAAGGAAGTGGTTGGAATTCGTCTTTAGCTTTAGGCCTGTTGGGGTTTTTTATGTACACCTGAGAAGGGATTGGAAAATCCATGCAAGCAATATCATTCTGTGCAAGACATGAAGAAAATACAAATGCTATTTTGGGGATTTTATTATGCAAAGAAAAAAAAAACCCCAGGAATTTTCGGGGCAGGGATAAGACAGGTTTAAATCCTTCACTTATTGACCTGAGGACAAATGCAGATTTATTGATCAGGGATAGAGTTCGCTCTGTTTGATAATGTTATAATTAGGATTAATATCAGGTTTTGCTTCCTATGAGAACTGATGATTCCCCGTTTTTTGCAATGATCTTGGACTGCAGCAGCTGAAAATAAAAAATGACTTGGTCATCTGATAACATTTGAGTTATCAGTCAATTAAATTGTGCTTAATAACTGAACATTTGCTGACTTGGAAAGCCGTACCAAAGATCAGCTGGGCTCAGCAAAAACAAAACAACAACTAAACAGGTAAATATCATATAATATAATCCATGCTGGCTAAGGGGACCTGGCTTATTCAGAAAACAGGAACTTAGAATAACTTTACGGTCACTAACTCTACTCCACTAATCGGCATGCATTAAAATGAAATTTTGTTGCATACAGCTCTCAAAGGGTCACCACCTCCAATATACACCACATAAACACGACAAATAATAAATAAAAATTACGCATATTATACCCACCTAGATTCTACGACACTGGGATTATATATGAAGACAAAGAGAAGCCTTGATACAGGATCGCAAAAGAGTGTCTAAACCAAAGTAAGCCAGGTGGTTTTGGTGGTACAGGTAGTCCTCAACTTATGACCCAAAACTGAGCCCAACATTTCGGTTGCTAAGCGAGACGGTGATCAAGGGAATTTTGGCCCATTTCTTGTCACTGCAGCTGTGAAGTTAGTAACACAGCTATGAAGAGACTCTAGCCTCCTTAATTTGCTTGTCCGAAGGTCGCAAAACGGGATCATGTGACCCCAGGACATTGCAACGGTCATATATATGAGTCAGTGGCCTGCGACAGAGCAACCGTCATACATACAAGTCAATGGCCTGGGACACAGCAACTCTGTGTATGTGTGTGTGTGTTGTCAAATGTCCAAATTATGATCACATGACCATGAGGATACAGGACTGATTGTAAAGTGTGGAAAAAACAGCCGTAATAACTCACCTTTTTCAGTGCTGTTGTGACCTTAAATAGTCACTAAACAAATTGTTTAGTAAGGACTATCTGTGTCCATTTTCTAAAGACGGCGGGTTCCAAATTTGGAAGGCGGCAGCTGCAAAAATGCCATTTTTTTTTTGCAGCCTTGGAATTTGGGGAAAGATTGTAGGAATTTAGCACCCACCCCCTCCTAGAAGAATGAAATATTCTAGGAAATATTTTAAAAAGCAGAATATTATACCTTCCTGGATGAGAAATGGAGAAACATATTTTAAAGACAAAGGAGCTCCCTGCAACTTCCTGACTCCCCCCCACCTTTGTCAATGGGCCATTAAAAGCCTCAGCTAAGCTCACTCATTCTCCCCACCTTTGTCAATGGGCAATTAAGGCTTCAACCAAGCTCACTCAATCCCCCCATGATTTGCAACACAATACAACTGAAACTCACCACATGGCAAGGCTCAAGCAAGCTTGAGAGACAGCCAGCAAGGCTAGCTAAGACCCCCACCCCCTGGGAGTCTGACAACCAATCAGGATACTCTTCCTGTGCCCCAGAAAGGTCAAAGCTCAGAAAAATCATAAAACCAGGGAGCGCACAGGATCTGGGCCCTTTTCTGTTCAGGAACTCAAGCCATGTGATCCTGACCACCATTAAACCATCTTTCCAAGCAGCCTCCATGTTTCCAGTGTCTTTGTCCCCACTTGGAACTGAACCCAGATGGATATTTCTTCCAACAAGGTGAAGGGGAGAAATTCTGAAAGATGACCTATTAAGGGGAGGAAATGCATTTTGGCCTCTGGTTATTTCTGGTGTGATGACTAGCACCTTGAATTTTACTCTCTTAAGGAGGGGTCTGCAACCTTGGCAACTTTAAGCTTGGCGGACTTCAACTCCCAGAATTCCCCAGCCAGCTAAGCTCAAAACGACGCTATAGAGCACTGCACAGCAGAACAACTAGACACAAGAACAGTTTTTTCCCAAAGGCCATCACTCTGCTAAACAAATAATTCCCTCAACACTGTCAGACTATTTACTGAATCTGCACTACTATGAATCTTCTCATCGTTCCCATCACCAATCTCTTTCCACTTATGACTGTATGACTATAACTTGTTGCTGGCAATCCTTATGATTTATATTGATATATTGACCATCATTTGTGTTGTAAATGTTATACCTTGATGAACGTATCTTTTCTTTTATGTACACTGAGAGCATATGCACCAAGACAAATTCCTTGTGTGTCCAATCACACTTGGCCAATAAAAAGATCTATTCTATTCTGTTCTATTCTATTCTATTAGGGGACTGGAGGCTAAAACATATGAAGAACAGTTGCAGGAACTGGGTATGTCTAGTTCAATGAAAAGAAGGACTAGGGGAGACAGGATAGCAGTCTTCCAATATCTCAGGGGCTGCCCCAAAGAAGAGGGAGTCAAGCTCTTCTCCAAAGCACCTGAGGGCAGAACAAGAAGCAATGGTATTGCTAATCAATACTATTGCTAATCAATAGAATAGAATAGAATAGAATTTATTGGCCAAGTGTGATTGGACACACAAGGAATTTGTCTTGGTGCATATGCTCTCAGTGTACATAAAAGAAAAGATACGTTCATCAAGGTACAACATTTACAACACAATTGATGATCAATATATCAATATAAATCATAAGGATTGCCAGCAACAAGTTATAGTCATACAGTCATAAGT